>NC_136071.1:1099376000-1099966848 GCF_964261635.1 Lissotriton helveticus | reverse complement strand
AGATCAAAAGACAGGCTGTGGTAAGACTAAACATTTTTAGTAATCAGCTATCCTGGCATTCGGCCAAAGTGGCAGCAGACTCCTAAGAAAAACGCTGGGCACCTACACCTTTATTTTTGTTAACTTTTTATTCTATTTAATTGTTTATTTTTAAAAAAAGTAAGCACTGTAATGAGACCCTTATAAACTCTCCCATCTCAGCCTCAGGGGCGGCTCCTCAATAGGGCGGAGGAGCGTCGCCCCACTGCTTTCTTGCAGTGCGAGAAGCAGAGACATAAAATGGTAATAACTTCCCGTTATTACCATTTTATGTTTAGTTGCGGGTGGGCGGGGCTGCTCTGCAAGCAGGGGAGAGGTGGTGTGCCTACTCCTGAGGGTGCAACAACTGTTTGGTCGGCCCTCTGGGGCCGCCCAAACCAGTCATGCGCACTCTGCCCTTTCTCCAAAATGGCCTCCCTGTAAGCCCCTGGCTGGGCGGCTTCCTCACCAATCACAACACTGCCATTGAAGGATTGTGATTGGCGTAGGGGAGGCAAGGGAGGCTGCCTGCTTCCTGTTCCTGAGGCCGGAGCAGGCACCGAGAAAACAGGGGACCCGTCCGGCAGACAGATACGTTTTTTAATTGATTATTAAATTACCCCCCACCTGCGATTAATGCCGCTGCAACTGCTCAGCCTTGTACAGTACACCGTCACCTTTCTGCACAAACTGTTAACTTTCCACGTCTCAACTAGTACTCTGGCAGCCGGGGCCAGAGTGGGAACCCATAGCAACGCCCCCTCCTCCACTCGGGTCTGAGCTTGTTGCAAGTGTGCAGCACTGCTGCTTTTGTTACTGGGGGCCTATATTGCAGTACCATTGATAAACCGCCCTCAAGTAACAAAATGGGCCCCCACCTCTGAAAAATCGCCCCCACCCTTTTAGCCTCCCGGGGAAACGACCGATGCCCGCTATGGCCAATCCGGCCCTCCTCGCCATTCGCGATATATTGACCCAATTCCTAACCTTCCACCGCTCTCCCCATCCCACGGTCACTGGAACCTTCTACCTCTACACAAGCCTCCGAGCTAGGCTCTTCCTACCGACAAAAAGCCACGCCCTCCCTCCTCTCCCCATGTACCCACCCGACCTGTTAACTCCTCGGATGATCAAAACCCAGTGTGGACTGTACCATCCTGCCGGTGACTGCACAGGACCGTACCACCCCGTAGGTGACTGCACATTCATTCATCCTGCCTCGCTTCTAGAATATTCGTCAACCACGTCACACAATATCTTTCCCTCATTGCCTACTCCTCCCTCCTTAGGTTTCTGCAGACAATTTTAAAGCGAGATTTTCCATTCAAAAATATTTAAAAGTTTCGAACAGAGTTAGGAGTGTAGTTATTTGCTTCAACACTCTAAGAATCGACTAACGTTTCTAAAATTCTATGCATGGGGGGACAGGAACAAACAATTATGTTGCTTACAAGCCCCCCAAGGGCAGTTGCCCCGCCCCCTCCAATTAGAGATGTCGGTCGGAGAGTCCGCCTGGGGTCGATGGGCCATTTCCTCCTAGTAAACTGTCTTTAGTAGGGTAATTATGATGCCTGAATAGGTGAAAGTGCATCACCAAAACACGCACTTGAGGAGCGTGGAGGGAGCGGGCCCGACAGGTTCAGTTAGTAGAAGTTTTAAAAAGAACAATACGTTTATACCAGGTTTAAATAACTTAAAAACGTATAAAATACACTAACAAACTAAGGTGAAAAGATCACATTTAAAAACGTAACTCAAAACAGAAAAAAAACATTGTCAATTAATGCGAGTACTTTCTTGCTATTATGATTTATAATCAGGGCACGAGTCGGGGGTACTGAACGCCGTCCACCCTGCCAAGAAGTTGGGCCTCACTAAATAATGTGCTGAACTCCTGGTGTAATTTCCAAGCACCAGGACACTTCCAGCAGCGCCTGCAGGTTGTCTGCTTTCCATCTGCAACAAGCAACAAGCACAGGCGGGGACGGGGCTTTCTTATTTTAGACTCCTGCTGGGCCCTAACAAAAGCTAAATTTGAGGGTTCATCAGGCCACCTTTTGTTCAAGTCTCCTGGCTGGGAGCAGTCAGGAGCCTCACACCTAGAAGCAAATGCAGCAGAGGGGAAACAAAGGTTAGCACTTCACACATACTTAAGTATTTACATAATACTAAATTGTATTGTAATGTATTGTAATTGGATGTATATAGCGCTTACTACCCCTGACGAGGCTTAGAAGCGCTTTTTCAGCGAGTAGCACGCTACTCCGGGACCCATAGAGGATTAGTGTTGAATTAGTATAGTGAAATATGAGAGTCATTTTAAGTGATGGATAGGTTAGTCAGTTATTTGGAGTGAGAAGGATAGCGGGGGGATAGAAGGGGAAAGAAAGGTTTGCATTCATATAGCACCTGTTACCCCTGATGCAGCCGCGGGCCGTGGAGGGAGTTACGGTGGGGCAGGGAGGCGGGGAGTGGGAGGGGCGGGGTGGAGGGTGCTAAAAACAGGCATATGGATCATTGCAGGTAAGTACACAATTTAATTAATAAAACGAAATTCGTAGCGCGCAGTGCATGGCAAAAAGCAATGCTGTGCGCGCTACGAATTTCGTTTTATTAATTAAATTGTGTACTTACCTGCAATGATCCATATGCCTGTTTTTAGCACCCTCCACCCCGCCCCTCCCCCTCCCCGCCTCCCTGCCCCACCGTAACTCCCTCCACGGCCCGCGGCTGCCCTGATGGGTGTTGAAACGCTTTTCTGGCGAGTAGCACACTACGCCAGTACCTATAAAGGATTAGTGTTAAAAATGAGTATAGTGAAATATGAAGTCATTTCAATCAATCAATCAGAACATTTGTAAAGCACACTACTCACCCGTGAGGGTCTCAAGGCGCTGGGGGGGGGGGGGGGGGGGGGGGGATATGTTATTCAGTTATTTGGATAGAGAAGGGTAGGCGGGGGATAGAAGAGGGAAAAAGGGTTTGTATTTATATAGCGCATGCTACCCCTGATGGGGTTTGAAGTGCTTTTTTTGTCGAGTAGCACGCTACTCTGGAACCCATGAGGCCTAGTGTTGAATTAGTATGGTGGAACATGAAAGTAATTTGAGTGGTGGATATGTTAGTTATTGGGCTTGAGAAGGGTTCGGGAGGGGTAGAAAAAGGAACAAGGTTTGCAATTATATAGCGCTTGTAACCCTCATGGGGTGTTGAAACGCTTTATTGGTGAGTAGCAGGTTACTCTGGAACCCATAAAGGATTAGTGGTAAATTAGTGTAGTGGAATATGGAATTTGAGAAGTGCACATGTTAGTCTGTCCTTTTGATTGAAAAGGATAGTGGAAGGATAGAAGAGTGAAGGATTTGGATTATTTTTTTATTTTTTTTGGGAGGTCATAGCAGTAGGAGGAGGCTTTTGGATGAGTAAAAGGGGTTTTGGATGGGAAGAGTCAGAGGGAAGAGTTTAGAAAGGTTTGTTTTTGAGGATCCGTATAGCAAAAGAGGTATCAGATGATGCAAGGAGGGATAGAGTAGGGGAGAGTCTAGAAAGGGTTATTTTGGGGATCACGGTAGTGGTGTGGAGTTTGAGATGAATGATAGAGTGGATGTAGAGGATATATTGATAGATTTATAGGGTGAGAAATAGGGTAGTGAATTGGAAAGAGTAGTAGAAAGAAGTTTGAGATGAGTCAGAAAGTTGGGCTAGAAGATATATTGAGAGGAATATAGGCTGAGAAATTGGGTAGTACTTTGGAAATGCTAAATTAGAAGAAAGTGATCAATATAAAGATCCATAAGTACATTGAAAGTATATAGATGCATGAAGGAGGTAAGTATATGTAGATTAAAGTTATTAATGGAGGTACAGGATGAGAAATAGGGTAGTGTATTGTATATGCTTTTTCAGGAGAAAAGTAACAAACACACAGATCCAAGTACATGGAAGGTACATAGATGCACAATGGAAGCAATTACATATAGACCAAAGATGCACCAGATAAACTCCGGTTTTCAGGTGTTAATTCACTTTAATTTTTTTTTAAACCACATAATTATTCTACATGTTTATACAAAGCAATACACAAAGATCAGTACATATCTATAGTGAAAATAAATGCTTATCCTCTTCACTGCGGCGGTTATTCCGCCGCAGTGCTAGACATTCCAATCGCGGGCGTGGTAGCACACGCCCACCGTGACTTATGACGGCCGGGAGCCGTCATGAGCATGGAAGAGGTTATATACAGAGAGATATGCTGTAAATATCTGTTTGCGTATTGCTGCTTAAATGGGGAAGATTTATATAGGGTCCCGGAGTGCTGTATAAATGCAATTACAATACAATACAATATAGCGCGTAATACCCCGGAGAAGGTGTTGAAAAAATGTAAGTACCACAATTTTTTCTTGTATAGCGCTACTCATCCCAAAGCAGAGTGTCAGAGCGCTTTACATCACACGTAAATATTAAAGTCGTGACTTGTGATGCCACTTCCCATGATGTCAATTCCTGTGATGCCTTATGTAATGTCATGCGCCGTGATGTCACGCGGCGTGAGGTCTCCTGCATACTGCCTAACTAGTTTAGTCCACTCACTTAATTTAGTAGGACTTGTGCTCTGTTTATAATTGATTGCGCCCAGTTAAATCATAACATGTGTGATCACCCACAAACCAAGCTTTCGACTTCTTGACCAAAACAAGCACTGGCAATGCCAATGGATCTGGGTTTATTGTGCTAGCACATGCAGCCTTGTCTTAAAGAACGAGGGGAAACCCGAGCATCATAGGGACCCAGGGTTATCAAGTAATTTACAAGAACAGTGGTTCTCAATATACACAAACAAAGTTAATAACACATTTTTATTTAATTAAAACAATTTAACAATAATAAAAGACCGGCACAAGTAACAAAAACGTGTTTGTGCTCCCTTTTGTGTTGTACACACATGTTAATAAGGTGATCAGTGTGTGTATCAGGAAAACAAGAACCCAACCCATTTAGTTCAAGTGAAATGATATATATATAGGGTTTGTGTTTTAAGACAACTACGTTTCGACCTGTTTTGTAATATGGGATCATCATCAGGACTCTTGAAGTGGGGAGCCAGAGGAGGAGCTAAAATATTGAGAACGTATGAAAATGGAAGTAAAGAGGGGGGCAAAAAAAAAAACATGAATGCAAGTCAAAATTACGAAATGTGCAATATTTACAAAGACCCTTAAAGACAGACTTCAGGTTTTATCAGGCTGAAAATATCATGACAGAGGAGAAATGGCCTAGAGGTCTGAAATAGCTCACCTGGGAAGGATCAGTATAAGGAAATGGCAAATTGCAAATGCTCCCAGGGAGAAACGTAAAGGTGGCAGTGGTAATACCTGTGATGTAAAGGAAGGAATAGCAAATGGCTTGTCCCAAGGTAAGGAAGAGAAAAACGTGTTTAGTGAATAGTGCGGGATGATACCTGCATGGAAGCAAGCAGTCTCAGGATCTCTCCGGAATCCTAGAGGATTGACGAACTCATGTCAAGAGTGAAAGGATCAGGATAAGGACACCATTAGTGGGAATACGTCAGTGCTTTGGCTTGGAACGCACTACAGGGAAACACGAAGACTATACTTGCTGGAGGCTGTTGGAACAGACTCTTCTGGTGTCATACGTGCACCCCTAGAATACGGTATGAAGATAAAGCATGAGCTGGTGTGCATAAGATAACAGGACTCTAGAGTAGTGGCGGGAGCAACCAGTAATTGAATCTGGAGCGGAATACTCAAAACAGCAGTCATCTCAGAATAGACAGGTGGAAGGGTGAATTGAGAGGAAAAGAATAATATATTAAATGAAGGGCATTCGATAACCGGCAATAGTAAGCAAAATGCACCATCTTATATAGAGAAGGAGAGGAGCCTTTTGCAGCTTGTCAGTTCAGCGAGTGGACCTGCGGACTTCCACATCACCTTCACGCCTCGCGGTACCCGCTGCGCGGGTCCCGCTTCGACGAGGGATACTTGCCGTTTCCTGGAGCTACATCACTGTTGGGTGTGAACGGGGCTGAGGGCTGCGAGCAGGAGTGCTGGACTCAGTTTCCCAAGAGTCGTAGCACATCTCGTGCCCGTACCACCTGGGCCGCTCTCCCTCATCGCCCCGCCCCCAACTGACCTCAGAAATACCGGGACTGCCCCTAAGAACTGGGGAGCCTTTTGCAGCTTGTCAGTTCAGCGAGTGGACCTGCGGACTTCCACATCACCTTCACGCCTCGCGGTACCCGCTGCGCGGGTCCTGCTTCGACGAGGGATACTTGCCGTTTCCTGGAGCTACATCACTGTTGGGTGTGAACGGGGCTGAGGGCTGCGAGCAGGAGTGCTGGACTCAGTTTCCCAAGAGTCGTAGCACATCTCGCGCCCGCACCACCTGGGCCGCTCTCCCTCATCGCCCCGCCCCCAACTGACCTCAGAAATACCGGGACTGCCCCTAAGAACTGGGGAGCCTTTTGCAGCTTGTCAGTTCAGCGAGTGGACCTGCGGACTTCCACAACACCTTCACGCCTCGCGGTACCCGCTGCGCGGGTCCCGCTTCGACGAGGGATACTTGCCGTTTCCTGGAGCTACATCACTGTTGGGTGTGAACGGGGCTGAGGGCTGCGAGCAGGAGTGCTGGACTCAGTTTCCCAAGAGTCGTAGCACATCTCGCGCCCGCACCACCTGGGCCGCTCTCCCTCATCGCCCCGCCCCCATCAATTTCCCACCAATCGCAAGGACATAAGTAAGTGCACGAACCCCGCTGCGCGGGAGCTCGCCGGGAGAAGCCCGGGACAAGGGCGGGACCGTCTGTGGCCGTCCGGGGCCGAAGGAGGCCGGGCTGGGCCTACCCCCTTTTGTTTGTTCATTCGATTCCTGGTCACATTTCCTGCTATAATCCCCGGCTGTATATAACTTTGTACTATCATAATGTCGTCCCCGGCAAAGGAGAGCACTCCAATGAAGCCAGGAGGTGTCAAAAGCAGGACTCTAGAGAATTATTTCTCGCGGGCGGGGGGTGAGGGGGACAAAGAGTGTAATCTGTCTCGGTTAAGGGCAGAAAGGAGACGCTCAATAGATAATTTGAAAAATACCCCCCTTGGAGAGCAATCCACCACCCCTAGGGAGGAGTTGTCCCTAATAGACGATGTCCCACTCCTGCTGAGGGATTGTATGAACACCTCACCAGTTGAAACCATGAGTATAGCTCCAGTTCCCAGTCTAAGCCCCACTAGGGTGACCATTGATTTAGTCTCCCAACCCTCCCTAGCCCCTAAGGCTAGGAAAGCTCAATCCATACTAGCCATCGCGCAAGGAGTACTTGGGCCTCCTCCTAACAAACGTAGGAGGAAATCGAAGGGAGCCCAGGGAAGGAGCAAACCAAAAATCTCTTATCTGGACTTTGGGAAGTCTTCTACTAAACCTCCCGTACTAGCGGCGAAATTACCGGCTGATTTACACCCTAAACCTATTGCCCAGGATGATCTAGCTCCCGCCTCGACAAAAAATATGGGTACTAATATTGCTAATGTCCCCCTTTCTGTTGTTCCGCTTGGGAACTTGGAATTCTTGCTAAGGTCTCTATTATTACCAATTAGCGAGAGTATAAAAAAGATCGAGATCAGACTAACCATTCTCGAGACCACACTAGGTAGTCTGAAAATCCCGGCTGATCATCAGGGAAGGCATCCAGAACCCGCTCCCATTACTTTAGCCCTCCAACAGCCTGTAAAGAGTGCTGCAAACATAGTCCCTCCACAAGCCGCAAATGCGGCGGTTTCGCAACATCCCTTAAGGAACAAGCCTGCACCAACTAAGCCCCTTGATTTTAACATTCCTATTCCCCCTTCAGGCCCGGTTTATCCGGCACGGCCGGTAGACAGTACCACACTGATCCCCCTAATGAAGCTTCCCTCGAGACCACGTAGGCCCAACCTACCCCCTGAGACTAATGATTTTACTGTAGTCATGGCAGGTGTTCCCCCACTCGAAGTAGGTGAAACCGAGGATTTTTGTGCCCTGAAAAGTAGGGTCATTAAGTGGCTAAACATAAATAGACCCCTCCCGATACACCTTAATAATGAAATCATAATGGTAAGAAGGGTGCCATGGGTGGGGAGAACACATAAATCCATCATAGGGGATTGTATATTGGTGAGTTTTAGGGACAAAGAAACAGTGACCTATATATGCCAAGGGAAAAATAGATCTAGGGAATCCACCATTCAAACCCTTCGGGTGTCTTTCTTCTTCCCCATCACTCCAGTCCCACTGCAGCCACCACAAATGCAAAACAACTGGGAGAGGGTTGGCAGGAGGGGGAGACATCGGGACTTTAACCCTAGACCTTTATTTGGCCGACCAGAACCACCCTTTCACACCTATAATCGGTTTAATTGCCTGAACGATCTAGAGGGGGTAGATTGACAAATGGATAATGCCCCCCAGGGTTATAGGGAAAAGGGCGTCCTGGCAGAGGTGTTGGTAGAGCGAAGCTCTCATGTTCAGCAAACTCTAATGTCTGGTGTTGGGAAACCCGGGTGTGCTGATCCTAAGGCTATAGCCATAGAATGTATAGGAGGGGGTCATGGGCTGGCCATGCAAGGGTCAACACAGGAGATACCATCAAATCCACAGGAGGGTTTAGAAGGGAAGGGGGAGGGAGTGAGACTGATTTCTTGGAATGTAGCGGGGATAGCGGGTAAATTTAATAACAAGGATTGGGTCGATTTCATTAGGAAATTTCATGTTATATGTGTTCAGGAGACATGGGCTTTGGTGAACAATTACCATCTACAGGGGTACAAGTGTTTTTTTGTTCCCGCCCGAAAATCTAGATCAGGGAGAGCAAGGGGCGGGTTGTCCATTTACGTAGATTTAGATCTCCCAGGTACCTGGTCTTCCCCGGATTGGAATTCACATGGGATCCAGGTAGTTCGGTTCCTTGGAAAGGGGCTAAGATTTTCTGTTTTTAACATTTATAACACTGAGACAGTAAACGACCACATCCCGCTACTAGCTGAATTAGACCAGAGGCTGGGACAGGAAACAACATCCCAAAATAAGGGGCAGACTTATGGGCTGCTTTTAATGGGAGACTTTAACTGCCATCTTTGTCCGGCATTGGTCAAGGCAAATTCAGATTGGTCACAATGCCCAATGGAGAAGGGGCCGCATTTCTCTCATACACCTACGGGGTCGGCTCTTGGTCTACTTCGGCTCAAGTATGACTTAGAACACACTATTAATATGATAGACCCACAGTTGGATGGCACACTTCCACCAACTTTTAAGGGTAGGGGTTGCTCATCTATTATAGATTACATTTTGGCTTCGAGATCCCTGTTAAATAAAATAATCGGTGCAGGGATAGAATGGAGCAGCTTCAGCGACCACAACCCTCTCGTTTTGGTGCTCTCGTATAAGGTGGGTGCTGGAACCAGAGCCCATCGCACAATTGAGGAGAGGGCCACAGACCAAGGCAGGAGACTGAAATGGTCCAAAATATATGGGGTAAAGTTTTTCAAAACCTTGGGTGACAAGGGCCTATTGGCCATTAACGATTGCCTAGACTTAGAAGTCCAGGGATCAAGGTTACTAGAAGCATTTGACCAGATCGCTAACCTGATCGATGGTCTACTTAAGTCCAGTGCGCCCACACGCAACCTGGCTAATCCCCGGTGGTTTGACAAAGACTGCTCTAAGGCACTAAGGGAGTTGAAATGTTGCCTTAAGCTAAAACCAAGGGACCCTCAAAAAATTAGGTCGTGCAGGGAAAAATATAAAAAAGAGACCAAAAGGAGGAAACTTGCCCTGCAAGCAGAAGCATGGGCAGATTTAAGAGAGGCAGGGGAAAAAAAGGATCTTGCGGGCTTTTGGAGAATCATTAACAGACCGACTTTTCAAGAAAATGATTCCCCGGATATAGGGGCTAACATCCTTCCGGAGCAGTGGGTCACACACTTTAGGGGTTTATATAACCATGAGCCCGGTACCCCTGTAGAGCCACCGGTAACCCTAAGTCAGGTTTCCCCGGTAGTATTCACCCTTAAGGAGATTACCGCAGGGATGGAGGGTGTTAGAATTGGGGGTCTCTGGTTGGCGCAGGTTTGTACTTGCGACAAGCAGGGACCCTCTCCTCTAAGTCAGGGCAAAGGATTACTCCCAGAAATAACCCCTACTCGCCCTTTAGGTAGTGTGGCGCAAGCAGTCTAGGCTAAACTCTGGAGTACATAGGGTTAAACATTTGCAACATCACACACAACGACCATCAACCCACCACACAATGACACTAGACTGTATTTCTGTAAAAATATCTTCTTTATATATATCTTTAGATCAGGCTTGTAAATACAGTCTTTGCGTAGTTTAAGAAAATGGTTCCAGTTACTCTCTGATTAGGCCACAGGTCTTTGTATCAGCGTTAAAAGAATTGTTCTGGTGCTTAAAAAGGGTTGCGGACTCTTCCCTAGTCCTGGTACGTTCCTCCAGCAAGAATTTCAATCAGCCCGGGCCTCTCTGCGCCAACGATCGGACCCGGTCTGCCCAATCTCACGCCTCTAGCGGGATCGGCGGCCGGGGAGTCACTGTCAGCCTGACGAGCGCGCTGCACGGCTGTCAGGGGAGAGAGCGGGGGCCCGGGGAGTGCTCACTGCGCGGCTCCGGGGACCCGGCTGAGGCAGATGGCGGTGCGAGCGAAGTGGGACAGCGGCTCGCACCGCGGGACGGGAAACATTACCTTTGTCTTTTTGAAGGGGTCGGGTGCAGGCCGGCTCGGTGGTCCCCGTCGCGGTGTCTTCCTCCCGAGGTTGGAGCGAGCGGCGGCTCGGCTCTGGCTCGGAGGTTGGCGTTGCGGCGCGGGTCGGGTAGACGGCGACACACCTCAGGTCCTGGAAAAGGGGGCAGAGCCCCGGGTAGCAGCGTGAGGCGCACACAAGCCTCTCAGGTCACAGCAGATACTTGGCTAAGTCCGTTCTTGCGGTGCTTCGCAGTTAGGCAGGCGGTAGGGACGGTGATTAGGCCAGCGGGGCTGGGCCTTTCGGTGTCACCTGGTGCCGGCCAGTTAGCAGATGCGGTGCTCGGCGGGACGGGGTGCCAAGGGCCTCGTAGGAGGGGCGCAGGGATTCTGTCACGGCGCGCTCCTCTTTCCTTCAGCAGCTGTGTCGATCAGGTTGCTGGCTCACAGCAGCTCCTTCTTCCAGGGGGACAGGGTAGCGCCCACTGTTCCTGGGGCGCTGGTCAGGGGGCAAGTTCACAGCAAGCCCTTGGAGATCTTGGTAAAAGTTTTAGCACAAGGTGGATAAAAGCAAAGTCTTTCAGTCTTTCTTCTCCTGCTCTCCTTCAGCAGCAAGGCACCCACTACAGGCCAGTCTCTTGGGGTCAGAGTCAGTACTTCTCCTTGCAGCTTCCAGGGTCCTTCTCTTCAGGCAGAGCTTCTTCTTTGCGCAAACTGGATCTAATTTACAAGGAGCAGGGCTCCTACTTTTATACACAGTTTCTTTTGTTCTCACTGGCCAGGGGGGCCTTTGCATAACTGCTCCAGTCCCTGAGCACTTGCGGTGGGTACTTCTGCTTCTGCATTCAGTGTGAGGGCAGGCACATCAGCCGCTCCCCAGGGGGGCGGAGCCGGCATTGAGAGGGCAGGAGTGGCCTGAGTACTTTGTTGACAAGCTTCGGTCCTTCCTGGGCCAGGTGCAGGCTGAGTCATCAGTCGCTCCCCAGGAGGGCGGAGCCAGCATTGTGGAGGCAGAGCACAGCCTGATGCATCATTCAGGGGAAACTCCCACCACCCATTAAGGGGTCCTCCTGCTAATCACTACCTGTCAACTCCCAGCCCTGTCACTCACACACACCAGACAGTCAGATCCACATCCAAGCAGAGGCGGGCTGAAATGGTTAGGCAAGCAAATGCTAACTTTCTAAAAGTAGCATTTGCAAACACAGGATATTAAAATAAACTTTACTAAAAGAAGTATTTTATTATTCTGAGTTCAGGCATACTAAACATGAATTTCTACCATGTTCCCTGAGCCTGCTGGGATTATAGAGTGTAATAATTCCAGCAACCCATCTGGCCTAGAAGGGAACAGGTAGCCTTACAATAGTGAAAAACGAATTTGGCAGTAATTCACTATTAGAACATGCCACACACATCAGGGCATGTTCTACCTTATCCTTACAATGCACCCTGCCCTCAGGCCTACCATAGGGGTGACTAATATGAAGTTTAAGGGAAGGTTCAGGGGCTGGCAAGTGTGTGCACTTGCCCAGCCAGGGTGACAGTACCAGACTGCACGCAGGTTCTGCAATGGCAGACCCTAGACACATTTTAAGGCTGCTTCTGTGGGTGGCGCAACCAGCGCTGCAGGCCCACTAGCAGTATTGGCATTCACAAGCCCTGGCACTCCTGGTGCACTTTACTAGGGACTAACAGTAAATCCAATGAACCAATCATGGACATCAATCATATGTACACTTTACAGTAGGGAGCACTTGCACTGCGGCACGGGTTGGCCGTGGCGCAGTGCCCTGAGTAGCAGACACCATCAAAACATTTGAGGCACAACAGCAAAAAGTGGAAGGGAAACTCACGCCAAGGTGCCAGGTCTAACACGTGTCCCCTCCAGCTGAAATGTGGGGAGAACTACCCTTCCCCAGGGAGTTCCTCATCACTAAGGCGGAAAAATCTGGACAGACCATCAGCGTTGGCGTGATCTGTGCCAGGGCGGTGTTCCACCGTGAAGTCCATACCCTGTAGGGAGATGGACCACCTCAACAGTTTTGGGTTCTCACCCCTCATTTGCATCAACCATCTGAGGGGCCTGTGGTCCGTCTGAACCCGGAAGTGAGACCCAAACAAGTAGGGTCTTAGCTTCTTCAGCGCCCAGACCACAGCAAATGCTTCTCGCTCTATTGCACTCCACCTACTTTCCCGTGGAAGTAACCTCCTACTGATGAAGGCTACGGGTTGGTCCCAGCCCTCCTCAGTCATCTGTGAGAGAACAGCCCCTACACCATGCTCTGAAGCGTCTGTTTGCACTATGAATTCCTTGGAGAAATCAGGAGCCAGGAGCACGGGCGCCGTGCACATGGCAGTCTTCAGGGTGTCAAAAGCCTTCTGACAGGTGTCAGTCCAAATCACATTCCTGGGCTGCTTCTTAGAAGTCAGTTCTGTCAAGGGGGTCACAATAGTGCCATAGCCCTTGACAAACCTCCTGTAATACCCAGTGAGCCCCAGGAAGGCTCTCACTGCTGTCTGGGTCTTGGGGGGTTCCCAAGCCAGGATGGTCTCAATTTTGGGTTGCAAGGGTGCCACCTTGCCACTCCCCACTTGGTGTCCCAAGTACACCACGGAGCCCTGCCCAATCTGACACTTGCTTGCCTTGATTGTGAGGCCTGCCTTGCGCAGCGCCATCAACACTTCCCAGAGGTGCTGCAGGTGTTCTGGCCAGGTGCCACTGAACACTGCGATGTCATCCAGGTAGGCGGCACTGAACTCATCCAGCCCAACCAACACCTGGTTGACCAACCTCTGAAAGGTGGCAGGGGCATTCTTCATCCCAAATGGCATCACCCGGAACTGGAAATGCCCATCTGGTGTGGAGAATGCTGACCTCTCCTTTGCCCCATCGGTTAAGGCGATCTGCCAGTACCCAGACGTTAAATCAAACGTGCTGAGGAACCGGGCAGCCCCTAGCCGATCAATGAGCTCATCAGCTCTGGGGATAGGGTGCGCGTCAGTCTTGGTGACTGAATTGAGTCCTCTGTAGTCCACACAGAACCGGAGTTCAGGTGTGGCTCCCGGCGCAGCAGCCTTTGGGACCAAGACCACGGGGCTGGACCAAGGACTGCTGGAAGACTCAACCACCCTAAGAGCAAGCATCTTGGAGACCTCCTCCTTGATGCAGGCCCGGACCCTGTCAGTTACCCTGTAAGCCTTATGCTTCACAGGTAAGCTGTCCCCTGTGTCCACATCATGGACGCACCAATCTGTGACACTAGGAACCAGGGAGAACAGGTCTGGAAACTGCCCCAGCAACTGGCGGCAGTCTTCCTGTTGCTCAGGGGTCAGGGTGGGTGAGAGGTTAACTCCATCCACTGACCCATCCTTCTCACAGGCCACTAAGAGGTCAGGAAGAGGCTCAGACTCCTCCTCCATTCCATCATCAGTGGCCAACAGCATGCCCACTTCGGACCTTTTCAAGTGGGGCTTGAGGCGGTTGACATGCAAGACCCTTAAAGGATTCCTGGGCGTCTTCATGTCCACCAAGTATGTCACTGAGCTCTTGCGCTCCACAACCTCAAATGGACCTGTCCACTTATCCTGAAGTGCACAGGGTTCCACTGGGGCCAAGACATACACCTCTTGACCAGGCTGAAGCTCTACCAGAGTGGCATTCTGGTCGTACCACCGCTTCATCTCCTCCTGGCTAGCTTCCAGATTTGCCTCAGCAAGTTGTCTGAAGCGCCTGGTTTGGTTTCTGAAGGCCAGCATGTAGCTATATACATTCTGGGGAGGTTTCCTGGGAGATTGCTCCCAGCCTTCCTTTACCAAACTCAGTGGTCCTCTCACGGGGTGACCATACAGCAGCTCAAAGGGGCTGAACCCTAGAGACTTCTGTGGCACCTCGCGGTATGCAAAGAGCAGGCATGGTAAGAGGACGTCCCACTTACGCCTCATTGGACCTTCCAGGCCCATGATCATGCCCTTCAGGGTTCGGTTGAATCTTTCAACCAACCCATTTCCTTGGGGATGGTAAGGTGTGGTGAACTTGTAGGTTACACCACACTCTTGCCAAAGGGACTTCATATACTTGGATATGAAGTTGGTCCCTCTGTCGCTCACCACCTCTAGAGGGAACCCCACTCTGGAGAAAATTCCCATTAGTGCACGCCCCACCACGGGGGCCGTCACTGTCCTCAGAGGGATGGCTTCAGGGTACCGGGTGGCATGATCCACCAAGACCAGGATGAACCTGTTGCCCATGGCTGTCTTGGGGTCCAGAGGCCCAACAATATCAATACCCACTCGTTGGAATGGCGTACTGACCACAGGGAAGGGTTGGAGGGGAGCCTTGTTCTTCCCTCCGCACTTCCCACTTGCCTGGCAAGTTGGACAGGTCCTACAATGAGCATCTGAGCTCTTGTGCATTTGGGGCCAGTAGAAGTGGGTGACAAGCCTGTCATAGGTCTTGTCCATCCCCAAATGTCCTGCTAAAGGCACATCATGAGCCAGTCCCAGTAGGAAGGCTCTGAACTTCTGGGGTACCACCAGCACACGGGCTGACCCAGGTTCAGCAGCCTTAGGCTCTGAGTACAGGAGGTCATTCTCCCAGTACACATAATGTGTTTTGGCCTGAACACCATTGGCCTGGTCTGCAGCCTGCTGCCGCATACCCACGAGAGAAGGGCATTCTTTCTGCTCCCTGCAGAATTCCTCCCTGGAGGGGCCTCCTTCTTGCTGCCAATGGGTCAGCTCAGGCAGGTCCCCCAGTTCGGCAATCTGTTCCCCAGTAGGCTCCAGGGCATCCCCCTCAAGGTCTGCTTCCTCCTGGACCATGGGAACTTCAGGGGCCGGTTTCCCGCGCGCCCTGCGCCTTCTCCCTAAGGCCGGTTCCTGGGCCTCTCCGTCAGGCCCCAGGACCTCTTGATCACCCCTACTGGCTGCCATTGACCGGGTGGTCACGCACGCCCAGTCAGGTAGACCCACCATCTTCAGGTGAGTCGTTTTCTCCACCTTTTCCCAAGGGGAGTCCTCCAAGTCATTCCCTAGCAAACAGTCAACAGGCATGGTTTTCCTCACACAGACCTGCAGAGTACCAGAGACCCCCCCCCCACTCGAAGGGAACTTGAGCCATCGGACACTGACTCTCTGAATTGTCAGCGTTGACAACCCTACAGTAGGCATGGGGTACAACCTGCTCTTGAGACACCAGGTGATGCCTCACTGCAGTCACACTGGCTCCTGTGTCTCTAAGAGCCTCAGCTTTCTTACCATTGATGGTAACCACCTGCCCATATTTTTTAGTGTTAGAGGGCAGGTAGCTTGTAGGGACCATCTCACTGTCTCCTAGTGAGACTAGGGTCATCTGAACAGGATCTCCACCCCCCGGGACCATCACTTCTTCTCCTAAGTGAACACTGGTCACTTGTCGGGGCGGAGCACCAGTGGGTGCTGGTTTTCCAAACAGGCGACACTTGGGGTCACTGGCTATGTGCCCCGGGTCACCACATTTGTAACAATTGAAGGGCCCCTTTGGAACAGGTCGACCTGTCGGGGCCCCATTCTGCTTAGGGGGTGGGGGAGGCTGAGAACCTTTCTGCTGGTCCCCTTGGGGATTACTTTGGGGGCCTTTTTGGAACCCTTTCTGTTTTCCCTTGTCCCCCCCACTCTTCTGCTGGGGACCCTGCCCACCCTTGGCGGAGTCTCCCACTGGACCCTTGTGGACCCTGGTGCTGAGCCAGCGGTCCGCCTCCTCAGCAAGTTTCCTCGGGTTGGACAACTTGCTATCAATCAGGTGCTGGCGTAACTCAGGAAAACATTGATCAGACAAGTGCTCCCATGCAATTAAATCAAAGAGACCTTGAAAATCATTCACTTTGTTACCCTTCACCCAACCATCCAGTGCTCTGCAAAAAAAAGTCACAAACTCCACATACGTATTCCCAGGCCGCTTATTACACCCCCTAAACTTCTGTCTATACATTTCAGGGGTAAGCCCATACCTGGTCATTAAAGCTTCTTTCATAGGGGGATAGGATCTCTGGTCTTCAGTGGGCAAATCTAGCAGGGTGTCCCGCCCTTCGCTAAGGAACCTCCCCCATAACCCCGCTCCCCAATCCCTCTCAGGGACCCGGTGGGAAAGCATGGCTACCTCATATGCCCTAAACCACTGTCCTATGTCATCCCCCTTAAAGAACTCTTTAACTACATCTTTGGGGATGTGCACTCTTGACTCTACCTGCACCGGCGTTGTGCTGCCACCAGAGGGAGGATGATCCAAGGCTTTCTCTTTTAGACTCATCTCCCTCATTTTCACATCAAACTCCAACTGGAGTTTTCGCTCTTCCAGAGCCATCCTTTTGCTCTCCAGCTCCAGTTGGCCCTTCAAGTTTAATTCTGCCAGCTTCATTTCATGATTCCTGGTTTCTTTTCTGTCTGCCAGCTCCTCTGGCGACAGGCCTCTGCCAAAGCTATGGATGCTGCCTTCCTTGTCAGGTACACCAGTATCATCAGGTAACTCCTGATCCTCAGGTGCATTCCTAGATTCAATCCAGGCTTTCAGGGCTTTGTAGTAATCCGTCTTGTTCTTGCACCCTGCACGTGGAACCTTGAATCTCTTGGCAAAGAAGATTAGCTCATCTTTCTTGTATTCGTCCAGTTTTGACACATCCCATTCTATCTCCAACACCTCAGAGGTCACAGACGCGGTTTTCTCTACGCTGTTGGTGCCAGGCATGGTTTTAGGCAAAAAGGGATCTTCTTCTAGCAGAGCAAAGTCACTTAAAAAGAAATCTGTGGCTCAGTTACTGGATTGAAATCACTGTGCAATGGTCACTAGTCAATGTATGGACACTGCAAATGTAAATTCGAGATCCTCACCGCTGCGTCCAATGTTAGAATTGGGGGTCTCTGGTTGGCGCAGGTTTGTACTTGCGACAAGCAGGGACCCTCTCCTCTAAGTCAGGGCAAAGGATTACTCCCAGAAATAACCCCTACTCGCCCTTTAGGTAGTGTGGCGCAAGCAGTCTAGGCTAAACTCTGGAGTACATAGGGTTAAACATTTGCAACATCACACACAACGACCATCAACCCACCACACAATGACACTAGACTGTATTTCTGTAAAAATATCTTCTTTATATATATCTTTAGATCAGGCTTGTAAATACAGTCTTTGCGTAGTTTAAGAAAATGGTTCCAGTTACTCTCTGATTAGGCCACAGGTCTTTGTATCAGCGTTAAAAGAATTGTTCTGGTGCTTAAAAAGGGTTGCGGACTCTTCCCTAGTCCTGGTACGTTCCTCCAGCAAGAATTTCAATCAGCCCGGGCCTCTCTGCGCCAACGATCGGACCCGGTCTGCCCAATCTCACGCCTCTAGCGGGATCGGCGGCCGGGGAGTCACTGTCAGCCTGACGAGCGCGCTGCACGGCTGTCAGGGGAGAGAGCGGGGGCCCGGGGAGTGCTCACTGCGCGGCTCCGGGGACCCGGCTGAGGCAGATGGCGGTGCGAGCGAAGTGGGACAGCGGCTCGCACCGCGGGACGGGAAACAGTACCTTTGTCTTTTTGAAGGGGTCGGGTGCAGGCCGGCTCGGTGGTCCCCGTCGCGGTGTCTTCCTCCCGAGGTTGGAGCGAGCGGCGGCTCGGCTCTGGCTCGGAGGTTGGCGTTGCGGCGCGGGTCGGGTAGACGGCGACACACCTCAGGTCCTGGAAAAGGGGGCAGAGCCCCGGGTAGCAGCGTGAGGCGCACACAAGCCTCTCAGGTCACAGCAGATACTTGGCTAAGTCCGTTCTTGCGGTGCTTCGCAGTTAGGCAGGCGGTAGGGACGGTGATTAGGCCAGCGGGGCTGGGCCTTTCGGTGTCACCTGGTGCCGGCCAGTTAGCAGATGCGGTGCTCGGCGGGACGGGGTGCCAAGGGCCTCGTAGGAGGGGCGCAGGGATTCTTTCACGGCGCGCTCCTCTTTCCTTCAGCAGCTGTGTCGATCAGGTTGCTGGCTCACAGCAGCTCCTTCTTCCAGGGGGACAGGGTAGCGCCCACTGTTCCTGGGGCGCTGGTCAGGGGGCAAGTTCACAGCAAGCCCTTGGAGATCTTGGTAAAAGTTTTAGCACAAGGTGGATAAAAGCAAAGTCTTTCAGTCTTTCTTCTCCTGCTCTCCTTCAGCAGCAAGGCACCCACTACAGGCCAGTCTCTTGGGGTCAGAGTCAGTACTTCTCCTTGCAGCTTCCAGGGTCCTTCTCTTCAGGCAGAGCTTCTTCTTTGCGCAAACTGGATCTAATTTACAAGGAGCAGGGCTCCTACTTTTATACACAGTTTCTTTTGTTCTCACTGGCCAGGGGGGCCTTTGCATAACTGCTCCAGTCCCTGAGCACTTGCGGTGGGTACTTCTGCTTCTGCATTCAGTGTGAGGGCAGGCACATCAGCCGCTCCCCAGGGGGGCGGAGCCGGCATTGAGAGGGCAGGAGTGGCCTGAGTACTTTGTTGACAAGCTTCGGTCCTTCCTGGGCCAGGTGCAGGCTGAGTCATCAGTCGCTCCCCAGGAGGGCGGAGCCAGCATTGTGGAGGCAGAGCACAGCCTGATGCATCATTCAGGGGAAACTCCCACCACCCATTAAGGGGTCCTCCTGCTAATCACTACCTGTCAACTCCCAGCCCTGTCACTCACACACACCAGACAGTCAGATCCACATCCAAGCAGAGGCGGGCTGAAATGGTTAGGCAAGCAAATGCTAACTTTCTAAAAGTAGCATTTGCAAACACAGGATATTAAAATAAACTTTACTAAAAGAAGTATTTTATTATTCTGAGTTCAGGCATACTAAACATGAATTTCTACCATGTTCCCTGAGCCTGCTGGGATTATAGAGTGTAATAATTCCAGCAACCCATCTGGCCTAGAAGGGAACAGGTAGCCTTACAATAGTGAAAAACGAATTTGGCAGTAATTCACTATTAGAACATGCCACACACATCAGGGCATGTTCTACCTTATCCTTACAATGCACCCTGCCCTCAGGCCTACCATAGGGGTGACTAATATGAAGTTTAAGGGAAGGTTCAGGGGCTGGCAAGTGTGTGCACTTGCCCAGCCAGGGTGACAGTACCAGACTGCACGCAGGTTCTGCAATGGCAGACCCTAGACACATTTTAAGGCTGCTTCTGTGGGTGGCGCAACCAGCGCTGCAGGCCCACTAGCAGTATTGGCATTCACAAGCCCTGGCACTCCTGGTGCACTTTACTAGGGACTAACAGTAAATCCAATGAACCAATCATGGACATCAATCATATGTACACTTTACAGTAGGGAGCACTTGCACTGCGGCACGGGTTGGCCGTGGCGCAGTGCCCTGAGTAGCAGACACCATCAAAACATTTGAGGCACAACAGCAAAAAGTGGAAGGGAAACTCACGCCAAGGTGCCAGGTCTAACAGAGGGTCTGACCAAAAATAAAGCACCGGGTCCGGACGGGATTCCCCCTGACCTGTTTCTTAGCAATATAGACTTATGGGCCCCTCTGATGACCAGGGTCATAAATACTGCTATCTCTTGTGACCTGCCGCCATCTTGGTCAAAAGCGATTATTGTGCCAATTTTTAAAAAGGGCAACAGGGACGACCCCAAGTGTTATCGGCCGATTTCCCTGATTGACGTATCGGCTAAACTTTTGGGTAGGGCAATCCTTAACAGACTGTCCGAGTGGACCGATGAGAATAACATCTTCTCGGACACTCAATACGGGTTTAGGACAGGGAGGTCCACTAGTGACCAATGCCTGAACCTTTATATGCTGACTGCCAAATATACTCTGGCCAGTGATGAACCTATTTATATGGGATTCATGGATTTGGCAGCAGCATTTGACCACGTCAATAGGGGAAAGCTATGGGACTTGATGTCAAGCATGGGGATTGAGAGTGGTTTAATCACCATATTAAGGGACTTGCACAGCGACACCACGGCCAAGGTTAGATTTAACAGGGAGGGAGGATTGTCTGACTCTTTTGCATGTAAGAGCGGAGTCAGACAAGGTTGCATCCTTGCCCCTTTTTTGTTTTCCCTTTACATTAACAACTTGGAGCAGTTTCTTTTGGGTTTAAAGGCAGATTCCCCTAGGGTCGGGCCGAGGCATATCCCTGTCCTGCTTTACGCGGACGACGCGGTCTTGCTCGCGCGCACACCGCGAAGCCTACAAATCCTGATAGATGGGTTTGTTAAGTTCATGAGCACCCTGGACCTATCTGTTAACCTGGGCAAATCTTATGTGCTCCTGGCCGGCAAAAAACCTTCCTCTAAATTTACTTATACAATAGGCACCCATATTTTAGAGGAGGTTAAAACGTTCACCTATCTCGGAGTAACTTTCGATGGCGCTTTGCAGTTTAACTCCTTGGTGGCGGAACGTTGCAGCAAAATGATTGCCTCTAATGGGGCAATAGCAGGATACGGCAGGAGGTTAGGTAGATGGAGCCTGGAACAGGTGGTGAACTTGTATTGCTCCGTATCATGCTCCAAAGTAATCTATGGGGCAGAAGTATGGGGTTTTGTGAACACTACTAGAATCCAACAGGAAGAAAACAAATATCTGAAATCTATCCTGAGGGTGCCACCCAGCACCGCTGGAATCATAGCCCATAGGGAGCTAGGGAGGCCATACTTGGATGACCTGTTAAAATTTAGGCCAATTGTGGACTGGCTAAAAATATGGGTTAATCCAGATGCACATCTAAGCAGAGAAATTTTAATGGACTGCTTAGATAGGACTAACTGTATGCGCATCCCTTGGCTTAAATATGTGAAAAATACCCTTGAGGATTTAGGTTTTGGAAACCTCTTCACGAACCCTACAACAATTTCAGCCCAGCACAAGAAACAAGTAGGGGAAATTTTCCTTGAGCGGAAAATCCAATGCAGAGCTGAGGCTGAAAGAGTTAAAAAGTCTGTGAGGTGCTCATGATCTGGTGAAGAGTGTGGAGGGTATGGAGCCTTATCTGTACCTCATGCATAATGCACAGGATAGATTTCTTATGTGCCGTTTTAGACTGAATTTACTTCCTTTTATGTTGGCTTCACCAGCAGGTTTCTCCACGTCAATTGAGCAGAAGGGACCCTGCGGCTGCGACAACAGGTCTCCGCAGGACTCCCTCCATTTTGTTTTGCTTTGTCCCTATTTTTCTATGCCCAGGCGCAGTTTTCTTGTAAATATTTAAAAAAATGCCCAACAGGAACATGCTAGGGATGCATTAGTCTTCTTGCAAAAAGCCTCCGACCCCCTAACCTTGTGTTGTGTTATGAATTTTATCAAGGTTGCGGTCCGATTAAGGATGACTAGGGGTCAGGAATGAAAGACTTTGGATTTTCTATTCTAAGTTTATGGATCTGTACACCAGTATTTTTACTTGTATTAACTTTGTATAAGGATCTTGATTAATGTTTAATAATTTTTTATCAATGTATATATATATATATATATATATGTGCTTTTATGGTGTTTTTTAATCACCGAATAAAGATTCTAATGAATGAATGAATATAGAGAAGTTGAACAAAGACAAATCTCTCTGCAGCATCTGACACAGTCTCCCACCCCATTGCTACTGAACACCTACACGACATCTGAATCCAAGGACACATACTCAGAATGATCTGCTCCTTCCTGACTGGAAGGACCCAGCCACTTAGCCTGGCACCATACGCCTCGGACACCTGTGAACTTAACCGCGGAGTTCTGAAAGGATCCTCCCTAAGCCCGACACTCTTCAACATATTCATGATCGCATAGCCAGCATCATGTGCTCTTACAACATCAGCATCTTCCCCTGTGCCAAAAACACACTTATTCTCTCCCTCACGGACAAGACTGCCAGTATCTGTATCACTTTCAAAGCCTGCATGATTGGAATTACCCACAGGATGAAGATCAACTGCCTAAATCTGTAGACCTACCAGACCGAAATTGTGATATTCGGGAAGAACACTTCGCCGTGGGACTCCACCAGGTGGCCAACAGAACTAGGACCAACACCCACACACACCAAGAACCTTGGGATCAACAGCAAACAGAACACGACTACCCAAGTCAGCACCATTACTACTTTATGCTTCTATATCCTGAAGAGAAAGTGAAATTTACAACAATGTCTCAATGAGGAAGGCAGATACATGTGCATGTACTCGACAGTACAAGGAAGAAGCAAAAAGGGGAGTCTCCTGGTAGTTTTTCAAAAGTGCTTATGGCATCATATATTTAAAACCACAGTTTATACAAAACAGTTATATCAGCACTGTGGGCATAAATTGCGAAGGCAACCTAAAGGAACTTGGTGTACGTTGTGCGCATGATGCAATGAGTGATGGCGCAAGTGA
The DNA here is from genome assembly GCF_964261635.1 of Lissotriton helveticus. Lineage (NCBI taxonomy): Eukaryota > Metazoa > Chordata > Amphibia > Caudata > Salamandridae > Lissotriton > Lissotriton helveticus. The sequence continues at coordinate 1,099,943,730 of NC_136071.1, read as the reverse complement.
CAAGTGAAAAACACAGTGAGAGACGCAAGGTGACAAGGTGATGAAAAAATATGTACAAGGATCAATGGTTCAACAAGAATAGTTGTTTACAGTGATTGAACAAGATTTAAAACTTTTCATGAACCAAAGTTGAATGTGTGCTGTGAGTTGCGCTGTAAGATCGATGGTGACCTCTTCAGGACCGGGTTGCCAAATTTGGGGTGCTGTAGGTTGACAGGAGAAGGCTGACAGGTATGCCAGCTGTTAGGTCAATTAACCAGCGTGTGAAGTGGGACTGTGGGCTCGTCCGTCCAAAGGCAGGGAAGGCAATGCACAGTCCCTGAGCGGAGGATGTACCGGCGTGAGTAGGAGGGAATCACGGGTACGACGCAGCGTGAGTAAGCGTCTGCTATGGTGAATTGATCGATCAAGAAGCCGTTGTGTCCACCAAAGTGGAGCTCGAAGATGCGGGTAGCCGGGTCGGGTCCACGATCCACTGCGTGGGTCCCAGAGAGGGTACTGTGGTGGAGAAGAGATTTGTGAAGGGAATAAATCCAGAGGCCGTAGGAACGCTGGGTTCAGGTCCTGGCCGCCACGTTTGTGTGCGGTCTCGGCCGGTAACTTTTACTCTATATCCTGAAGATGCGCAGGAAGATCTTCAAATGGCTCCAAAATCAGCACCTGGAAAACTGTCTTGCATGCCCCAGTCACAAGCAAGCTGGACTACAGGAAAACCCTCTATGCTGGGATCAACAAAAAACTCACCCAAAGGCTGCAAACCATTTAGAAATTGGTGGCCAGAATCACTCTCAACACCCCATGCCGCACTCGCATCACACCACACTTTAAGGATCTCCACTGGCTCCCCATATGCAACGAGCACAATTCAAACTCCAGACCTACACTTTCAAGGCTCTACATAACACTGGGCCAGCATACTTCAACAATTGCATCTGCTTTCACAAACCTTCCAGACACCTCTTCTCGTCTAGAGTCCTACATGCACACATCCCAAGCAAATGAAAAAACAGATTAGTTGGTCGAACCTTCTACATCGCTCCTAAAGTGTGGAACGACTGGCCGCTACACTTATGAGCCTCCTCTTCACTTGAATTCCGCAAGAAGCTGACGGCCTGGCTTTTCGAGTAATCTCACTAGGCCATAGGTTTGGCTAGATTCACACCTGGGAGAATAAAAAAGAGAGCTAGGACTGTGTGTGGGCCGTCCTTGTCCCTTAGTAATTATAGAATAAACAACTTAACGGACCACAGTAAAAATGGTTATTCAACACTGTAGTGTCTGGCACCACAAGGGTTTGTTAGAAGAACCCTCACACAAAAACCTAGTTGGTGTCATGCTTCTTCGTCGGGTTCCCAGCTGAGTAGCCAATGCTACTCAGCTGTGCTGCGACACCTCCTGAGAATGTAACAAATTTAAGGATACATACAGATGAATTAACTTTTTTATAGGAAAGTTTTGGGAAGAGTCATCGAACAGTGCCAAAGTTATTAGCAAAACAAAGGACGCTCCTCCCATGGAAAGTCTGACCAAGAGCTCTTTCCCTCATATATTTATATATGTATATATTCCATGGCAGTGAAAATAAATGTCGCTTAATAACATGTTACTCAGAGCAATTGTGCTAATAAACCCGCATTCACACATTTATTACTATAGTGTAAAGGTCAAATTCGAGTCATATAATATGTCATATTGATTGAGGTGGATGTTTGTGAGAAATGGGTACCCCCATGTAATCCTTCACACTTTTTTGCTTTTTGGACTACCTGGTTTATGAACTTTTGCTGTGAGTGAGTCGCACTATCTGAGTCTCACTCACTATAAACTCTCATATAATGGACTGGGAGTCTTTACTGTCAGTGACTGCATTTTAAGAGAAGGTCTGCTGCTGCACAGCTAAGGTAAGAGTCTCTGGGATGGTTGCATTTGAGAGTGGGTGAGACTACAGTATTACTCAACCTACACCTTATATTATGAGTGGGCATTATTAGTTTGAGTGGGTACCTCTGTAGTGCTTCATGGAAGTATGAAGAGCATTTCACTGTATTGAACAGTATGGCTGAAATCTGCAAAAAAAGTACTTTTTGCTATAGTTAGGCCTAGAGATTAGTGTGACTCTCGCTTTATGATCAATCGGGATCCCAAATACAGATCTGGATTTAATTTCAACATTTCTGCACCCCTTGTAGCACTTGAAGATTTTTGTAATTTTTCTCTGACTCTTCTCCTAATTCGATTTTGGCTTTTAAATCACACTTCTGGGCATGTTAATTACTTTCCTTGCCATCTGGAGGATCAGAGGCTCTCCCAGACAATAGGGTCATTTGCCAGTAATAAGGCCTGCTCCTGGGAGAAGACAGGTTGGGGGACAGAATCTGGATGTGCTAATTACTTTTCACATTGCAACATGGACCAGGAAGGAGCATACCCAAACAGAGGAGGATAACCAGACCTGTGGAGCCAATCACAGGAGGAGCTATCTTTTGAGGTTTGGAGGAAGGTACCAGGCAGCTGTGGACTTAGGCTCTCAGAGAAAGTCTTTTAATAGACCACTTCAAGCCTCCACCTTAAAATGTCCCAAAATCCTGTGTAGGAGTGTTAGGACAGGGGTGGAGTGATGATGTATCATCCTGGGATTGGACAGAGATAGCTGTCTTCTGGAACTCTCCCCCTCCACTTAAAACACTTTGCACAAGGGAGATACACTTGAGAATGATTTGGATCTAGGGGAAGCAACATCAGAGGAATGCTAGAAGCCCAAAAAAATGGAATCCTGCAGAGATGGATTCCTGGACTTTAGCCGGCAGCCAGTGACTAGGATTTGTTTCTTCAGGAGCAGTGGTGCTGCCCCATGCCCCTCAACACACCTTCGGAGAGACAGTGGGTAGATGGACCACCCTGTATTCTGTGGACCCAGCTGCTCTGTATGTGGCCGAAGGAGGTGGTGAGACCTGAAGAGCACAGACTGCCTTAAGGGCTGTGGGAGGGGGGGGTTCTGCAGAAGGGGAACCCGGACCCACAAGAAGAGCTAGGTGCCCAGACAGGTTACAGGTCCTGTGCGAGGAGGGAGCGCAGTTTTTGTAATCAAATCAAATCAAATCTGGTACATTTGTATAGCGCAAAAAATATCACTAAAAAGTCTCATGGTGCTTGCAGATGGCTTAGACTGGATGGTGACTTAATTGTCAAATAACCATGTTTTCAGCTGTTTGCGGAATCGGTTGTGATCAGGGATGGTGCGTAAGTGGACAGGGATTTTATTCCATGATGCGGGGCCAATGAAAGAGAAAGTTCGACCACCTTTCCTGGCAATACGGATTCTCAAAGGAGTGAGCAATGAAGTATTGCTTGATCTAAGAGTCCTGCAAGGCTGGTGGTACCACTGTAATATTTTGGACCAATATTTTGGTCCCCTTCCATACATGTGCTTATGGATAAGACATAAGGTCTTAAAGAGAATTCGTTTCTTTACTGGGAGCCAATGTAAAGATCTTAAACAGGGAGCAGAAGGGGTTAAGAGGAAGGTCAAGGACCAGCCTGGCAGCCGTATTCGGTACAATTTGAAGCCTTTTCAACAGTTTTTCATTAATAGAAAGCAGCAGGGCATTTCCATAGTCCATTCTATTGATTATCAGGCCCTGGATTAATGGTTTCCTGGCCTCCCTGGGAATCCACTTGAAAACCTTCAAGGAGGCTCCGCATCACTCCGAAGCAAGTACCAGCACATTTCTCATGTGTTTTGGTATGTGCTGCAACTAAGATAGAATTTGCTAAGTATCATCATGTCTTGCCCTTAGCCCCACCCCTAGCCCCGCCTCCTCACTACACCTCTAGCTCATTTTAATGAGTACCTGCACTTGTTTATTCCCCTTTAAAGCTCTGTGCACTGTTAAAGGTGGGAAGGGGAGCAGGAAAGGAAGTAGACACCTGCAGCAGCATCCACAAGCAGTGATTGGTACACAAGGAGCCAGTAGGGGCAATGGGGGCTGTGGAGCTTCCTCTTGGCCCTCAACATGGCCGCCTGATTAGGGCCAGGCACCTGGTATAAACAAACAAAAAGCATTGTTTCTCTACAGGCCGGGCTGTGTTTGAAACTGCCTTGTGGAAAAGAATCCTCTGGGGTGCACAGCCAAATTAACATATTTCCTTCTGTGATGCCAAAGAGAGGGCAAGGACATATCTTACAGCGCTTTTGGGGGCTGCCAGGATCGCAACAGTTCTTGCAAGAACCTAATATTTGGTACTAATCTGTCCAACCTTTAGTCTCCCAGGTGCATGGAATGGTTACCCGGGAAGATCTTCTTCTGTCTTTGAGGCACTCCTGGACCAGGGGCTTTTAGCACAAAGGCTCTAAAGTGAAGGCTCTCCGGTTGGTGAATTCCAAGGCTTCTTTGCAACCTGTATGAAAGTAGATCAAAGACTCATGCACACAGCACACTAGCACAACTGTTGCAATGTAAACTGAGATATGGGGCCAGTTGTACTAAAACTGATTGCGAACTGACCTAGGTCAGATTGGTTCACAAATTACCGATTCCAAGTGGGTAGCACTTCAACCTACCTCAAGAATAATAATGAGGTAGGTCACATATTGTGACCCAATAGGAATTGCAGTCATTACTGAGATGGTGGCCAGTTGAGGCCAGCAAGCCACCATGTCTGTGATTGCTTTTAAATAAAGTAATCTTTTTTTTTTTTTTTTTTAAATGCAACTTATTACCCTTAAAGGAAAACGGAATGTGTTTAAAAAAAAATGAAAAGTGTACGTTAAATTTTTTTTTTTAAGGAAGTGGTGCATAGGACAGTACCAAATGGGGATTCCTTCCTGTTTGTGAAAGGCCACCACTTCCTATGATGAGGTGTAATCAATTTAATGTTTTGAGACCAGAATTTGGTCACAAAATATTAATACATGCTATCCCAATTCAGTATTTGGAAGGGATGCTCTAAACATGCCCCTTCCAAACACTGATTCTTTATCGGGTCACAAATCCAAATTGCAATTCAGTAACTCTTTGTAATCGCAATTTGTGGTCTGTACATAAGAAAATGCATTTTTGTGATCACAAAAATGCTGCGCTCATTTGGCCCATAGTTCCTTCTTCAACTCATTGCGTATGTATGTGTATAAACCCTCAGTTCTGTCTTCAATGAACCTTTCCTTGATACTCAGATTGGAATATAAACTAAAAAAGTGCACACAGTACATAATGGTGGTGGCTATGCCCAAATATTCTCACATCTTAAGCTTTTCATATGTTAAGGGACGTCAGTATGTACAGTGAACCAAATAGTAGATTGGTGCTTTCCAGGTATAGTCACCCTGCCACCTGGGGCGGAGTAGCATGATACTCGCCGAAAATCGCTTCAACGCCTCGTCAGGAGTAGTAAGCGCTATATAAATGCAATTACAATACAATAAATAATAGTCCAAAAGCAGAGTGCTGCTTCTGCAATTTTACTCCGGATACTTCGCAAGTGGACAGGCCGTGTGTCGCATCGGCTACTTTCTACCCTAACATATAAACACGCATTTCATGGACATTTTGGAGTCTTATTAAGTCCCCTTGCTCTTTGACTTCTTGTTGCTTACAGTACGTGTTTGCTAGCATACAAATATTTTCAGTTTCTTCTTATGGGATACCCAATATTCTTTTCAGCCTTGAAAAAGTCTTTTTGACGAAACACGTGTCAGCTGCCTGTTTCCGGATATGGGAATGTGAATGACTGCGCAGACAATAAATCACATACACTATAACCTCAACTTTGCAGAAGGAAACGTGTTTTTGTGCATTTAAAGCTTTTGGACTACTGTGTGTGCTTCGGTATTTTTCTCTGATAACATAAGTGTATTGTTAAAGGCGCCACACAGTGAAAAAACATATATTTCTCTTACCCAGTCTTGCAACATCAGCAGTCTCCAACTATTAGAGTTCCAGAATGTCTCTTTGATAATGCCTGGCAGGATTGTAAAACCTTTTGTGACACCATTCATTGGATGGCCTCTTTAAAAGGCCTTTCAGACCCTTATCCTGCTCTCATATTTTCCAATGCTTCTTATTAAGAGTCTGTATTTTTAATTTAATCTGGAGCAGTTTACTGACTCTGGTAACAGAGAAACCTCGACATTTGACAGCACAAACTCCGAATTAAGGCTTGCCTGGAAGTCAGCATGAGCCACCCTTTGTGGTGTTTACCCGTGAGAGTGGAAAACAATATCTCTTTTTATGTTACAAGTGACGCCCAGTCCAAGGGAATCAGGTCAGGAATGTGGGCATTTGGGAAATTCCTTTAAGGTGAGCAGGCCTCCTTTCCCAAAGCAGGAATGTCTCTTAATTATATGGCTCCTGTTTCTGCGACAGGTGCCACTCCTTAAAGGCAACCAACACGCCACGTCCACGTTCATGCCCTCTTCTGATGCTTTCATTCAAGAATCCTTTAAACCAGGGGTGTCCAATGTAGGTCCAGGAGGACCAGCGCCATACCATATTTACAGGTTATTCAGACAACATAAATACACGTGCAATGAGTACAAATGCAACTCCTTTAAGTGGTATGGTGGGGGATTCCTGAAAATATGGTGTAGATCTGACCCTCCTCGGTCTAAGATGGCTGTGACACCAAAAGGACTAGTCCACCAGAAGAATTGTGACGGAAAAGGTCATGACTAGAAACATGGTGTCCTGATGACATGGAGCGAGGTGGCAACTTGACATCTAAGACTCCAATTCCAGGAAACAATTCTGCATAAGATCTGAAACAAGGGAGGGGCCCACGACTGGAATAGCAAGGGACCGTGCCACATTTAGGCGTGCCAGCAATCTGGGGCGTGACGAAACCTGCTAAGGGTCCTTTTGAGGTTGAGCCTAATAGACTGCGCATGCTGTTACGAGACATAATATGGCTTACCAGGAACATACATGGCCTTGGAGCTGATTGCTGCTCATGGTAAGGGCTATGCTTATGGCTAGGGCAAAGTTTAGGTTCAAGAGTAAAGGTAAGGATAATGGTCTAGGGCAGAGGGTTCCCCAACTTTGTCTTCACTATGAGCTACTTATATTCAGTGAAAATCATCCCAGCTACTAATATTATTAGTGTTACAACCTCCCCATGCAAGATTACCAGCAATGATCACCTCAGTGCATCAGGCGGGACTCCCTGCAGTAATGTAAAAAAGTCTTTATCAACTTGGAATGCCTCTGCATGGGTAATACATACCAGCGAATGCTGCAATGCTCAAGGTAATCGTATTAGTAATACGTCTTTCAGACACCGCATTATTTATCACTCAAATATTAGCTTCAAATATATTTTGGAAATTCAATCATTTTTCCCAAACATCCAGTTATGAGTTCAGAAAACACACATTTGTCTCAAATACATACTTTTCAATTTTGAGATATATATATATATATATATATATATATATTATATATATATATATATATATATACATATATACATATATACACCTGTAAAGACCCCTTCTCATCAATGTTCCCAAACTATGTGTATATGATATATATACATGTGTGTGTATATATATATATATATATATATATATATATATATATATATATATATATATATATATATATATACACATGTATATACACATGTGTATATATATCATATACACATAGTTAGGGAGCATAGAAAAGAAGGGGTCTTTACAGGTGCGTTCTGTTTTTATTTTTTGTTTTCTAAGTCTGTCCCTCGTGGAGATAGGGGTTACTTAGTTGCTGGTAGTAATTTTGAGTTTTATTTGCTAGATATTCTGGTCTCTTTGGGAAAGTCTCACCGCAGGCTGTTAGGGGACGAACATGGGAGCCCGTGCAGCTGTTTTAGAGTTGCGTGACGTGTCAGAAGTCCATTGGTTGCTAATGATCAGCCGGGCTGACGCTTGCAGTACAATCTATAGGGACGTGTTGTTTTGTTTGCCAGCCATTAGCTCTGTCAATGTAGGTTACTTTCCTTCAAAAACATTAAATGCTCTCTAACCACGCACCTTCGAAACCGCCTGCACACCCAGCCACACCCTGATACACTCTCCACGTGCCCACCACACCCTCCCTTGTCTGGGAAACGTACACGTCAACAGGGGAAGGAGGAAACTGTTGTAACTTTGTCCATTGTACCCTTCCTTCTTTTCTGCCTTGCTTTCTTTCCTTGAACCTCCTCCCCCTTTTTTTCCCCATCCCATGGTTCCTTCCTCGTGTCTACAGTAGTATGTTAGAGAATGTTGACAGTTAGTGATGTGAAACCTTTCCTGAGGGGCACTTTTGAGCTATGTGTTCCTGAGGTACTTCAGCAGTGAAATAAAGAAGATTACTTGGCTTCATTTAAGATTCCAGTGTCTGCTTTACAACACAAACTGTTTCCTGGAAGGCAGATGTCTCCAAACCTTTTTGCTCTGAGCCCCTCCTAAGCAAAATGTTTTGTAGTGTGGCCCCCCCTCCAAAACTACATGGCAAAGATTTGGGGAGGGGAGGGATGATCACAGGGGGCGGGGCTCATAAGATCATTTCAGGGGTGATTTACTGTAGCTCGTAATCCACACTAAATGTGGGATTTATAAAAAAAAAGCAACAGCATTAAACCAGAGCGGAATTGGCAAAAAACACTACTGCCCATATTTGGGGTGCTGTGGGCCCCACTGCCTCCACCTGTTGCACCAAGTATGATTGTAGCCCTGAGTAGCATGCTATCTCCTCTTCTTGCACTCCGTCCCCACCATGTCTGACCATCACTTCAATCTCTAAACAAATCCATTCTCTTTCTGAAAGAAAAGGAGCAACTATATGTTGCCCCCCGTTTCTGCACCAAGGGCCCCGTCCCCACTTTGAATTGGAAAACATTAATAACTATGATGCAGTGGGTCCCTGGGCAAAAATGTCACTGCTCCTGGTCACTAATAATAAGTACTGCCTTGCTGTCACCTCTGACCTTTGTAAACAACATGGTCTCCCATCTCACACCAACCCTCTCCCTCCCCTCTCTCATCATACCTCTCGGTCCCTCCCCTATCTCAGCATCCCTCTCCCTCCCCTCTCTCAGTGCCCCTCTCATCTCTCTGATGCCCAAATCAAGGTGTCTCCTCTAGCTCCAAGGCTCAAAGAGGCACTGTCACAGCAAGTATGAACTGGGCCTCTAATGCAGCTTCGGTGATACCTACAGCTCTACCAAGCAGGCGGTCTATTCTTACCCACTTAACAGGGCCTTTACTTCTAGGCCAGATGCCCAAAGCAGGCCCTCTGTCGCTTTGTGTAAAAAAACAACAACAAACAAAGCAGTTTGGGGCCCCCTCCTCCTCTATTGCTTGGACCTTGTTCCGTGCGCAACAGTGGTGACCTGGGCCAAAATGCTAGCAAGGAAAATGCACCCCATGCTCTATTTCATAGTAAGACTGTCATAACAGAGTTCCAGTGCCCACTCACAGAGGGCTGAGGCTCTTGTGCTGTGAAACAGATAGTAGATAACTTATGAAGAAACATGCCTTCTCATAAACGTGCCCGCTACCTGAAAGAGATGTAAATGTGTGCAATGGTTAATCACCAAACATAAAGACTGATTTGGAGCCAGTGTGGCTTTTAATTAATGGAGTCAATCAGCTTCATGGTGACAAATATTTATTATTTTTGGGAGGGATTATATGTGTTCATTAAAAGGAGTGCACCCTTTTAATGGACACATATACAAATATTTACACTAGCTATAGTCTGAATGTTTATCATTAAAATGTATATTTCTAAAAGCACTTGTTTTAGCTTAAACAGTATTTTGCAGCAGCCTGTTTTATAAAGTGTAAACCAATTTCAAAATAATGACATTCATAGTGCTTTCTGTCACAGACTGGGACCTCGTAGCACTATAAACAAATCACTATTTCTCACTGTACCGATCTGGATTTAATTCTGTGACTCTCTCGTCACACACGAAGACATCTGCAGCGTCACATTAGCCAAAGGTTTCATAAGATGAAAGAGTGCATTTCCCTTTGATTAGTTTACCTTGCATTTATTTTTCATTTGAGGTACGTGCATGTTAAAATGCTGAATTTTTCATATTTTTAGCCATGCCTTTAACCCCAACTTCACACTTGCTGCCCCATGCCACAAAGTAGTACCGTCCTCACACTTTCGCGCTTCCAGGCTATCTTCATTTACATGTAATTGCTGTCCCATTTGCGTCCCCCTGGGAACAGATTCACAGCTCCCCAGGGAGGTGCGCCCCACAATTTGAAGACCTCTGCTCTACGGCCTCACTAGCTCCCTTTTCCCTACCGCCAGAACCTGTGATTTTGTACCAGGTTAACCAGCAGCGTCTTGTTTGAGAACAGTCCAAGCAGTGTCTACAAACCCTTACTTTCCAAAATCATTAGCAAACAGGAGTTCCCATAGGGCTGGCACCTTAGCGAAAAATGTCTGCCATTTCTTCATATGTTGAGATTATGAAACAGCCAGCAGCCCGTTCTTGAATACGAATTTGTGTAAAATCCTCTACATACCTTTTTAGGTTGAGCTTGGGCAGTTCATGCGCTGGTCTGCTAGGCGTGCTGTATTAGAGTATAGCCTTGAAGTCCCGCCCACTCTCCACCCATATTTGTCATTGGCTTGTGTCAATGTCCTTCGTAAATGCTGTCTTCTGATTCGTTAATAGGCTTGTTAGTCCCTCCTTGGTACCTCCTTGTCTTCATTTGTAACCTCCCATGAGGACTGACCCTTTTACTTCTGTTGTTACACACTGTCTTATTTAGTCTCTAAGCACTATTTTTTTTATGAGTTTCTCCTACAGCAGGCACAATATGCTTTCCTGCAACATTCAGCACACCATGTGCGCTTTCACTTTCCAAAGCAGCCCGAGACAATGGCTGCCGCTTCTTTGAAATTAAAGAAGTCTCGCATTTACAAGAGTTTGAGCTATTGGCATTGTATATGACAATGCCTTTCATTTATGTGTTGATTATCAAAACAGATAAATAAAAAGCATTGTCATTTATAATGCCAATAACTTAAACTCTCGCAAATGTGCATCCTATTGCATTGCAAATGCTTGTTAATATGGCAATTTTGGTGATTGTTCTCATTCATAAAAACATAAGGAATATTTGAGACAGAGCTCTTAACTGTTTTTTAATTGATTTTTCTTGTATTTGTTGTTTTAAGTTTATACTTCAGTGGTATGCTCCAGTCTACCCCACCTCACTCTACTCTACCCCACTCCATTCACTCTATCCCAATCTATCCCACTCCACTCCAATCTATCCCACTCCATTCCAATCTATCCCACTCCACTCTATCGCAATCTACCCTAATCCTCTCCAATGTACCCCACCCCAATCTACCCCACTCCACCCAATCTACCCCATCTACCCCATCTACCCCATTCCAATCTTCTCCAGTCAGCCTTCTCCACCCCACCCCACCCCATCCCAATCTACAGCACACCAGTCTAATCCACTCCACCACACTCCACTCTATCCCACACCACTTAAACCTGCCCCATTCCAATCTATCCTCCTCCATTCTACCCCATTCTACCCCACCCCATTACATTCCAATCTACCCCACTCCACCCAATATACCCTACTCCACTGCAGTCTACCTCACTTCACTCCAACCCTCACCACTTTACTCCTCTATCTATCCACTCCAATCTACCCCAATATACCTCACTCCAGGGTACCTCAATCTATCCTGACCTACTCAACTCCAGTCTATGCCAATCCACCCCACCCTACTACTGTCTAGCTCACCGACTTCAATCGACCCCACTACACTCTACCTCATTCCACTCCAATCTACCCTATTCCACTCCAAACTACCTTACTCCAATCTATTCCACTCCAGTCTACCCCAGTCTACCACAGGCCATTCCAATCTACCCTACTATCCACCCAATCTACCCCAGTCCAATCTACAATACTACTCACCACTCCAATCTACCACACTCCCCTCCAATCTACCCCACTCCACTCTACTTCACTCCACTTCAAAACTACCCAATCCTCCCAACTCCACTCTTCCCCAATATACCCCGATCCACCCCACTCCTATCTACCATACAACAGTCTACCCCAACATACCACACCCCACTCCAATATACTCCACTGTAATCTACCCCACTCCATCCCAGTCTACCCCAATCCACCCCACTCCAAACTACACCACTTGAATCAACCCCACTCCACTCTACCCCACTCAACTCTAATCTACCCTGCTCCAATCTACCTTGCCCCTCTACTCCACTCCAAGCTACCCCACTCTACACCATTCCATTCTACCCCAATCCAATGTACCCTATTCCCCTCTATCCAATCTACCCCACTCTAATCTACCCCGTCCCACACCACTAATGTCTAGCTATGCTGAACAGCAGCCACACTGGCATACAACATGATTAAACCCCATTGCCAAAGTCAATAGCTCTCACATTGGCCAAACCTATTGGCTTTGCCAATGCTTGTTCTGACATTGACTTAAAAATACTGGCTATGTTGGTACAACACTGGTCAGGTAGAAAGTCTGGGCTCCTGCAACAGCAGCCCCAATCATTCTAAGAGAATCATAGTTGCCTTGTGTGGTTGGGGGTCACAGAATAGAGTTGAGGCCACAGAATAGAGTTGGCTAATGTGCCGCCCAGCCTCCTGTCCTTCTTCACGGGTACACCCATGATGCATCCCTCAACCTCCAGAATGCAGCTTGGTAGAGTTCTCAATGTACAATGTTGTAAAACGGGGGTCTCAAACCTTTTCTTTACTGTGAACTTCTTATGTTCAGTGAAAATCTTCCCAAGCTACTAATATTAGTGTTGTGAATGCCGCATGCAAGATTACCAGTAGTAATACCCTCAGTGCATCAGGCGGGACTGCCACCAATAATACAAAAAAGGCTTTAGCTGTTTGGAATGCCTCTGCATGGGTAATGTATCCCTGCCATAGCTGCAATACCCCTGGCACCAAGGTAATCATATTAGTAATAGGTCTTCCCCACTCCGCATGATTTAGTTCTCAACTATTAGCATTAAATATAGTTTAGAAATACAACCATTTTCTCTAAACATTGGGTTATGAGTTCTGAAAATATACACATCTTTGTCTCGAATACCCACTTTTCAATTTTGGTATATATATATATTCAACAAAACAAAAGCTTCAAGTTTAGTATGGTTGGCTGCTCACAGAGAACCTACTTAGAGGCAGCTGAAGAGCAAAATTTAGCTCACAAACTACTCGTTGGAGAAGCGTGTTCTAAAAGCACCAAACACAGGTACACTGATCACCGCAAGCAAGAAGCACCGCTCCCGCTTTTGTTACAGAAGCCCGATATTGCAGCATTGCTGCAAAAACAGACCCCAGTGACAAAACCGGCCCCCCAAGGGCACTACACCAGCCCCCACCCCTCTGGTCCACTGGGGAAATGCTCGGTGCCCGCTACAGCCAGTCAGGCCCTGGCTGCCCCTCCATATCTTATTTTTAATTGACCTGCACCACATCGGGAGTTATTATATTGCGGGAGTTACATCGGGAGTCTTCATGTTACAGAGACGTTTTCTGTCTTTTACATTGTAGGTAAGTTCGATTTAAGTGTAAATAAAATGTAATAATCTATTCACTGAAAAAACAAAAGTTTAAAGTGTTAAAGTTATTCTTAAGTATGGTAATAATATTGTTCTTTACATTAAAAAAAAACGTAGAAAGTCACAGAAGAATCCAAAGCTATAACTTGCGCCCATGCCATACACATCGTTGTCATCAATGATGTAAATTCAGATATCATCAGTGATGTTATCAATGATGTCATAGAACATGTCATCAGTGATGTAATGTATGAGTTACTAAGCAGTGCTTGGCGAGGTCGTGAGTTACAGTGATTTCAGTTGAATTGCAGTATTTTTTTCTTTAATATGTTAAGTTAAAACTGACATTTTAACCTAGCTATAGTGTCATTTTAACCTTTGTTTTTTCAGTGAATTTCTGTATTTTTTTTTATGTAAGGTATGATATCACTACCATGCATAATTATAACGTTACTTTAACCGTTGTGTTTTTTCTGTGTATTTCAAGGGCTTAATATTATTTCCCCATATGTAACTATACCACCTTCCCATGGCTGTGCTCAGTCTGGGGTTGCCTGCAGGGGCGGGACAGTCACCAGGCGCTGCACCCAACCCCCCAGTGAGTGGCCACCACTGTAGCACATGATCTTAGGCCGTGCGCAGCATGGGTTTGGCTGCAGGGCCTGTACCCCCCCCCCCCCCCCACCACTGGTGGCCATACCCAATTGTACATGGCCTTTGTACATGCACATAGTGGGTTAGCTGCCGGGTCAACCACCACAAACAGTCAAATCCCACCCTTTTTTTAATGGTTTTCCAATGTGTAGGACTTTTGCTGTAATCATCGCTGGTCTCTGTGCTGGAGTCGTGGCATTAGGATTGCGGTAATGCGATTGGCCCCTCTTCCTAAGCCTCTAAGAGGCCCTGGGGACCCCATATTCTTGGGTTATTATTTTCATAAAGGGGAGGAGGGCCACGTGGCCACCTCCTAAAACCATTTCATGGCCCAGCTGTGTGAGGAACGGTGTCCTGGCTTACCAACCCCTGGGACACTGTCTATTTTCCTGCCTGGGAGCGCAGGCAGAGAAAGTGTAATATGCTCCCACCTGGCAGGAGCACAAAGCAGCTCCTGTTGGGTGGGAGCACAAAACATTTCCCTCCCTTCCTCTCAGGCAAGGAAATTCTGTCAATTGCTGAATTGAACAAAAGAAAACTGCTCTATGGTGGCGAGAGCAATGCCAAATCCCACGTGGTGCCAGCAGGACCCCGGTGCTCCCCCCACTGACCCCAACAAGCATAATGGTCTGGGGGCCAGAGTAGGGCACGACTTATAAATATTATGCTGGCTCCTGCGTGGCCCTGAAAATTGGGCCATGTAAATGGAACCGCAAGGGTTCTGGGGCTCCTCACGGCACCCTTCGGAAAAAGAAATAGTGGTTATACACGGTTGGACCTTGACAGCCAGTAAAAACAAAAAGTTAAAATTGAATAATAAATAAGTGGTCACAGCTGCTCATTTATAATTCACTGTTCCTACAAGGAGCTCTCCATAATGCCCTGCAATATTTGCTTATTTTGGTTTTGGTGATGTCCCTAAGAAAGGGGCAGGGACACCACTACACTTTTTTTTATGTTGTGGGTTGTATGTGTCTCACAAAGAATACAAACGTAACTTTTCTGGTCCCTTAGTATATATGAGGTGTGGCGCAGTGGCCAGGGTGCCTTTACTCCGTACCACTGGGTTATGGTTCGATCCCTGGCGCCAGCGGCAGGCTAGCCCAGCACCATGTGACTCTGGGCAATAGCTTGCTTAATCTTCCCGACGGCCCCCAGCGCCAGGACACCTCTCCGGAGGTAGCTGTGCGCTTTACAAATGCTGGTATTTCATATAATTTCATATGTTTAACACTAATAAACTTTTAGAAAACACTCGCAATCACTGGATGATGTTGTCAGAGATGTAATTTGAGATGTCATCAGTAATGTCACGGTCCATGTTATGACTCATATAATATGTGAGATCATTAGCTGTGCATTGCAGGGACGTAAGTTATAGTTAACTCTGGTAACTAGAACTGCTGAAGTTCTATGGTCTTGTGCATGTATAATATGAGCCTAACTATAACGTCCTTGTAACCTTTGGTTTTTTCAGAGTATTTGGAAGATTTTTTTAATGTTATTTACTAACTATAAACTGTAACCTTTGAGAGTGGGTGTGTGAGTGGCTGTATAGGTCAGTGAGTGGGTGTGCGAGTGGCTGTATGGGTCTGAAGTGCGTGTGACAGTGGTGTTAAGAGTGTTTGAGTGGCTGTATGGGTCTGAAGTGCGTGTGACAGTGGTGTTAAGAGTGTTTGAGTGGCTGTATGGGTCTGAAGTGCGTGTGACAGTGGTGTTAAGGGTGTGTGAGTGGCTGTATGGGTCGGTCAGTGGGTGTGTGAGTGGGTGTATGGGTCTGTGAGTGGCTGTGTGAGTAGATTTGAGGGTGTGTGAGTGTCTGAGTCTGTGAATGGGTATGTGAGGACCTGCCTGGGTCTGTAACTGGGTCTGTGAGTGCCTGTGTTAGTCTCAGAATGCATATGTTACTGTCGGAGTGGGTGTGTGTGAGTGGCTGTGAGTGTATAAGTGGCTCAGTGAGTGAGTATGTGAGTTCCTGTGTGGGTCTGTCTCTGAGTGTATGTGTGGGTCTGTGATCAGGTGTGTTAGTGTCTGTGTGAGTCTGTAAGTGGGTGGGTAAATGTCTGTGTGAGTCTGTGAGTGGGTCTGTGAGTGTATGAGTGGCTCTGTGAGTGAGTATGTGATCTCCTGTGTGGGCCTGTCACTGGATGTGTGAGTGTCCGAGTGGGTCTGTGAATGGGTGTGTGTGTCTGAGTGGGTTTATGAGTGTCTGCGTGTGTCTGCCAGTGGGTGTGTCAAATGCCTGCATGCATCTGTGAGTGGGTGTGTGAGTGCCTATCTGGGTATGTGAGTGTGTCTGAGAGTGCCTGCATGACTCTGTGCGTGGGTGTGTGACTGCCTGGACAGGTCTGCAAATGGGTGCGAGAGTACCTGTGTGGGTGTGTAAGTGGGTCTGAAAGTGTTTTTCTAAATTTTCAAAATCAGCAGAATCGGTGCAAATTCTCATGGGGGCCTCCAAAGGATCTGTGGATTTCCCGAAGTGGGAAAAAAACAATATAACTCAATTTTGTATCCAACATAGGACCCTCTCACGCTCCTCTAACACACCCACGGGGTCAAGGTACCTCTATCCTGACGTTTTAATCACTTGGCAGAAACATTTTGAAGGCCCAGCACTGTTCTCCGACACTTAGAATGATAGCCTCATTCTCCCTGTGAAGTTGGGGTCAGCCAATCACGTAATTTCTGGTGACGGGAATCCGCGAAGGGTCCGCGTCCCTAGATATCTATATTTCTTTTATCTTTAATAACTCTGCAACTATTGAATGGATTTACACCAAATTACAAAAGGAACTCTTTCTGGACCAACAGCTACCTAACTGCCATTAATGGCTCAGGAAGGTGCCCCCCTCCCTTTTTTTTAATTGTAGCGGCCATGACGATTGGGGTCTCCAGGGTCTTTAATAGGCTTGGCAAGGACGGCCCTGTGGCCCCCCTCCTCTTTAATTAAATAAATCATTCCCTCGGGTGGGCTTTCTGGGGCCTTTGAGGGCACAATGGATGGGGGTCTCGCGCCACCCTCCCTTTATGAAAAGTGGTCACAGGTGTTCCGCGTCCCGGGGCATATAGTGGCTTGGGGAGGGGGGCCGTATGCCAACCCCTCCCGTTATGAAAATGTTTTTAGGACAAGATTCTAAGTCCTGCAATGTATGCAGCAACATTTTTCTCAAGTTGCCAGCAGTCAATCAGACGCCGACTCCCACAGGAGCGAGATGGCCCACGGTGAAAAAAGCTCCCTGGGCCAATCAGAACGCTCCAATTTAAAATTGCCGCTCACTCGAGCCTCTCAAGACTCTTGCTAATCCAATCTTCCAGATATACAATTATTTATTTTTAAACCTTAATTTTTCAAAAATTACTGAACGAAATCACACAAAACACAGTCAGCGGACCAAGATCTAGTTTCCTGACACATTTTGTGTAATTCCTTTCAGCAGTTTTTGCTGTTGCGCTTCTTAAAGAAGTCTGTGAAAAATGTTTTTGTGTTTTGCCCCCACCCCCCTTTTCTCGATGGAGCACCTCAAAACTTTCCATGCACCGTTTTGGAACAGGAGTTTAATCAGCACACGTGACATGGCCCATCCTTGCTGCAAGTATCAACCAATGAATCCTCCCCACAGTCTGAAAATAAACAATGGAAACGCAGAACCCTGTCAGCAAAAATGGACACTGTCACATTTATCCCTTCTTTATATATGTCTTGTTAGACCTACTCAATAATGTCCTACAAAAGAAAAGCACATTTTAGAATACATGTTTGTAGTTTTCTTACAATTTGATTTGCATTTAAAATGTCGCTTATAATAATACACATTGTTGCACAAAACACAGTTAAAATATTTAGCACATTGTCCCCAACAAATACACACATTTCTCAAACCATTGACAGACCTATCTCTGTTCTCAGGCAAACAATGAATACTAAATGGATGATATTCAAAGCTTTCGCTTTCTAAAGAGTACAAGATTCAATTAATAAATCATGTAATATGAAAAATACATAATGATTAACATGCATTTTGGTCCTATATTGCCACCTTGGGGTCAGTTAACATTTTTAAACTACTCAGCCTCCGGCCTAAGGGTGGTAAATGTCACCAGAGCCCCTCAATAGAAATATAGGCCCATATTACACATTTACTCATTATGTATTCTTTCTCATACACACGGTGGCGATTCCTACTGTTATAGTTAAATCAGAGTTTCTTTAGGAAGTGCGTTTTCTCTTTCGCAAATATCTTTTGTGCCATTTAACAAATCTGCACAAAGGTTTCCAAAAGGAAAGGTTCATTCACCTCAGCTTCTTTATGGAAAGAATTTCTCCGATCCGTCAAACAAAGCCCTAGAACAAAGGGGGTCATAAAAGTACAATTATCCATGCAATTCTCATAGGAAACTTTGCACTCCAATACAGAAACAAATGGCTTAATGGAGTTGCACCAAATTGGGCAAAGCCTTAGAACTTTACTGAGAAAGCGTGCTATTTGTGTTTTGGTGTAAATACGCTGACCAATTTTCAAGAAATTAAAGTTTAAAGAGGGGCAGTGGTTGGGCTTGAAGGGGTAAAAAAGTAAGGTATACCTGGACTTGCCCTGATTGGACATTTTACAGGGCACTATTCAATCCTGATTGGCTAACTACAACATGAAAAGTATGTTTTGGCAGCTATTACAGGACTCCGAATCAGTCCCTGTGTCCTGAAAATTATTATTTTTTAAATAAGGGGGTGAGGTGAGCACATCCTGACCCACAAGGGCATGCCTGCTTGGCCACAAAATCTGGTGGCAGCCTTGCAGGACTTGTGGACATGGCCCCGATTGAGGTGAATTGTGGTAAATGCCAGGTTTTGAGGTCGACAAAAGCAACAAAAAAAACAGATGATGGATGGAATGCTGAACAATGCAAACATTCACCCCCAGTCAACAGATCTGGGTTTAATCCATTCTTTTTTTGCCCACCACACCATCCCAGTTTGGACCTCACCGTTTACAAATCAGTCTTGACCCTCTTCCTCATAGGAATAATCCAGCCCGAACTGCAATGCCAGGTCCTCCCTGGACTGGAAACAAGCATCCTGGGTGCCACCCCTCATCAGCCCGGCTAACTTGAATCCAGTGGCGCAGTGAGCACAGGACCCATGTCTGGGCATACCCTGCCCACTTAGAGCGACAAAAGCAAAAAGTACAAATGATAGACGAAATGCTGAACAATGTAAATGTTCACCCTCAGTGAACAGATCTGGGTTTAATTCATTGTTTTTTTGCCTACCACGCCATCCCAGTTTTGGGGTTGTTTTGAAGGTCACAAAAAGGAGCACTTATAAAGCGTGATAACAGATTTTAGTCACAATATAAATCCAAATCCTTTGTTAGTGAAGTTATTCTAATTTTATGAATTCTAGTGCGTTCTCATGTGATTTTACTTCTGAAAAATACTGACCATCTGCAAAGATTTTATTATCCATATTTAAGGGAAAACTGTTTTCTCTTATGATTTTCTCATAGCAGTAAATTAGTTAAAGTAACTATAACCCATGCCCTTGCCATACACAGTGATGTCTTCAATCTCATTTCCGATGAAGTGTTGTTATCAATAATGTCATTGAATATGTTAGGTAATTAGCAGTGCATGGTGAGGGTGCATTTTATAGTGTCTTGAGATAACTGTAACTAGTCAATTTTTGTGATTTTGTTAACCTAAAATGCTATGTTTTAATTCGCATTTTCACTTAACTATAACGTCTCTTTAATCTTTGTTCTTTTCAGTGAATTTCTATGTTTTCTTAATGTAAAGTAAGATGTCCATCACAGTGCATGGGCCTTGCACCCAACCCTCTCTTGGGAGAACCTCTGGCCATGAGTGAGTATGTGTGGCGACATATGCTTGTGCAAATGTCATCATGCTGGGGCCGACATAAAATCACGATGCATACGTCTACATGACTGGTAGTGTGCGTGCATGTGCATCATTACAATGTGTGGGGGGTGATGTTGTTCAGCATTGGCAATAACAATGTTTTTTTCTTTTTGCTGATGCTAAACAGTGTTGGTAAAAATAATATTAGCAAAGCCAAAAGGCAAAACCTACTTGCTTTGTGAATGCTTGTTGAAGCAGGAGTTTTGTTGGTTGCCCACCCTCCCCTCAGAACCCTTGAACAATGACTATTGATTACTCATGCATAAAGGAAATGGTTGATTGATAGAGAAACAGTGAGTGGAAGTAATATTTAATGGAGAATGTAGAAGAGTGACTAGAATAAGTGAGGAACATTTAGATGAGTGAGGAGAGTAAGTGATGAAGAATGTAGAAGAGGGAGCATAGTACGTGATGGAAAATGGAGAAAAGTGAGAGGAATGAGATGGAGAGCGTCGAAGAGTGAGTAATAACCGATTGAGACTGGAGAAGAGTGAGAGGAATAAGTAATGGAAAAGAGTAAGGGGAATACGAAGGAGAATGTAGGAATAGTAAGGAATGAGTAATGAAGATTATAGACGGGAAGGGGATTGTAATGGAGAAGAGGTTGGAGAATATGTAATGAAGATGTAGAAGAGTGATGTAAATAAGAGATGAGGAATAGAAGAGTGAGGAGAATAAGAGATGGAGCTTGAAGAAGAGTGCGGGGTTAAATGATTGGGAATGTTGAAGAACGAGGGAAATAAGTGATGAAGTAGAAATGTAAGGAAAATATTATGGTGAAAGAAGAAGAGTGAGAAACAAGTAGTAGTAATTACAGACCAATATCTCTGTTACTTTTCCCCGTAAAAATTCTAGTACGATCCGTAAGCTAAAAATTGTCAACACATCCGCAATTTCTAGATCTCCTTGGAAGAGGAGCAGTTTGGCTTTAGACCAGCACATGGTACTGAATCAGCGCTGGTTCTGGAAATGGATGATTGTGGATAGAGGTCAATCTGCAGCTCTGATACTACTTGATCTGTCAGCCGCTTTTGACACAGTAATTCTAAGATACTACTGTCAAGATTAGTAAAGAGTGGACTATACGGAACAATAATGAAATGGATACGTTTATATCTGACAGATAGATGTCAAGTGATTTATTTACCTCCATACTGCTCTGATTTTATAACAATAAAGTTCCCCAGGGGTCAACACTTAGTCCGATTCTTTTTAATATTTATATGCGGCCTTTGATAACCCTCATTAAATCCCACAACATCCGGATTGTCAACTGCGCAGATGACACGCAACTGATATTGTCGTTGAAAAAATCTAAGCCATATGCACTGGAACTCTTTTCACAGCTGTCTGAAAGACACCGTGAACTGGTTACGCAACATCTCCTTAAAATTCAGTGGGGATTAAACAGAGATTCTTTGTTGCTCAGCCAGTAAAGTCCCAATGAAACTCCCTACTGATTTTTGGCCACTGACGAAGGATGATGACCCAAAAACCTCACACACGGTTCGCAATCTGGGGGTTACCGTTGTAAGAAGTTATCTTTGGAGAGCCAAGTCAATAAAACAGCAGCTACCTTCTTTGCACTTCTTCAGAACATAAGGAAACTCCTGCTGATCCTACTCACTCAGGCTAGAACATTTATAGTGCATAGCACTATTTTAAGCACTCTCGGTTATTGCAACGCTCTGTTGCTAAGAGAACCAGACTATTTAATAAAAAAGATTGCACAGAGTACAAGCAGGAGCCGCATAATTAGCGTTAAACAGACCAAGAATTTCATCCTTCTCCACCGCCCTGAAAGAACTTTACTGGCTTCAGATAAAACAAAGGCTAGCATTTAAATCACTTTGCATGGTTTTCAAAGCGATTCTGGGCAAAGGCCCTAAACCATTGCAAAGGAAACTAGTAAGATATGTACCTAGGAGGAACCTACAATCAGTGACCCTAAATCTTCTGTGTATTTACAAATTCCGGACAACAATACAGGGCGGACGAGCATTTTCAGTCAAAGCGGTTCCGCTTTGGAACAACCAGCTTCATTGAGAAACACTACTGATGTAATGCATTTTAGGAAAACTCTAAAAACCTGGCTTTTCCCATGTAATCAGGAGAAATTGTTCTAGCCATTCCACAGCTGGGCCATTTATGAGAGGTAAGTGCCAGGATATCTGTTACAGGATACCGGTGACAGTGCACTCTGTAAATACTATAAATAAATTAAATAAATAAGTATGAGAACAGGAGGAATAAGGGATCGTGATTTATTAGAGTGAAGGGAATAAGTGCTGGAGAATGTAGAAGAGCGAGGGGAATAAGTGTAGGATAAAAGAGAAGAGTTAGAAGAATAGGTTGGAGAATCTGTAAGAGTGAGGGGAATAATCGATGGGGAAGAGAAGCGAGCAAGGGGAATTACTGATGGAGAATGGTGAAGAGTGAGGAGAATAAGATGGAAAATATAGACGAGTGAGGAATACAGCTGTTGAAGACTGAGGGAAATGACATTGACCACGCTAAATAGAGTGGGCAAACACATGGCAAAACCTCTGACGGCCCTTACTTCGTCAGGCAGTTGGATGTCTATGTAGGTGGTGGAGATGGAGTAGTCTCTGCCGTCTTCATAATGAAGTTCTGTCCGACTCTGAATCAGGCGGCTGAACTCTGTTGCTGTTGTGATGGAGTACCCTCTCCGCCAAAGTCTAATTCGAGCCCTAAGGGCCTGATTTAGAGTCTGTGGACAGGATACTTCATTGCAAATCCGGTCTGCCGTATTACAACTGTGACGGAATATTCTGTCCTCCGAACTCTAAATAAGGCCTTATGTAAGGATTAGTGAGTTTGGACTCGAGATAGTACAGAGAAGCCAATCAACCATTGTCCCTAGAGCGTACAGAACCCCCTGCTGTTTCTTGCTCATAAAGTGAACCTGTATTTTGTACAGCATTTCGTTGCGGAGAATGAATGACGAGATTTGTAAAGCACTTGTCCTCCACGGTGCTAGAGGACAAACAACAAGAGAGAGCAAGCAAGCCATTAAAATCAGAGTGTAAATAGTTCGCTTTTGAGGGCTTTGTGGAATGCCGATTCAGAGGAGATCTTGCGCAGTGGAAGTCGATTCCAGGCAGCCCTCGACAGTACAGAGAATGAGCAGCCCCCACGTGTTGACTGCAAGAATCTTGGGACATGAAGAAGTATGGAAGAAGTGGAACGAATGTCTCTCGTAGGTGCATAATGTTGAAATTGCACAATTGGATATCTTGGGCCCTGCCGGTGGAAAGCCAGATAGGTGATTGTGAGGTCTCTGAAGAGAATTCTCTTCTTTAGTGGAAGTCAATGTAATTTTCGGTGACAATCAGAGATGTTATCTCTCTGGCAATGCCCAAGATCAGACAAGCTGCTGCATTTTGTGCAACCTACAGCTTTTTGATAAACTGATCATGTAAACCCAGATACAGTCGTTAGCGAAGTCCAATCAGGATGTGATTAACGCATGTACCACAGATTTAAGAGTGGACGGCAGTAAAAAATAATCCAAAAAATTCCGGAGAGGTCTTAAAAGGGCCAAACAAGATGACATTATTGAGAGTATGTGGAGAATAAAAGATAGATTATCAATTTTTACCCCTCGGGTTCCGTACTTTAGAGGCAGAACCCTGTGGACCAGAAGTCCCACACATGCTCCTCTTTTACATAACCAAACAGGCGGATCTTGGTTTTATTAATATTGAAAAGCAGATGGTTGATCTACAACCAATGGATAGTGCCAGTAAATCCAGATTTTAGTATTTCATCTGGGGAAGAGGGATAAGTATCAACCGTGAGGAGGAGCCGAGTGTCATCCGCGTAAGAGATGGTTTTCAAGCCAAACGATTCAATAAGCTTTGCTTCATAACGAGGTATTGTTATGCAAAATACATACCTACCAGCGTCATCTTAAGGATTTTGAGGGCCCTGAGCAAGAAATATTTTGGGAAATCATGTTTGGAACAACTTTGAATTTTATTTCCAAGTTTTTTACTAACCCAAGTACCTTTTTTGTATAACACTGAATAACACAATACAGTTTAAGAACCACACAGAAGTGAGTTTGAGGGAAAGTTTATTGTCCCAGAGGCCTTTGGAAGAAGGGGAGCCTTGGATATTGCCCGCTTTGTCAATCCCTTGAACCAACATGCCAACATTTTAGGACAGGGACGTGGGAGATTTAAAATAAAAATCGGGAGAATGAAAATTCCCCCATTGACTTACTTTATATAAAATGCAACTTCAGGCGGAAGACAGCTAAAATAAAGTCATTTTTGGCTTGAAAAATCGGTAGTCTCCCACCTGAATTGGGTCTATTGGCATGTATGCCTTGAACGTCTCTGATGCCTACAAGGACTACCCCTTCACACAACACCTCTTTAAATGTACACAGTTGCATATATTTGGCCATCTCACTCAAAAGTACCCCCTTTCCGACTACTTTCCTGAAGCCACGTTTCATGCTTTATCACTGCCGATACAACGCAATGACAACTAGTACTGAGGAAGCCAGAGTAAAGTTGGGGACCACTTGGAGCATTCGCAATAAGAGCAGAGTGGAACCGACAAGGCCCCCCATCACCATGCCTGTATTCGAAAAAAAACTGTTATGGCGCTTCAGTGGCGTGAATGTTTGAGGAATAATTAGTTACTTGTACATATAAGAGTTTGGTGCCCAAGAAGAGGCAGGATACTGACAAGGATGTATATGCCCATGCTTTGGAAGACTTGGACGAACGTTATCGCCCCACCATCTGCGTGTCAGTGGACAGGTTTAACTTCCAGCAGAGAAAACAACGGGCTGGAGAAACCATAGAAGAATACGTAGGGGCCTTGAGGAAGCTGGCTGCCCCGTGTAAATACGCACTGTGGGAAGACGAATTCATAAAGGATCAGATCGTGATGCATACCACGAGCACAAATGTCCAAGACAAATTATGGGCAAGCGGCGACACCACACTCAAGGATGTAATGGTCATCGTAAAGAGGGCGGAACTCGCAAGGAGGTGCGCTGACGCAACCAAGAAAGACATAGCCCCCCCTACGATGGTGAACAGGATACAAGAAGAAGACCACCGCAAAGACCAGAGAGGCAAAGACCCAGCGGCCAAAGGAACAAACAGATGGCAGGGAAAGCAGACGGGTACCGATGGCAGGAAATCATGCTACAGATGCGGCAGTTGGTCCCACGATGCACGTGATAGAAGATGTCCAGCGTTCCGAGCCAAGTGTCTACACTGTGGCATCTTAGGCCACTATGAGAAGGTGTGTAGGAAGAAACATCCCAAGGGAATGGTGAAATGCATCGATCAAGGCGAAGAAGATCTGGAGGAGGTTGCAGAGGAAGAGGTGGTCACCGTCTTATGTATATATGACCAGGTACTAAGCGTAGAAGGGAAGAAATCTACAAAACCCATCCTGGACATGTCTATGGGCGGGATCACCATCACTGTAGTGGCAGACACCGGATCCCCATTCACCATAGTCCAACGGGCAGTGTGGGAAGAAACGTTCAGACCTAAGTTGGGCCCAGAATTGGAGAAACTAGACATTCGACCGGTCACCTACAACGGCGACCGTATTCCAATGGTGGGGTTCCGACGCCTATTGTTTGAATTTAGAGGCCGATCAGCGTGGTGCAAGCTGTACATTGCAGAAAAAGGACCCTCCGTCCTAGGATGGCTAGACCAGGGTGATCTAGGAATAAAGCTGGATCCAGGAGGGAAGGAGCAAATATTACTCACAGAGCAAGAAGAATGGCCAGACCTGAACAAATGGAAGGAGACGTACCCAAAAGTGTTTGGAGGCACGGTGGGACGGATGGAGAAATTCCAACACAGGATCGTACTCAAGGAAGGGGCTATCCCGGTAGCTCACAAAGTGAGGAACGTACCGATTGCGGTGAGAGAGGCAGTCCAGAAAGAACTCCAAGAGTTGGAGCAGAAAGGAATAATAGAACCGATAACCTGTGCAGAATGGTTGGCGCCCTTAGTGGTTGTGATGAAGCCAAATGGGAAGGTCCGGCTCTGTGTGGACCTGAGAGAACTGAACAAAAATATCGTGGTGGAAAAATTTCCCCTCCCCAGAATCGAAGAAATGTTGGCCAAGACCAGAGGAGTAAGGTGGTACTCCACTATCGATTTGACATCGGCCTACCACCAAATAGCTCTTCATCCGGACAGCAAAAGTCTCACATCCTTCATCACTCCATTTGGGTGTTACCAGTTCTGTCGTATGCCATTTGGGCTGGCCTCGGCGGCTGCAGTCTTCCAGAAAATGATGCACAAATTATTCAGAGACTGCGAGGATGTCCAATATTTCCAGGACGACATCCTGGTGATGGGGCGTGACAGGCAGGATCACGATCAGAAGCTGGGGAAAGTGTTACAAACACTGGAGAACAAGGGCCTTACGGCGGAGTGGACAAAGTGCCGGTTGGGCCTACAATCGGTGATGTACCTAGGACACGAGATTGGACAACAGGGCGTTACACCCAAGTTGGAAAATGTGAAGGCCATCGCCGAAGCACCGCCCCCCAGGAACAAGGAAGAAGTCAGGTCGTTCTTGGGGATGGCGGAATACTACAGCAAGTTTGTGGTGCACTTCGCCTCCAAGACCCACCACATGAGGCTGCTGACCAGGGAAAGCACCGTGTTCCAGTGGACACCGGAAGCACAAGCAGAGTTCGAAATCATCAAGAAGGATGTCACAGGAGCTGTCCCCCTCAAGGGTTATGACCCCCAAGGCACCACTGTACTGACGACTGATGCAAGTGACAAGGGCCTTGGCGCTGTACTCATGCAAGACAGAGGAAGAGGGGAAATGGACACAATCAGTTTTGCGTCCAGAGCACTGACGGACACAGAGAGCAAGTACAGCGTGATTGAAAAGGAGATGCTGGCAGTAGTATGGGCCATGGCGAGATTCCGGCAGTTTCTGTGGGGAACACGTTTTCTGCTCAAAACAGATCACAAGCCATTGGTAAAGGTGCTAACGTCGAGTGGACACGCCAGTGCCACCCCCAGGATATCCAAAATGTCCCTCAAGTTACTCGAGTTTAGGTATGACGTGGAGTACATTCCGGGGAACCGGAACCGAGTAGCAGACTACCTAAGTAGAGCAGCCGCCATGGAACCTGGAAAGGAAGATCCTGCAGGCAGTGGGGAGTTGGTAGCTCTCATAGAAGACCAAGAGAAATTAATTAGCCAACAAGAATGGACAGAGGCATACGAGGAGGACACCGACATGAAGGAAGTGAAGGTGCACATTGTACAAGGATGGCCAGAGAAAAGAAATGTGAGGGCGAACCTCAGGCCCTACTATGAAGTGCGGGAAGAACTGTCGGTAGGAGACAAGGGGGTATTCATTTACAGAGGAGACAAGGTGATCC
Source organism: Lissotriton helveticus (assembly GCF_964261635.1). NCBI lineage: Eukaryota > Metazoa > Chordata > Amphibia > Caudata > Salamandridae > Lissotriton > Lissotriton helveticus. The sequence continues at coordinate 1,099,916,168 of NC_136071.1, read as the reverse complement.
CCCCAAGGAACCTCACCACAAAACTTTTGGACCTGCTACATGAAGGCCACTTGGGCATAGGGAAACTCAAGGCAAGGGCGAAACAGAACTACTGGTGGCCAGGCATGGACATAAGGGCCGAAAGGCATGTCAGGGAATGTCCACAATGTCAGCGAGCAGACAAGACCTTGAAACCCTTGAGGCCAGCGATAGGGAAGTTTGAACCCCCTTCAAACCCATGGGAAGAACTATCTGTTGACATATTGGGACCGGTCCTAGATGACCAAGGCACGCAGAAATATGTGTGTGTACTCATGGATCGATATTCAAAATGGCCGGAGTTGAGAGTGGATGAGTCCATGGACACAGAGAACATCATAAAGTTTCTGTCAGAGACATTCACCAGGGAAGGAATACCCAAATCAATTTTGAGTGACAATGGACCCCAGTTCACGTCGGAAAGGTGGAACAAGTTCATGCAAAGAAATGGCATCACTATCAAACACACGGCCATTTACCATACGGCCGGTAACGGCCTAGTGGAGCGTTTTAACAGGGTAGTGATGGGAGCCATACAAGCCGCCATATCAAGCGAACAGAACTGGGAGAAGGCGCTGGAGAACATGGTGTGGGCCTACAGAATAACCCCCACTGGCACGGGGTACAGCCCATTCCAAATATTGAGGGGGCGTGAACCATTCACGCACGACAACAGGATTTGGAAGGAAAAGGTCGTCACCAGCGAATGGTCCCCTGCTGTGGTGCGGGCCAACCTGGAAAGAGCACAGACAATTTACAGTAATCATTACAACAAGCGAAGGAATGTCAGGAGGACAGGCCTGGAACAAGGAGAGTGGGTGAGAGTAAAGTTAGCCACGCTACAGAAGAAAGGAGACAGCAAGTATAGCAAGCCGATGCAAGTTGTGGAAGTGTATGATCGAGCGGCCCGGCTGAGTGATGGGAACGTGTGGTCCCAGGACCGCATGGCTCGGTGCAACAAAGTCCTGGGCTGGGAGCAACATGGAACCGAATGGGAAGACGCAGTTGATTCGAACGTCGAGAGGAGACAAGATGCCGGTGAGCAGCAAGATGGAGTAAGAGCGGGGACGGAAGGTGAAGAAGAAGAAAAAGAGAATGGAAGTCAAGGAACAGAAATGGACAGGCGGGAGAGAAGCAGGAATGAAGGGGGAGCTGTGAGTGAAGGAGCAGAAGGCCATGAAACGCAGAGCCAAGAGACTATGGAGAACCCCGTCAGAGTTACCAGAAGTGGAAGGCAGGTGGTAAGACCTTCCAGATATCGAGATTTCGAATTGGACACTGAACTGTAAGTGACTCAGCAAAGCTTGGTAAAAAGGGGAGATATGTAGTGTGCGCATTCTAGCTTATGCACGTCACGTAGACGTGACGTGCGGCGGCCATGTTGGCGCGCTGCGCGCGCACCTCGCATTGCGCGCTGGCAACGAGAAGGATCGGCAGCGCCGGCCGGCGCTCCTCAATTAAGCTTGTAATTTCATTTATAAATAAATAATACTGCAGAACCTCAACCAGCAGTCTGCCCATCATTATATGTAATATACAACTTTACAATATAGTGCCTGTTGTTGCACTTGTATTTCTGGGCGCCATGAATAACAGCTGGTAAAGATATCTTTTGTTATTGCATTTTTTTTTTATAATTTGCAGATCATAACCATTGATACATTTCACTTCACAAAGACAGGACGAGGAACGGAGACAGTGCTTAGAAGTGCTTGTGTGTCGTAACTGGCGCTCATGTAAAGCCCCCTCCAATGCCTCCGGGTCGAGTTCGCGCTTTAAATCTGAAAAGTAAAAAAAATCGTTGGCCATGTGACCCACACGTGATTCGCCAATATGCCAATCCGCGGGTTTCCGGCGTGCTTTTCCTAAACTGTGCAGAAAAACTAAAAGTCCTAGAATGCAAAGTGGTGTCAGCTGAGCTCCCCCAGACTGGCGGAAGGAGGCCCGGGGGGCAGCTGTCAGTCTTTGAAAATATGACCATTTATTCTTCGAGTCATTTTCACAAGAAGAAAACACGTTGGGCGGGTTGAGAGCCTCTCGTGACACAAAGTGATACTTTCCAGGAATCCGTGTAGGCCGCGGGGCAGTGTTTTACTAATCCCCGACTTGAAAGCTCTACTTGTGAGGCACCTCGAGCCCTGGTGATTATCTTACGTCACTTTACCTGCTCTGTGATCCGAGTTATTTTTTACCTTTACTGCCCACTCTGCTCCCCACCCAAACAAGCATTGTTACTGCCAAGAACATGTCGAATTATCACACTCTCCTAGGCTGTAAGTAGCTCACCCAGTCCAGTTGTTAGGTCTGGCCTAGAGACCCCTTTAGGTGGTATACCTTCCCTTATGTAAACAAAATCAAATACTTGCATAAATACCTACGTGGAGGGGCTTTAGGTCAACCCTCTTCCTCCATCGGGCTGTTCAACTGATGTTCACGTTTTGCCTCCACCCACCACAGCATTCATCATGGGGCGATGAGTCGGCCCACTTCAGCCATTGGCTGCTTTGCACCGTGAGCACAGCATTTTGTTTGATCCCATGGGCACATATGCCTACAAAGAAGATGCTGCTGGGCCCACACTTTACTTTGTTACTTTGAAAATGCTTTGTTCTTTCCATTCCTTATCTTTTTTTTTTTTTTTAAATCCATTTTGTGTGTTTTAACAATGTTTTCGTGGTACAGTAATTTAAAGGGATTAGCACATTTTCTTTGCACCAATAAGGATCATGTATTCTTATGATGTGTGTTAAAACTTCATTAGTTTTCTCTACGTCTTCTAAGTCCATCATCTGTTTGCTATGTTCGCTCTAAGTGCGCCTGGTATGCCCAGATGTGGCTCCCTTGCTCGCTGTGCCACTGGATTCAAGCTAGTCTCGCTGATGAGGGGTGATACCCCGAAATCAGTCCCAGGATGCTTGTTTCAGGTCCATGGAAGACCTGGCTTGGCAGTTCGGGCTGGAATGTTCCCATGAGGTGCAGGGTCAAGACTGATTTGCATATGGCTGGATCCAATCTGAGGTGACAGGGTGGGCACAAGAATGATGAATTAACCCGTTAGGTGCTCATGACGAGCACAGTGGCGCTGTGCTCATGACGAGCTGAGCTCGTCATGACCGTTGCGGAACGCCCAATCGGGGATAATTCCCCTGCTGTGCTGGGCGTTCCATCAAACGGGCGTGGTCATGACAAACTCAGCTCATCATGAGCACAGCGCCACCGTCATGACCACCGCGCGTGGCCCCCTCCCCCTCTGCATCGCGGGGGAATTAGCCCTGCAGCGAAGGGGTTAAACTCCGATCTATTGACTGGGGTGAGTGGTTGAAAAGTTTCAGCACTCTACCCATTATCTTGTTGTGATGTCTAAGTAAACAACCCTGTGAGGAAACACTACACTCTTCTCTTAAAATTGTTTTTTTAGTTTAACAATTTTATTTTAAACTTACGGCCGCCATGTTTTTTTGAATCTGCATTTTTCTTTATTTTTGCAGCATTGGCTCGTAATAAAAAAAAATCTTAAATAAATTAACCATTGTGCCATCTTAGCAATGCCTTCTTTGCTTTACCAATTTCAGTTTTTTGTAATGTCCTTACTACTTGCTGGCCTGGATTTTGAAAAGTCCATCAAACACTACGAGTACCACAAGGCAAAGGAAAAACAAAGATGGGTGAGCTGCTCACATCAGGCAGAAGACACTTCAGAGTGTTATTGAAATGCCATACTGCTATGACATCCCACAGGTCTGAGCATTGAGTCCTCACCCTTTCTTTGTCGCAAGTCTTATGACACTCGTGATGTATGGACTGTGATGGGGATGAAGCATCAGTGTAATGTGATTGATTACTGTTAAGTAATTGAAGCATTACATCCCAGTGGAGTTTTCATCTCTCACTTAATGCTATTGGCTGTTTGGGTAGGGTGACCAGAATTTTAAAGCCAAAAACCGGGACATTTCACAAAAATAAAAGAAGGACTACAATTTTACTTAAAGTGATGAGCGCGCTCCTCAGCAGAGAATTACAGAACAGGCAGTAAGAACAAACATAAAATTACATTTTTAAGTCCAGTAGCTTGCCTGTTAATTAAATTGCTTTCTTGAAACAACTGCTATCTATCCCTGCTTTGTAAAACATAAAAAACACCTCCCACCGTTTTCAGTCGACCCTCCAAAAACGGGGACATGAGCTAAATTTCTTGAAATTTGCTGGGACAGCTGGGTAAAAACAGGGACCATCGTGGCAAAACGGCGACGCCTGGTCACCCTATGTTTGGGGCTAACCCTGCCTCCACTTTAGTGCTTGTATTTAACTACATCAGGTATCACTTTATATTGTTGTAGGGGCCATGTAATTATGCAATTGTGTGGCTGCTGCGCTTTCCGCATAATTATGGATTTGCCTCATTTACCACATAATCTATCATCTGCTGCATAATGTACCCATTTTAACCTCAAAAAATTGTTCTAGCTCAAATGGGTCAAAAGGTACTAAAAACGCTGTGACTTGTGGTTCAATAAAGTGTAAGGCCTTTCACAAAGTTTGACTGGTCAACTTTCTGTTGCTTATTGCTGTATTGTGGTGCTAAACTGGTATTAGTGCAGTGAACCCTAGCCCAGTCAGTGTTAGTATGTTTAAAAATGACAAAATAATAAATACTGTCACCAAATGAACTCCATTACAATGCATAATTTGCCCTTTTGCTGCATAATTTAATTAATCTTGCCACAAAATTTGATCCTTCCCTGCCGCATAATTCCAGTGACCCTGACTATAGCCTTCTATCGATCCTGCTGGCTCCCTCTGGGGTGTCACGCTCCCATGAGCACATTAAACCCAGAAATGCTGGTTTTGCCAGAGTCTTTCGTTGTGTTTTGGTATGAGCGCAAGTCCTAATGAAAAAGCAAGCAAAGAAAAAGAAAGCAGAAAATGGACTACCTATTTATGCGGCATGGTGGGAGGGGGGATGGATGCCTCATGGGAGCTTCAGTAATAAAACCAATTTTTCTTCTTAAAGCTTGCTGTTGTAGACTCGTGGCTCCATGACACTACTACTCACATAACAGGTGTAATTATAAATCAGTTAAACCTTTCTTTCAGATTACACAGATCCCTGGAAGAGGCGCAGCGGCCCACGGGGCCAGGCACCCAGCTGCTCTAATTCCCTGTGAGGGGGAGGGGCGGCGGGCTTTGCTTCCCTGAGCTGCATTTGAATGCAAGCCGCTTTCTCTCTCTCTCTGTGCCTGTGAATAGCAGGCTTGTCTGTGCTCTGGCCTCCCTCTCTGTCCCTCCCCTCGGCCCAGCTGGAGTCCTGCGGGTCGTATTTGTTCAGCTTTGCAGCGGAGGGGGCGGAGCCTGTCCGGGCAGCCAGGAGGCCTCTTCTCCGCGCTGCCCTTCCCCCACCCCGGTCTCTTCTGCTCCACCCAAGACCGGTCTCCGGCCAGGGCCCCACCCTGCACGTTTGCGAGGATCCTGCTGTATTTTTAGGGAGGAATGCCACCAGCAGCCCTTGCAGCGAGCAGGGGGGCGGTGGGGGTGGGCCGGGGTCAGTGGCCACACACCTCCTCTCAGCTGTTTTTCATGAAACAAAATCTATACCACTGAATGAGTCAAATATGTAAATGTGCCTTTAAAAAGTGCAGTTCACTATCTCCCAGGCCATGGTGCCCACACCTAACAGCTGCCTCGGAGCCCGGAGGAATGTGCACTTTCGACTCTTTCATCACAACATTGTGCTTGCATAGTCGTAAGTCGGCCTCATCTTGCAGGCCGCTCGGTGCTTTAAATTGGCCGGCATGGAGTACACCCATTTTATTTTGAGAGGCAGAGTACATGCACTTCTCAAGACTGACCTAATACTTTTAATCGGAGAGTACCGGCACTTCAAGGAAACAAGCAGGTACTCTGGCACAGGTTTCCTTGCGCTTCGTACCAAAGCTTCTGCCACACCCGTGCTAGCATGGCAGCATGCAGTGGCAAATGTGCCAGCGACCCTGGGGCAAGCAAGGCCATAGGGCACCCGTTCCCACGTGGCACTGTAAAAGACAGCCATGATGCGGAGTGCAGTGGGCCCCTCCCACCCCTTGTCCCCCCTGTGCCACTGCACTACTGATAGTTATAACGCTGACTCCAAGTTATAACTCTGATCCCCCCCTGCCAGACGTCACATCTTTCGCCAGGCCTGATTTATGTAACCAACTGCGTTTTGCATTTCATTCTTTAGCTACTGTGTAGTGTTGGAGAGAGCAACTCCCAGAATGCATCCTGTCAGCATCTGTGTTTGGGCTGGTTACCAGTCTCTTGGAGCTGCAAGAACTTCTAAGTTTACAACTTACTGTTACATTAAAATCCTCCTGTTTTTAGCTGGAAGCCTAACAGACAGCACAGCTGTCTGGTATGCAAAGACATCTTGTGGACATTCTGTAAGCTTCTCTGGGAATGCATTCCACCCATTGCTTACAGTTGGCTTTGTGGTTTGTAACTCAAATTTGCTTGCTTTTTATTTCATGGGTTTATTTTGTTAAGTTGTTCAGCTGGAGTTTACCATCGCAGTTTAAAGTCCTCCACCCGTGCTCGCTTTCTATAAGCACGACTTAGAGTTATTTGTTATCTTGTTACATTTGCTGTGCATTCAAAGACAGAGGTCAGATGTCATGCTTTGTCTTCCAGGGAGCTTGGTGTTTACTTTTCTTTCCCTGACTTCGAAGTGAGAGGATTTATGTGACAATGGTGCTGGGGTGTGCTGGAAAAAAGGCTGTACAATGGTATTTTTCTAGCACACAATGTCGGTAATGAACTATGCAAATATTTCAGAATATGTAAGAATTAGGAAAGCACAAAGGAACCACATTTTTGGTAATTCTGAAGTGTGGCAAAACAAATATTTTAATCACTGGCGTAACAAAACAGATTTGAGGGGCCCCCCCTGCAAGGCATGTGGAGGGGACCCCTCTGGGCTCAATCAGGAGCTCTGCAGCCAGAGTGCTGTGCTGAGGGCCCCCCCCCCCCCACAGCAGGGGCTGCGCGGGCCTGTGTTACACCCCTGATTTTAATACATTAAAAACAAATCAAAACATTAGGTGATGCCATTTGCATTCATTATTGTTTGTGCGCTGTATACTTTTATCAGTAAAATTGTGTGTCTGTGCAAATGTAATGGTAATTCGAATTGAAAATGTGTTGTCTGTATGGGCAGGACTTTACCATATGATGCAAACTCCACTCTGCGCAACTCTACCCTACTTTACTCCCCTCTACACTACGCCACCCCACTCCACTTTAGGCCACTCTAAAACACTCTAGGCCACACATGACATCCTACACCACAACACCCTACATCACAACACTCCACACGACGACAATCTACTCAACACCACAGTAGTCCACTCTTCCTAACTTTACTCCAATCTACGACACTCCACTCCAGCACACTCTACTCCACTGTACTCCATGTCAACCACAGTGCTGTACAACATGGCTAAAATACATTGGCAAAGACAATAGCAAGACCTATTGGCTTTACCATATTTTTTCCTGTCCATTATGATATTTGCAGTTAGGTGGTTCTATTTAAGTGATGGACTGCAAAAACCATAGCATAATAACAACAACAAGTTTGAGTGACCTACTTATCCCCAATTTAAGTATCTACTAGATATTGGAGCTGCCTCTTTGCAGCCTCTTCTTTTCAGTATGGCTGTGTCCAGCTTTAACTGAAGAAATTGTTTTACAATTCATTATTAGGTCTGGTGAATCCAATCTCAAAGTGGGCTTTAGGTCTGCACCCTTCAAACAGCTAGCTTCCGTGGGTGCGGCCCCTTTAGCCATTGGCTTGTGACATTGTCAATCCCATCTTGGACCAGTCCATAGGAGTTTTTTAAGCTCACCATTTTGCTATTGGCTGGTTGGGCCTATCCTTCCACCTACTAGGAAGTGCTTTCATGGGACTGCATTGTGGACTATTTTGCATCTAAATAAAATAGGCCCTGTCGTCAACGCAGAAAGTTTTTGGGGTGCACTTAGTAACCACATTCAGCCATTGGGCTACTGATAGGATTCAGTGCATCTTGCAGCTCCCATGCTCCTGCCTCCATACTGCTGTTGAAATATAAATTCAGCATGCCCCAAGGCTTCGCCAAAGCTGGTAGGCCTGGCTTCACAACTGAAAATGCAAGCCAGGCCTACTACATGGCTAAGACTTGCTAGAATGTTACAGATTATTTTAATTTTAAATAGAGTAAGCTTTAGCTCTAACCAGTGGTATCTTTTTCCCCTCCCCTCGTGTGATTTGCTGTTTGGCACATCATTCTTGCTCTTATGAAGTGCTTGCATGAGGGACTTTTTAAATCAAAAAAGTGCACTGAATTACGGCACATTAAATTCGTTATCCTATAAATGAATTGTGCATAGAAAGCAATCCATTTGTGCACTACTGCAAGCTTTAAAAAAACAAAACAAAAACAACCATATTTCAGTCAGAACTCAAATTGAAACAGACCAATTTGCTATGCCAATGCTTGTATATTTCTAGAATGAGGTGCCCTTTGGCATGGATGTCATTTAAGGGTCACCAGAGGTAACCATCTTAGCCTTTTGACCCTTGACCACCATGTTTTGAAATAATAAGAAATGTATTTCTAAGGACCGCATTCTCTGAGTCTATACATCATTAAGGAAAAGATTTATTTAACAACGTTTCTCCTTTTTTCTTCTCTACTTTGAAAACAAACATCAGACAAATCCATGCCAGCATTTTGTACAAAGCGGCATTGTACTTTCTGGTGCTTGCTTGAACATAGCACATCTTGTGCATTTAAAGTGTCTTCTTGTTAGTAACTTGCCGTTTTCTTATTTTTTGTGACAGTGGGATGGAGCTCTCCGGAGCTCATTCAAGTTAGTCAAATCGAAAATGTGAAACGAACTCCAAATGTGTGAAATGTATTGCTGTTTTTTCCCCCACCAGATTGTTGTATGTGATTTTAGAATTCGCGATTCTACTTATTTAGAGATAGTGAAATGCAGTTTTATGCTCTTGAATTATCTTTAAGCTGCAGACAGTGCGGTCATATATGTGACTTAGTGCTGACTGGTAGTCAATTGTCTGTTTTTTTCTAAACACACACGTACACCATATTCCAATACAGCGTTTATGGGCTGGAGTTACCATTTGAAAAAAGGCAATATTTCAGATAGTATTTAATTTCTGCTTCTTAAGCACTTTTTTTGTCTACCATATGCACAATGATCTATTGACCAGGGTCACCTGCAGAGGGCATTGTATGTTTATCATTCAGATATGTTGTCCTCTCAAAGATGCCCATATCAAATACCTTAATGTGCCCGCATCTCTAGTAATGTCTAACAAATAGACCTGCATGAAAAGCAGTGTATGGATTTCCCTTGGGTGGCATTTTTTTACTTCTGGGTGGACCCAACGACTTTTAAAGTGTATGAAATGTCTTGGGATGTGTTATGATGTAGATGCATTACCATATGTTCTACTGCATTTGCATGAGTTCCATGTTGGAGGTTCCTTGATAGATATTAAGGCAAAGGGAATTCCAAGGTGGGCAGATGCTCCTGGCACTTGTGAAGGACTGACGCCAGGTTGTGTCACCAAAAAAGCTTATTGGAAAAACCCATCTTATTCGGTGTATCGTAATAGCTTTCCTCCTGGACAAGGTGCACCTTTAGACCTTCTGCATGGACCCATAGGCTCTTTAAAGAGGTATCGGCAAAGTCCTGGGATGCCCCTACAGTGCTTCTTGGTGGACATCAACACGGAGGAGTCCGCCTTCAGCACTTCCATTGGTGGGTCCCATGCACCTTGTCCCTAAGCTGTTTATAGATTTTGCTTCAGGGATTCTTTGTGAATCCGGTAGACTCTACAGAGGTGTCTGGGATGCACCTGCAGAGCAGGCTGGACCATATTGCGTCTTCATGAAGGTGTCTGTTCTCAGCACTTCTCTGTGGATCCCATGGACCCTTCCTTGAGCTGTCTCCAGATTTTTCTTCTGTACTGATGCAGCGGCGGTGGGGCCATCTGGGGGGGATTTTGAGAGACGCCCGCTAGGGAAAATTAATTATTTACTTAATTTTCCTTTGTGGTCGTCTCTCGAAATCCCCCCCCAGCCCTTACCTGCAGTGGCCGCTGCTGCTGTTCTGGATGGATTATGGAGACTCTACACAGATGTGCCTGGAATGCCCTTGGATGCACCTTTAGCATTTCTAGGCTCTCTCTAAGGACACGACTTGAATTTCCTTGGGAGCATGCCGAGAGCTTCTGGGTGGACTACACAGATCTTTTACTTAGGTTGTCTATGGATCTCCTTGGGCACGTCTTAGTAGACACCGCAGAGACAATTTTTCAGGTTATGCCTTCACCGCTCTGTCTTGTACCGCAAAAACCCTTTACTGAGGTGTCAGTGAATTTAGTTGGTTGCACCTCCACCAGCTCCATCCTAATGTGAAGGGACTAGCACACTGGCCATACCTCAACTTTGCAAACAGGTTTGGGTGTATGTGCAACATCTGGCCCCATAGCTCTTCTGATACAACAACGTTCGCCTACAAACTTAGTTTCATTTATTTGAATAGGAGTTTTGTGTAGTGCTACATGCCATCTGATAGCCACTTTAGGACACACAGTTGCCTACCAGAATATATGAAGCGCTGGTTTATGGCTAGTTAGAATTTAGCCAGATCTTTTGACAGTCCACTACGTTTATTGTTGTGGGCACACATGAAATGCTAGTCAGACCAGCTCCATTGTTAGAGGTCTTTGGAAGTGCTAATGTTTGGTTTACCTTCAGAGTGACATCATTTTTCGATGTCTGGACAACATGTGGTTGGGCGCCAATTATTATTTTTTTTTACCAATGCTTAATCTTCTATATTCCACGGAACATTATGCATATTTTGCATACAAGAGCAACGACCTACCGCCATCTGCCTGGAAGAGGGACAACTGATGCGATCTTTGAGCGACACACTGCGCGACCAGGTGGTGGGCGGCTTTCCGAAGGACTGCGACAGGGACGCATCGCCGTGGGAGGGCTGAAGGCGGCCCAGTGCTTCTCCTACAAACTAGGTGAGAGACTGAAAGGGAGCAGGCAACAGCTGAGAAAAACTTTGAATTTGAGATGTTTACTGCACCAGGTAAATACTGCCGTACCTGGGGTTGGTACTTACCCTCTACTGCAAATACCTGATCGCAGGGGCGCACCTAGACCTGAACTTCAGGGGTGGGTGGGTCGCTGACGCTCCCAGCCTGTGCTGGCCCTAGCACTGGTCGCACACGGTGCAGCAGTCTTTTTTGGCGCCCCTACCCCATTTCCTCCTTCTCCATGAATTCCCTCACTACCACTCATCAACAATGCACCTCATCTCTCTATAGCACCTTTTTGACAAACCTTTCATTTTTTATAGCGCTACTCATAGTTTACTCACACTCAGTTCTGTGATCTGCGGGTTGCACGTTCTTTGTGGCAGGAACATTAACCCTCTGCACTGTGTGAGGGTAGGAGTGGCGATGTGAGTGCACGGTGAGCGAAGCGACAGTGTGAGAGTCCGGTATGAGAATTACTGCTGGGTGAGTGAGGTGACCATATGAATTTGGATGTGGATGTAAGAGCAGAGTGAGATGAATCAATTCATGGTTAGTGAGGGGCTTGTTTGAGTGAGATTGCAGATTGAGCATTTGAGGCGAACAGGTGAGTGTAGTGTCACATGAGTGCAGGGTGAGTAGTGTGCTTGTGTGACTGCAGGGGAGGTACGGGGTCAACAGCACAAGTTTATTGTGAGTGCAGAGTGATCACTGTGCAGGGTCAGCGGGTGAATGGCGTGAGTGCATGGTGATCATTGTGAATGCATTGTGATCACTGAGTGCAGGGTGAGCAGCAAAGTGAAGGGCGAGAATGAGGAGTGAGTTGTCTCAATGCAGGGTGCATTCCCTGAAACTGTTTAAGATATAAGTTAAACTATTGCTGTTATGGCATTAATCGGGGATCAAGGGTGGAGGAAATAATGGGCTGATCCTGAAACAAACTTCCAGTCTTCTGATTAAGGTTGCCAGCTTATTGTTTTGATGTCCCAAACGGTACAAAAATAAACAGTCACCTAAAGCGTATTTTCAGCACTTATCTGGGTGTACTTCGAACTGCAAATATAAAAAGAAAGCACTTTTAATTGTGTTCTAGGGCTGCCTGAATGACAAGTGACTGATAATTAAAGAAAACAAAAACAGAAAAGTCACATTACAAACAAATACATACTTTTTAATTTATAACCCTATTTAGTGTCAAGATGAGGTAATTGTAGGTTTTTTAACCCGTTTACCGTCGGCGCACATTCCGCCGCGGTGCGGGCGTTGTAAAGGGTGGGCAAGGCTGCGGCCAACGTTTGTGCGCAGCACCCGGAAGGTAGTGCTCCTGTCGGTCAACGGCCGGCGCGAGCACGGAACGGGTTAAACACATGGCTGGCATTTTTCTTTTGGCAACCCGACTTTATATTGCTTTTCATGAAATGTATTCTCATACTATGGCAAATGAATAGGCAGATTGGGGACCCCGGGGGTATTGGTACCAGAAAAAAAACTATGCCTCGTAATCAGTTTACAAAGGTATGTAAATATGCAAATTGTCTTTAAAGACCCGTGAAAAACTCGGGTGTGCCAGAGATAAGACTCCAGACACTGCCCAGCCCACTGCAGCTCGAGCGTCAAGGTAATTAGGAAAACAAAAAATGCTTTTCCGATGTAAACAGGATTCTAACTAGAACTACTCAGCGGCGACTGCCAGTGGGTAAATATATACACTTAAAAAACAAGACAGCATAACAAGTACAAATTGCTAGTCTAGCAGAATAAAGGTCAGTATATTCGTTTTGTGTAAGTAATTGGGCACATTTAGAGTGTAGTCATCATATTCACCGCCACGGCCAGACTGGAAACAACCAGCCCTGGCAATTCTGCTCAGCCGGCCCCCGGGGTGTGGGGCTGCTAGTGTTATGCACCGCTGCCACTCTTGGGGGCCGATATTGTAGGCCGGAATCCGAAAGCACACAGGCTCTCTTCACTAAGCCTTGCACAACGCTGCAATGTAGCGTTATGATTGGTCTGAGCGCCATGGTTCGGTGCTCCAAAGGGGAATGGTAGCCTGGGCATGTTCCTCACCAGGAGGTGCATTACAAGATGGCGGGCCAAGCAGTCATAAGCATGTTGGAGTGCAGCAACCACTCCACCTCCCGGACGTCACGGGAGCCCAATCCCGCGCAATGTGGCTGATACTTAAATAAAATGATAATAACAGAAATCACTTATATCATTTTATTTTTGCTTTTACACTGCTCCGAGAGCAGTGGGGCAATGCTCCTCCGCCTTAGTAGAGGAGCCACCACTGCCTTCATATAAAAATATGTTGCATGCAAGGCAGACCTGGCTGCATGATGATAATCACTGCATTTTAGGCGAAATGTCCATTATGCTGGCATAATCTTGCGAGATTTTGGTAACTTTATTTTATGCTAGTTAAGAGAGATACCAGAATTTACGCTATTACGCTACGTAGTTTAATTATATACCATTCACTGTAAAAGTGTAGCATGTTTGCACAGTAATAACACAAATGACCAGACTGTGAGCCGCTGCTTTTCGCAGTACTTGTATTTTTGTGTGCTCTTTTGTGTAAAAATTAGCACAATGCCGCATTTCACACTAAAACACACATCCACATTGTGTGTAATTACTCTGTTTTGCATAATTTTCCAAAGTTTCATATACTAACACAAATGCAAATTATGTGCAACCCTAGTTGTAATAAGCAATTTGCTTAATAGATATACAGTCTTGAAAAGCTGACTAAACATTTAAATTGTAATTGTGACAGTATATTTTTGAACGTCCTGTTTTGAAATTCCATACTCTAATAATACTCAAACTAACAAGATACAATAGAAACATTTTGCACTTCTCTGGTGAGCAATTTGCACTTGTGGCTGCAAAGATGACCCAACAACATTGTTTAGTTGTATGTTTAGAGCAGAGGTACCGCGGACCTTGCAGACATCGTACCAAGGTTTTTTTCTTGTTGTTTTTTTTTTAAAGAGTGTCTGCAACCACAGTGTGACTCAGAGGGACTGCTGCTCTGTGGGGGCCCGGGCGATTCCCGTCATAGTCAGAGTGGAGCTGCAGGGGGCTGAGAGGTGAACAAAGCCTCATTAACATGCCAATGGTCTTTTAAAGACCTGTGAAGTGCTGGGCAGCTGTGTGTGTGCCCGGGAAGCTGTCACAGCCCGGGCACACACAGGCAGGGTGAGGTGCCAGAGGGAGGGAGACAGAGGGATGGAGGGAAAGGGAGGGAGAGGGAGGGAGGGAGGGCAAGGGAGGGAGGGAAAGGGAGAGGGATGGAGGGAAAGGGAGGCAGACAGAGGGACTGAGACAGAGGAAGGGAAAGGGAGAGAGGGAGGGAAAGGGAGGGAGAGGAATGGAAAGGGAGGGAGGAAAGGGAGGGAGGGAAAGGGAGGGGGTGGAGGGAAAGAGCGTCAAACAGAGGGAGGGAGAGGGAGACAGAGGGAGGGAGAGGGAGACAGAGGGAGGGGAGAGGGAGACAGAGGGAGGTAAAGGGAGGGAGACAGAGAGAGGGAGACAGAGTGAGGGAGACAGAGTGAGGGAGACCTCAGAGAGAGGGAGATCTCAGAGTGAGGGGGAGGGTCTGGTAGCTCAGTGGACGAAGGTGTCCGCTGCAGGGACCTGTGATCAACCGCATGGTCACAGTTTTTTTTGTTGCTCTAGCCCCGCCCCCTTCCCCACTGACCCCGCCCCCACCAGTGCGGCCCTCGGGCACAAACCACGAGAGAAAGTTTGTGAGTACCCATGGTTTAGAGGGATGTGGGATTAAATATGGTCAGGGTTTACCTAACATATCCCCCTGATTTGCATATTCAGGGCGTAATTGTTTCTAATACTTATAATAATTCTAGTACATGTGATTTGTAAACAATTACTGCACAATAAACAATAATATAATTATAAAATACCATTTATTGTATGGGCATACTAATTTGAGGGTACAAGGGCGGAGCTCTGCATTAACATTTCCTTAAATTAAGAGAAACTCTGAAGGGTTGTCTGACTCCTTACACTTAATGTCTAACAGAGCATAACCCACTAGAGACAGAGTGAGTGAGATGCATCTGCCAGTTCCTCTTTTCTCTGAAAAGGGTAAATTTCTTTTTGAGGCTAATGAGATGCACCAGGTCTCATCCTAATAATATTAGGTGAACACTATAACTTCTCGGGACACAATACGATCCTTAGAGTTACAGTTCCAAAAACTGGCAAAGCAAAAGCTACCCAAATAATCAGACCATTCTAACTTGATTAAAACATCCATGATGAAATAGTCTCAGGGCATGAGGTTTGGATACAGTGCATATTGTGCAGGAGTGTTACTGGTGGCCAGTAATACCTAAGCAAACCAGGCAATATGTCTTAAAGTGTGATATTTCTGAACAAATCAACCATTCCACCATAGTAAAGTCACTGCAACCTCATTAAGAAAAGGCAGCACATAAACCTTGTTTACCTAGATAATGTCCTTCCTGTTAAATCAATAAGTACAAGTATGTATATATTGTTGGCAGTAGATTCTTGCACCTGCGTTTTTGGTCTCGGCTAGCGTAGGCTGCGCACATGCGCAGTCTCGCTGGCGAGATTGAGTGTCTTGTAGTGAGGTTAAGCCCCACCCCTCTTCTCCATTGGCTGGCCTCCTAAACAGTGCCCAGCCATTGGAGAAGAGGTCCCAGTGACGACATTCTTTCAATCTAAGCCCCTTCCTTTTTGGATTGGGGGGGCGTGTTTTTTAGTTTCTTTCTCCCCTCTTCTCCATTGGCTGGAATGTAAACAACAGTCAAAAACACGCCAGTTGTTTACATTCCAGCCAATGGAGAAGAGGGGAGAAAGAAACTAAAAAACACGCCCCCAATCCGAAAAGGACGGGGCTTAGTGACAAATGGCGAGCGCTTGTTATTAGGTGAAAGAGCCTGCCTTTCATCACAAAAGGAAGCAGCAAGCCTCACGTGAGGTGCCTGGCTCTAGCCCCGCCTGTGCCCCTCATCTGAACTTTCTGAGGCTGGCACCGGCTGCGGGCGACTGAATCCGGGTCGGGAAGGAAGGGGAGGGAAAGGGGTGTGAGATGGGGTTCAGGGCGGCGGAGGAAGGCACAGGCGCACACGTGGGGGGCTGGCATGAGGTGCGGGACCCGAGGTGGCCCCTGGTGGCTCAACCTCGGTAAGTTTGATCACAGCGCTGTGTGAAGTTGAGTGGCGGCATGCAAGGGGTCACTCGGGGGGGCGTAGTACAGGGGGGCTGCGGCCGGCACCGTACCTGCGGAACGCCGGGGCGCCTGCTGCTTCCTCAGAGGCATCCTAGAGAGTTTCCTCAGCACCTCTTCGATCCCTAGTCTTTTTATGCAGGAAGGCGGGGGTGTTAGAAATACAAGAAAGGGGGTACTTGGAGTCTCCCGGGCTCAGTTGGTGAGGTCCTGGACGCGGCGGCACCCCCGGGGGGCTGAGGGGCTCAGTGGCTGGCCGCTGCGCCACCGAGGCTGTGCTGAGCATGGGCGGGCGCCTCTCATCGTAAGTTCCCGCTGCTTCCCCCTCCGGATGCCACATGCTGCTGGCCGGGGGGCAGAGGCTAATGGTGTCAGTGACAATCCGGATCCATGCCCCTTCTCTTCAAACCCCCTGAGCTCCTCTTCCTCCCCCTTGATCCCTCTCCCCTGACTGCTGACGAGGTGCTTCACTCCCAACGTATCTCCCGGAGATCAAAACAGTCCTCGAAATGCTGCAACTTTCCACCTCAGTATTGCACACATTGGACCCTTTGTTCCTCTTTTTTGTGTTTTTTTTTCCACGTTGCGAAAAAAACCAGGTGGATCCGAGCCTTCTTCCTCCTACCTTCACTCAGTCACTCCTCCTCCGCCTCCCAGTCACAGATCAAAGTGTCTGCTGGGCACAGCCACTTCTGCTTCCCCTTCGCCCCCCCATCCGAGCCTGCGACGTCTTCAGGCGCTGCACGCAGATCTATCTGGTCTTCAGGGTTTGCTTACGTTCAGTCCACCTTGCTAGATCGTGAAAAAAAAAACAACAAAAAAAAATTAAACGGGCGAGGAGCGTAACGATAAAAAAAAAAGCCACGCCTGCGTGTAGAAGAAAGCGCCTCTCGCCCGAGCATGAACCTGTCCACTGTTTGTTTCTTGAAACAAACTCCTGGGAGAGGTAGGGATGCACTTCTCTTCTCTTTCGCAGCTTTCGGTGAAATATAGCACACACCGAGATCCCAGGGCTTTCAGACAGCCTCAACTCATAGACACATCGAGCTGCTTTTCCTGCTCACGCCTGCTCCTCTAACAACTTCACCCTGACAATTACAAATAGGTCTCACACAAACCCCCGTGCCTGTCAATGTTTTTAATTGCTTTGTTTTAATTTCTTTCTCTCACCTCTCTCTTTCCTTGTCAGGGCTAAATAATGTGCCAGAGAAGAGGTCTTCATACAGGATTGTACTTCTAAGGCACAGGCACCGGTTTCTTTTTTGGTCATTCAATTCCCTTGCACGCTGCAATGTGTGTGCTTGGTTCCTGCGCCTCAAACCTACCTGACGCCCTCACACCCCCTCACCCTCTCACCCCCTCACCCTCTCACCCTCACACACCATCACACCCCCTCACCCCCTCACACACCCTCACACCCCCTCACTCCCCCAACCTCACCCCCCACCTTCACACCCCCTCACCCTCACACGCCCTCACTCACCCTCACCCCCCTCTCACCCTCACAACCCTCTCACCCTCACAACCCTCTCACCCTCACATACCCCTCACCCTCACACACCCCCTCCCCCTCACACACCCCACACACCCTAACTCACCCTCACACTCCCGCTCACCCTCACACACCCTCACACCCTGTGTCTCTGTGTGTGTGTGTGGCTCTGTGTGTGTGTGTGTGTGTGTGGCTCTGTGTGTGTGGCTCTGTGTGTGTGTTTATAATGTAATGTGGGATACTTGTAAAGCGCACTGTTACTCTACCCGAGTGTCCTGGCGCTGTAGACCGCTGGGGAACCCGTCCTGGTTTTCCCTGTGAGATGGTCTCTTTCTGGGTATCTCCAGGGTGAAACCAGGCATCCCCGGCGTCTGTGGGGGGCCGTTGTAGAGATGAGGCAAGCTTAATGCCCAGAGTTACCGAGTGTGTTCCCTGGTTAGAGTAGGCACTGAGGCGAGAATTATCGAGTCCGTTGAACCTGGTCCAAGACCCTGCCGTGTCGGGAATTGAACCCTGGTCCCGGGCCGTTCTCTGCTTACAGGTCTGCCGCCTCTAACCAGTGAGCCACACCTCTCCACCATGGGGGTGCAAATGCAATAGGTCTCCCATTTGCGAGAGATTAAGCTATTGGCAAAGTAAATGACAATGCCATTTATTTATCTGTTTTCAAAACCAACACATAAATAACAATTTTGGCATTTACAATGCCAATAGCTCTAACTTTTGCAAAGGCGAGACCGTTGCATTGTAAATGCTTGTTGTGCATGTAGCCCCAATAGCAGGTTTCGGCTTGCACAGTCACAAAAGACTTGCTATACTTATTAGCATTGAGTGGAGTTTGTACCTTTCGCTCGGATCAAAGGCCAGTTTACAGAATTAGCATGAGCACTCATTGAGATTGGAAAAGTTCCCAATTCTCATACCCTATTCCTGAAGGCCTAAAACCGAAGAGAAGGCCCAGAAGAGATGTCTTTTCATGGATTTCTATGGGTCTAATGCAATAATCCGCTAACTCACACAAGAGGCAGCCAGAAAAAACATTGAAATAGACAGTAAACATATCCAAGAGTCACAAAAGGAAATAGAAATTCAAACGAGGGGTAGTTATTGGTTCCATTCTAACACATTTAATGGAGTTTTTTTGTTTTAAACAATTGCTACTCCTCTGCTGCCTTTTTACCTCTTTGTTACCTTAGCACATGCAGCCTTAAGGAAGTATGATGCTTATGAAAAGGATTGGGGAATTGGAGTACAATGTTTCCACTAAAATAAATAGATTAGGGCTTTTGTCTGTAAGGAGTGTTAATAAATTAGCAACATTAGAAATTGCAGATCTCCCACTTTCTGTTAGGCAGTGAATTTTAAGTTTGGGATTTGACTTTGCTAAAAATAAAGTTTGACTTGACTGTGTGCCTTTGGACTTGATAAGCCTCTTGGTGCATTCTAACCAGGATTTGCTGTTAAGGAGGGTATGCCTCTCAGAGTGTTTGGGTCTTCATATCCTTTTACTGCCAGGAGTGGTTTAGAGTTGTTTGGATTAGCTCTCCTGGCGATAGGGTGACCCCGTAGTGTTGTGTTCAGTGTAATGGGTATACTGTTCAAGCCACCGGTTGTCCAAATTAGTATGAAGTTGGATCAGGTCTGATCTGCCTACTGGTACACATTATGAAATCATCTTTAGATTTGACCGAGTTAAATATAGTACCAAACATATGCATGTTGATTGAACCATAATATTCTCATGGTCATATACAGGATAACGTAGAGTTTGCATTTGTGAGAGTTAAATCCGTTGAGGCAGTCCCAGACCGTATGAAGAAGTGTACCCTCCTCCCACTGGCAGCGAAGGCATTCAGGTGATGCGATCAAGTTTGCCTTCCACAGGCGTTTCCTGGTAAAGTACACCCTGTGTAGATATTTAAACTGCACTAACCGCAAGCGCGTTGCTATTGCAGCCCCACGCGGGCTCGCGAGAGCTTCAGCCCAGCCCCAAGTCCACCTCCCATGCACTTCTAAGCCCCTGTAGGTCTGGGGAGCAGTGAATAACCAATGTTTGATAAATGCGGGAGATCTTGCGATCTGGAAGCTCCCCCATAAAGACCTTCGCCTCTATGGGGCTAAAATCAGGGAGTGACTCCAGGCCTTCCAAACTGGGGGCCAGGGCATGCCTAAACTGTAGGTAACAATAGAATTGGACTCGTGACATACCGTAGTCTTCCTGCATGTCTTGAAAGGACTTGAGGGTCAGATCCTTTACCACATCTCCCAGAACCAAGATACGTATCGCATCCCACCCCCGGAAGCCCTGCAGAGCTGCTAGTTGAGGCAGGAGTCCATTGCTCCAAAGAGGGGTCTCACGAGTTAATGTGTTCCACCACCCCATCCTACGCAGCGCCTGCCTCCAGACAGAAAATATCAGCCGCGTGGCCGGTGGCAGAGGTCTCCGAAGCGGCGCAGAGTACAGTAGGGTGTGGAGGGAGTGGCGCCCCATTAGCTGCCGCTCAACCGCATATGCCGGGTCCTCCCTGTCCCCATACCACCACTCATTGAGGACCAGCAGATGTGAAGCCTGATAGTATGAGAAAACATCCGATGTGGCCAGGCCCCCGGAATAAGTAGACCAGAAACATGTGCGCAGTGCTACCCTCACTCTGCCCCCCTCCCACAGGAACTGGCCCAGCACCGCTTTCACTTGCCGGAACCATCGAGGTGGAATTGGATACGGATGATTCTGTAGTTGATATAGGAGGTAGGGAAGCGCCACCATTTTGAATATGGCCAACCGACCATATATAGATAGGGGCACACGGGTAGAGATTCGGCTCCCGGGACCACCGGGATGCGGGCCGCCGCCCCTGCTCCAACTCTCCTCGCCTTGCCCGCGCTGCTCCGACAATTACCAGCTCCGCACTCCGCTCGCCCCCAGGGGCCAATCCGTCCCCTCGACCTCCGCCCACTGGAGCAGCCTTCCGGCGGGCGCTCAGGATCACCTTCGGTGCCCTGTGAGGCGAAGAAGCTGCGCCTGCGGCCTCACCACCGCTATCGGGGGTGCGCTCAACTTTACACCCCGGCTCCGCTGTGCCGCGTCAGTCCCCCCTCGTGGGGACTTCAACACCCCAGGTCCAGCCGATCTAGCTGCCGATTCGTCACGTTGGATCACCGCCACCGAGGACAGCTGCCGAAATGCCACCTCCCAGACCTCGGGGGGGCCCAGGGAGTCAGGATAAATATAGGATATTAGGCGGGCAGGACGGAGCTCAGCTAGCACACGTCCGCCATGTTGGCCTGCCTAGCCACGCCCCATATTTTTATTATTTAAAGGATTTTCTTATTTTTCTCTGCATGCACAAAGTTGCGTGCATCATTCTGCCTTGCTGGTGTGCCCAGACAAAAAAATAGCAGGTTGGTTTTTATAGAGTTTTTTTTGGCAATGGCATTTGTAAGCATTTAACTGTTCAGGTTAAAACACAACACATTTTTATTATATACTCTGTTGCATTTTTATTTATAAAAAAAACACAAGGAGATGATGGATGGAGCGTTGAAACTTTTCAGACACTCACCCCAGTCACAGATCTGGGTTGAATCCACCAACATTCTTTAGCTCACTTCGCCACCTAATTTCAACTCCAGCTCTATGCAAATCAGTCTTGACCCTGTGCCTCATGGGAACAGTCCAGCCCAAACTGCCAAGCCAGGTTTTCCCTGAACCGGAAAAAAGCATCCTGGGATCGGTTTCTGGGTAACGCCCTTCATCAGCCAGGCTAGCTTGAATCCAGTGGCAAAGTGAGCAAGGGACCCACTTATGGGCATACTCTGCCAACTTAGGGCAAACAAAGCAAACACAAGATGATGGACAGAGCGCTCAAACGTTTCAGACGCTCACCCCCAGTCACAGAGCTGGGTTGAATCCATTATCATTCTTTAGCAAAAAAAAACAATGGATTTAGCCCCAGATCTCTGTACTGGTGTGAATGTATGACATTGTTGTGCATTCTGTCCATCGTTTGTTCTTTTTGCCTTTGTCACCCCGAGTGGGACAGGTATGCCCAGATGTGGGTCCCATGCTCTCCATGCCACTGGAGTCAAGCTAATTTGGCTGATGAGGGCTGAAAGCCCGAAACCGGTGTTAGGATGCTTTATTCCAGTCGTCCAGGGAGGACCTGGCCTGGCAGTTCGGGCTGGACTGTTCCCATTGGGCGCATGGTCAAGACTGATTTGCATATGGCTGGGTCCAAACTGGAATGGCAGGGTGAGCAAAAAACGATGGATTTAGGCCCAGGTCTCTGTACTGGGGTGCATGTATGACATTGTTCTGCATTCTGTCCATCATTTGTTCTTTTTGCATTTTTATTTATGCTGATGGGCAGACTACTTCAGGCGTATTCCATCGAGTATCTTGCAGTTTAATATGGTATTTGAGTTCTTCTTCAGGCTAGTAAATCGGGTCTAGTTAACTAGGAAAAAAGCTTAAAGTATGAGCTTAGGTTTAGTTGGAGCTGGGCTGTTATTAGGAGTAATAGCAAAAGTAGTTTGGCGGATTCTTATAGTAGCCAACGTAACCGGATAATTAAAGCTAGGTAACAAATATAATTTTTGAGAAAAAAAAAGGTTGCAAATCCTATTTAAAACATGGACATGTGGCAATTGACAATGTTGATAGTTATAATTACTTAATAATATTGGTGGACTGAATGGCTATTCATGATGTGCATTTTAGAAGTCTGAAACCAAGGTCTGCTTCACTGACTTTTGAGCTGAAAAAATTATACTTGAGAATGCATGGTACTTTTGATACATCTTACTTGGATGTCTTGAAGGCTAAGCATGGGCCAGCGATAACAAATAGGTAAATAATACTTTAATTGGGGGGAATGGATGCACACAAGTCTAGTCCACAATTTTCTTTGCAAGCCTAGTTGAGATTGGTGTTATAATGACAACGCAAGCCCTGTAACTTGATGCTTTGTATATTAGAAGATGTTTAGAGTAAGAGATTCTGAATCAAATGCATTAATACAATTAATCTAGAATGGCACATTTTCTGTTGATTTGGGTTCTAGAAATACCTGTGTGAGTCATTTAGAGAAAGCTATTTGCCGACTTTTAGCTGGAGCAAGTGTGGTCGCAACATATGTCTAAAAGCAACTTTGCAGGTCGATATGTTAAAAATATTTTTGTACAAAATCGTTTTTATGCTGACCATACATATGCTACTTTAGAGCCTCAAGTATAGCTTACTTAACTCCCCATCATTACAGAGAGCAAGGCAGATGTTTGAGTTATCGACTGCTCTAATCGATATTTAAAATAAGGACATCTTTGAAAGATATGAATATTACTTTTTTATGTTGTCAATTATGAAGTGTCAAAACAGAACATTACCCACTTACCATGCATTTTTTAAACTCTATCAGGAGATTGCAAATGCTTGCTAAGAGCAATATTTTGACAGATGGCAAATAGCACAGTAAAAGTGTATTGAGTGTATAAATATTCAGTTTGGTGCAAGACTTGTTAAGTTGATCAAACAAGCCCATAACCTAATAGGGAAGAGCATTGGCAACATCATGCTGTGTAAAATTGCTTATGTTGAGACTATTTAGATGAGGCTAGCCATAGCCGGACAGTACAGCACCACAAATTCTATTGGCAGGCACTAATATCTCCTATTTGGAACTGTGGAATTATAACTAAGGAAAAGTACCCAGGCCTGAAAATGAAAGCTAAGACACATGTACTCTAGTTCAATTCTATGGCATAGATCAACTTTCCTACTCAATCCATTGATTAGATGCCCTTTGCTTGGTACGATGCAAACATACATCAAGGATAACTGACCATGCAAGTAAATCAATACAAGATTGCAAGTTTTCACTCGTTCATCTTTCTGCTTTGTTCTTTGCATCCTGTTAGTTGTAATTCTGATTCTGCCTTTATAGGCACATGGCTGAATTTACTGTAACCAATCCTGATGGCACATGTGGGACAATCTGAGATCTCTGCTAATAACCCCAGTGTTGTAAACACAAGAGGCCTATCTCCACACCCTTGTTTGGCCAAACCGATTCTTTGCAGCCAAGCCTCACCTAAGACAAGCCTCACTTTGCAGCCAGCTATCGCCTAGGCAACAGGATGTGGTCCAGTGGACTCTGCGCAAGACGTCTACACAGCACCATAGACCCACGTGACCAACAAGAGACAATGTCAATAACCAGGAGCAACTCTACCACTTGCTCTGCACCCTGGAAGTGGGTTTGAGAATTGAACAACACATACCATGTATGGGGTTAACTAATTAACAGAAAATACATATAATTACAGTTTCAGCATTCAAAATTATTATTAAAGTTATAAATCAATGCAAAAATATACATTTTTCAATATATTTTAAACTGACAAGTAGCAGGTTTAACGTCATGTATGTGTTCCCAAATAATTGCAGCTGTTAATAGGAAAATAGTAGATATGACAAATTAAAAAAATAACAAGATATATAAGAATGTATTGCTTGAATGACAAGAAAGAAAAATGAACACGCATTGGCAATGTCAATAGGTGTTGCTTACCACTAATGACTTTAGGCACTTTGTAAGTCAACATATATGCATTCTGTCTCTCATCCTTGCATTCATACATCCATTAATTTATCCACTAACTCATAGATACATTAAAACAATTAAGGCAGAGAAAAGAAAGCATGTCACCATCTAACCATGGCCGCCCATGCAGTACAAAAATAAAATGAAACATAGCAGTGGTCGGCCTTCTTGCAGCGGTATTGTACATAGTGTATCTTTGGTTTAAATTGCAAACATAGCATTCACATACAGAAGGAACGTGTTGGCTATTTTAGAGCGTAAAAATAATGTTACACTATGTGCCCTTCAAAGATGGCCACTCAGCAAACATTGCACCACTGAGAAGCCACCTTTGAATGTTAAATTGTGAGTTTATCACTGTTGTACTGATCCAATTGGCCAACATGATGCACTGAGTGGCGGGGCAAGCTCTAGGGGGGCCCTCAGCGAAAAGGCTAAATAGTGGACAGGGGGGTTGGGCTCTGTATATACTTTGCTGGGGGGGCCTGCTCAAGTCTTGTTATGCTACTGCATGGCGACTACTCAAGATAGCTTTCCAGTTTAGAACTAGTGGCTGCACAGGATACAGCACAATGCAGATAAAATGAGAGGCAATCAAGCTATCCAGTAGGGTGGTCTTAAGAGCAGGGGCGGCTCCTCGATTAGGGCGGAGGAGTGTTGCCCCACTGCTTTCTCGCAGTGCGCGAAGCAGAAACATAAAATGGTAGTTTTACTATTTTATGTTTCTGCTTCTCGCGCTGCGACAAAGCAGAAGGCAGGGTATGCCTGTTTGGGGGCGGGCGGGCGGGTCGGGGAGTAGTGGCTTGCACCACTCTGAGTACCCTGACTGTTTGGTCGGCCTCTGGGGCTGACCAAACCAGTCATGCACACTCTACGTAGAGAAAATGGTTCCCTACAGGCGCCCCGCCCCCACCAATCACAACGCTGCCATTGCTGCGTTGTGATTGGCTTAGAGAAGAGGAGGAAGGATGCCTCTTTCTGTTCCTGGAAAGCAGCAGGGACCCGGGCACGAGTGGAAGCGGCGCAGGACCCAGTCAGGTAAGTTAAACAAATAAAATAATAATTGTAACACCCCCGCCGTGCGTACCACCGCGTGACACCAATCCCCGCCCACCTAACCCCACCCGCGAGTCATGCGAGCCGCGCCTGATTAAGAGGCTGCAGGACGCCCTTAAAAAGAAAAGCAGAAGGTAGGAAATGAAAAAGGACTTGAAGAAAAAATGGAAAACTGACGGAATGGCCCTAGTGTAGACTATCAAATTGGCTTGTTCTGAGGATGATGTGTACATGTAACCAGGCAACATGCCGCAGCTCATAGGGCAATATAGTTAGTGGTAGAAATGGGCTAATATATTGCCACATGCAGAATGCTTTCATGGTAGAAGCAGAATGTGAATGATACTGTCCCCAGACAGAATGGGGCTGGCCCAAAGACCATCTAAGTATTTGAATGCATGTAGAGTTTTTAATTTTCTTTTGTTACTAGGGCCTCGCACACAACCTCACCTTTCATATTTTCTACCCCCAAGGATTGTGAAAGGAAGTAATCAACACAAAAATCTTTACTTACTACAGTAATCTGTTAGATTCCATAACATGTCTACAGGCATTATTATTATTATTGTTAAATTTATATGGCGCAACAGATACCTGGAGGTTCCCGGCGCCTACGGACCCGCGCTGGAAAGAGAAAGGGCAAACTCTAGTGGTTAAATAACCATATTTTTAGGCCTTTACGGAACTTGTGGTAAATAGTTTTGTGGCGGAGTAGAAGTGGGAGTGAATTCCATAGTGAAGGAACCAAGTAAGCAAAGGACCGTCCGCCCATACGTGCTCATTTGATCCTGGGGACTTGAAACTTTACCTGATTTGAGGATCGAAAAAGACGTATAGGGAGGTACGGGTGTACCAATGCATTGAGATAGTGTGGTGCTGTACTTGCTTTAATCCTATGCATGTAGCAAAGGGCTTTAAATTTGGAGCGATTTTCCATCCGGAGCCAGTGGAGGTCGTGGAGTGGACCTGTGATAAAGGCCATTCTATGTAACTGGCATAGAAGTCTGGCCGCAGAATTTTGGACTGCTTGCGGCTTCCGAAACACCTTCTTATTTGCGCCTAAGTACAGGACGTTGCCATAGTCCAGTCTGGACACGATCAAGGCCTGGACAACAGTTTTTTGTCTTTAAGGGGATGGTGAGTGTGCTTCCAACATTTCGTTGTATCATCAGGCTGAATCCTTACTCATATAGATTGAGTCAAAAGTCCATTTTTTATATAGAAAGGAGATCTTTATTGGTTCTAGTAAAAACATGAACAGCCGACAGGGCTTTTTCAAGGCTATTTACATATCAATCTGCTCATTGCAGTTCTTCCACATTATTGTGCTGATTTCCAACAATCATCCGATTTTTTCAAAATATAAATTTGTAAAGGGAAATCCCTCGGTTCAGAAGTCAGGAGCCTGCAGATCGTTCCTTCCGCTTTCGCGTATGCATACCATCCCCTTAAAGACTTTACTGTTCAAAACTCAAGAGGTCCAGAGTTTTTTGAGTGTGTCCCGCTTACACTAAACCACATGAAGACTGATATAGCCTTGGAGTCTTTTTTTGGACCCCCCCCCTCTTTTTTAGAAACACAACAGTTTTTTGTGTAGAAGGTGGCAGCATCCAGAGTATTTTTTTGAGCCATTTCATAATTGTAAAACAGGTTGAGGTGACCTTAACCGCTTGCTGTCTCATAGATAGTTGATCATCGTCTATGTAATGTAATGTCCTTCTGCTGTTTACTGGGTCTATGTAAAGCGCTCCGATACCTACGGTTCAAGCGTGTGCTATAAAAAACTTTTAAAATTAAAATAAATAAATAAAATAATAAATCTATGATTATACCGAGGCCGTGTACAGATTGCGACGGTTCGGGGAGATCACCCATTTGAGGTGGCCGATGTTGGGGGCCCCAGAGAGCTTTATTTCCACCAAGGATTAGGAGTTCAGTTTCAACCTATTAGTATGCATCCAGCCAGCTATCTTTAATTAACACAATGTAACCACCCTTAAGGGCCTATTGGATTTAACATTTTTAACATGTGATTTTAAACTACTGTTTTTGTCATGATTTGACATCATCTACAGATTGGACCCGTGGCAACTTCTATACCGTTTTCTGATGATAACTTCCGGCCTGTATCATTAATCGTTGGCTCATCGCCATATCCAACTTAGGCCTACTCTAGTGAGCATACGCTTTCCTACAAGGTGACCAGCAGGTATGTTGTCATAACATTCGAAATATTTTTAAAACTACAGTTAGCAGAACAAAGTACAGCTCTTCCTAAGAGAGCTTAAAGAAGGATTTTCATAGTGCAAATCTTCTTCCACTATTATTTTGTCAGAAAGACAACACACACTAGACCCCTTGATTATTATTTATAAGCTATGAAAATGCATGTAATGCTGTATCTGCCTACAGACCTTAACACAATGTAATGGCAATCCATCTGATGGCTATACCAAGTGCTTTTTACAATTTATATATCAGGTCTACTGCTTTTGTCAATACATTTCATAGTAAATAGCTTGGACCAGTGGCACCTGAGATAACTGGTCCCAACGGACAAAGAAGGGCTACATGCTTTAGCACAGGGTTGTCCCCATAAAACTCAGGCATGCTGTACTAATCACAAGCTTTCACAAGGAGATGATGGACGGAGCGCTGAAACTTTTCATGCACTCACCCGAGTCACAGATCTGGGTTGAATCCATCATCATTCTTTAGCTCACTTTGCCACCTCAGTTCAGACCCAGCTGTATGCAAATCAGTCTTGATCCTGTTCCTCATGGAAACAGTCCAGCCCGAACTGCCAAGCCAGGTCTTCCCTGAACTGGAAACCAGCATCCTGGGACCAGTTTCTGGGTAACACCCTTCATCAGCCAGGCTAGCTTGAATCCAGTGGCAAAGTGAGCAAGGGACCCACGTCTGGGCATACTCTGCTAACTTAGGGCGAAAAAGCAAACACAAGGCCCAGATCTCTGATCTGGGGTGAATGTATGACATTGTTCTGCATCCTGTCCATCAATTGTTCTTTTCGCACTAATAACAAGCTTTGCCACAAAGGAACCATAGGTATACAGTCAAGAAATTATGAATATGTTAAAAAGGACTGCTGGCAAACAATACACAACCCCTATCACAAAAACATAAGGGTTCGAACTAAAACGAGGGAGTGGTACCAGGAAAATTTACAAATGAAAAGAAATTCCCACTAATTATTTAAATATATAGTAAATATATAGTAAGATGTAATATTGATTTTGTGTTGTTGCCAACGATTGGTAAATCTATCAGAGGGGATTTTAAGACAATATTAGAGAGATTGCCTCCACTTCTGTTGACACTAGTTGTGAGAGTGGCACAAGTTAAGGATGGCAACAACAGTTTGTCACTGGGTCACCTTTGCTCCGAGTTCTCCCATACCAACGTGGGGAACATATACAATTTTCTTATTACCATATAGTTGGTGAAGTATTGGGAGGAGCACGAAGATGGCCAACTCTTTGAAAGAATGTGTTTTCAAGCTAAGTTTCAGAACAGCTCTACTTTTCAAGGTATAAAGTTTCACCTTAATAAATGTCCACTTTTTCAATTTCGATTTGCAGTACAAGGCAATTCATTTCTTGCCCACATATTACCGAACTGGTAAATTTGGCATAAAGAGATGAGTGGCAGGGATGTTACCAGTGAGTGGCTCAGGTTCTCAAAAATGCCTATGGGCATAGGGTTGGCTCTGTCCAAGAAATGCCCTCGAATTGTAGATGCCACCAAGCAAAAAATGTAAGAAAATAAACTTATCAAGGCCTTGCGTCAAGGCTGTAGCACTGCTCAGCTTGGCAGTAGCATCTAAAGCTGAAATGATAGCTCCAGGGGTTAATCCATCTAATATAGAAATTAAATGTTTAGGTCTCAGGCGAGGGAGGGCTAAATCAACTTTTTATCCATTCACGGTCAAGCAAAGGAGTACCAGTGAGTCAGGTAAAAGTGACAATTTATTTAAAAAGTCAGTCATTCCAGTTAAGGATGGCAACTTACTTACATTCCAGGTTTCATTCTCAATCACTTTGGTAAAGATTGGAGAAAATGAACCACATTTTGTGAAATCTCCACCCAAACTCAATTCTTTGGTGTGATTCAGGTAGGTCACGAGATCTAAAGTGATATAACCGGATCTGAAAACCGGTATTTTATTTATCATGGGACTTGCCAAAGGTGACCTTTGCCTGGAGTAACTCAGAGCTACAGTACAAAGGTTCACCAAATATTGCAGGCGCTATAGTGGCCCTTGCGTCATTCAGTGACTTTCGTGATTTTGTGAACTTTCGTCCAGCACTTGTTGAATTAATCACTAAATATTCAAGTGTCCAGTGTGTATGGGCCAGTGGCGTGCCACTGAAAAAGATGTTTGTCAATATAATTCATATTAAAAAAATAAAAGCACATATAACGTGTATTCGTAAAGCGCACGTACACCCGCAGGTATCTTGGCGCTGAATAACAGATGTTTATTGTTACCCAACTCAATGGTACTCGTGTTATCGACCTCAGATGGATGAAAGGCTGAGTGGACCTGCTGGGATTTGAACCTGTGACCATGAGGTCGAACACAGGCCCCTGAATTGGACGCATTAGTCCACTGAGGCACCAGACCCAGATATATGGTTTGATATTCAATAACATCTGAGGGCCAATAAATACACTTGCTGCAACCATGAGAAGAGCTGCACACCTGTTAAAGAACAATAAAAACACCGAAATGACTGGAAAAATCAAATCAGATTATTAAGGTTGATGGAGATGTTTCTAGAGGATACAGTAAAACCCTAAAAAGAAAGGAAATGCACAAGTTAAGGGACTACCTTAACCTTGGCTTCCGCCCGGCTGTACTTACATAGACAGTGTCTGGCCTCCCCCACATCCAGCCTGGGATCTGTGAAATCACTCCCGGCACAGACAGGTCTCTCCCCCCACCCCCATCACACCGGATACAGATCCTACTCTCTCTCCCAGCACTGTGCCTGCAGAGCCTAGTACCGCCCAAGGTGTGGAGCCTGGTGTCTCTCCCACCAATCTGGCTGCAGAGCCTGGCTGCCTTCCACGTCACTCTCTGCAGAGAGCGGTCTCCCTCACATCACACTGGATCCAGGGTCAGGTCTCACCCTCACCCATCACTGTGACAGTACAACCTCGGGTCTGCAGAATGGTCT
Organism: Lissotriton helveticus; assembly: GCF_964261635.1. Lineage (NCBI taxonomy): Eukaryota > Metazoa > Chordata > Amphibia > Caudata > Salamandridae > Lissotriton > Lissotriton helveticus. The sequence goes on along the minus strand of NC_136071.1, from coordinate 1,099,885,477 downwards.
CACCCATCACTGTCTGCACAAAATGGTCTCTCCCACATCACTGTCTGCACAGAATGGTCTCTCCCATCACTGTCTGCACAGAATGGTCTCTCCCATCACTGTCTGCACAGAATGGTCTCTCCCATCACTGTCTGCATAGAATGGTCTCTCCCATCACTGTCTGCATAGAATGGTCTCCTCCATCACTGTCTGCACAAAATGGTCTCCTCCATCACTGTCTGCATAGAATGGTCTCTCCCATCACTGTCTGCATAGAATGGTCTCTCCCATCACTGTCTGCACAAAATGGTCTCTCCCACATCACTGTCTGCACAGAATGGTCTCTCCCATCACTGTCTGCACAGAATGGTCTCTCCCATCACTGTCTGCACAGAATGGTCTCTCCCATCACTGTCTGCATAGAATGGTCTCTCCCCATCATTGTCTGCACAGAATGGTCTCTCCCCATCACTGTCTGCACAGAATGGTCTCTCCCATCACTGTCTGCATAGAATGGTCTCTCCCATCACTGTCTGCATAGAATGGTCTCTCCCATCACTGTCTGCATAGAATGGTCTCTCCCCATCATTGTCTGCACAGAATGGTCTCTCCCCATCACTGTCTGCACAGAATGGTCTCTCCCATCACTGTCTGCACAGAATGGTCTCTCCCATCACTGTCTGCATAGAATGGTCTCTCCCATCACTGTCTGCATAGAATGGCCTCTCCCATCACTGTCTGCACAGAATGGCCTCTCCCATCACTGTCTGCACAGAATGGCCTCTCCCATCACTGTCTGCATAGAATGGTCTCTCCCATCACTGTCTGCATAGAATGGTCTCTCCCATCACTTTCTGCATAGAATGGTCTCTCCCATCATGGTCTCTCCCATCACTGTCGGCATAGAATGGTCTCTCCCATCACTGTCTGCATAGAATGGTCTCTCCCATCACTGTCTGCATAGAATGGTCTCTCCCATCACTGTCTGCACAGAATGGTCTCCCCATCACTGTGTGCATAGAATGGTCTCTCCCCATCACTGTCTGCACAGAATGGTCTCTCCCATCACTGTCTGCATAGAATGGTCTCTCCCATCACTGTCTGCATAGAATGGTCTCTCCCCATCATTGTCTGCACAGAATGGTCTCTCCCATCACTGTATGCATAGAATGGTCTCTCCCCATCATTGTCTGCACAGAATGGTCTCCCCATCACTGTCTGCACAGAATGGTCTCTCCCATCACTGTCTGCACAGAATGGCCTCTCCCATCACTGTCTGCATAGAATGGTCTCCCCATCACTGTCTGCATAGAATGGTCTCTCCCCATCACTGTCTGCACAGAATGGTCTCTCCCATCACTGTCTGCATAGAATGGTCTCTCCCATCACTGTCTGCATAGAATGGTCTCTCCCCATCATTGTCTGCACAGAATGGTCTCTCCCATCACTGTCTGCACAGAATGGTCTCTCCCCATCACTGTCTGCATAGAATGGTATCTCCCCATCACTGTCTGCACAGAATGGTCTCTCCCATCACTGTCTGCATAGAATGGTCTCTCCCATCACTGTCTGCATAGAATGGTCTCTCCCATCACTGTCTGCATAGAATGGTCTCTCCCCATCATTGTCTGCACAGAATGGTCTCTCCCATCACTGTCTGCAAAGAATGGTCTCTCCCATCACTGTCTGCATAGAATGGTCTCTCCCACATCACTGTCTGCACAGAATGGCCTCTCCCATCACTGTCTGCACAGAATGGTCTCTCCCATCACTGTCTGCATAGAATGGTCTCTCCCATCACTGTCTGCATAGAATGGTCTCCCCATCACTGTCTGCATAGAATGGTCTCTCCCCATCACTGTCTGCACAGAATGGTCTCTCCCATCACTGTCTGCATAGAATGGTCTCTCCCATCACTGTCTGCATAGAATGGTCTCTCCCCATCATTGTCTGCACAGAATGGTCTCTCCCATCACTGTCTGCACAGAATGGTCTCTCCCCATCACTGTCTGCATAGAATGGTCTCTCCCATCACTGTCTGCACAGAATGGTCTCTCCCATCACTGTCTGCATAGAATGGTCTCTCCCATCACTGTCTGCATAGAATGGTCTCTCCCCATCATTGTCTGCACAGAATGGTCTCTCCCATCACTGTCTGCACAGAATAGTCTCTCCCATCACTGCCTGCACGGAATGGTCTCTCCCACATCACTCTCTGCACAGAATGGTCTCTCCCCCATCACTGTCTGCACAGAATGGTCTCTCCCATCACTGTCTGCATAGAATGGTCTCTCCCATCACTGTCTGCATAGAATGGTCTCTCCCATCACTGCCTGCATAGAATGGTCTCTCCCATATCACTGTCTGCATAGAATGGTCTCTCCCCCATCACTGTCTGCACAGAATGGTGTCTCCCATCACTGTCTGCACAGAATGGTTTCCTCATCACTGTCTGCACAGAATGGTCTCTCCCCATCACTGTCTGCACAGAATGGTCTCTCCCCATCATTGTCTGCACAGAATGGTCTCTCCCATCACTGTCTGCACAGAATGGTCTCTCCCATCACTGCCTGCACGGAATGGTCTCTCCCACATCACTGTCTGCACGGAATGGTCTCTCCCCATCACTGTCTGCACAGAATGGTCTCTCCCATCTCTGTCTGCATAGAATGGTCTCTCCCCATCACTGTCTGCACAGAATGGTCTCTCCCATCACTGTCTGCACAGAATGGTCTCTCCCATCACTGTCTGCACAGAATGGTCTCTCCCCATCACTGTCTGCACAGAATGGTCTCTCCCATCATTGTCTGCACAGAATGCTTTCCCCATCACTGTCTGCACAGAATGGTCTCTCCCACATCACTGTCTGCACAGAATGGTCTCTCCCATCACTGTCTGCATAGAATGGTCTCTCCCCATCACTGTCTGCACAGAATGGTCTCTCCCATCATTGTCTGCACAGAATGGTCTCTCCCATCACTGCCTGCATAGAATGGTTTCTCCCATCACTGTCTGCATAGATTGGTCTCTCCCCCATCACTGTCTGCACAGAATGGTCTCTCCCATCACTGTCTGCACAGAATGGTTTCCCCATCACTGTCTGCACAGAATGGTCTCTCCCCATCACTGTCTGCACAGAATGGTCTCTCCCCATCACTGTCTGCACAGAATGGTCTCTCCCATCACTGTCTGCACAGAATGGTCTCTCCCATCACTGTCTGCACAGAATGGTCTCTCCCCATCACTGTCTGCACAGAATGGTCTCTCCCATCATTGTCTGCACAGAATGGTTTCCCCATCACTGTCTGCACAGAATGGTCTCTCCCCATCACTGCCTGCACAGAATGGTCTCTCCCACATCACTGTCTGCACAGAATGGTCTCTCCCATCATTGTCTGCATAGAATGGTCTCTCCCATCACTGTCTGCATAGAATGGTCTCTCCCATCACTGCCTGCATAGAATGGTCTCTCCCATCACTGTCTGCATAGAATGGTCACTCCCCCATCACTGTCTGCACAGAATGGTCTCTCCCATCACTGTCTGCACAGAATGGTCTCTCCCCATCACTGTCTGCACAGAATGGTCTCTCCCATCACTGTCTGCACAGAATGGTCTCTCCCATCACTGTCTGCACAGAATGGTCTCTCCCCATCATTGTCTGCACAGAATGGTCTCTCCCATCACTGTCTGCACAGAATGGTCTCTCCCATCACTGCCTGCACGGAATGGTCTCTCCCACATCACTGTCTGCACAGAATGGTCTCTCCCCCATCACTGTCTGCACAGAATGGTCTCTCCCATCACTGTCTGCATAGAATGGTCTCTCCCATCACTGTCTGCATAGAATGGTCTCTCCCATCACTGCCTGCATAGAATGGTCTCTCCCATCACTGTCTGCATAGAATGGTCTCTCCCCCATCACTGTCTGCACAGAATGGTCTCTCCCATCACTGTCTGCACAGAATGGTCTCTCCCCATCACTGTCTGCACAGAATGGTCTCTCCCCATCACTGTCTGCACAGAATGGTCTCTCCCCATCACTGTCTGCACAGAATGGTCTCTCCCCATCACTGTCTGCACAGAATGGTCTCTCCCATCATTGTCTGCACAGAATGGTTTCCCCATCACTGTCTGCACAGAATGGTCTCTCCCCATCACTGTCTGCACAGAATGGTCTCTCCCATCACTGTCTGCACAGAATGGTCTCTCCCATCACTGTCTGCATAGAATGGTCTCTCCCATCACTGTCTGCATAGAATGGTCTCTCCCCCTCACTGTCTGCATAGAATGGTCTCTCCCCATCATTGTCTGCACAGAATGGTCTCTCCCATCACTGTCTGCACAGAATGGTCTCTCCCCATCACTGTCTGCATAGAATGGTCTCACCCATCACTGTCTGCACAGAATGGTCTCTCCCATCACTGTCTGCACAGAATGGTCTCTCCCCATCACTGTCTGCACAGAATGGCCTCTCCCCATCACTGTCTGCACAGAATGGTCTCACCCATCACTGTCTGCACAGAATGGTCTCTCCCCATCACTGTCTGCACAGAATGGTCTCTCCCCATCACTGTCTGCACAGAATGGTCTCTCCCATCACTGTCTGCATAGAATGGTCTCTCCCATCACTGTCTGCACAGAATGGTCTCTCCCCATCACTGTCTGCACAGAATGGTCTCTCCCCATCACTGTGTGCACAGAATGGTCTCTCCCCATCACTGTCTGCACAGAATGGTCTCTCCCATCACCGTCTGCATAGAATGGTCTCTCCCATCACTGTCTGCATAGAATGGTCTCTCCCATCACTGTCTGCATAGAATGGTCTCTCCCATCATGGTCTCTCCCATCACTGTCTGCACAGAATGGTCTCACCCATCACTGTCTGCATAGAATGGTCTCCCCCATCACTGTGTGCACAGAATGGTCTCTCCCATCACTGTCTGCACGGAATGGTCTCTCCCCATCACTGTCTGCATAGAATGGTCTCTCCCCCATCACTGTGTGCACAGAATGGTCTCACCCATCACTGTCTGCATAGAATGGTCTCTCCCATCATGGTCTCTCCCATCACTGTCTGCACAAAATGGTCTCCTCCATCACTGTCTGCACAGAATGGTCTCATCCATCACTGTCTGCATAGAATGGTCTCTCCCATCATGGTCTCTCCCCATCACTGTCTGCACAAAATGGTCTCCTCCATCACTGTCTGCACAAAATGGTCTCCTCCATCACTGTCTGCACAGAATGGTCTCTCCCATCACTGTCTGCACAGAATGGTCTCTCCCATCACTGTCTGCACAGAATGGTCTCTCCCCCATCACTGTCTGCACAGAATGGTCTCTCCCATCACTGTCTGCATAGAATGGTCTCTCCCATCACTGTCTGCATAGAATGGTCTCTCCCCCATCACTGTCTGCACAGAATGGTCTCCTCCATCACTGTCTGCATAAACGGTCTCCCCCATCACTGTCTGGACAGAATGGTCTCTCCCCCATCACTGTCTGCACAGAATGGTCTCCTCCATCATTGTCTGCATAGAATGGTCTCTCCCATCACTGTCTGCACAGAATGGTCTCTCCCATCACTGTCTGCACAGAATGGTCTCTCCCCCATCACTGTCTGCACAGAATGGTCTCTCCCCCATCACTGTCTGCACAGAATGGTCTCTCCCATCACCGTCTGCATAGAATGGTCTCTCCCATCACTGTCTGCATAGAATGGTCTCTCCCATCACTGTCTGCATAGAATGGTCTCTCCCATCATGGTCTCTCCCATCACTGTCTGCACAGAATGGTCTCACTCATCACTGTCTGCATAGAATGGTCTCCCCCATCACTGTGTGCACAGAATGGTCTCTCCCATCACTGTCTGCACGGAATGGTCTCTCCCCATCACTGTCTGCATAGAATGGTCTCTCCCCCATCACTGTGTGCACAGAATGGTCTCACCCATCACTGTCTGCATAGAATGGTCTCTCCCATCATGGTCTCTCCCATCACTGTCTGCACAAAATGGTCTCCTCCATCACTGTCTGCACAGAATGGTCTCACCCATCACTGTCTGCATAGAATGGTCTCTCCCATCATGGTCTCTCCCCATCACTGTCTGCACAAAATGGTCTACTCCATCACTGTCTGCACAGAATGGTCTCTCCCATCACTGTCTGCATAGAATGGTCTCTCCCATCACTGTCTGCACAGAATGGTCTCTCCCATCACTGTCTGCACAGAATGGTCTCTCCCCCATCACTGTCTGCATAGAATGGTCTCTCCCATCACTGTCTGCATAGAATGGTCTCTCCCATCACTGTCTGCATAGAATGGTCTCTCCCCCATCACTGTCTGCACGGAATGGTCTCCTCCATCACTGTCTGCATAAACGGTCTCCCCCATCACTGTCTGGACAGAATGGTCTCTCCCCCATCACTGTCTGCACAGAATGGTCTCCTCCATCATTGTCTGCACAGAATGGTCTCCTCCATCACTGTCTGCACAGAATGGTCTCTCCCATCACTGTCTGCACAGAATGGTCTCTCCCCATCACTGTCTGCACAGAATGGTCTCTCCCATCACTGTCTGCACAGAATGGTCTCTCCCATCACTGTCTGCACAGAATGGTCTCTCCCCATCATTGTCTGAACAGAATGGTCTCTCCCATCACTGTCTGCACAGAATGGTCTCTCCCATCACTGCCTGCACGGAATGGTCTCTCCCCCATCACTGTCTGCACAGAATGGTCTCTCCCATCACTGTCTGCATAGAATGGTCTCTCCCATCACTGTCTGCATAGAATGGTCTCTCCCATCACTGTCTGCACAGAATGGTCTCTCCCCCATCACTGTCTGCACAGAATGGTCTCTCCCATCACTGTCTGCACAGAATGGTCTCTCCCATCACTGTCTGCATAGAATGGTCTCTCCCATCACTGTCTGCACAGAATGGTCTCTCCCATCACTGTCTGCACAGAATGGTCTCACCCATCACTGTCTGCATAGAATGGTCTCTCCCCCATCACTGTCTGCACAGAATGGTCTCTCCCATCACTGCCTGCACAGAATGGTCTCACCCATCACTGTCTGCATAGAATGGTCTCTCCCCCATCACTGTCTGCACAGAATGGTCTCCTCCATCACTGTCTGCATAAACGGTCTCTCCCCATCATTGTCTGCACAGAATGGTCTCTCCCATCACTGCACAGAATGGTCTCTCCCATCACTGTCTGCACAGAATGGTCTCTCCCATCACTGTCTGTACAGAATGGTCTCTCCCCATCACTGTCTGCACAGAATGGTCTCTCCCATCACTGTCTGCACAGAATGGTCTCACCCCATCTCTGGCTGCAGTGCCTGGCCTCTCCCCATCACTCTGGCTGCAGTGCCTGGACTCTCTCCATCACTCCGTATGAAGGGTCTGGTTTCCCTCTCCATTACTAGGGCTGCAGGGTCTGGTCCCCCCTCCCCCATTACCCTGGATGCAGGGTCTGGTTTCTCTCTCCATTACTCCATATGCAGGGTCTGGTTTCCCTCCCCATTACTCTGGATGCAGGGTCTGGTTTCCCTCTCCATTACTCTGGATGTAGGGTCTGGTTTCCCTCCCCATTACTCCATATGAAGGGTCTGGTTTCCCTCTCCATTACTCTGGATGCAGGGTCTGGTTTCCCTCTCCATTACTCTGGATGCAGGGTCTGGTTTCCCTCTCCATTACTCTGGATGCAGGGTCTGGTTTCCCTCTCCATTACTCCATATGCAGGGTCTGGTTTCCCTCTCCATTACTCTGGATGCAGGGTCTGGTTTCCCTCCCCATTACTCTGGATGCAGGGTCTGGTTTCCCTCCCCATTACTCTGGATGCAGGGTCTGGTTTCCCTCTCCATTACTCTGGATGCAGGGTCTGGTTTCCCTCCCCATTACTCTGGATGCAGGGTCTGGTTTCCCTCTCCATTACTCCATATGCAGGGTCTGGTTTCCCTCTCCATTACTCCATATGAAGGGTCTGGTTTCCCTCTCCATTACTCTGTATGAAGGGTCTGGTTTCCCTCTCCATTACTCTGGATGCAGGGTCTGGTTTCCCTCTCCATTACTCTGGATGCAGGGTCTGGTTTCCCTCTCCATTACTCTGGATACAGGGTCTGGTTTCCCTCCCCATTACTCTGGATGCAGGGTCTGGTTTCTCTCTCCATTACTCCATATGCAGGGTCTGGTTTCCCTCCCCATTACTCTGGATGCAGGGTCTGGTTTCCCTCCCCATTACTCTGGATGCAGGGTCTGGTTTCCCTCTCCATTACTCTGGATGCAGGGTCTGGTTTCCCTCCCCATTACTCCATATGCAGGGTCTGGTTTCCCTCCCCATTACTCTGGATGCAGGGTCTGGTTTCCCTCCCCATTACTCTGGATGCAGGGTCTGGTTTCTCTCTCCATTACTCCATATGCAGGGTCTGGTTTCCCTCCCCATTACTCTGGATGCAGGGTCTGGTTTCCCTCTCCATTACTCTGGATGTAGGGTCTGGTTTCCCTCTCCATTACTCTGGATGCAGGGTCTGGTTTCCCTCTCCATTACTCTGGATGCAGGGTCTGGTTTCCCTCTCCATTACTCTGGATGCAGGGTCTGGTTTCCCTCTCCATTACTCTGGATGCAGGGTCTGGTTTCCCTCTCCATTACTCCATATGCAGGGTCTGGTTTCCCTCTCCATTACTCTGTATGAAGGGTCTGGTTTCCCTCTCCATTACTCTGGATGCAGGGTCTGGTTTCCCTCTCCATTACTCTGGATGCAGGGTCTGGTTTCCCTCCCCATTGCTCTGGATGCAGGGTCTGGTTTCTCTCTCCATTACTCCATATGCAGGGTCTGGTTTCCCTCCCCATTACTCTGGATGCAGGGTCTGGTTTCCCTCTCCATTACTCTGGATGCAGGGTCTAGTTTCCCTCTCCATTACTCTGGATGCAGGGTCTGGTTTCCCTCTCCATTACTCCATATGCAGTGTCTGGTTTCCCTCTCCATTGCTCTGGATGCAGGGTCTGGTTTCCCTCTCCATTACTCTGGATGCAGGGTCTGGTTTCCCTCTCCATTACTCCATATGCAGGGTCTGGTTTCCCTCCCCATTGCTCTGGATGCAGGGTCTGGTTTCTCTCTCCATTACTCCATATGCAGGGTCTGGTTTCCCTCTCCATTACTCTGGATGCAGGGTCTGGTTTCCCTCTCCATTACTCTGGATGCAGGGTCTAGTTTCCCTCCCCATTGCTCTGGATGCAGGGTCTGGTTTCTCTCTCCATTACTCCATATGCAGTGTCTGGTTTCCCTCTCCATTGCTCTGGATGCAGGGTCTGGTTTCCCTCTCCATTACTCTGGATGCAGGGTCTGGTTTCCCTCTCCATTACTCCATATGCAGGGTCTGGTTTCCCTCTCCATTACTCCATATGAAGGGTCTGGATTCCCTCCACATTACTCCATATGAAGGGTCTGGTTTCCCTCTCCATTACTCTGGATGCAGGGTCTGGTCTCCCTATCCCCCGCATTACTCTGGCTGCAGGGTCTGGGTTCCCTCTCCATTACTCTGGCTGCAGGGTCTGGGTTCCCTCTCCATTACTCTGAATGCAGGGTCTGGTTTCCCTCCCCATTACTCTGGATGCAGGGTCTGGTCCCCCCTATCCCCCGCATTACTCTGGCTGCAGGGTCTGGGTTCCCTCTCCATTACTCCATAGGCACGGTCTGGTCCTTTCCCCTCTCCCCCCCCCCCATTACTCTGACTGCAGAGTCGTTTCTCTCCCGCATCCATCACTGTGACAATACAACCTCAGGCCTCTCCCATCACTGTCTGCACAGAATGGTCTCTCCCATCACTGTCTGCACAGAATTGTTACAGACCCCCGTCTGCCCTGAACACTCTGGTTGCAGTGGCTGGCCCCTCCCTTGACTCTGGCTGCAGTGGCTGGCCCCTCCCCTGACTCTGGCTGCAGTGCCTGGCCCCTCCCCTGACTCTGGCGGCAGTGCCTGGCCTCTCCCCTGACTCTGGTGGCAGTGCCTGGCCTCTCCCCTGACTCTGGCTAAAGTGCCTGGCCTCTCCCCTGACTCTGACTACAGTGCCTGGCCTCTCCCCATCGCTCTGACTACAGTGCCTGGCCTCTCCCCATCGCTCTGGCTGCAGTGCCTGGCCTCTCCCCATCGCTCTGGATGTAGTGCCTGGCCTCTCCCCATCACTCTGGCTGCAGTGCCTGGCCTCTCCCCTTCACTCTGTCTGCAGTGCCTGGCCTCTCCCCATTACCCTGTCTGTCTGCAGTGCCTGGCCTCTCCCCATCGCTCTGGCTGCAGTGCCTGACCTCTCCCCATCGCTCTGGCTGCAGTGCCTGGCCTCTCCCCATCGCTCTGGCTGCAGTGCCTGACCTGTCTCTGACTCTGGCTGCAGCGCCTGGCCTCTACCCTGACTCTGGCTGCAGTGCCTGGCCTCTCCCCTGACTCTAACTGCAGTGCCTGGCCTGTCCCTGACTCTGGCTGCAGTGCCTGGCCTCTCCCCTGACTCTGGCTGCAGTGCCTGGCCTCTCCCCATCGATCTGGCTGCAGTGCCTGGCCTCTCCCCATCGCACTGGCTGCAGTGCCTGGCCTCTCCCCATCGCACTGGCTGCAGTGCCTGGCCTCTCCCCATCGCTCTGGCTGCAGTGCCTGGCCTCTCCCTATCGCTCTGGCTGCAGTGCCTGATTTGTCTCCGACTCTGGCTGCTGTGCCTGTCCTCTCCCCTGACTCTGACTGCAGTGCCTGGCCTCTCCCCATCACTCTGGCTGCAGTGCCTGACCTCTCCCCATCACTCTGGCTGCAGTGCCTGGCCTCTCCCCATCACTCTGGCTGCAGTGCCTGGCCTCTCCCCATCACTCTGGCTGCAGTGCCTGGCCTCTATCCATCGCTCTGGCTGCAGTGCCTGGCCTCTCCCCATCGCTCTGGCTGCAGTGCCTGGCTTCTCCCCATCGCTCTTGCTGCAGTGCCTGGCCTCTCCCCATCGCTCTGGCTGCAGTGCCTGACCTGTCTCTGGCTCTGGCTGCAGCGCCTGGCCTCTACCCTGACTCTGGCTGCAGTGCCTGGCCTCTCCCCTGACTCTAACTGCAGTGCCTGGCCTGTCCCTGACTCTGGCTGCAGTGCCTGGCCTCTCCCCTGACTCTGGCTGCAGTGCCTGGCCTCTCCCCATCGATCTGGCTGCAGTGCCTGGCCTCTCCCCATCGCACTGGCTGCAGTGCCTGGCCTCTCCCCATCGCACTGGCTGCAGTGCCTGGCCTCTCCCCATCGCTCTGGCTGCAGTGCCTGGCCTCTCCCTATCGCTCTGGCTGCAGTGCCTGATTTGTCTCCGACTCTGGCTGCTGTGCCTGTCCTCTCCCCTGACTCTGACTGCAGTGCCTGGCCTCTCCCCATCACTCTGGCTGCAGTGCCTGACCTCTCCCCATCACTCTGGCTGCAGTGCCTGGCCTCTCCCCATCACTCTGGCTGCAGTGCCTGGCCTCTCCCCATCACTCTGGCTGCAGTGCCTGGCCTCTATCCATCGCTCTGGCTGCAGTGCCTGGCCTCTCCCCATCGCTCTGGCTGCAGTGCCTGGCTTCTCCCCATCGCTCTTGCTGCAGTGCCTGGCCTCTCCCCATCGCTCTGGCTGCAGTGCCTGGCTTCTCCCCATCGCTCTGGCTGCAGTGCCTGACCTGTCTCTGACTCTGGCTGCAGAGCCTGGCCTCTCCCCATCGCTCGTGCTGCAGTGTCAGGCCTCTCCCCGTCGCTCTGGCTGCAGTGCCTGGCCTCTCCCTTGACTCTGGCTGCAGTGCCTGACCTCTCCCCATCACTCTGGCTGCAGTGCCTGGCCTCTCCCCATCGCTCTGGCTGCAGTGCCTGACCTGTCTCTGACTCTGGCTGCAGAGCCTGGCCTCTCCCCATCGCTCGTGCTGCAGTGTCAGGCCTCTCCCCGTCGCTCTGGCTGCAGTGCCTGGCCTCTCCCTTGACTCTGGCTGCAGTGCCTGGCCTCTCCCCATCACTCTGGCTGCAGTGCCTGGCCTCTCCCCATCGCTCTGGCTGCAGTGCCTGACCTGTCTCTGACTCTGGCTGCAGCGCCTGGCCTCTCCACTGACTCTGGCTGCAGCGCCTGGCCTCTCCCCTGACTCTGGCTGCAGCGCCTGACCTCTTCCCATAGCTCTGGCTGCAGCGCCTGGCCTCTCCCCTGACTCTGGCTGCAGCGCCTGGCCTCTCCCCTGACTCTGGCTGCAGCGCCTGGCCTCTCCCCTGACTCTGGCTGCAGCGCCTGGCCTCTGCCTTGACTCTGGCTGCTGCGCCTGGCCTGTCCCTGACTCTGGCTGCAGTGCCTGGCCTCTCCCCTGACTCTGGCTGCAGTGCCTGGCCTGTCCCTGACTCTGGCTGCAGCGCCTGGCGTCTTCCCATATCTCTGGCTGCAGCGCCTGGCCTCTCCCCATTGCTCTAGCTCTAGCTCCTGGCCTCTCCCCTGACTCTGGCTGCAGCGCCTGGCCTCTCCCCTGACTCTGGCTGCAGCGCCTGGCCTCTCCCCATCGCTCTGGCTCTAGCGCCTGTCCTCTCCCTGACTCTGGCTGCAGCGCCTGGCCTGTCCCCTGACTCTGGCTGCAGTGCCTGGCCTCCCCCATGACTCTGTGACAGTCACTGTAGATTATGGCTTTCCCATCAGGCCGGCTGCAGTCAGAGATCTATTCAAGTTTCAAGTTTAATGTTTATTGCTTGATTAATTAAAATCATCACAATCCCCCCCCTACATAAAATAAGTGAGATTCATATACTCAAACAGCGAGAAATATCATTATGCAAGTGCTCATTTTACAGAGTTCTACTCTTACCACTGGCTAGGAGCCTGCATACTGGTTGCTGGGCATGCCCTCGCCCCCACCTTATTGGCTGCAGTGTCCTTTCTTCGTGTTTCCGGTTGGCGAGTTCTCCATCCCTCATGTCGGTCGGGGCACACACGCTGCTCTTGCTTTGTTTTAGACCTGGGTTGCACAGCTGTCGAAGGGACCCTCTTGCATATGACACAGAGAAAGAGCTATGGGTCTGCTCCTTTCAACAACAGGCTGCGTTTGAGCAATCTCTTTTAACCACGAAGTTGAACCTTTGTCTATATGCTTATGGTCGAGTCTGTGGAGTAATCATCTTTCACCTAATTCTATTGGTTGTCGAGCTGTATCCTCCCACGGGGCTTGCTTTTACATGCACCATGGACTACTTGACAGCATAGCCCCCTGTGTCTGCTCCTACAGGCTTCTGCCTGTGTATCTCGCTCAAATGTGCTAACAATCATGCATCACCTCATGAAATCCAGACCTATTAGCTTTGGCAATGCTTGTTTTACAGTTGCTACAAAATACGACCTTCTCCATAACACAATATGGCACTTAAGACAAACCATGTTTGGATTTTTTGTAAATCAGTTTCAAATCCAATTATTTTCTACAGAGTGATGGACGATTACATTATTTTAGATGGAACATGCTTAGCAGGCACCCTACCTTTGTGAGGCATCACATCCTCTAAGGTCACTTCCTGTAGTCCATTATCTTTTCATCCCAGAGTGCATGTTTGCAAGAACTGGATCCAGCTGAGAACAAGGGGCCACTTCCCACCTCTGCATTGTGCCATGGCAGAATTAGGAGTAGTTTCAACTATTTAATGCAGAAACAGACAAGGGCCAGATATAACCTGAAGAGAGCCAGGGAACACACAGAGGAAAGCAAAGACTGAGCCAGAGGAGTGTTGGAGCAGAATCAAATGAGAGCTGGAGAACAGTTTGAGCAGAGCTTGATGCTAGCCAAATCAGAACTAGGAGAGAGACCTGAACAACTAGAAGGGTAACAGAATGAGTTGAGCTCTAGAGAAGCAGAAGAGAACCAGAGAACAGTGCTGCAGCACGGAGACAGCTACCTTACATATCATAGACAACACCCTCCTGAACACAGAAAAGGACTAAACTTACCTCCTGATGTTACTGGACCTCCCCAGCTGCATTTGGCACTATTGACCACCCTCTCTCATCCACACCCAGGCGTCTCGAGTGGGATTCATCGGAAACATCTTCTTTTGTTCTCATCCACCAGAATAAGATCAAAACACAAGGAGTCCAGAACAAGATGCTAGCTAAAACAGACCTAGAGCAAAATCTGTAGAGGGCAGGGAGATTCAGAAGGGAACTGAAGTGAAACCTGAGAATAGTCGCGGCCGGCGTGGGTCGCGCGGGGAGGGGTCAGCTTTAATTTCATAATAATTTTTTTTAACGTACCTTTGTGCTGACCGGATACCGCTTTTTTCTCGGCTCCTGCTTCTGCTCTCCTGCCTCTGGCAGGAACAGGAAGCAGGCAGCCTCCCTCCCCTCCCCTAAGCCAATCACATCACTGCAATGGCAGCGTTGTGATTGGTGGGGACGCCGCCCAGGCAGGGGCTTACGGGTAGGCCATGTTCTCCATGCAGGCTGCAAAGGGCAGAGTGCGCATGACTGGTTTGGGTGTCCCCAGAGGGCCGACCAAACAGTCATTACGCCCTCAGGGTGGGCACACCACTCCTCCCCTGCTCGCAGAGCTACCCCGCCCGCTCACAACTAAATATAAAATGGTAATAACAGGAAGTTATTACAATTTTATGTTTCTGCTTCTCGCACTGCGAGAAAGCAGTGGGGCGACGCTCCTCCGCCCTAGTTGAAAAGCCGCCCCTGCTTGAGAAGAGGAAGACCAGAGCAGAACAAAATTACAGCTAAAACAGAACCAGAAAAAAAGCAAAGAAGAATCAGTCTAAAATAAAAGCACAACACATGGTGATCCATTTCATAAACAGGACATGGACAAAGCGGTTCCATTTTTGCTGTGGTCAAACCTCTGAGCGGTTTGCGACTACTTTGCAAGTAATTGTGAAGTTTTGACATCTACATACCTATTGGTGGGCAGCTTTAATGCATATGTCTGCTTTGTGTATTCTGTCCCTTTGTTCTCATAAAATGTTAGTGGAAACTCTTCCATTATAACCAGACCAGCTGGTCTATTCCACATTAGCATTATTGTAGGAAACATCCACAGTTGAGTTTGTCTTTTCTGATTGTGTATACTCATAACAGTCTGGATACTTGTTCGTTGTTTGAGTTCACATCAACATTCTTTGAAGATTGGTGCAAGCTTTATAGTCCTCTTGAGAGTTACACTATTGTGTCATCTTTAGTGTGTGCCCAGGGCACTTTCTTTTAAATTCGACTTAAAATATGTGTTATTTGTTTCATCAATTGGTTCAATTGACACCAGAGATTTATTGCCAGACATGTTACATTAGAAAAGGACTTCATAACAAATTAATGTGTATCGCATTACTGTGAGGATGTCTTTCACATGCACCAGACCAGTACTCAACCTTGTTTTGTGTCCTGTACTTTGTGTAATTTTGGGGGTCATCTATTTGTTTTCACTTTTGAAACTTTGGACTATTCCTGCTTAGCTGTTTTTAGGTCGAAAACCACCACATTGCCTAATTGTCTGGTTTGCTAAAAACATATTGGGTCACTCAAAATGTTTTTTTGGAAATGTATTCTGCCCGTTGCTTACTATTGGCTTTTTGGTTTGTAACTCAAACGTTCTGGCTTTCTATTTGCTGTTTTTATTTGTTTTAGGCTGTTCAGTGTGAGTTTGGGAGCAAAGCCTTTTCAAACCAACTCTCCTTGTATTCTTCCACGAGTGCTACTTTCTGTAAACAGACCTGTAAATCTTGTTCTTATCTTGTTACATTTGCTTTGCATTCGAAGACAGTGGTCAAATGTCAGGCTCTGTCTTGCAAGGGAGCTTGGTGTTTACTTTTCTTTCTTTGACTTAAAAGTGAGAGGATTTATGTGACAATCTTGCTGGATTCTTGGGGTGGGAAAGGGTTTTTTCTAGTATGCAACAGCATTTAAATGAACTGCAAGTATTTCAGAATTAGGAGCGCACGAATGAAGCACATTGTATGTCAATCTGAAGTGTGTTGGAAATAAATACTTTATTATGAGAAAAACAAATCAATATACCAGGTGATGCCATTTCCATACATTATCATTTGTGTGCTGTAGTGTTTTATTTGTAAAACTGTTTGTGCAAATGTAGTGGTCATTGCAATTGAAAATGTGTGGTCTGTAATGACAGTGTACTACCACACCAAGCATATGCCACTCCACTCTACTCTGCACCATGCCACTGCACTCTACTTTTCGCCTCTCCACTTTATACCATTCCACACTACTGCACTCTGCATCACTGCACTCTACTCTGCAAGTCTACACTGTGTGCCACTACACTGCACACCTCGCTACTCTGCACCACTCTACTTTATGCCAATGCATTCTTCCCCACTACACTCTATAGCACTCCAATCTATGCCACACTGCAACACTGCACTTTGTGCCACTGCACTCTGTGCCACTGCACTCTGTGCCACTGCACTCTACGCCAATACACTCTACGCCAATACACTTTACTCTGTAACACTCAACTCTACACCCCTGCACTTTCCGCTGATCCAGGGAAGGTGCAGTGTGTAATTAGGGGGTGGAAACAGGCAGACTTGCCAAATGAAATCTAACATCTATAGTTTTCTACAAACAAAAAAAAACTAAGTGTTTCTTTGCTTGTCAAAGTGTGTCTTAATATTTAAGAAAATGAATATTATGTAAATAATCAAGGAGTACATAGTGAATTTGTTGATGGATAGTATTGTGTAACAATCTGTGTATAAGATGGTTACAAAAATAACAGAAATAAAGAAATAAGTCAATGTAATAAGTGTTTTTTTGGCTTACATTAAATTTCTTCTGGTCAGCTGTTTTAAGCCAGTGTTGAAGAAATAGAGTTCATGCGGGAGTTCGTATTTCCGCATTGTTGTTTGTTTCCCCCTTATCCCAGACCTATTTGTTTTTGTACAAGGGGTGCCTTAATTGTTTTCAGTGCTACTCTAATCTACTCTGCACCACTGCACTCAATGCCACTTTACATCACTTTACTCTACGCCACTACACTATGGCACTCTACCCTGCACAACTCCATACTGCCACATCACACTACTCTGAAACAGTCTACTTTACGCCACTGCACTCTACGCAACTACACTCTACTCTGTACTACTGCTCTCTACTCCTCTGCACTCTACTCTGTAACACTGCACTTTCCGCCACTGAATTTCTACGCCACACTAGTGTGCAATACTGCAATCTATGCCAATGCACGTAATGCCACTCTACTCTGCATCACTGCACACTATGCCACTGCATGCTGCATCACTCCACTCTACAGCACTGCATTCTACGCCACTCCACACTTCACTACGCTACACCATCCTACTCTACACCACTGCACTCAATGCCACTCTACTCTGCACAACTGCACTCTACTCTGCATCAGTCCACTCTGTACTGCTGCACTCTACTCTGCACCAGTCCACGCTGCACTCTACTGTGCGCCACTTTAATCTATGCCACTGTACTCAATGCCGCTGCACTCTGCAACACTCTAGGCAAATGCACTCTAAACCAGTCCACTCTATTCTATGCCATTCCACACCACTGCAATCTACTCTGCAGCATTCCACTCTACTATGCACCACTCTAATTTACACTGCTGCAATCTGCAACTCTATAGGCAAATGCACTCTAAACCAGTCCACTGTACTCCATGCCACTGCACTCTACTCTTCAGAACTCTACTCTGTGCCACTGCACTCTACTATGTACCACTCTTATTTACACTGCTGCAATCTGCAACTCTATAGGCAAATGCACTCTAAACCAGTCCACTGTACTCCATGCCACTGCACTCTACTCTGCATCAGTCCACTCTGTACTGCTGCACTCTACTCTGCACCAGTCCACGCTGCACTCTACTGTGCGCCACTTTAATCTATGCCACTGTACTCCATGCCACTGCACTCTACTCTTCAGAACTCTACTCTGTGCCACTGCACTCTATTCTACACCACTGTACTCAACGCCACTCTACTCAATTCTACTCTTTGCCGCTGAACTCTATGCCAATGCATTCGATGCCACTCTACACCACTGCACTCTGACACTGTATTCTGCAACACTACAGTCTACGCCATTGCACTGTACGCCACTGCACTGTATGCCACTCTACTCGGCATCACTCCACTCTGCGCCACTGCACTCTGCAGCACTCCACATCACTGCATTCTATGGCACTGCACTCTACTGCACTATATTCTACTCTGCACCACTCTACGCCACTGCACTCTGACACTGTATTCTGCAACACTACAGTCTACGCCATTGCACTGTACGCCACTGCACTGTACGCCACTGCACTGTATGCCACTCTACTCGGCATCACTCCACTCTGCGCCACTGCACTCTGCAGCACTCCACATCACTGCATTCTACGGCACTGCACTCTACTGCACTATATTCTACTCTGCACCACGGCACACTATTCTGTACCGCTGTACTCTACACCACTGTGCTTTACACCACTGCACTCGTCTATGCAACTCTCAAATATACGCCACTGCATTCTACAGCGCTTCATTTACACTGCTGAATTATATGTTGCTGTACTCCTCGCCACTGCACTCAACACCACTCCACTGTACGTGACTTCACTCTATGCCGCTCTAATACCCAACACTCGATACCACTCCACTACAACACTCTACCCCACTCTTCGCCATTCCACTCTAGGACACTTCAAGTCATTCCCCTCTATTCCACTAACTTTTAGCTATGCAGAACAGAACCCATGCTGATGTACAACATGGCTAAAAAACATTGGCCAAGCCAATAGCTCTTGCTCAGGGGAGACATATAGACTTTGCCTTTGCTTGTTGTTCATTCCTTCTACAGAAGTTTGATGCAAGTGATTCCGTTTACTTTTACAGACTGCTAAGTTTATTTGAAATGTTTCTGTTCTGATGTACGTGCCCATATTCATCATTGTTTATGTATGTTTTCAAAACAAGTGACTGGTTCATTTTACAGTTCCTGCCTCCATCCTCCTCTGAGCACCTACTAATATGCTCAAAAATTCATAGTTTCTCCTTTCAAGATGTAAAGTCACCAGAAGAACCAGAGCCAAACCAGAAGGGGTCTGAAGCATAAACTGACAAAAGCTACACTGACTAAGAGGGTTGAAATATATTCAGAATATGGATCTGTCCTACCCCTGAAACAATCTGATGAGTTAAAAAAATAAATCCAAGAACGGATCCAATGGAACACAAATCAAATGCTTTTCTCTTTTACGTAAACATTTTTTTGTTTGGCAGCACTCCTTGGTAGTGGGCCATTTTGGTCCCCTATTTTGGCACCACTGCCCAGGATGGCCCCTGCCCAGGATGGCCCCTCCATTCTGTAATGGCAGCACGTGCATGTGTTGGGTAGCCGCCTAAATGTGTCACTCTTATAGTAGTAGCGCTCTTCTTTTCGATGCCCCTTTTCTCTTTGGCCTCTCTTTCACAGTTTTCACATTTTTCTGATGGGAAGGCTGTCTTCTAATTAGCTGGTTGTCAGCACTCGGGTGGCCTTAGCTGTATTTTGGGGGAGGGGTGCAGATCTGTTTCTATCATCATGGACAAACTGATATCCTCTACACCTAATGGAATCCAACAAGTCAATCCTGTTCTGGTGTTTGCTCCAATCTAGTGGTTTGGTCCATCTTCTGTTTCTACCACTCATCTAGTTTTTACAGTGGTTTGAATAAAACAGGCCGGGTAGGCCCTGCTCTGCTGAGACCGAATAGGCGGGTTCAAGTGATGCTGCGAGTTCTCGTTTAACAGAGACCAGATATTTACTTTATCCTACAAGTGTTAACAGGTGGTGGATTTCTAAGGTCAAATTGAGCAAATGAATTGAGTTTTGTGGAACAGGCATAATGGAACTCCCACAGCATAGAAGCGTGGGTCTAGACCCAGCTTGGGTACCACTTATGGCCTGAGGGGGTTGGGGGGACAACCTTTACGTAGATAGACGAGGTAATGGCAGAGAAGGATGTAGCACCAAAGCTTAGCAGTTTAATGTGCTGGTTACAAAAAGGGCTGATTAGAATATGTTTGAAGCCTTGATTCACAATTCAGACTTTCCTTCTTGCCAGGTTGATAAATTGAGTGTCACTGGGCCAATATAAACTTCTGTTTTTGACTTCTTGGATACCACACGACTCTGCTGCAGAATTGTCTTTGATACTATCCGGCTGGTGATTGGTGAGAAACAAGAAAGAACATCCTACATGCATGTTTGGTCACAGTGGTTATCATTCTTGACCCCACCCCCTTTTCAGAGCTGTTCGTCTCACTTCAGTTAATTCCATCTCCTCTCCATGTCAGCCCAGCCTCCCTTGTCATGTGACTCCTTTTCTCCATCTTGTTTCTTCTCAAATCGCCCATCTTCCTGGCACCATTTCACTCCTCTATACATGTCTCACCGGATCTCCACCCCCACCCCACCCCCCCCCCCCGTCCTCACCTATTCCTCTCATTATATAAAGGACCACTGAAATAATGAACCTCTATCCGCAGCCTTTTCCACGCAGTTTTGAATTCACTGCACTTGCCACATAATCCACCTTCTGCTGCATCATATTCAGTTTTTTCTTAACCAACAAAATGTTTCTAGCCCAATGGCTCAAAAGCCACTAAACAGCACAGTTGCATAGAGCATGCAAAGGTTAACTGGGCACCTCTCAGTTAAACTGGTACGGAGGTGACATTTTTGCACAGACTGTGTTAATATGTGTTGAAATGGCAAACTACTGTCACAGAACGGATGTCACATAATTTGCTTCTTCTTGACACACAGTTCAGTCAATCATGAGGTATAATTTGGATCTATACCTCCGCATAATTCCAGTGGCCCTGATCAGGCCCCCACTTCTTACCTCACTTTTTACTTCACCCACGTCTCCTCTTCACTTGATCATTTCTTCACCTTTCTCCCTTCCTACTCCGCTCCTTTCTCCATCTCTCTATATTCCAGCCTCACTCTTTCCACACCTCTCCACTCACTCACTCCTTTCTCCATCTCACCTCCTTCTCCCCTCACTCATTTGTCCATTTCTTTCCCTCGCTCCTTCCTACATCTCTCGCCTCCATTGTTTTTACATCTCCTTTTCTTCTCGCCTCACTCCTTTCTCCGTCACTCACCTAACTCTCCAGCTCAACCTATCACCTTATTCATTTCCTCATCTCTCTTTTTCTCACATCACTCCTTTATCCATCTATCTTCGTCTATCTCGCCTTACTCCTTCCCCTTCTTTACCTCCTTCTCATTTCACTCCTTCTCTCTCTCCCTCCTCCTTTTACTCTTTTGCCCAATAATGTAATCAAATCTAAGCACTGTTCTCCTTCTCACTCACACCATCCAACTCTCTACCTTATCACCCCAACTCACCCTTACCCTTCTCGCCTCCTTTCTCTCCTTGCCTCTTTTCATCTTTGCCTTTTCTCTTCACCCTCCCCTTCACATTCACTCCTCTACACCATCTCCAGCAATTTCACCACCCCACCCGGCGATCACTCGTTCCTCCCCTCACACCTCAGCCCATCTCTCCCACCAGGGTTGAACTCACTCACTTCTGAAGAACAGCTCCTCCCTCCCCTCAATTCTTAATCCCCACCCCCGCCTAATTCCTCTCCCCTTCTGATTTTACTCCCACTCCTTCGTCCTTGCTCTATTGCTTCCCACTCACTCCCCTGTCTCCCAACTCTCTCTCCACTCCCATCACCCTTCTTACCTCCCCGCCCCCATCTTTCATTTCTCACCTCCCCACATCTCACCCTTTCCCCTTTGTCTGGACAACCCCCCCCCCCCCCCAACCCCAGTCCTCACCTCCTCCACTGCTCACCACTCCCCCAGCCCCTCCCTCCCCCTCCCTGCTGGTGTCACTCCCGGTTGCCATGGAGAACACGGTGCCTTGCCCATCGAATAATTCGCCCCTCCTAAAATCTGTAAAGCAGAGGCCGCCTCTTCACCCCGCCCATGACGGCCCCTCCCCGCCACACCCCATCCCCCACCTTCACAAAGGGGCCCGGGCCACCCCCTGTAAGGGCAGAAAGAGTGGGAGGGAGGGGCCTGGCACCTGGAGACCTGTCAGCCGACCCAGCCCCTCCCTGCCGCCGCAGCATCAGGGCCCCGCCCCCTGCCCGAGCGCTCTGCTGATGCGGCACTCCGCACGGCCCCTTTAAGGAGCCCCACCCTAGGGCCGGGCCAGGGTGGAGCCGCCCGTCTATTGACACCTCGGGGAGGCAGGGAGCTGCCTGCCAGAAGCAGGAAGAAGCGCCCATTGCCGTGTCCAGCCTGGGAGCCGAAGACAGACATCCTGGGAGGAGAGAGGTCCCTTACCCCGGCCTGGCAGGGAGGACAGGGGCATCGGCGCAGCCTGGTACCCAGATACCCCCGTGGGAAGAAGAGGAGGGCCAGCCCCCCATTCCTGCTTGATACCCAGCCTCTGGGTGCAAGGGGGGCTCCCAGCGGGGTCTGCTACCTTTCCTTAACATTGTAACATATGGTTACTCTGCCCAGGTGACCATTACTGCAGGATGTTTTGACCAAGGGGCTTGTCTCAATTTCCATCACACGCCCTGTCTGAGCTCTCTGTACCTTTTTAAGGTGGAATTTACATGGTGAGATAAGGAGGGATTTGTGGCCCCTGGGAGGAAAGAGAAGAGAGTCTCTTGGACTTGAGCCTCCGGGAGAGACACCCCTGTATGGTCTGCTTGAGACCCCCTCAGCTGGAGTTCGACCTTCGCGACAACACGAGGGAGAGGAGGCCGTGGCTGTCCGCACCCCCTAGCATGCTCTCCATCGATGGAATGAGCGCCGTCTACTTCGGAAGAAAGTTGCAGGAGGCCGGATGGGGGGTAAGCTGCTCCACCTTTGCTCCCCTCCCCTCTCCCACGCTCCTCTGCTGCTGGCGCAGGCTCCGTGCGATGCAGAGTTTTATAAGGCGATTAGCCAGTTTTCTATGCGACACCAAGTATTTTGCCCAAGGTCACTCATAGTGGTCAAGAGGGGGGAGCCGGGAGTGTATTCATATTCAACCGTGACCTTCTTTTGTGACGTGCATGCCTTTTTTTGATTATAGGATAGAAACTTGTTCCTTTCTAGTATTCCCATGTCCCTGCTGCGCCCTTTACCCTACTGCTTTCTTCCTATAGAGATCTACAAGAAACATATTGTGCAAGGAATGTCGCCCCTCGCATTGTTTGGCCCCTGCAGGGGATGGTACGATGCAACATCTATATTACTATGTCTTTCATAAAGCGCTTGCTATTCGATAACTTTGCTGCTTCCTTAGCGCTGTGGACGTGTTCGCAGCAGTGTAGCAAGGATGCGATGGGCCCTGATGTGTGCAAGTAAAATGCCCACTTTACTATTCAGCAGTGATCAGGGACATTGGACTCCCTGGTGCTCGGGGCCGCGGTGCCACTGCATCTGCTGCACCAATTGTACCCACGCCCCTGGACGTCAAGGTGTCGATGTGCTACGCAATGATGCGAGCCCAGTTTTGGTCCCTACGAATGATGACGGGCTGGGTCTGTTAGATTTGGAGGTGGCGGTTTTTAGGTTGCACACATAGCTGCTGTAAATGCATTCACCGACTACACTACCTTACTGGGAGCATAACAAGCGATGCATGCGAGTCCAAAGCTGACGGGAAGTAACGAGGCAGAGGAGGGCCCCGAAAGCAGTGAGCGCATCACTCTCGTGACAGCCTATCAGAGGGCAGCGACTGTTTTCAGCAGATTAACAAACTATCCCTGCGTTTATCAGCATCGGTTCATCTCACCCAGGGCTTGATATGAGCGTGAACCCCGACCGCCTCCTAACCCCTCGAGCGCTGGCCTAATGTGTTATTGTGTTATTGTGCTATTTGCGATGCAGCATTCCCGTCCTGGGTGCCTCCCGAAATTATGTGGTGTTCGTGGGTAAGGTGCCCATCCTAGATTGTGGAAGCCTGAGTTGTAATCTTGGCTCTCTCACTGGACTTCGTGGTGTGATCCTTGACAAATAAGTCTGTCCCCCGTTGTTCATTTCCCCCATCTGACTTACAATAGAAACATCTGTGTGGGGCTAAATGTGGGTTATTAATTGCTGCTTAGACGACTGATTATATACTTGTGTTGCCGTCTGAGACGCCACGGCGTCAGGGAGTGGTATTCAAGAAGCATTGGCGAGTTCATCCATCGTGCCATAGAGGGGTGCCCACTGTTCCTGATAAGAAACACCGGCGACAGGCGGTGTTCGGAACAATTCAGGGATCGTGCAGAATACTGGTCTGATTCATATCTTGATGCACCCGTGGTCTTTTGTAATGTTGCCTTCAATAGGCGCTACTCTTGCAAACTTAATGGGCCTACCCACTTGGGAATGGTGAAATAGTGCACCCGTCATTTCCGAATTCTACCTTTTGGTTCAATAATGCGCAGAGATCTTAACAACAAACATTTAATGTTCCCCCCCCTATTTTGGGTGTAGAAAGAGGGCTCCAGGTGGAGATTTTATTCTCTCGTGCGCAGGCCTCATGCGCAGCTTTGTCCCTTCGGGTTGGTGAAGCCCGCCTGACTGCACGCTCTACCGCCTGCTGCTTTTCCCGCCTTCAGGTCACCACGTGATCCGTCCTCTAAGCCTCCACTGCGGCCTCTGTTGGAAGCTAGGAGTCGGCGACTGAACTGTGCAGTAGTGGACGCAACCGGCACGAGTTCGAATCCGGACATCCCCACTGTGACCAAATATGATGCTGGACAAAACATTGCTCCCCCTCCTTGACTCGGTACCTTTATTTATCTGCAAGTGGGAGCGTATAAAAGCCCTACCCTAGTATTAAGCGATGTATAAAAATATTTACGTTTTTCTCTGACCTGCTCTCTGCCTCCCCCTCTGACGTGTTTAAAGTTCCACTTCTCCTGGTGAGATTTTCCACGTGTGTGCCCATCTTTCTCCCACTAATTCTAAAACTTGGGTGCTCTGCCTCCCAAGACCCCTATCCCCTAATTAATCCCTTCCATCTGTGTACTGTGTGTAAAGTGTTTAGAGTCAATAGGACGTCACAGAAACTGAAAGTAGAGCATTGGAATGTTGAGTGCTCCATTGAAGACAATGAGGTGGCTCGGGGCTAATAATGTCTGGTAGAAGTATGCTGTTCCAACATTCCAACGTTTGTCTTTCTGTTTCTTTTTAATTTACAACATTCTATCCTGGGTGGGTGGAATGTTCTAATAGTCTTATAGCCCTTGTGCCTGGGGCTATTATACCTGTTGTTAAAGACCCTCGCCCTTCTTGTAGGCTCTGGCCTATGACTGGTTCAGGGCCTTTAATACACAGTATAGCCTTCAGCAGCAGGATTTAGGGCTAGATGAAAGTCCAAGTAAGGTATTATAACCTTCCCACATAAGCCCTGCAGACAGCCAGTGCTGTGCTTGGTGGGGGGAAGCGCTGCCAGAGAGAGTTGAGGCTGCTGTCCACCTTTCATACCACATAACTTATAGCTCAAATGGTTTAACGGTTACTAAAAATGCAACATGTGTCTCCGCTGCAGTGGAAGGCTCTTTGCAAAGCTGGACTGGTCCCCTTTCTGTTGCTTATTACTATATTTGGGTGCTAAACTGGTACTAATGAGGTGCAACCAATGCCCAGAGTGTGTTACCAAGTTAAAAATGACGAAATAATGAAGTGATACTATTGCAAACTAGATTTGCTGCATTATGCCGCATAATTTAGTTTTTCTTGCTACATGGTTTTGGATGTATGACATTACAACGCATGCTTTTACATCACAAGTTTTACAACGCATGCCTTTACAACGCATAGTGCTTTGGGGCGCTGGATAGTGAATTATTTAATTTACTATTCCAACTCCAGTCCCCGTGGATAGTAGGGAAGGTGTTGGATAGTAAATTAAATATATTCCCTATCCTAGAGCGTCCCCCAGCGCAATGCGTTGTAATGGTTTGCGCTGTAAAAGTTGCGATGTAAAAGCATTGCGTGGTAAAAGTTGCGTTGTAAGTGATGTTTACCCATGGTTTTTACTCAGCTGAAGCATAATTTGGTCCTCTCCTGCAGCTTCATTCCAGTGGCCCAGCCCATACTGCTCTGAAAGCAGCTCCAAGCCTACCGGTAAAGTGGCAGATAGTTTACTGCCACCTTGCTTTAGGGGCAGCTGGAATCACAAGGACGCACTAGGGTGTGGCTATTCCTAAAATGCAAAAAAAACAATTGATGGATGGAATGCTGGACAATACAAACATTCACCCCCAGTCACAAGGATCTGGGTTTAATCCATCATTCTTTTGCTCGCCACACCACCCCAGTTTGGACCCAGCCATATGCAAATCAGTCGTGAACCTGTTCCTTGTGGGAACAGTCCAGCCCGAACTGCCAAGCCAAGACCTCCCTGGACCGGAAACAGGCATCCTGCGACCGATTTCAGGGCATCACCCTTCATCAGCCAGGATGGCTTGACTCCAGTGGTGTAGTGAGCACTTACCAGAGCAAGCACTCTCCTCACTCCCCCACTTCCTGTCCTGTTGCTTAGTTCGCCTCCTCCCTCTCCCTTTCCAGATCTTCATCTGCATCTGCTCAACTCCCTTCTTATTAATGGGGATTATCATACGCCCACCCCCTACGTCTACCCTGTCTATTTCTAGAACCTTCCTGTCATTCATATTTGTTATTTCATGCCTCCTACTTCTCCTGGGCTTCCATTTGCAGACTGCCTCCACCCTAGCTCTGTCCCAGCTCACTATTCCCCCATCCCTTCTCTGTTCCACTGCTTTCCATCTCACTTTCTGCAGGTTCCTGTTTTTCATGTGCTTGTCTCACTGGTTTGTGAGCATCATTTAGGGGTAGGAGTCGTTATCTTCCCCCTTAGCACCCTTGACTGCTGGCTCTTGGTTTCAGGGGTCTAAGAGCCATGGTTGCCTTCTGTAGGTTACGCTCTTAGCTCTTTCCTTCTGGCACAAGATGGGAGGCTTGCTTTTGATGGGCTAAAGAGGGGGCAAAAGTAAAACCTTGTGCTGTCGTCATCAGGTGCGTGATGTCACTTCTGCCTACGCGGTTGTTGACACCCCTGCACTGATTGCGCCTTTACTCGATCATTAAATCGGGTTGCTTGTAAAGCGTGACTACTCACACATAAGGGTCTCAAGGCGCTGGGGGGGAGGGGTAAGGACCACCTCTTTCTGTCTATTCCTTCCTGTTGAGCACAGATTTTCTCTTTCCCACTTTCACCTCTGTCCATTCACTTTGCGCGCTCCCCTCGGCCTGTCCAGTACCCCCATTTTCCTAGTTTGTACATTTCTCTGTCCTTTCCACCTATTGGTTCTAGAGACACTTTTTAGTCATCCATACTTAAGATTGTGAGTTGAAATTAATATGCACTGTTCAGAAATTGTGACAATAAGCTATATGGATAGATGTTAATAGCTAATCCCACCTAATATATTAAATACAGTATTTGTGACTGGATACAGTAAGGATTTCTCGTTGTGAGTTAACAGGAACCATGGAGTGTAAGGCACATGTGCGTAAAAGCCCCGGGAGATATCCCGGATCGAACTAGCTCAGGCCCTAAGATATATGGTCGAGCCTCATCTCTGACCATATACAGTACAGTATAAACCATTGCATGATATGTCACTGTTTCGGTCTGTGTGTATATTACAAGCCTTCATCAGGACAAACTGAAAATGAAAGAACTAAATTCATTGACTTTTATGGCTGACAAGCGACTTTGTTTTAGAACCAGCCTTCAACTCCTACTGAAAATGCAAGTCTCACTGATTTCTCCCCACACACTCGTGAACACTCACACATGGACACATTAATGTAGCTATAGGAAGGCACACACTCGTTGCCCTGAGGAATTCATCTCTACTGGTGGATGTCTGTATATTGTGAAGTATTAGAAAAGCGATTGGGTGGGTGAGGTTAAAAGAGCACCTGGCAGCGGCGGGGGGGGGAGGGGGTGGGGTATGCTGGCATCCGGATGACAAGCTATTCAGGTGACTTTCCTGTTCTTTCTAAATACTGCCCCGTTGCTACCCGGCAGATACAAAGCTGAAGCGACTGGGCCTCGTACCGCTAGGTAACAGGAAGGAGGCACCAGAGGCCTCTGACAGGAAGTGCGTGTGGGCTGCTACCATACAAAGATGTGCACAGCGTCCAGGGGAGGGACGACCCGTGGGCGCTTGTATGGTACAGTCCGGGGACGAGGCAGCGCCAGGGGGTGGAGGGAGGGCCAGAGGTCGCGCGATGAGAGGAGGGGCCGGATAAGAAAAGGGCGAGGCAGGGGTCGCCTGATGAATGGAGGGACGGGGTGGGGGGGGAGAAGCAACCTGTGAAGGGGGGAGGGAATAGGCGGGGCACGCGCGATAAAAGAATGGGCAGCATGTAAAAGTGCAGGGGCAGAGTTTCTCATTCTAAAAGGCTGAGGAGGGTGGGAGAAATAGAGGAGGGGCGGGGTCGCGTGATAGAGAGAGAGAGCGGAGAGGGAGGGGTCGTTATAGGGCGGAGGGGAGTAGGGGTGAGGTAGAGAGGAGCGGGGTCGACTGATGATGAACTTTGGGGCAGAGTGGGGGTGAGTGGTTGGACAGGGTGTGGAGAGGCGGTCCGATGGATCGGAGAGTGAGCGAGCGTCAAAAATAGAGACAGGGTCAAGAGAGATGACATTTTGGGGGTCTAGGTGAAAAGTGGGGATAGGAAGAGAAAGGCACGGATCTCCTGCGGAGTGGAGGGACAGAGAGCAGACAGGGGCTGAGGGACACGCTGGGATAGAATCAGTGATGGCTGGAGCCCGGTGAGACGGGTGGGAGAGAAACCGACTTGTGCAGAGTGGATGCAAGGGTGGTAAGGAAAGCAGAGACGGGGGCGTCTGGGGGACGGAGCAGGCACGTCCTTAAGCCTTGAAGCTGCCTTTAGTTGTCTGGTCCGGCCTAGGGCCCGCCGGGCTGCAGGGCCTTGTTAATCCTTGGGCAGGCTCCTCCCCGGGTCACTCCGATGTAGATTCACTGAGGCGTGGGTTGGGAAGTAACGGGGTGGACATCCCGAGCGTGCACGTGCACTCTCAAGGCAGCGAGAACCAAGTGCAACTGCATTTTGGGATCTTCAGCCCCAGGGGCAGCAGAGGAGCCTAGGTACCATGAGTCCAGCAGGTGTAGTGGCACCGGGGCCTGTTGTACTCTGCAGGGCCGTAGCTACCACGAGTTCAGCAGGTGCAGTGGCACAGGATCCCAGTACCCAGAGGTGTCCATTGATCCCTGCAGGGGCGTAGCTACCACGAGTCCAGCAGGTGCAGTGGCACCGGGTCCCAGGACCCAGAGTGGCCCATTGAACTCTGAAGGGGCGTTGCTACCACGAGTCCAGCAGGTGCAGTGGCACAGGATCCCAGGACCCAGAGGTGTCCATTGATCCCTGCAGGGGCGTAGCTACCACGAGTCCAGCAGGTGCAGTGGCACCGGGTCCCAGGACCCAGAGGTGTCCATTGATCCCTGCAGGGGCGTAGCTACCACGAGTCCAGCAGGTGCAGTGGCACCGGGTCCCAGGACCCAGAGTGGCCCATTGAACTCTGAAGGGGCGTTGCTACCACGAGTCCAGCAGGTGCAGTGGCACAGGATCCCAGGACCCAGAGGTGTCCATTGATCCCTGCAGGGGCGTAGCTACCACGAGTCCAGCAGGTGCAGTGGCACCGGGTCCCAGGACCCAGAGGTGTCCATTGATCCCTGCAGGGGCGTAGCTACCACGAGTCCAGCAGGTGCAGTGGCACCGGGTCCCAGGACCCAGAGTGGCCCATTGAACTCTGAAGGGGCGTAGCTACCATGAGTCCAGCAGGTGCAGTGGCACCGGGTCCCAGGACCCAGAGGTGTCCATTGATCCCTGCAGGGGCGTAGCTACCACGAGTCCAGCAGGTGCAGTGGCACCGGGTCCCAGGACCCAGAGTGGCCCATTGAACTCTGAAGGGGCGTAGCTACCATGAGTCCAGCAGGTGCAGTGGCACCGGGCCCATTGAACTCTGATAATAGCTGTATTTTACTACCTCAATACAAATCAAATGGGCTATATTTCCCTTGCTTGCACTAGGACCCAGAGTATCCTTTCTATGCTACTGCACGGTGGTATATTTATGTGAACTGGTGCAGTAGTGCACAAAGTGAAAACGCTAGGATTGTCACAATATACAATAGTCTCGGGAAAGAGGCTGCACAAACAATCCCGTGCTCATTTATTGGCCATTCGGTTGCTCTGCTCTCGAGCGGTCAGTGCAGTGCCTGCCCATCAATGCATCTCTCCAGCAAAGCAGATGTGGCCTGGTATTGCAGAGTCTACTCCCATGGGTTGAATTGTTGACCCCCCCCCCCCCAAAACTTCCCTCCAGACAGGGATCCCGGGATGGTTGTTTGCATCTCCCCCCCCCCCTCTTTCCCCCAAGAAACCGATAATAAATTATCCAAACACACAACTTGGACTAGGGGTCGGTTAACCACGGTCGTATATTTATTAAAAAGAATGAACCATCATTGAAAAATTCTTAACAGTTTTTTTACGCGGAAAACCTAAACATATTTAATAACATTTCAAATACACATATTTACACATCTTTTATGGCTAACCTTAGCAGGAGTCTAATACATAGCCATTCCTAACCGAAAACTGGAATATGTACACTTTGTATTCTGCGTATCCCGGATGAGCCTATGTGCAAGGTCATAACTGTTCCCAACTACTTTCAGGTCCCCCTTTAACGGAGTTACCATGCACAGGAAGCCAGTTTGCCCATCATTCCTTTCCGCGGGCACCCCCGTCGCCCTTCCATACTACCTCCCAGGGACTGATGGTATGCCATGTTGGCACCCATGCGCCTGCGCAGGGGTTGGCCCAAGGTTCATGGCGGAAGCGGAACTCCCTACATCCTGCACGCTTCAGCCTACCGACCGGAAGCACCCCCTGGAGTGTGATGAGGGACCACTGCCCCTCCCCACCCCCCAGGCGTCCCCCTTAACAATGGGATGCCTACTAAGAAGTGTAAAATTTGACCTAGCAATCATGACCTTACCGCAGACCAAGGATACTCCGACATAAAATACGACAAGCAAAAATGTACATCACCCTGTAACGTAAAACATAACGATATGACATTATTTGACAGAGCCTTCAGTAACTTGAAAAGAACATTACAAACTTCAAACTGTAAAGCAAACCGTTAAACAGGATGTGAAAAAAATCGGATGTGGGAGCATACTTTGTATTCATCTGTCAGACACGACCCAGATATCGGGATAGAGAGAGAGGCTTATAGATTGGAAACCTACCTTCTAAATCTAAACACTTACATACCCTACACAGACCTGGGTGCTGGGAGGCAAGGTAGTCACTTCAGCAGGGTGATGTTAGACCATAGCCTGATGGCGACATGTTATTGTGGCAACCAATTGCTACAAATAGCCTGAGAAAATTACCTTTTTTTGTGTATGGGGAGTACTCCAGGTGACAAAACACTATTTGGCCTGGAGCGCTGATTTTCAATTATTTTTTAAGTTAATTTTATCCTTCGTGTTGAAAGGGAACATCACCTCCCAAAGGTTTTGTAAGAAAAAAAACTAAAAATCAACAAATCTCGGGCATTATGTCTTTACTAACGCACACACCACTCAAATTACTTTTATATGTAACTATACTAATTCTCCACTAATCCTTTATGGGTTCCGGAGTAGAGTGCTACTCCCTGAAAAAGTGCTTCAACACCTCATCAGGGGTAGTATGCGCTATATAAATGCAAACCCTTTTCCCTCTTCTATCCCCCCCACTATCCTTCTCAATCCAAATAACTGACTAACTTATCCACCACTCAATTTTCTTTCATATTTCACTATGCTAATTCACCACTAATCCTTTGTGGGCTCCGGAGAAGCGTGCTACTCGCCGAAAAAGTGCTTTGATGCCTTATCAGAGGTAGTAAGCGCTATATAAATGCAATTACAAGACAATGCATTTTCTAGGGTTGCATTTCCCTTTAAGCCTCTCCCTGTCCATGCTTTTCCTGCGGATGGTCAGAGCGGAAGGTCACTGAAGTGTCCATTGAGCAGTACGAATGGAAGCGATGCCAGCAACTGGCTCGCCTATGCTCTGCGTGTGCTTGTGATATTTTGCAACATGATGCTACAATTTGATCCTTGGCTTTTTTTTCAAAGACATTTCTTAGAAAAGGAAGAAGGTGGCTCGAGTCCACTTAATTTTTCTATGGAAGACAGTGAGTGGTTTTGCTTCCTTCCATACTCTCAGGTTTGACACTTCTCTATTTCTTAACGAGAAGCAAATCAGCAGTTTTCTGTTGAAAAGGGAAGACTCTGGTATATTTTCTCATTTCATCGTGCCCGGTGTGTCGTGGATTGCCACTTAAGCCACCCACCCCCGCCACCCCACCCTACTTAGACACAAATATATTTATTTACTTTGAGGTTTTTATATTGCGCGAACAACGCACAAGAAAGGGTATCAAAGCACTTTACAGAGAGAACCGGCAGAGATGTCGCGGCCGACCACTAGCATGGGCGTTCTGGGCCCAGGGCGCCAATATTCCGTGGGGCGCATGGAGCCAATTGCATCAAGGCTAGCAAGTTGCACCAGAGAAGAGTAGACGTCTCGGCATAGATAACCTCTTCTAGATGTCTTCATCGCTGCCCCATATCCAGACCTAACCCACTAGGTAGTTAAATGTGCAGCTTTTGTTCGGTGGGCGCTCCCCTTATGACGTGGCAGAATCTCATTGGAAGCAGGCGGCCTTCTTCTTCCACAGGAGCGACCTTCATGCTCTTTTACACCACACCACGTTTCTTCTGGGCTGAACTCTGCCTGCTAACTGACCCGGAAGTCCCGCCTTTTTAAGATGGCGCCGGTGCGCGAGAGCAAAGGGCTACTGTAACGGTTTCCAGGAAGGTTCTGCAGGAGCGCCAAGAATCCGAAGATAATTCCACAGTCCTCCCCTGCGGCCTTCCGACTCTATCAAACACTAGAGTATCGAAAGGCTCGCCAGGGGAAAACAGGGAGACAAAACAAGGAAAGGTTGGGAAGGAACAAAAACGAAATCTTGACTTGTAATCTTCCACTTGGTAGTTGTACACGCTGTATGGGTTTATTTTGGTGGATGTAGAGCTGAAATAAAGATGCACGTTATGAAACAACAGTGTCTTGTAATCATGTGTCTCTATGCTTCCTGTCTTACTGTTACATACCATCAATGTTTTGTCTAAGCTTCTGAACGGATGTATAAGAGGTAGGGAATTCTTCTTGAACTATAAATGGATGGATAGAACAAGATTAATGACAGCTCGCCCTCACCTATACACCTGTGATGAAAACACCTAAACACAATGTTCTTACTTGGAAAGCTATACAAGATGTTCCATAGACTGTAGAAATCAAAACACACTTGATTGTATTTCAATTGCCAACTCCAATGCTGTGTATTAACATCTATAATACGAAAACACATGAATTAGAAATCTATGCTTTTTACACTTCAAGAGATAAACAAATAGACAGCGCACAGCGCTGTTACCGTATTTCTTCAAGTGGTGGAACTGGAATCCTGTACCCTGGATGGCGTCCACGCAAGTATCCCCAAACACGTGTGGATACTGGCCCCAACAAAGGATGGTGAAAGGGCCAGCCGATATACAGCCAAGTCAATTGAGGGAAAAACAATGGCGGTAATGGGCTTAATGTTAAAGGAGGAGAACAAGATCAGCCCAATGATATGTGTCACACCATGAAGAAATAAAAAACCTAAATACCTAAAAAAAAGGAAGGGAGCCCCACACTGCCCGGCTGGACGGCGGAGAACCAATCCCGGCCGTCTAGCGGAGCAAAGGACAGAACGGGGTACAAAGAAGGTAGCGCCCGGCTGGACGGCGGAGAACCAATCCCGGCCGTCTAGCGGAGCAAAAGGACAGAACGGGGTACAAAGAAGGCAGCGCCCGGCTGGACGGCGGAGAACCAATCCCGGCCGTCTAGCGGAGCAAAGGACAGGACGGGAGTCAGAAGCACAATGCCCGGCCGGCCGGCAGAGAAAACAATCTCGGCCAGCGGGCGGAGCCGAAGGAGAAGGCGCAACGGCGCCTGCAAAGTAACAGAGCGGAAGAATTGCTCAATGGCGGGATCCTCAAAGATCAGGGGACTCCGCTCTCGATATAACAGGCGGGTGAAGAACAACAGGAAACCTGGAACTCGAAAACAAGGCGGAACTGAGAACACGGAGCTTGACGCAAG
Source organism: Lissotriton helveticus (assembly GCF_964261635.1). Classification (NCBI taxonomy): domain Eukaryota; kingdom Metazoa; phylum Chordata; class Amphibia; order Caudata; family Salamandridae; genus Lissotriton; species Lissotriton helveticus. The sequence continues at coordinate 1,099,851,258 of NC_136071.1, read as the reverse complement.
AACGTAAAGCGTCGCTCCAAGGGTTCAGGAAGCTTATGTAGGGAATTCACTTAAAGGGACAGCACCTCGGGGATCTCGGGGCATGACAGCTACTTCTCCATTGGACAATACAGTTTACGAAAGTAAAAAGAGCCTCTGGCTCTCAAAGACACAACATAAAATGACGTTGGGTCATCCATTACTGGAATAAACGAAGTTTCGGTTTCATATCCAATATTTCTATTGCATATACTCAGGGAGGATTTAAAGAAGACAAGGGTACCCCATTAATGAAACCTGGGGTTGAGAGTACTTGTAAATATTACAGTGGTTTTGGTGGCCTCAACGAGGTCCTGAGAGAATATTGTAAATTATGAAATTAATTCATAAAATTAAGTCTGGAGAAGGTCTCGGTTGAATACCATATAGGTCAATTTTATTAGAATTTAAACAGAAAATGAATAAAGAAGTTTGTAATAGCGATAATGAATTCCTTATCAGGTGCTCACATATGTGACAATTTTATGAATTAATTTCATAATTTACAATATTCTCTCAGGACCTCGTTGAGGCCACCAAAACCACTGTAATATTTACAATATACTCAGGGAGGGACACATGGATGTTATTCTACGACTGCTACAAGCATAGCATAAAAGACTTAATCAAATACTGCAAAATGTCAACATGCAGATATTCGAACGCAGTTAGCTGGGAAGTTCATTCCTGTCTGAATCAGATATTGAACTCTGTGTTCATCTTCTTCATAGAAGGGTATACCAGATTGTTTTATCCTTTGTTATGGAATGTGAATTTATATAGCAGTTACTACCCTTACAAGACTTTGGAGCGCTTTATTTACATCGAATTGAAAAATAAATTTGTAAAGGGTATATCGAATGATACGCCCTGAATAATGTCAAATGCATTTATGTTAAAGTTGAGACTTATCAACTGCAGAAAAGATCTTTGTGTGCCACATATCTCAACAAGATGCCGCTTAAATTTCTACCCTTTTCCGACATAATAGCTCTTCAATATTTTCCATATATTTTTTACCCATACCCTCCTTTATGATTTGATAAATAAAGGGTGTCACAATTTATGAAGTGTAGCCTTTTTCCCAGGACGCTTTACATAAAACCAGTCTTTGGCTACTGCTATGTAGGACTTGTTAAGTGCTTTAAACATTTTTTGGTGAGAGATTGAAGCTTATTTTATGTTTGGGTTGGAAAAATTTAGAATAGTGGGTTGCACAGGTAGATTAAGTATTCAGATAGTTAAGCGTAATAAGTTCTGATTATAACACATTTTAGGATCTCCACATCTAGATGAGTGGCCAGAGATTCCGAACCAGGTAGGCATTTTTAAGATTGCTATGTAAATTCTACTCTCCCATCAATGTTGAGAAAGACAAACTTTTATTTCATAAGCTTGCTCCATATTGTGACATTAATGTACACTACATGGCGAGGAGGTAACAATGCACTTTCATTCTCAGAAACCAGCTACCCCTCCAATCACTCATTCGTTGTATATTTGCCCTTGACCGTGTGCAATACTCAGCTTCCTTTCTGTTAATATTGCGCTCTGCTAATAATACAAACTTACGTACATAGGCAGGATACAGTTTAATTCGAAATTGTATTTCCCTCTGTGGACCTGGCCAATATTCGGAGAGAAGTCTACAAGTTGATGGACTTCCATTCCCTCTGACCATTTACCTACCATCCCTAAAATTTGTGAGTCTCGAGTTCTGGCTTTCAGTCAAGGTTTGTGCCAGCGACTGAGTGTACAGCCATCGCTGAGATGAAACTCAGTGGGCACTGTGGTTGGGGTCACTCAAGGGTTAATTGTAAATGTACATCCGTATTTGTAAAGCACAAACTACTCACCCTTACGGGTCTCAAGGCGCTAGGGGCCGTCTTGGAGATTTAAAAAAAAAATTTTGCAGAGTTTTATATAGCGCGAACTAGACCCGAACCGAATCCGGTATCAGAGCGCTTTATATATCACCAGTTACGTTACATGAGGACACACATTCATTTTAGGCACTAAGTGAGCTATTGCCCAGAGTTGCCCAGAGTCGCATGGTGCTGAGCTTCCGTCGGGCCCGGGGATCGAACCGTGAACCCTGTGCTCCGAAGTCAGCTGCCCTGGCCGCTGCACCATACCTCTCCATTGTGAGGTTGGAGTTGGGGGCAGGAGCGCCTAAAAGAGGACCAGTGGCCACCCAGCCACCTGCCAGCTAGGCCTCTCAGGGTGTCGCGACGGGTGAGGCGGAGCTGGGACTCGTAGCCTGGAACCCGATGAGGGCGTCTCGGGTTCTGCAGCCCTTGTGTTGTCACCAGAAGGTTAAGGTGACCACCTAAAAATAGCCCGCCTCCCAGCAAATGTTTCCGACTTATTAAGACATGGACCTCCTTATCAGGTTTCACTTTTCAGTAAGTGAGCAGGGCCAGTGGTATCTGCTTACACAATGTGTAGGGATGCCTTACACTGTGCTCATGCCTCGTGTCCGCATTAGGCCCCGCGTGGGGCGAGGGAAATGGAAAGTGACCCCCGCGAAGTGTGTCACGTGGCCACGCCTGGAGCCGGTCATGTTCTTGCTGTAAGTCAGGGGTGTCAAACGTAGGTCCAGGAGGGGCAGATTCTTGACAGATTTTCAGGATCTCCACGTAAGATGTATTTACATATAATAAATCTAAAAAGTGCTAATTTACATAGAGGGCGATTATCCTAAACGTCTGACCATCCTGGGCTATTGCTTGGTGCCTCTGCACCGCACCCAGGTGGTTATTTTGGCAGCTAAGGCCACCAATTAGACGAGGATGGATCTTGTGACCACCCAACTTCAGCTTCTGACTGAAAGCAGTTCTGGGTTGTCTTGTAGGAGTTTTACTAATTCATTGCTTCTCCAGATCCATTAGATCAGCGGTGTCCAACATAGGTCCAGGGTGGGCGAGCCACATCAGGTTTTCAGGATAACAGACTGTGAGTTATGTCCAGGAGGGGATCATTTCAGTATTGGGGCCCCTGTTTCGGAAATGAAAATGATCTGGCTCGCCTCCACCTCCCCACACTTTAGCCAATTTAAGGAGATCTTGAAAACCGTTTTTTTTGCTAAAAATCCGCCAGCTAGTTGCTTTCAGGGTTCCTAGCACCACACTTTATCAAACCACAATCAATCCAAGTGGCAGTACCATGCCCTTATATGTTGTTGTTATTGTTGATTAGAGGCATATCTATATGCCATAATGCAAACAAAACTGTCTGAAAGGCAATAGAAGCAATCTTTGTCATTTGACATATGTGTGTAGTGAGGGCTGACATTCGCAATGCTTCTTTGCTTGGCATTAGTTATGAGTAAGCGCAGATGATGGCCTTTAAAGAAAAATGATGCAGAAAAGGGTTGCTTTCTTTTCTCTAAAATCTTTTGTTCAGCCGCTTTTGTTGTGTCCCCCCCTCACTCTGCAGTGCTAACAAGCTGCTCGCTGACTCATTTGAATGTTAAATAGTCCCTCTTGCATTCTAGTGGAGGCGGAACGAAACACCACGATAGCCAATAGAAAATTGGTGAGTTTAAAAGGATCCTGTGTGCTCATCCAAGAAGTGTTTGACAGGGTCTCTGGCCAGTGGATGAAGGTTCTGGAGCAAAAGCAGCCAATGGGTGAAGGAGGCTGACCCAAAGCCCTTTAAGTGCAGAATATAAGCTGTTTGCTATAAGTGACACAAAAACCACACGTGTCAAAAACCAAAGTGCATTGGTATTCATAATAATAATGTGTCTTAAATGCCCCCATATAAAAATGCCCATGTTGACCCTGATTTCCCCTGGCAGACACTCGTCCCAATATATACCAGGACTGGGGCTGTCTGATAATGTAACTGGAAGTGGGGTTGGCATGTTTTAAATAAATACAGAACAAAATGGTTCGAGCCATATTGTTTTTAATGTCAAGATTTTTCCGGATTGGATGAGGGCAGTGCCAGGACTGGCAGAGGGGTAATACTCACACGCCAACTCCTCAATGCCAGGGCCGCTGGACTTATGCTGCAGGGGAGGATCAAATTATGCATCAGTAAAGGCAAATTATGCTGCGTATTGCGGCACATTTTGTGATAGTATTACTTCATTGTAGTCTCATTTTCACACGTTAACACTATCTGGGCAAAAGTTTCATCACATTATTACCAGTTTAACCCATAAACGTTGCAATAATGAACAGAATGTTGACCAGTCAACTGTGCGGCAGCACACACTGCCAAGATTTGGTAACTTTTGGTCTTTTTAAATTTGAAGCTTTTTTTTTTGTTTTTTGTTAAAGTCTGCAGATTATGAAACAGATAATGGATTATTTGTCAAATGCAGCAAAATAATTATGCAAAAAACGGTGCAGCCGCACAATCCCATAATTCCAGTGGTCCTGCTCTAGTCTAGGCCCATGTTCAGGATATATGTGAATATGGATGACTCCTTGCTAGCCTGGTCTGGTGGCTTAGTTGACTAAAGCTTCCACTGCAGGGCCCTGTGTTTGACCTCACGGTCACAGGTGCAAATCCTGGTGGGTCCACTCAGCCATTCATTCTTCTGTGGTCGATAAAATGAGTACAAAGAGTTGGGTAACAATAAACACCTGTTATTCAGCGCTAAGATACCCTTCTGGGTGAACGTGTGCTTTACAAATACACGTTATGTTATCCGTCTTCTCAGGCTGGGGTGGCCATACTTGAGCCCAGGAACTAGACACAAGTATCCGTACTGCATTGTTAAGATTATTAATCTACTTCGATAGTGTTACATCTTGTGCACCCTGGGAAGAGTACCTCTTGGAGAAATTCCACCTGACCAGTTGCTACGGGTCTCCACTGCATCAAAGTAAGGCAGATGGATTTTTGGACACTGTCTTTGTGTCTGGCAGAAAGAACACAGAGAAATTAACTAGACCAGCTTTTAGGAAGTACGCAACAGACTCTAGTAACCATTTGCACTGGATTTTTCCACCTATCAGTTCATTATCTATCCAAAATGCACACGCTACCAATTGGATTCAGTTGAAGCCATTTGTAACTGGTCAGTTGGAATTCCCAGATGGCCCTAAGGATGTTCTGTTTATTAGCCACTATGCCCAAAAGTGGAAACATATTGGCTTTACCACGGCTTTTTGGGACATGTTCTTCAACTAGTCCTCCTATATTTTGTAGTTAGATAAGGTGCCAAGTCATCAACATTAAAATAATATTACTTTATAGACATTATAGATTCTTATTAACTGAAAGAGATAAGTGGAAAGAGTGACACAATAATATTCTTAACAGTAATTTTGAGCCTACATTTTCTGTTACGCATATGAAATAGAAACTCGGCACAGCCTTTTATTTTATCATTTTGTTTAACTTTATTAAATTGGCATGGTTTGGTTTTCTCTCTACCCCGGACATTCTGTAGGTTCGCCTTCTGTTTTTTTCTTTTCATAAGTGATTTATTCACAGAGTAACCTCAAGTTGTACCATAGTAAGGGCCTCTGAAATTATGCAGCAGTGTCGATCCAAATAATGCTCCATGTTTGACTGAATTGCGCAGCACTGGATCGTAAGTTATGTGGCATCAATGCTACAAATGATGTGGCATAGTGTGCAATCAGAGGCTTATGGTGTTGGTAACCTCATGGGAGTAAACAGTGGTCTGTGGACCACTGCTTGTCCTCACCCCTCCATCCTGCCCCCAAGACCCCACTCTCCCTTTACGATATTTTTCCGAATGGGAAATATGTTTTACAGCCCTGGTCCCTTTAAGGCAGTGGTTCCCAAACTTTTTTGACCCGCGGCTCCCTTGATCCATTAGCCATTGCCTGTGGCTCCCCACTGTTATTTTTTTGGAGGGTGGGGGGATGCAAGACCAGTCTTGTGAGTACTTTCATTTTTCTCCCTCAAAATAATTGGGATGAAGCTGATGAATGTATTATAATCCTATACGCAGGTTGTTTCATATTACTAAGGTGGGCCTCTAATAAAATATTCCTAGTTACACTTCTTTGCCCATGCGTTTTTTAGAGTACCCTCTCAAACTTTCTTATTGCACATACAGTGCTAGATAGCACCCCTATGAATGTAGGCCCCATTGCCAAAGTGTTTCTGCACTTTGAAGAATATTTGTCTGCGCTTTCATTTCTACACCTGTCTCAGCAGGGTGACTCACGATTTTTTTAAACACATACAGCTTTATTTTTGCTGTCTCCTCCCTAAAATTTCCTCCAGATCAATGCAAGTGATTCCTCAGATTTTTTTTTTTAATGTACCTCTTTCTTGCTTCCAAATGTTGGCATTCCGTGGTATTTTGTGTTTTACTTGCCTGTGCTCAAGAAAAGAGCAGGCCTGTCTGGAAATGTGTGTGTACTGAATTAAATGCATTAAAGTGCTTGGTGCGTGGCTCCCCTGGCTAGGTTTGATGGATTCCCAGGGAGCCACGGCACACAGTTTGGGAACCACTGTTTTAACCCCTTGCATGCTGGGCCGATTCCGCTCCCGTGCTGAAGATTTCAGCTCGGGTGCGGTCATGACGGCCCCCAGCCGTCATCAGCACACGAGCACTGTAGTGCATGACGGCTGGGGGCCGTCATCAGCATGGAAGGGGTTAAGGAATAGCAGTTGCTTTAAACAAGAACAAAAAAAGAGCCAATTTAGGAATGCATACTCAGGGATGCGGTCTGCTGTTCCTTGCAGGCTACAAGGCCTTTGCTTAAAGCCTTTGCAGGGGCCACAAATAGCGGCCTACCTTCTAATTCATATTCTTTGGGTTAATCAGAGCCAGGTCAGAAAAAAGCAGTGTGCAATTTACAACCGCATTTGGTGGCCTGTCTCTTGGTACATCTGACCCCCTATTATCTGGCAAAGAGGTAGATGAGTGAACACCTTGTTAGTAACACTGTCAATCAATTAGGGTTCTTATAGAGTGTGACTAATCACCCACTAGGGTTTCAAGGCGCTGGAGAGGGGTGGGGTTCTTCAGTTCATCCGAAGAGCCAGGCTTGAGGTCCTTCCTGAATTGAAGCAGTGAGGGTAATTGCCTGCGATGTAGAGTTAGAGGGTTCCTGGTCTAATCTACCGCCCAGAGAAAGGCATATACAGCCTTGCACTCAGCAGAAAACAACCTTGTATGCACACGCATCCTGCGATCAAATGTATTCTCTTTTTATTCAATTTAGCCAGATTATATTCGAAAGTTGTGTTCAGCTTCACTTTTTAGGTCTCGCCTGTCGATGCGCATGCGCATCGAGCAAGCGAGACTATAGGGGCTCATCTACTCTTTATCTAACTTGCAAGGAATCGTGGCGATTCCTTGCAGTGCCCGTGACTTTTAAGCTCAATGCGCATGTGCATTGAGCTTAAAAGCGCGTGCACAGCCGCCCGCATTCCTCCGACACCTTTGAAGTGAAGCTTAGCTTCACTTCAAAGGCCCGGCTTCTTCACACCCACATGCCGCTCTGCCCCGCTCCGCCCCCTCCCCTGAGTCATCCTGCCTGCCCCTTCCCGCCGTGTCGCATTTCTCCTCCCCCCTCCCCTCTCCCCTCTCTTCCCTCCGTCTTGTTTTCTTTGATGCTGGTATTTCCATATCTGGCAGCTTCCTGCCCTCACCCCACGCACGCTGTTTATTTATTTATATTTAATATGCAGGAGATCTCAGTTTATTTAATTTATAATTAATGATGCCGCCCACGCTGAGGCTCGAACCCTGTTCTCCTTCTCCAAAGTCGGCATCGTTATATGTTGAGCCACCTCTTCGCACCGTTTGTTTGTGCTGACTTTCTTGCTCTGCCGCTGCTGGCAGCGGCATTGCGCTTGGAGGGAACATGTAATTGACCCGTCTCGCTTCTTTTCATTTGAATTTTTTTTACATTGTCTCCTTCCTTCCGCCCCTCGCAGTTTGTTTTCCTTGCACCGTCCCTTCTTACAGTCCCTTTAACCATTTTGGTGTTGCTCAGCCCCAACTAGCATGTTATTGTCAAGCCTCCAAATATGCAGCACAAACACGACGTACAAAGAGATTAACGTGTTGCCTGGAGCACATTTCGGGAATAACATTAAATGAAAGCCCAAACCCGCTTTACCGCAACTTGCTTTCACTTGTTGTCTTTGTTTCCAGTGCTATTTTAGAGCTTTGTGCAAACTACACTCTCGTTATTTTGCTGGTAATAACTTTGAGGGAATAGCGTATTTTTGTTTTTTAAATAGCTGGCAGCTTCCTGCCCTCACCCCACGCACGCTGTTTATTTATTTATATTTAATATGCAGGAGATCTCAGTTTATTTAATTTATAATTAATGATGCCGCCCACGCTGAGGCTCGAACCCTGTTCTCCTTCTCCAAAGTCGGCATCGTTATATGTTGAGCCACCTCTTCGCACCGTTTGTTTGTGCTGACTTTCTTGCTCTGCCGCTGCTGGCAGCGGCATTGCGCTTGGAGGGAACATGTAATTGACCCGTCTCGCTTCTTTTCATTTGAATTTTTTTTACATTGTCTCCTTCTTTCCGCCCCTCGCAGTTTGTTTTCCTTGCACCGTCCCTTCTTACAGTCCCTTTAACCATTTTGGTGTTGCTCAGCCCCAACTAGCATGTTATTGTCAAGCCTCCAAATATGCAGCACAAACACGACGTACAAAGAGATTAACGTGTTGCCTGGAGCACATTTCGGGAATAACATTAAATGAAAGCCCAAACCCGCTTTACCGCAACTTGCTTTCACTTGTTGTCTTTGTTTCCAGTGCTATTTTAGAGCTTTGTGCAAACTACACTCTCGTTATTTTGCTGGTAATAACTTTGAGGGAATAGCGTATTTTTGTTTTTTAAATAGCATGCACGAAAACAGTATAATTTCAATTTGCACCACTTATTTCCCATGTTTGTGTCAATGTAAAAATCGACCCTGCACACCCAGCACCAGGGCCGTGTGCCTCAATGATGCAGTACACGCACCAGTAACTGAAATATGACGAAAGACTGAAAGGAGTAGCTACAAGCTGTGCTCTAGTTCTGCTCTCCAAAAAATCAGCAAAGAAACAAGCAATTAAGAACATTTCATTGAAGAAACCATTGAGCAGGAAACAGAAGGAAATCCTACAGAAAGAATCCTAGAGAAAGAAGCTTGAGGTATGTAAACACTTTTATTATGCAAAGGACGTCAATTTCAGGATGCTCAGATGCTCTCATTGGAGTGAAGCGATGGCTTACGTTGAATGAAGAAGCAGCTCTGAGCACTTCAAGAACAGCTGTAGTTTACCACAAGGCACAGAGGCTCTGGCAAGCTTGCATAATGTGGCGGTAGTCCACATCTCGTCATCTAGTGCCCCTCCCTCTGACCACATTATAACACGTTTGTGCCGAGTTGGCTCTATGGTTTATGCAGGAATGAAAAGAAACAAGTAAAATGCATCAGAGATGAGAAAATAAAAAACTGCGAATCTTTCGTACTAAAAAGATGTATGTGAAATAGTTACGAATCTGTTAAAATATGAGCGACAATCCTCAAGTCATCCACAACTTACACTGGTGCTGTTCACTGAAGGGTTCACACTCTGCTTATTCAATTGTTGGCCTCTTGCTGAGATGGTGAATAAAAAGCTATTTAGTGTTCATTTGTATTAGAGCATGAATTACAAGATCAGCGAGTAGTAGTGAGACCACCCAACAATTCTCCATCAGTTGGCAAGTAAGGGGCCATTCTAAAATGGCAACACCCAGATCCTGGCCTGCCTAACTCTCGGCCCACCCATAGTATAGTCTGGTAAAGATGATGCTCACGAGTGCCTGTGCAGCAACAAAAAATATCAAAAATGCATAATCTCGCCGGCGCTGAACTATGGATCGATAATTATTTGTCAAATACATTTTTAAAACATAAATGTTCCTCTAAGGCACATGGCAGATGCTATCTGTAGCCTTGAAAGTCCATAGGCCCTGAGAAGTGAAAGGTGATTGGTGAGGGCAAGTTGTGCTAAGACATACTCCTAAGCTTGTGTGCTCACCCTCACCCTCAAACCTTCACCCTCAACCCCTCACTCACCCTCACTCTCACTCACCCTCACTCAGCCTCAACTACTCTCACTCACCCTCAACCCCTCACCCTAACTCACCCTCACCCTCACTCACCCTCAACACCTCACTCACCCTCACCCTCACTCACCCTCACCCTCACTCACCCTCAACACCTCACCCTCAACCTCAACCCCTCACCCTCACTCACCCTCACTCTCACTCACCCTCAACCCCTCACCCTCACTCACCCTCACTCACCCTCACTCTCACTCACCCTCAACCCCTCACCCTCACTCACCCTCAACCCCTCACCCTCACTCACCCTCACCCACTCTCACCCTCACCCTCACTCATCCTCAACCCCTCACCCTCACACAGTGCAATAGGTCTCAGACCATTTCAGTTAGAGCTTTAAGAAATGTTTATGGCTTTTTTTATTTGTAATTCTTTAGCATTGGCTACAGGAAACAAAAATGCTAAACATTTACAAAAAAAACCCATAAACAATTCTAAAAGCACTAACTCTAATGGTGCGAGACCTATTGCATTTCCAATGCTTGTTACCATCTGTTCACTGGACCAACCTTCCTTTAGGAAACGGCTCAAAAGACCAGTATAGTACTTTTTTTATCAGGGGGTCTCCAACCAGTAGCTCGGGACCTACTGGTAGCTCACTAGCACCCTCAAAGTAGCTCTCAGAGGTGAAGCCAAACCAAGCCAATCTCAGAGATTCTGTGTATATTAAAGAAGGCAGCACTGCTCTTTTCACTACCCTTAAGAGTTACAGACAGCCAAACCAATGGCAGGGCCTGTTGATAACACTCAAACACACACTGTGGTGGCCTATCAATCAAACAATCAGGGATGTATAGAGCGCACTAGTCACCTGTGAGGGTCTCCAGGCGCTGTGGGGGTGTGTGGGGGGGGGGATTTGTGCAGCTTTGGTCATTTAAAAAGCCAGGTCTTATGGCTCTTCCTGAATGCTTTCAGTGTGGTCTTCACCTGATGCTGAGGGGCAGTTCATTCCAGGTCTTGGCCATGATGTAGGAGAAGGGTGTGCCTCCTGTCTGGTTCTGTGGATGCAGAGGATTTCGGCCAAGGCCTGGTCAGCGGAGTGGAGGTTTCTTTTCGGGGTGTAGAAGGAGATTGAGGTGTTGGAGTCCGGTGTTGTGGAGGGCTTTATAGGCGTGTGTGAGCAGCTTGAAGATCACTCTTTTTTTCGACTGGGAGCAAGTGGAGTGCTCGTTTATGTTGGGTAATGTGGTCTTGTCATGGGATGCTGAGGATGAGTCTGGCTGTGGTGTTCTGGACAGTCTGAACTTTGTGGCGTAGAGATTTGTTGATTCCGGTATAGAGGGCGTTTCCGTAGCCCAGCCTGCTGGTGATGAGTGCATGGGTGACGGTCTTCCTTGATTTGGGGGTGGGTGCATATGAAGGTCTTGCTGAGTATGTTGAGGGTGTTTAAGCATGTGGAAGCTGCAGCGTTGGCCTATGGGTCTGCCACATGAAACATGTTTATCCACTTTAAATCTGAGTTGGGGAGACTTACTGCTGTGGTAATATCGTTTGTGGCTCACTGCATGTGATGATTTGAATGTTTCTTGATTACAGGCATTTAATATTGATAAACGTTTTCCTAGCATTCTGCTGATAACTTCACCTGGAATTTTTGGGTGGTTAAAACTGATAATCGTGTTTAGGGTGGTCATAGTGTAATGTTAATATATATCATCAGCATATGACAGTGATAAAATATGCTAGTAGCTCAGCAGGACTTTCCTTGAGCAGAATTCACTCTCACTACAGAAAAGGTTGGAGACCCCTGTTTTATATGTATATAAATATCTAAATGGGGGTACTATAGGATTCAAGAAATCAGAGCTTAAAATGAGTTGCAACATGATTTAGAATATTTTTTTAAAGTCATAATGGCCCTCTTGAAAGAGCTGCTGTTTTGAGAACAGAGTCTGATAAAACCAGCTACCTTGAAAACAGCGCAAACATGTCCTCTGATGACAAAGAGTGAATCTCTCTTTCCACCTTGCTCAAGTTACATTTAAGTTTGGAAGCTTTTGGTTTCCTTCTGCAGACCTCACCTTTTGGCATAGTATATCAAGTTACTGTGATTATACTCCAGGCAGAATTATTGGTATTTCTTGAAATGCCTCAGCGCAGCAAACTGTGACCAGGTAACTTTTCCACAGTTCCTTTCGCCCTGTAACTCTGGCGCGGAGCACTTTATAATCTGCAGCTCGTGCCTCACTCTCCTTTTTGGTCAGTTTCTGGACTCCATCTGTTTGAACGAGCCCCAAACCTAGAAATCATGTTTATTTCTTTGCAGTATTCATCCTGCTCCGGTTTAGCTTGGCTTTTTCTTACACTCAGGCCCCTGTGTGCTAACAGATGCAATGGAAGGAGGCATTGGTTGAAAAGTGTTGAGAATTTATAACTCTAAAAAGTGGCTAGCTACTGGATCTGGTTTAGGTGGGCATCTCCTAAATTTAGATGGTCGCTCAATTAGTGCAGCCGACTATTGCATCTAGCTGAGTGGCAAGCTACTAGGACAGAGTTGGCATCCCTGGGTCAAGGGGACAAGGCACTACTTCATGCTGCTTGAACACTACATTTAAGTGGTCCTGCGTGGAGCTGGTCAGCTACTAAGTGTCCCCGGCTACCGGTTCAGCTGGCGACCAAATGGGTGAAGCTATTCACCATATCAGGCTCTCGGCTCAGGTTCTACTTGGTCACAAACCAGTTCTATGGATTGGTCGCCAGGTTTAGGTGGACGTAACTGACACATAGCTAGTCAGCTGCTGGGGGTAGGTAGCTAGCTTCTGATTCAGGCTGGTCCATCCCTGAATCTAGTGTGTAGCTGTTAGCCCAGGTTTAGTGGTTCCCTGCGTCTGGCTGTAGGTTGGGGGTGTGCAGAATGTGCGTATTTTTCTTTTGTGCAATAGCATGAGATTATGACAAAATTATGCTTAATTATGCAAAATGCAAATCTGATTCTTGTGAAAAAAATGTGATGTCCTCGCGTTAGAAGTTCTCGAGAGGACGCACTGAAACAAAAGCACCGCGAAGAGCAGCTGCTCGCCTCCTGTGCTCTTATGCATTTAAGCTAAATGTTCCCACGAATCATCCGTTCGAGGTAATTACGCAAAATGACGCGCTGGATTAATGTTCATGTACCAAGCATAGCACGAGATTCCTGAAATTATGCAAATTGCCCCATGATCGTAATCTAACTTTCGCCCAGGCCTAGTGTAGGTAGCTGTGGTCGGTGTGCTCTGCTGGTCGGCGCTAGGCGTAGTCATTATATATATATATATATATATATATATATATATATATATATATATATATATATTTTTTTTTTTTTTTTTTTTTTTTTTTTTTTTATGCACAGCGCTGCTTTTATTTTATTTGCTGCTTGCATCCCCGCTCTTTCTGCTCCTGGATTGTGGATTGAATCTGAGGGGTCAGTGGCCCGCTGGAGCGCCGGGAGCTCCGTGGGCCGGAGCAGTCAGGCGGGGGCGCTCGACTGACGCCGCCCCAGCCCGCAGGCCGAGCTGTCAGAGCGCTCCCCATCCCTCCGCGGGTCAGCCGGGCCCCGCTGAGGCCTCTTGGCAGGCACTGAAGCGCGCGGCTCCCCAAGGCTCAGCGCAGCCCGAGCCCTTTCAATAAGCATGATGGGGAGACAAAAAGGAGAGGTGGTGGGCGGGCCGGGCCCGGCCGTCGCCACGGCAACCAGATAAAGTGCGCTCCTCGTCCTGGTTCCACCCAGGCTGAGATGAACGGCTGCTGCTCCCTCCACCCTCCCACAGGCTGCTGCCGACGTGCCTTTGTAACATCCCTTCCTTGGCCTTTTATTATTATATAGCGCTCTATGGCGCGCTTGATGCATGGGCACAAAGGTGGCCTTTGACTCCGAGGGCGATAGATGCCCTGTAGCTCGAGGATAACCTGCAGAGCTGGCCAGTAGGCGCGTCACGTGTGACTCCCTCCGCCAGTCCCGGCTCCTTAGACGACATTCTCTGCCCGCTTGGGTTTTAGAGCCTTTACTTGCGTTGTTAGCCACTAAAGTGCTATATAATGCAATCAATGGAGTTATGCATGGCTTTGTAGTCCTGTTGATGTAAGCATGAAGTTTGAGTAAACTCTGATTTTATGCACAAGGATTGAGCTACTGATGTTATGCATGGGTTTGAGTGACCATTGATGTAATGCGTAAGGTTTGAGTTCCAACTGACGTTATGCATGAGGTTTGAGTTCCAACTGACGTTATGCATGAGGTTTGAGTTCCAACTGACGTTATGCATGAGGTTTGAGTTCCTACAGATGTTATGCATGAAGTTTGAGTTCCTACAGATTCATGAGGTTTGAGTTCCCACTGACGTTATGCATGAGGTTTGAGTTCCAACTGACGTTATGCATGAGGTTTGAGTTCCAACTGATGTTATGCATGAGGTTTGAGTTCCAACTGACGTTATGCATGAGGTTTGAGTTCCCACTGACGTTATGCATGAGGCTTGAGTTCCTACAGATGTTATGCATGAAGTTTGAGTTCCTACAGATGTATGAGGTCTGAGATCCCACTGATGTTATTTATGAACAAGGTTTTAGCTCCTACTGATATGCATGAGGTTTGAGTTCCTACTGATGTTATGCATGAGGTTTGAGTTCCTACTGATGTTATGCATGAGGTTTGAGTTCCTACTGATGTTATGCATGAGGTTTGAGTTCTTACAGATGCAAGAGGTCTGAGTTCACACTGATGTTATGCATGAGGTTTGAGTTCCCACTGATGTTAAGCATGAGGTTTGAGTTCTCACAGATGCATGAGGTTTGAGTTCCCACTGATGTTATGCATGAGGTTTGAGTTCTTACAGATGCAAGAGGTCTGAGTTCACACTGATGTTATGCATGAGGTTTGAGTTCCTACTGATGTTATGCATGAGGTTTGAGTTCCTACTGATGTTATGCATGAGGTTTGAGTTCCTACTGATGTTATGCATGAGGTTTGAGTTCCTACTGATGTTATGCATGAGGTTTGAGTTCCTACTGATGTTATGCATGAGGTTTGAGTTCCCACTGATGTTAAGCATGAGGTTTGAGTTCTCACAGATGCAAGAGGTCTGAGTTCACACTGATGTTATGCATGAGGTTTGAGTTCCTACTGATGTTATGCATGAGGTTTGAGTTCCTACTGATGTTATGCATGAGGTTTGAGTTCTTACAGATGCAAGAGGTCTGAGTTCACACTGATGTTATGCATGAGGTTTGAGTTCCCACTGATGTTATGCATGAGGTTTGAGTTCTTACAGATGCAAGAGGTCTGAGTTCACACTGATGTTATGCATGAGGTTTGAGTTCCTACTGATGTTATGCATGAGGTTTGAGTTCCTACTGATGTTATGCATGAGGTTTGAGTTCCCACTGATGTTAAGCATGAGGTTTGAGTTCTCACAGATGCATGAGGTTTGAGTTCCCACTGATGTTATGCACCAGGTGTGTGCTCCTACTGATGTTATGCATGGGGTTGACTGGTCACTGATGCTTTGCATGGCCTTGAAGTCGTATTGATGCTTTGCATGATTTTTGAGTTCCCACTGATGTTATGGATAAGGTTTGAGGTATCTGCTAATGAGCAGGGTAGGTGGGGTTGTTGGTGCATCTGATGGGTGCTGGAGTGATATTCTGACTCATTTCTGGTGGTTTCTCTGATTCCAGGCTGATGTTTTGTATTGCATGGCAGCCTTCATATAGTGCTTATGACCCTAAAAGAACGAAGCGGTATATTTTCTGTGGTTTCAGAGAAGTTCATAACGTCTTCAATCTTCACTTCCTTATTGCATGGACTAGCTCTTGGTGCATTAATTCCTTGTCTGTTTTTTGCTTTGTGCAAGGAGGGGGCTTGGTGGTATCCAGGTGTGCCTGTATGACGCAGTAAGCCGTGGAATCTGATGTTCAAGGGTCCTGGGAACCTAAGGTTGGGGGTCGGGCTGTGAGCTCCAGGTGGGTGCATTAACACCATTTTATTTTGTCATCTGGCAGTCAATTAAATTAGCTACACATCTGAACGTCACCTTGTGCCCCAAACATCACAATATTTACAACAGCCTTCTCAAAACCGAAACTTCGTACTCAAAATGATAAAGGGGTTCAGCAACTACCACTACTGCTAACACAATAGCTCTACCTGGTATCCTACCTCTTCTTCACCTATCCTTCCGTGGGGCTCCGCCCAGCCCCCCAAACCTTCCGCACTGTGTTGCTGTCCAACTGGGTCAACACATATATAAATAAATACACACGTTGCTATGGTTACAAGGCCATCACAAGCCTATAGGTGATGTGTCCCTGTGGACAAGCAGTAGACTCTTTCTGCGCCGCCCTTGTAATTGGCTTGTGACACATGAAGTGATCACGTGATGCTGATTTCATCTTCCAAGGATACCCGAAAATAGGAGTATTTCTCCTATGAGAATTGTTGGGTTAGGATTGGTTCTGTAGAAATTTGAATTTTAGGGTACCCTGTGTGAGATACTGATAGGTTTTTAGTTCCTTTTCGTTCCTGGTCCTGAGACGGCCTGCAAGATATAAATGCCGAAACATGTCGACTTTTCAGATAAGAGGAGCCTCATAAGATATATTGCAAGACTACTAGTACAGTCATAAGGGGAAATGAAAAGGTGCTGGTGCATTGCACTCCTTATACTCAGTGGCAACCTCTAAGTGAATTAACATTTGGACTTTTTGATGTGACCACCTCTTTGCAAAACAACAAGGGATCTTAAAATTCTAAAAAAAAACTCCAAACTGTCCATGCAGAGTGCAAGTGTGAACATAGACAGGTATTTGAAATAAATACATTTCTTTTGTTTGAATTAAATTTACGATCCAGTGACAATTGATGGTTTCCCTGTTGATTCTTTGAGTGGTATATTTATTTGACCCTACGGATACTTCAGTTTTTTGGTATTTTATGGGCAAGCAGGAGGCATAATCTAGTGACTGACTACCCAAGGGACAATTTATGTACTCCTAGTAGCTGACCAACCAACCCAACTGATGACCAACTTAATTTGGAACCACCCGGCCTGATCTAGTGCCTTACCCACTCTAGACATGTAAAACCTAGTAGATTGCCCCTTAACCTAATGGCCAACCAGCTAGGCTTGATGGAAGACCAACCAGTTTGACTGGTAGTTTAGTTATGTGGGAGTGTCCGACTAGCGAAACGTAGACATAGCGTCAGACTAGACTAGTCTCGTCAAGTGTCTGACTAGCTAAATTGAGTGTCTAGCCAAATTGATCTAGAATTAGACCAGCTGTACCAGGTATTAGACCAGCTGGAACTAGTATAGACCAGATTCGTTACCTTGGTAGACTAGTTAGAGCCACTTTGTGACCAACAACAGCACCATTGTGTATGCCAGAGGGTTTTACACTTTCCCAAGCCCCTTCCTAAAGTAATCATCTAAAACATCAACAAAAAAAGACAGTTTCTCAAAATTATTATGGAAAACGTCCAATATGGCGAGCAAATTAAGCATCACTATCGTTTATTAGAACATTTCCTCTACAAACGTAGACAAAAAACCGCATCTATGCTGTAGCACTTTTCAGTTTGTCAAATAACATTCCATGAAAAGCACTTCAGGTGAGATCAGTGGGTGAGGTGTCATCCTGAAAGGAATTTTAACAGACTGTGTTCTGCATTGTTCTTTTCTGCCAATAAATGCAGTATATGTAATTTAAAATATATTTTCAAAAAGAGGGCTGAAACATTTGAGGGACCTTGGGCAGAAGATTTATGTATATTTAGGAAATGCAATATTAAGTGATTTTCCCAGAATTAGACTAATTTTCAGTTGGGCGCCAAATCAGAGATTTGATTCCAGATTCCGCGGTCATCATTTTGAGCCATTAAGAATGTTTTGACTGGCACTTAGGTAAATTTCTATTGGATTTCAGAGGTGCTTCAATGGATGAGTGCCCCTGAGTCGTCCATCTTGTCATGGCCTGATGCTCCCATCCCCTAGGGTAGGACTTGGAACGCCTACTTGACGATGGACCTGCTAAACATGGTAGCCCACCAAGTAGACCACGTTTCCAGCTAGACGTAGTGTAGTGGGTGTCTTGGGTGACTAGCTTGATGTAGGTACTGGGCACAATTTAAGATGGACTGCAGCAACTCTTAGTGATAGGCCGACTCATCTCGAAAAGGCAGCTATCAGAATACCTGAAGAAAATTTTTTTCCGTATAAAAAAAATGTAAACAAAAAACTGAAAATATGCCTACCTTTTATTCCCAGATACCATGCAGTTGGGTATTACGCTTGCAGAGGCAAGGGATGCTTGTAAATGTAGTATATGCATAAGGACATCTCGGAAAGGCTGGCGAGTATAGAAACCATATTGTGCAGCAGACGAGCAAGAAAGCAGGCAGGCAGATACATATGTGGTTACTTGAGAAACGTGCAGACCGATACATAAGTGGCTGCTGCGTGGTTGGATACTAGTATGAAAAGAGGGCGAATGGATTGATGCATTATAATGTGGATTGGAGACGCGAATGGTGTTCTGCTATTTTATGTTGCTGTGGTGGATACATGGAAGGGCGGTTGGGTATCCAGATGGATGGATGGATGGATGGAAGGATGCAGGATCAAGCGTTTAGATATGTGGATGAGTAGCTATGTGAATGATGAGTGACTGAACTGATGGGTGGGGCGGAACGATCCTACTTTTGATGGATGCACTCCAAATGAAACACTACACCGACCCACACTGTGCTTTACCAATGTGCACTATTCTTGATCGTAGTCTATGGATTTATACAGGAAAAATCCATTCCTCTTATTGTTGGAGTCTGCGTTTTTACACCGCTCACCTCCCAGTACAATAACGTAGTTGTGCTGTGTGGGATATGTGTGTCCCCTTGTCATTCCCAGAGATTGTGGCAGGGTGCCTGGTCTTCCTCATTGTCCTACTGTGATGTGTTTTGAGTTCTGCGCATTGCCCAGAGTTATGTTTGGTCCAGTATATGATGTGGTTGTGTTCGGGTCATTGTCTGGTGCTGTATTTGGTCCATTGTATGATGTGGCTGTGTTCTGTTTTGCCTTGAGGTGTTTTTGGTCCATTATTTGATTTGGTTGTGTTCTGGTGATTGCTTGGTATTGTGTTTCGGTCCAGTGTAGGGTTTGGTGGTGTTCTTGTCCTTGCCTGGTGCTGTTTGGTCCATTGTGTGGCTGTGTCCCTAGTCATTGCCTGGTGCTGTGTTTGGCCCACTACATGATGTGTTTGGGTCCTGGCCATTGCTTGGTGCTGTGTTTGGCCCATTGTATGATGTGTTTGTGTTCTGGTCATTACCCTGTATTTGGGTCTAGTGATATGATATGGAAGCTGAGCGCTGGGTTCAATTTGCAGGAGGATCCTAAGTGTCTGTGCCGGTTTGTGGGTGAAGGTGTGGTGTTCATTGCGCAGTGAGTATGAGTTTAATGCTGGTGAGGTGCTATAAAGCTTTACCATGTGCTTATCAGTCTCTGGTTGGTGGGATGCCCGTTGCCTGGTGGTTATTGATGGTCTAAGAATGGTGCACCGGTCACTGGTGTCTCTGAGCTGTGTTGGGCTTGGTTGTTGGTGATGTGCTGGTCTCCTTAGTGGTCAGCAGTGTAGGGAGCAACATGCCTCTTGGCTAGCCAGATATCTGGCATGTTTGTGCTGTGTCAGCTACTAGTGAGATGTTCTGTTTGCAGTGTTCTTTTGCAAGCGCGTTGTTGGCTCGACCTATTGGAAGCCCCCCCCCGCTGTATGGCACCCAGAAGCACCAGCCTAGCTCGAAATCTTACAGTTTCCCACAGTCCTCTCTGCTTCGGCCAGGAGGTCATGCCTCGTTCAACATTTTCCCAAGACAACCTGGTCAGCAGCACTTTCGGTAATGCAGCCATATTGTGTATGTAGTGCCTTTGAGTTCTGGATGCCACAGCAAAGCCCTCCGGGCCCAGGCCCACGCATGCGTAGTTCATCCAGTCCAGGTCTTTGCTTTGAATTCTGGGACTTGTAACCCTGATCTTTTAATGGTTTCAAAAGGATTAAACATCCGAGAATACAAAGGAAAAAATAACTTGCTGAGCTAGTGACTCATGAAACCTGGAACCTTGAGAGGTCTGCCGGAACCCTGGGTATTTTGCTGTTGCTAGGCGCTCTGAGCAGGCGTACACGTTTTTATTCTCTCCGCACATGGTTCTTGCAGTCCATCCATCCATCTATTCTCTGATTCTACAGGAAGGCGCAACCCTGGCCCTGCGGATACAGAACTACATACAGCTGTAACCTTAACAGCACCGTGCATATCAGTTCCTGCAGGGCTGTCCAGCACTCATCCTTGCAGGCCTCGAAAAATGACCCCTTGCAGGCCTCTGATCCCGCAGGTCTGGGCGTCTCTGATCCCGCAGGTCTGGGCGTCTCTGATCCCGCAGGTCTGGGCGTCTCTGATCCCGCAGGCAGGGGCGGCTCTAGGCTCATTGCGGCCCTGGGCAGGGAGCGTAGGTAGGGGCCCACAGAAAAGGGGGTCTTGGCGGGGCGGAGCCCGCCCCTGGATCTCAGGAAGGGGTTCAGGGTATTTGGAAGTGGAACAGGGCCGGAGGCCGCCAAATCCCTGTCACTGAGGCCACCACGCAAATATGTATCCATCCTCAGAGGATTATTATTATAAGGATATATATTGGCGGCCCCTGGGGTTTGGCGGCCCTGTGCAGGTGCACAGCTTGCACATGCCGAAGGCCGGCCCTGTTACAGGTTTGGGCGTCTCTGATGCTGCAGGCCTTTGCGTCTCTGATCCCGCAGGCCTGTGCGTCTCTGATCCCGCAGGCCTGTGCGTCTCTGATCCCGCAGGCCTGTGCGTCTCTGATCCCGCAGGCCTGTGCGGCTCTGATCCCGCAGGCCTGTGCGTCTCTGATCCCGTACAAACGTGTTTGGATTTACCTAGATCTCAACCAATGTCTGCGACACTCGTTTGCTTTTTAAGACATTGGAAAGTGCCATGAGCATAAACTAGACCAGCCGGTGCGCTTCTCCCCAACGAGAGCCCCAAGGCATAAAACAATTGCCAAACCACAGCAAAACCGCAGGAAACACCACCTGTAAGTAGGCTAAATCTGTGAAATTGCCTCCGAGAACCACAGTAATCAACAACAGTATTTTGCCAGACCCACAGCGTTGTTACCATTGGAAAACCCAGTTCACACCCTGCATTGTGTGACCTTTAAATAACGTTATTACAGGAAAACCACAGAGAGCTTATTGCAGTGCCCCGGACAGACAACACGCGGATGGGAAAACCACAGCCGCATCCAGCGATACAGCACAGTGTGTGTTCCTTGTGATAGGAGCCGCCAGAAACCCAGATATTTCACATAGTGAGGCGTCCTGGTAGAATCCCCATGTAAAAACCGCAGCACTACAGCCTGTGTGTGAAATCTGGACATCTGCCACATTTGTGATTGAGTTTTCGGTCCACCAAACTCTAAATAAGGCCCTAAATGTATAATTTGCTGAATATACATAAAATCATGCTATATATAGTCAAGGCCACTGGAATTATGCAATTGTGCGGCTGTGGCATTTTTCTCATAAATATAGCTTTGCCACATTTGCCAAATAATCCCCTCATCTACTGCATAATCTGCTGATTTTAACCCCCCCAAAAATTGCTCCTAACTCAAACAGTTCAAATGTTACTAAAAAAGCAGTGACACATTTTGCCGTACAGAGAAGTTGCAAAGGGTGACTGGTCATCTTTCTGTTGCTTAACCACTTCGGCGCTGATGACGAGCTCAGCTCGTCATGTAACGCGGCTTTTTGAAAAAAGCCGCACAGCGCAAAAATAGCCGCCGCACGCATAAGGTTAATGCTATATTGGGGTGTTAAACTGGCACTAATTAGGTGCAACCAATGTCCTGACAGCGTGAAAATGATGAAATAATGAAGTCAAATGGTCTTTATTCGGATATAAAATATCCATAAAAGTACAAGTCATCACTGCCAATATACATATAACATACATTTATCAACATCAATAATACAAAAGAATTAAAAACAGGATAGAACAATAATCTTACAGTCAATAAATAACATAAAACCATGAAGTATTACTATTGCAAATTGTGCCACACTATACTGCGTAGTTTGAATTTTCTGGCTTAAATGTTGAAATGTATAGTCACTAACAAGTAGATGGCATTAAAGCCACATACATGGGACTTCAGGTGGTAAATGCTCGTGTTTCACAGACTTGGACACACACAGACACACATGCGTGCACACTCAGACACTGTGCATAAATTTGTGGGGGTGGTGGCCGCCAGCGCCCATTTTTGGAGACTTCAATTATTATTGTACCATCAGACTCTGACAGGCCACAGAAAAGAGGAATGGAAATAAAGGAAAATTGTAACATAGGTAGAAGAACCCTGTTACAGAAGTGTAAGCTGGTGGAAGAAAGAGGCATGAGGTTGATTCAAGAGCAAGCCGCCCTGCTATTCATATCTGCAGGGGACACGCCCCGACCCCCCCCCCCAAAAAAAAAACTCCTCCCCCCACACACACACCTTTCGACCGATTCATTGCCATGTACTATAACTAAAAGGCTCCTTAAAGGACACCGAAAAGTTCAAAACAGTTATGAAGAATGCGAAGATTGTTGTAAACAAACTCCGAAAGCGTGGTGTTTCTTCTGTGTTTCATGGTGGATTCCTTTGGGATTTTTGCAGAAATAAACAGGGAAAGCTTTAGTAAAATGTAGGACAACTCTGCTAGGATTCTAGGTACAGTCATATGGGGTTCTTTATAAGGGAATGTAGATGGCTCATAAGGAAAGTAATAAGGCCTTTTATGTAACCGCTACCAGCAGGAGCGCACTACATTATCTGTAACTTTGAAAAGTATCCTTCAGAATTTAGTGAAACAAATATTCCAAAGATTGCTTTTGCTTTCACTTACGAACACTCCCATGAGATATCTGTGACCTTTCCTTATAAACTCGAGGGTGCAACCCTAGCAAGTAAGGGTGGTCACAAAAAAAGCTAAGAGATGAGCACACAATGTTCTGGCAGCTTGAGAACTTTCTGTGCCTGGACATTTTGTCATCAGCCACTTTCAGAAGGAAGCAGGCCTGGAGCTCGTCAGCCCCACCACACCCTCGCAGGACATGGGAGCCTGGGGCGGGTCACCCTTTCTTGATAAAGATTGCATGTGCTCGAATGTGTCCACACTGAGGTCATGCGACCCGCAAATTGCCCTACACTTGGGGAGTGGAGGGCGATGGATTAAAAACCAAAAGAAGCAAAAGTGGGGAATCTAACAAAAAATCAACAGAATCCACCAGAAACTGCACAGTTTCATCCAGACACCATTTTATGATCTGTGTGCACTGATAGTGCGTGCTAATACTAAGGCTGATCGTCTGAAATTCTATAATGTATTCACACTTTAATGGTAAAATAGTGTGGTATGTGTGTGTTGTGTGCACATGCCACAGAACTGCATGATCAGGCTGCCTGTGCATAAAACCCCGTGTGAGTGGAACCCTAGCCCTGCCAGTATTTGTTAGTGTGTCTGATTTTTTTCTAATAATGATGGGCAAAGCCTCAAAAGGGCTTCTGAAATAATGCCCAGTCATCCTTCGAATCCTGTGAGGGTTACTTCACAAGTCCAAGACACTAAACATGGATACAGAGGAACAGGATGTTCAGTGAAACAAGATGGTATCATTTAAAGTGTTACTAGTTCTATCAATCAATCCGGGTTGATACAGCGCTGCTAATCACCGGATAGGGTATCCAGGCGCTTGCAGGCCCAGGCCTCATTGGAACAGCCCGGTCTTGAGGGCACTTAGGAATTCCAAAGGTGGAGCTCCGGCTCAAATTGCCTGGCCTCAAGAGTCATGACATCAGTATATTCATAGAAAGCTAAGAGGTCTCTCGGAGCCATGTTTATTTTTTGTAATTTCTCCTAAACATATCCCCTCAGAAGTCAGTATGACCTTACTAAAGTGTAACGATGGAACGTAATGTTTGTTTTGAGGAGATAAAAAACAAACACACCGTTTAACTGCGTGTTACTACACAATCAAGTGCTTCCTCTTTTTTCTCGGCCTTGGAATGATGAAAGGCAGAGCCAGTTCTGTTGATCCTAGGACGTGCGGATGGGCCCAGCCCGCATGCAGCGATAACCTGCTTTTCCAGATGGGGAGCAGAGTCCCCGGCCCACGTTTGCAGGGCTGGAAGAGCCGAGACACGCGCGGCGTCGGCCGCTCCCCGCCCGCCCCACCCAAGCTCCAGAGCCCCTATCTCGGGCGGCCCTGCCCGCCCGCGCCTGGCTGCCTTTCAGGCGCACTTTGCTCCGAGGCCCGCCGCCCTGGGAGTGGCGAGGCCGGGCCGAGGCCTGCCAACGCCCCTGGCACGGCGCGCGGCTCGGGCGTGGCCCGGCTCGGGTTTCCGCACACTGGGGAGGGAGCGCAGGGCCACACCTTGCCAGGCCCTGGCGGTGCATCTCCGGGCACCGGCGGCTGTGAGAGGTTATTGGAGCAAACGTGGTGCCCGCAGCAGCATTGGAGTGGGCGGTCTCGCGTTTAATACTCAAAAATAAATATTTGAAGTTCACACGTTATATAATTAAGAATATCAGAACACCCATGTCAAGGCCGGGAGTGTGTTTAGTGTTTAAAATTCGACTACGAATTTCACAATTTTCACCCTGTACACATTTTGCGTTTCTCTTTAAACTTCGCAAGTGCAAAGTGTCTCCGTATACCCAGGTAATTTTGTTCAACAGCGCGAACATTTTTTTACTCTAATTAAAAGCAGCCATGCCGTAAACTGTTGACAGCGTTGTTCTGTAAAAGTTTACCCTGCACAGATTTATTTTTTATGTGCACTTGCCGTTTGAGGACGACCATTCATTGTGTCTTGGTAGTATTAGTATATGGTATGCAAGGCAGAGTTCTGCGGCCAAAATTGTCTCAAGATTTGCGATTGCCCCGCCGTTGTGGCAAAACAAAACCTTCTCATGGTCGCAAAGTTTTCTACAGAGCTTGTAAATGTGGCAAAAATAAATTTGCACACATCCTTGTGCAAGGGAAAATAAAGCTCAGGCGATCGAAATTTGAAATAGGGCGCCTGTAAACGTGAAAAGGGTGTCTCCCCTCTTGCATAGCTCACCCGGATGGGGTAGGTATTGGCATAGTTTTGAAATACCCCCATGCCGCGTTCAGTGCGGGGTATAGTGTGGGTTCAAATGGCACAGATAACAACTGTGACATGACAGGAAGTAAGAACGCACCCCACCCCCTATCAGGATTCCTTTGACGTCAGAGTGGTGATTGGCCATCTAGCCAGAACTGTGGCGTCCTCTGCTGACGGAACTGCCCAAAATACTGCATATGAATATCTGAGCTATTGGACTAGTGTCCTTGAAGTGAGTTTCGTAGCACTAGGGTAGGGGGCGCGTTTCTAGAATAGCCTAAAAAAATAAATGGCTGGCTTTGACCTTCACTGTCACAAGGAAGCCCTTCCTAGGGTGATGTGTTGACACTTGTGAACGTACCGAATGCTGAAGCTGGTCGAGATGGAAGGCCACGAGCCGCCGAGTGACAGCTGTCAATAATAATAATAAAAACATTTATTAAGCGCATGAATACACTAGGACAGTGCGTCTCCGCGCTAGGATGCGTTCCAACCCAAAAAAGTCAAGAGCAGGGTACGAACTGCCATCTGTTTACAACTCAGAACAAACTGGCACAAAAGATTCTCAGCAGTAGGTGCATTTTGCTGTTGGCAGCACCCACGTTTTGCAGTTGTCATTCTGCCTGTGTTGTGCAGCAACACTTGAAATCATGCCCTGAGATAATCCGTGAACACAACTGTGCATGTATTCAGCCCCCATGGTCCTTGCCAGCTGCACACAGAACTGGCAAAAGTGTGGTGGTGTTTCAAGGCCTTTGTGTTGTGTTATCTCCTTGAATCAAAAATGCTGAATATCGAGACAGAGTCTGATCCATGCCACATTTTCCAGATAACCAAAGACTGTAACAGTTCCATTCCCATTCATTGTATTACATGACGTTTCCGAAAATCTGTCCTGGGTCCATCCTGCTGGGACTTCTTTGGACGCCTCTTGTGCACATCCACGCAAGACGCGGTCCCCTTCAGTTCCAGGTACTGCTGATGCAATGCGTGCTTTTACATACAATATAGAGATATCTTCTGACATTTAGATAATGCTTCTTTCTGCCTTTCTCCACTAAAACATTGCCCGGATTCCTTGCAGTCACGTGACTTCTTAGAATGTCAATGTGTTTCTACTGAGACATCACCTGACCGTGCAGGGCATAGGAAAGAGGCCGCCCCAGGTCTCATTGCCTCAGGATGGTGTGCGAATAGAATGTGCCATGCAGAACAAGCATTTACAATGCAATGGTCTCGGCATTGTTACAGTTAGAGCTATTGGCATTGCTCATGACATTATTTTTATTTATTTTTTTGTTTTTAAAACATATAAATAAATGGCATTGTCATTTACAATGCCAATAGCTTAATCTCTCGCAAATGCGAGACCTATTGCATTTGCACCCACACACAGAGCCACACACTCAAAGCCACCCACACAGAGCCACCCACACAGAGTCATTCACACACACACACAGAGCCACCTACACACACACAGAGCCCAACACACACACACAGTCATCCCTCAGTCTAGGTCAGCCACACGCCCATCTCTGCCCAGTAACGCCCCAGGGAACAGAGGCAAGGAAAAAACGATCAGAAGCAGGGAACGATCAGAAGCAGGTACAGAGGCAAGAAAAACAAGATTATCACAATTATTACATACAATTTTATATAACCAAATCCATTCAGTAGAAAAACAACCACCCCAGGATTGACTTCAATAAATACAACCATACCACAACCATTCAAACACATCCATAATCTCACAACAATTCATACAGCCAGCATCTGTACAAGGTAGAGGCTATGTGTGACAAAAGAAACCTCTGCGACCAAATAGATATTTATATTCAGATCACAAGGCTCAATACAGGGTTGACGCGTGTTTCGGTGGTATAAGAAGGGTGGTTAGACAACCTTCCCAGATACCCACATCAATATCACAGCAACTTAAAATACAAGAAAGTCACTTATTATGAGTACTACTAGTAAAGCACTTATAAATTGTTGATTGGACCGAACATGAACACACAGTAGAGACTGTTGGTCATAAGTCACCCTACAAATGTACTGCTCCCACTACTTACAAATGGGGGCCCAAAACAAATCATTCAAACCACCATTTATTAAACATACCATAGTGTGAATGGTGTTTAGAAAAGTATGAACTTTGAAAAACTCCAGAGTACCAACCACCAGTTTTGAAAACAACTCTCACCATCATACTGTGAATATAGAGAGACTCCAGAGTACCAACCACCAGTTTTGAAAACAGCTATCACCATCATACTGTGATCAACTGTATCTTAAGAAAAGAAAGGGTGAACCCTGTCGTTTATGGTCAATGTGTCTAGTTCTGTGGCCCTATATTAAATAAATTCACATAATTACTCACAGGATCAGAGAATGGGGGGATTTCTTAGAAATTATCAACCAGCAGCTATTCGTGTAATCTCTTGTTCAGAGACCACGTCCTCCCTTGTACTCAACACTTCTGTGTCTGTATACATAGTAAAATAAGTCATTAAAAAGGTACCTGGGATGGAGTTTATACATGGTATGAGTTTAACCTGCTTCCCCTAGTATCCTTACGAAAGATTGTTTCCTTCGTCAAAGTCAGATTTTTCAATATCTTGTGCCTGTGGTCCAATGCACTAAAAGGCCAGGCTAGTCCTAAAGAAAGGGAAACATGAACCTGTTATATATTGTCTCTTCAAGTGGATCAACGGGGTCCAACTAGTCTGTTTCTGGTAGCCATAATTATCTTGCAAGTTGCCACAAGTACTAACCTAAATACTTTGAGAAGGTGAGACTCTGGCCAGTCTTCTGCGTTCTTATATGTCAGTCTTTGTTCCACATTAGTCTGTAGCTTTAGCTCAAACAATTATGTATGTTCCACTATAAAGAAAGACAACGAAATGACAGGCAGTCAATTAACTACCTTATCGCGAACACCAGGAGTTAGATTAAACGCGGATGCCATGCTTATCCTCACAAGGATCATTGAGGCAGTCCCGACTCCCGAAATTCCCGATTTTAACCACCTCGCATCTCAATTTAAAAAAAAGGAGTTTGTCATTTACCTAGTACCCCCACTACTAATAATCACTATATCGACCGCAAAACAACAGTACTTGAGTAAAGCGCGGGTGAAATGCTCTTAACCACCTCGACTATTAAGGCAGTCCCAACTCCGGTTATGCCAGCTTTCCAACATCGCTTCTCTTGATGCAGAAGGAATTCATCCTTAATATGACCATCCAACTGCTTATATACATATACTCGCCCATAAACGACTACAATTAAATTGTACGCGGGCGCAGTACTCTGGCCCCCATTAAATAATAATGCAATCCCGACTCCCGTTATATCAGCTATCCAGGGTCTCTCCTCTCAGTCAGGAAGGAGTTAATCATTAGCATAGTCCCCCCACTACTTAAAATCATAATGTCCACCCTAAAAGGAGGAGCATAGAGAATAGACAATAGAGACCCCCAGCTACCGCGCTTACCTGTTTTATAAAATCTGGTATCCAGAACGCTCTGGCCCACGGCTCTACACTCGATGTGCGATCAGTTATGCCTGACTTGAGGGGCTTTAAAGAGCCCCATAGTTAAATTGCAAAAGGCGCGAAACGTAACATAGGTGGGCGATCAGCAGAGATCTGTGATCACCTCCATAGAAATAGGACTATGCCTACACTGAAAGTGGGCGCCATTTTGTAGTGTGTAGTGACGGCTCTACAATTGATGTACGATCACTTATACCGGGCTCGACGTGCTTTTAGACAGCCCCAGACTCAAATTTACAAAAGGCGCGAAAATGTTACATAGGTGGGAGATTGACAAAGAACACCAAAAGTGGGCTCCATATTGTGGTGTGTAGTGACAAAGTTTATCATAGTACAAAAAAGGAGCAAAACAAAAGATTTAGAAAGATCAATGTAAAGATGTTAATTAGTTGACAGAATAAATAATCATCTTTGTAATAATAAGAAAACTTACCGGCTCGGGGGGAGGGGTCTCTGTCTGTTGTGCGGCCGGTCAGACAACGCCATACACACCACCACGTTTCTCTGAGGCCAAGCAGAAATGCCTCGGAGAAACCACTGTCATTCTCGGGATTGAGGGGCGTGTTTATTGTTCTCTCCTCTTCCCATTGGCTGGAATGTAAAATTCCAGCCAATGGGAAGAGGAGAGAAAGAAAACAGAAGGAAACGAAAAAACACACCCCTCAATCCCAAAAAGACGTGGCTTAAACGGACAGACGCCCCTCTCGTCCAATGGCTGGCTTCCATTTAGTAAGCCAGCCAATGGAGAAGAGGGGCGGGTTCAAGCCCCACTCTCTAAGACATAAAGTCTCGGAGCGAGACTGCGCAAGCGCAGCCTTTCGCTAGCCGAGACCTAAAAAGCAGTTCAAATGCAGCAAGAGCCATCTATGCTGTAGTGAATAATACCAGCTTGAACAGTTATAGGGCAAGAGTAAAAAGAAGACTGACTTAAAACAGGTAACACGGCTGGCAATGTGTTTGACTAAGATTTTGTGTTGATCATGTTTTCTTTGTGTAAGACTGTCTGCACATGATGGGTTAAATGCAAGGAGATTGTGTGTGGAAACGAAAATATGTATCATGTTTAGTTGTTCCAAGGCCCCGTTTTGCAGGCCTGCCCTTAATAAGCTAAGACTTTTAAAAAGTAAAATGTATGTACTATCAATACTTGCATGGGCTTTCGGTGATTCCTCTTAACCCATTGGCCTGCTGCAGCGTCAAGCACATTTTGTTTCTGCTCACCACAGCATACAGCATGGGGCACAGTGCCAGCCCTCTTCAGCCAGTAGCTTACCTGGATGTGTGAGTTGAAGTTCTGTTCCTGCACAGTGTTCACATCCACACAATAAGTAGTCCCCTTCAGTGCCAGGGACTACAGATGCAAAGAGTGCTCTTACATAAATGCTTTCTGGTCTTTAGACAATGCTTGTTTTCATACAATGTGTGCCACCACAAATAAAATAAATAGAAAGCCAAAAGATCAGCGTTCATCAGCAGGCTTGATGTCTTTACCAGTGCTTGTTTAATTTTATTGATTTTGGTTTTTAAGGATGGGCACAGATTTCATAGGTTAAAAGTGCAAATGGAACTGGAGACTCTGGAGTCTGTGAAATGCTGCAGTTGGCACATATTGGGCATGTTACACGAGTCAAACCACTTAATGTCTAGTTCGCTAAGCGTGATGGACACAGAGCATGGTACTTACAATAGCTGGGAAACAGATACCAACAATACTCGTTTAGGAATGTTTGCTAGAAAGTTGGTAACAGGCCCCAGTATGCTTTCTGAGTGGTTGAGTAAGTAGTTATGAATGTTTGAAAAGACTGTTAGTTTGAAGTGTAGTCTACTTTTTTGAGTGATTCAATAAGAAGTTACTCAGTTTGTTATGCATTTTTTAAAAGAGTGTTTGAGTAAGTAGGTACTCAGTTTGTTATAGTGATTGAAAAGAGTTTGGTTTGAGCTGTAGACTGGTTTTTGAGTGGTTTAGCAAGTAGATACTCTGGTAGTTAGGCATGCTTGAAAAGTATGTTGGTTTGAGGGGTACCTGTTACAATGCATACAATCCAGATAAATGTTGATGATCCATTGTCGTGAGGTAGCGCGGTTTTAAATGTGCTCGTTGGTTGGGATGGTGTCTATGTGCCCTCTCGGTCCGTATAGAAGTCTAGGAGAGACCATAGCACATCCTCCAAGTGGTATTAGAGTTATTTCAGAACATTGTGGACGAGGCGCGGGTGGTGCCTCTTTGACAACAGTAAGAACCTGGATCTGTAAAAACAAATCTAGCTGTTCCCTATCCTTGGTATAACTTGGGCAGAGTTGTGGTGGTAAGAGTGGTATGTTTCCAGTGCATCTAGCTTGTGACGGCATGGGACCCATAAGTGTAAATTACTTGTTCGGTTGTTGGAAGAGCTTGCTTGATATGGTATTCCAAACATTGCGGCAAGCTAAACGTTAGCATCAGAAATTGAATCCAGCTTTAAAAGTTGACTTGACTGTTTACTTGATGTAGAGCTGTTTCAGTAGTTTGGCTTGACTCTATCTTCCTCTCTTGCAGGCTGGCAGCCCGGTACAAACCAAACCGTTGCAACTGAAAACGGGGAAGGCTATGATGGCTGCGTCGTCGCTTCTTGAGGACCGTGGGATGGAGAACCCAGTTCTGCTTCAGGACATCAAATTGGAGCCACCTGAGGAACTTCTGGATAGTGACTCCAGCCAACCACAGGCAGAACCTGTGGACCTGTCGCTGAACAAGTCCAAAGGGTCATTCAAGGCCCTGCTGCAGACCCCGTCCTCTCGGTCGTCTCCAATTTTGACGCCGGCTCCCTCCCCGTATGCCACGATGATGTCCATGTCATCGTCAAGCTTGGGCTCCTCGTCCGCCATCCCAGCAGTGTTGTCGCCCGGGTCTATTCTCGCTTCCACGCAGGGCAGTGGTGGGCAGCAGATACTGCACGTGATCCATACCATTCCATCCGTCAACATGCCCAGCAAGATGGGCAGCCTGCAGACTATCCCGCTGGTGGTGCAGTCGCTGCCGGTGGTGTACACGAACATGCCGACGGACGGAATGACGGCTTCTATGACTGTACCTCTGATTGGAGGAGACGGAAAATCTGCAGGAACTGGTAAGATCACAGTTTTATTCCCATCGGTGTCACATACTTTCCATTCCTTTGAATTGTAGTTCCTTGGCACCTACCACTTTCTTCGTCAAAGGAAACTCTGGTTCTTTACATGTGGTTGTGAAACCACATAGGTGTGCAACTATATATTTTGTTTTGAGGGTTGTGGTTTAGATAGTGCTGTGGAATTGTAATTCACTTTTTTCCAACTAATCCATTTGCATTGCAAACAGA
This sequence comes from Lissotriton helveticus, assembly GCF_964261635.1. Taxonomy (NCBI): domain Eukaryota; kingdom Metazoa; phylum Chordata; class Amphibia; order Caudata; family Salamandridae; genus Lissotriton; species Lissotriton helveticus. Next base: position 1,099,819,106 of record NC_136071.1, on the reverse strand, counting down.
GTTGGGAAGTGAGCATACATATGCTGTGCACACTCTACAAGACTATGGTCTAAAAAAAAGTTCAAGGGTCACCAGGTGACTGTCAATTTCTATTTTTAATTCCATATTGTATACAAAAGGGACTCACCCAAGTTATGCGAGCAGTTTAAATATCCCACATAACTGCCGAGACCAGGAGACCTAATTTGTTTCCCTAGGATTAAGAAATGTAAGTCAGATGACAGTGTTTATTCCCTCATAGCAAGAGTTTTGTTACATGACATAATTCCCTCCTGCAATGCTGAGTTGTATGTTTCATGTTCATGTTTCAGTTTCATTTTCTGGTAGTAAGAGTTGCATGTTAAGTGGTATGGTGTCCACCTCCGGTACCAAAAGTCGAATAGTACAGCAAATAGCAAGGGTTACGTGTTTGATTACATCATTTCCTGTTCCTGGACCAAGAATTGCATGTTAGATGACATCATTTCCTCCACCTTGACTGGTCGTTGTAGTGAATTTTTGAACCTGTTTTTCTCTCTTTCTCTTTTTAAGACGTTTTGAGTCAGTGGAGTAGGCCGCGTTCAACTGTCAAACATGTTAATTTGCTGTGACACTTAAAAAAAAAAGTATACATTTTTGTTAGAAATATGAAGAGCCTCATGAACACCTTCGCCACTCTAATGACCTTATCACTTAGTAATATGTATTGAAACGGAGCCATTGCATGACAGTGGTATGCTGCCTGTTTGCGAAATTAATATACAAATATTCACGTATAAATAGGCTCCTGTAGAAGAAGGGAATTTTTGACATCCTTAAACAGTCCAGTGAGTTTTTATACAGGTCCCACTTGATTTGGAGTGGGCGATCACCAAATAAGTCTTATTCTGTTGACTTTTGGGCGCGTTTCTTTTGTGTTTGTTATTATTCTTTGCGCAGCCTCATCCCAACCTCGTTGCACCAACACATACATTTTCCCGCCATGTGCACTATTGCGAAACACATCCTGATGGCCGAAAATTAGATTCTAATTAGAATAAAATTAGATCCCTCCCTAAATAATAAAATCATTATTGTACATGACGGTCACAGTTTTCTCAGTTGTTACAGCATTTGGTATGTAGCTTATTTTTTTCTCGTGAAATATTATATTTACGTAGAAGTAAGACCTACACGTGTATAAACAGTAAATAAATGATGTAAGCAGCAAATGCATTAAAATGCATAATTTGCAAAGATTAAAACTAAATATTTAATTCAAAATAGGACTGGGCGGACTCAGTAAAATTGAAAACGCCAGAAGAGGTGTAAAGGGAGATGGAAAACAGAAAAATAAGACGCATTATGGTAGCTAACCGATCAGTTCGGACATTACGTTTAAACACTAGCCATAAAAAGTCGAGTAGTTGTTCACCCTGCACCAGTTTCAGAAGTCATAATGTGATTTTGGTTCCACTGTTTACTTTGGGGGGGGTCTGTGTTAGTCATGAGTGGATACAGAGCACGAGCTCATGCTGGGAGGGATGTGAACGGAAGGGAGTTTAGACGCATACGAAAATGAGCTTTGGCTCAACTACCCTTTTGTGATGGAAGGGTGACTGCAGCCAAGCTTGATTGACACTTCACAGGTACAGCACGCGCAGAGTCAGTGCAGGGCCCCCTGACGCATACGTGCGCACGCACGCATCCCACGTACAGGGCCGGCAGCGGGAGTGCGCGTGACTTGGCCCAGGCGTCCCTGACGCACTCGTGTACACAGAATTGACTACAGCCGTGCCAGCTTCTCAGAGACAAGAAACAGTCGCATCACGATTCAAGGCGTTGCCTCCCCCACCACACACACACAACTGGGACTACACAGAACACAGCAGTGCACTTTTTCTATCCTATACAGAACAGCTGCAGGAGCAGGGCAGCAGCAGGGAACCCCTCACTGGTCAAGGGCTGCGTTTAAAACCTCCTATTGGCTGCATTCAGAGTGTGTAAACAACAAGACAAGACCCAAAGGACAGCAAAGGAAATGCTGAGTAGCAGATGGAGAGATCAAAGACCAACAGAAAAGGGTGGTTGTGTCCTCACTGTGTGGCATAAACAGCACTGGTAGACCCTCGTCTGGAGAACAGTTTCCACCTCCCTGGAGAGAGTCTGCGCCATGTTGTCTAGTTCTTGATGCCACATCTGGGATACTCTGTCCAGTTCTGGGGGTCACCTCTTTTCTGTTTTTCCAGGTGATGGTGACACAATTGTTATGTTTTGTCCTGGCCAGGCGATCACTTCCGACGTTTGAGTAAGTGTACTGTTAGCGGGCTAGTTAGTGTGTGTTGTTGTGTGGGTGCGAAAGCAATGGGTTGGGTGGACAAGTAATGAATGGATGCGTGAATAGCTCAATCGAGCAGTATCAATGGGTGAGTAGAAGGCCGAGGTTTTCGGTGACTATATGGATGAATGTGCGGAGTGATAAGTGAGTACATGGGTGAGTGTGTGCACCACTATTACTTGAACACTATCGAATCAACTGACTGCCACATGGACTGTGCATTGGTCCTTAATGGTAAATGTAAATGTAAATGTAGTTGAGCTTATATAGCGCACAGCTACCCGCAGTGGGTTTCCCGGCGCTTGCTTAGGGAACCCGTCCTGATATTCCCCTGTGAGATATCAGGGTATCCACAAGGTGAAAGTCGGGCATCCCGCCGCGAGGGGCCGCTGTGGAGATTAAGCAAGCTATTGCCCAGAGTCGTACCGCGACTCGTCATTCCCTGAGCTTGGCTTTTGTTCTCAAATCGTTGTGATTAAGTTTGATTAATGCATCTGCCCGGTTGTAGTAATGGCAGGATGAGGGAATGGCCGTGGTTGATGTAAAGTTTATGTCGACGTAAAGGTCGTCCACTCTAAATAGAAGTAGGATCCAGTGTGAGGGTGGATGGGTGAGTGAAACAGATGGATAGGTAAATGGTTCAATGAGCTTGTGGGTGAGTAAGTTGAAGTACTTGTGGATGGGTATGGTCTGTGGGTGGTTGAACTGTTGTATGGAAGTGCTTATTTTTCGAACTCTTGTCCATGAGGGGTGCATGAGCCCAGATGCAAGTGCCTGTACCTCTGAGCTATAGCTCCTGGCTAAAGCTCTTATCTTTTGATGGGTGACTATGGGCATGGTGGTTGCCGATGGATGAACTGGTGCAAAGACTGGGGTGTACGTCAATCAATGTATGGGTGATTGGGTAATAGGCAGCCATGGGATTGAATAGCAGTGTTTGAGCCAGTGGGTGTATGAGTGAGTGACTGGATGGGGTAGGTCATGGGTGGCCGGATTGGGTGTATGAGTGTATTAGTGAGTTATTGGATTTGCAGGTGTGTGTATGGGTTGGAGAGAGACTGGATGCACGAGAAACAGAGAGGGAGAGAGAGCGAGAGCATGAGAGGAATGAACCAGATAGAACCTGGAGGCTTGAATAGTGATATTTAAACAGAATTTAGGTAGTAGTGTTCCCGAAGGAAGCGTCCGCACAATTCTTTATAATACAATAGTATTATATATGCACATAATACACGATGTATATGGAGCAACAAAACATAATTAAATACACAGAGGGTGCTAAAGAAACTCAAGACACCTACTACCTCAAGGTGCTATATGCATACACAGGAAGTGAATGCCACAAAGACTATTGAGAGTTTGAGATTCTAATTACAGCACTCCAAACGGTCATAAATTGTTCAGTCTGGGCTTAAGTATGGAGCCCTCAGCACAGAAGCTCTATCTATCATAGAGATTGGAATCAAGAGAACAGACAATGTTCCAATAGATAACCAGGATCCAAATAGTCCAAGATGAATTCAAGTAGAGTCCATTTTAAGTTTCTTCAATATTTTTCTTTATTGATATTCAAATTTCATAAAATAGATTTTCCCAGCATGTACAGCTTCTGTGCTGAGGGCTCCATAGTTAAGCCCAGACTGAACAATGTATGACCGTTTGGAGTGCTGTAATTAGAATCTCAAACTCTCAATAGTGATATTTAAACATCAACAGAGGTAACCAGGGAACAATAAACTCTTAAAAGGATATTGCCTCCCTGTTACCTCGCTTGATCTTGCTCATACTGCTTCCTTTCCCTTTCAAGCTACATTTTTGGAATTTTTACAACCCAGGATGAAACGGCAACATCAGTACTGCTAAGCAAACCGTTTCTAAACAAACAATTCATTTACAAAGCAGGATCTGTTTTGAATATGAAAATAACTTGGCAAACAGTGATTAACATTTTGAAGGCTGTAGAAAGCTCGTCTGGGAGCGGAGACGCAGCCTGTACAGTGATGACATATAGAATGACGCATGTATAGCCGTGTATGGGGTACACCCTGGGTGTCTAGGAACCCCACTCCCATATGGGCAGCCTGCACAGTGATCACATATAGAATGATGCAAGTATAACCGTGTGTGTGGTGCACCCTGGGTGTTTAGGGGCCCCTTCGCTCATATGGGCAGCCTGCACAGTGATCACATATAGAATGATGCAAGTATAGCCATGTATGGGGGGCACCCTGGATGTCTAGGATCCCCCCTCCCATATGGGCAGCCTGCACAGTGATCACATATAGAATGAGGCCAGTATAGCTGTGTATGGGGGGGCACCCTGGGTGTCTAGGAACCCCACTCCCATATGGGCAGCCTGCACAGTGATCACATATAGAATGATGCCAGTATAGCTGTGTGTGGGGGGCACCGTGTGAGGTTAGCCCCCTTCTCTCCCATGGGCAGCCTGGATGCCTGACTCAGCCTTATACCCCCGAACCAGGCAGGTATGCGTTGACCTCAATGCAGAGCCCGGCATCCCTTGCATGACAAAGGACACGACGCCTGCACACACATAGTCTGAAACCAGTTACCATCCCCTTTGTGGCCGGGATATTGTTTTTTTGTGAGTTGTAGGAAATTCATCCGTTATCTGATAAACATCATTCCAAAATTGATCGTTCCTCGGAATCCGGTTTCGGCCCACAGATCTGCATAGTTTGCATTTTTGAGCTAAAGGGAGCCGTGTGATGGCTTGTAACAAAAGCAGTGTGTGCAGGAATAAGGAAGGCGCCGCGTGATAAAAGCAATGTGTGCATAAATAAGTAAAGGGTGCTTGTGATGGCTTGTAACAAAAGCAGTGTGTGCAGGAATAAGGAAGGCCGTGTGATGGCTTGTAACAAAAGCAGTGTGCGCAGGAATAAGGAAGGCGCTGTGCGATGGCTTGTAACAAAAGCAGTGTGTGGAGAGACAAGGAAGGCGCCGCGTGATAAAAGCAGTGTGTCCAGGAATAAGGAAGGCGCCGCGTGATAAAAGCAGTGTGTGCAGGAATACGGAAGGCCGCGTGATGGCTTGTAACAAAAGCAGTGTGTGCAGGAATAAGGAAGGCGCCGTTTGATGGCTTGTAACGAAAGCAGTGTGTGGAGGGACAAGGAAGGCACTGCGTGATAAAAGCAGTGTGTCCAGGAATAAGGAAGGCGCCGCGTGATAAAAGCAGTGTGTGTAGGAATAAGGAAGGCGCTGTGTGATGGCTTGTAACAAAAGCAGTGTGTGGAGGGACAAAAAAGGTGCCACGTGATAAAAGTAGTGTGTGCAGGAAGGAATAAGGAAGGCCGTGTGATAGCTTGTAACAAAAGCGGTGTGTGCAGGGACAAGGAAGGCGCGTGATACAAGAAGTGTGTGCAGGAATAAGGAAGGCGCTGTGCTCAGAGGCAGTGTATTAACTAAGGATGGGCAAAATTTTCGAATTCGCGCGAAAGCGAATTCGCGGTCCGTGAAATCCGCGAATTTGTGCGAACTTGCGCATTTTTTTATTTTGGCGTGTTCGCAGTTTTTTTTTCAGCATGGCTACCGCGAACTTACCCATGCGGTCGTTTTTGGGCGCGACCATCTTGTTCGCGGGAGGAAAACAACTCTGCAAACTCAGAATCAAGGTAAGTCAACGCAGCGCGCGCGAGATTGTATATTTGAAGTGCGAACAAGCAAAAAAAAATCGCGAACTTGCGAATTGCTTGGCAATTTTGCGCGATTCGCAGAGCGCAAAATTGCCAAAAATCCACAAATTTCGCGAGCGGGACGAATTTTCAGCCCAGGCTTAGTATTAACTTGCTGGAACAGATAATGTGCATTGAATATGCAGCTGTTTTGTCTGCAGATACCGTGCAAGTTGTGTGTATGCGGTGAGTGCGAGCTGCGTGGTTGCGCAAGAGTGTAGGCTTCGTGTTTGTGCAGAGCATGTATGCATGGGAGGCAGGGGGCACAGCTGTCCATCACAAACTGATGTTAGTCCATACACCCAACAAGGGAGATGTTATGGTTGGAATGCACGCTTGCTCTGCTCTGCCCCCTGCGGTGGCTTGCAAGCATTCCCTACCGGAGTTCCTGAGCACGTGGGGCTGGTGCTGGCTCTGCTCCTGCCCTTTCTCCTGGTAGAAGAAGCCTGCAGGTGCTTCCGGAGACGTGCCATGCCAGCCACCCAGGAAGACCCAAAGAACTTGGGGGCCGTCGGAAGCCACCTCCTGCAGAACCCCGAAGTGGAGAGGTGTGGTGCAGCGCCCAGGGCAGCTGACTTCGGAGCACAGTGTTCACTGTTCGATGCCAGGCGGCAGCTCAGCTTAGCACCATGTGACTCTAGGCAGTAGCTCACTTAATTTCCACGACGGCCCTCAGCGCCTCGAGACCCGTATGGATGAGTAGTTCGTGCTTTACAAATAAGGATTTACATTTTTTACCAAGGGCTGTAGCTGGGAGCACATCCTGGGCTAGCATTGAGCTGGCGAGCCTAAGAGCAAGGAGAAGAGCACCAGCGGGCACTACCAATGCACCATGCCCGATGCAGGGAAAAAGCGAACAATGGAAGAATTGCTTCTGTGGACGACCTTCACTTCCGCTTGCAAACCCGAGCTAGTACTGAACACTAAACTGCAGTGGGAACAAAAGCCTCATATCACATGCTCAGCCATGTAGTGGCTCGCTTTTAGAGGGCAAAGCGGATATTTTCATAAAGAGGATCGCTTTGCCTCCATGGCATCAAAGGGGTGCCTTACCATAGCTGCAGTGCACGCGGAGCATTGCTTTTGCAAAGCAAGAGTCTTCAAGTCACCTGGCTCTGTCCAGGTCTGCAACCAGTGTGATGCCTGTTTGTACTGCATCAGCAGGGGATGAAAGCAATTGTTTTGTGTGATCTCATTTCCAACACAAGGGCAACTCAGGAAGCTTTATTAAAGATGTTTGTGGATCTAGAGATGTCCAGGCGTGATTGACTGAAAGACATCGCTGACCGTCTATTTCTAAACTGTTAAAGGGGGAAGTACTTTGGTTACACATCCGCAAGTCACTTTCACATGGGCAACTCTTGTGCTGCTTGAAGAAACTGCATCCCCATAGGTTTGGAGTTAGAAAAACCATTGCATGGCAGATGTGCGTTTTCCTCACCAGAAAATTGAAGAACAAAGGCATCTCCTTAAATGAGGGCCATCTACAGCTCTTTGGCACAAGTTAGAACTAGAAACTGGCAAGGAGAGCTGAGATAAGGGTACTCTAACAAAAAGTGTCCTCAGGGCATCGGGATGAGGCCTGACCCTTTGAGTGACATTGGCGGGGATATGAATATGTTCTTTTCAGGGACAATTGGCAAATCAGAACTAAATGAACAGGCCACGTTCGCGGGCGAGGATGTGAAACTATGTGTACATAGGAGGTGATGCATCTGAGAACCTTCAGGCTTTTATTGTATCTCCTGCTAGAAGGGTAGAAGATATACGAAGACAATTTTAACCTAGCCGTGTGCAGCCTCCCTGCACCATCCCGAGAAGGTGGTCTTCCAGGTAACGGTGTCACTCAGGGCACAAGTCGTAAAAAAAGAAGTGGAGGGACGCTGTCACCGGAAGTGACGTCACGACAGAAAGTGACGTCACGGAAGGTGCCGAGCTCCTTGTCCCAGAGACCAAAGAGTGAAGTCCAGCTGTTTGGCAGGGGGGATGGTGTCCCCCCGGTAAAATAAGTGGGGGGACTCCATCCACCCGCGTGGTACCCCGACTCGAGCCCTGGTGTCACTGAATCTCGAGGCAGAATCTTCTTTAATGAGAGTTTGAGCTGGAACCCAAGGGTATTTACCCTGTGAGATGCCCTCTGTGGCCCATGGCAACCAGTGCATGCACAGGAGGGCCCATCTACACGCAGTGGACCTGGTCCTGTGTGTGGCTGTTGCTGGTTGAGTTGGTTGTGAGTGAGCAGGTGTGACAGCCTTGCTGAGACCTCTGCCGAGTGTCTGTCTGTTGAAAGATCAGGTTGACCGTGCACCCAAGAGTCTTTTTTTTTGCCAGCTGATGAAGCTTGTGGTCCTTTGTTAAGTTTGAGGTTGTGTTGTTTTAGGAGGGTTCGGCTCACACATTAAGGCCTCTGCTCAGCAGAAGTCTCCTTCCCTTCGAGAATGGAGATGACATCAGTAAATTGTGAAAGGAATTAGCATGGATTGCCTGGTTGTTTGAGGCAAAGGAGATTATGTGGCCTTGGTTGGCAGTGCAGGATCCGAGGTTTCATGAAGGATGTTTTGTTTTTCGATGATTTTATCTGAAGTCGATGTTTAGCTTGAGAATGATGTCAGGACACTGCGGCTCTCGCTGCTGGACCTGTGCTCTATTGGCATTTCGGATTTGCCTGGCACTAGGTCTCTTGCTCTTCGGTCGTTTCCCTGTGGGATGGAGGAGTTCTCTGGTGTCGGGCAGTCTGTGCTCTCCAGTGGTGAGTAGTCGTCGGAGCCAGGTTTCCCACTGAGTCTGTGCTCCATTGCGGGGAGTAGTTGCCTGGCGCCTCTGGTGAATATGCTCTCTCTTGGTTTGTTTCCTTTTGCTGTCTGGATTCAGTCATGTTTTTGTAAAGAGCCAGGGTGTGGTGCAACATTCAATTGTGAGCTGGCCGACTGTTTCCAACAATTTAGCTGATGTTAAGAAGAGTGAATGACATTTTAGAGAAGCAGTAGAGGGTGAATGGTTGGTTGTGCAGGTGTGTGAAAGAGAGAGAGAGAGAGAGAGATGCAAAAAAGGTACTGACCAATAAACGCAGATGCAAAGTTTTACTCAGCCAAACACCATTTGTGACAGGATGGAGGCTGTGTGTGCGAGCCTGTGTGTGTGTGTGTCTGAGAAACTATGGTGGCTGGGCTGGGTAACACAGTGTTGGTAAACTCCTAAAATTCCAGCTGTTCAAAGACACATGTTGTGTGTTCGTGTATGCCTGTGTATGTGTAACCAACCTCTGTGGTGTATGTGTGTGTGGATTGTTTTTCTTTTTCCAGGATTTCCCTGTGATTGCTGATAGGTAGATATGCTTTTAGAGTTGAGAAATGTGGACGGGTTGACCTACTTGAAGGAAGTTGTATCCCGGTAACCATTGGGTGGTAGTCTGGGTGGGTGGGCATCCCTCAGGGCAAGTGTCATTGGGCGTTATGTGGCGAGTTGGTGTGCAATTTCTTTGTGTATGAACATTTAGAGTGGCTGAAGTGGGGGTGTTTTAGAGTGGGTGGTGGTTAAGAGTGTAGGGTGGTGGTAAGTGATTCCTAGTATGTATTGGTGTGAATGGTGTTGGAGGTGTGGTATGAGGGAGGGGTGGTGTGTTGAGGTAGATCTGTGGAGGGAGATGGGGAGAAATCTATAAAATGAGAGAGGAGAGTTTTGAGTTCTGCTAAATAACCATTCCTATGTCCTTTAGTGGCTCAAAACTGTTTATTTTGCGTTGTCTTGCTAACACCTCGATTTGCCATTTTGCCTTCATGGTCAAAGGGTTTCACCTACCTCGGTGCTGGGGCAAAGCCACGCATTTTGTCTACCCTCATTAAAAGCTTACCTCTATCCCTTCTTTGAGGACATTGTGCCACCTCCTCCTCTCGTCTTCCTTAACAAAGCCTCTCAAGATGCGTAACATGGCTCGAGCCTAGAGGACCGAAACACATGGCTCTTGGGACGGGGGCCAAGCATCCTTTGCAGGTAGGCCCAAAAGTGGCCACTACTTCTGTGCTCTGTGGAGATTAGCTTCCGGATTACAGAATACAAATGTATTAAAGTGTGACCCTCAAACACAGCTTGGCAATATGCCATTAAGCTCGTGTGTCGTGATTGATGGTGTTTCTAGGGGCTTTAACTGCATGGGGTATCTTAACAGCTGCCCGTTATAAAATGTAAAATGCATTTGTATAGTGCATCGAGGTACCCTTTCTACGCCCCAAAGCGCTTCTGGCATCTCGGATTCTTATTGACTGGAGTCAAAGAGGTCTGTTGTTCTTAATTCTGAGCTAGAGACAGCTTCAGCTGTTTGCCAGCCGGGAGTTTTTAAGAAATACATGCACAGTTACAGGGGTTCCGGAGAGTGCTCGAGTCTGCTCAAGTGTCAATCACGGTTTGCTTCCGCGAGCCACGGATACAGCATGCTGCACCCATTCACACGTGCACATCCACCGGAAAAATAGTGTTTTCCAGGGCTGGCGTGCTGGCACTGCCTGGACAGTCCTTGTGGTTTTTTTCTGTGTTAGGTGTACGTTGCTGCATATTGTATGTTTACAAAGGATACAAAACTGCTGCGTTCTGCATTGTTACGCTATTTGTCACTATTATCTGGTAACTAGAACATTCCCTCGAAGTCCTGAGTTCTTGTACTAGACAGGCGCTAGACTCGGGCCCCTGGCTTGTGATTACTGCACACCCCGTGCCACGGGCAGGGAACACCGGGCGACGGGCACTTTCCTAGCCCCGCACTTTTGAGGGAAATGTACCCTATTTAGGAAGAAGTATGCGGCGCGGGCCCTGTCGTGGCCTGAACGCCTGCCTGCTGCAGCGCCTTCCACGCTGGTGCTCGGGGGCAGGCGGCGGCCGTGCCAGCTGGCCGGGACGGGGGAGGGCGGGGCGGGCGGAGCTCGCGCATTGTTCTTGTTCACCTACCCGTGCACTCTCGTACCTCGGATCCTGCAACTGCGGAGGAGACCGGGGAATAGCGTGGAATGACTGCGAGAATGCAAGATGGTAGGCCAGGCAACAGTGGCACCTGGTGGCCGCGTATAGAACTGCTAACCTAGCAGGCCGCCTGCTGCGATGCCATGCTCATCTGCGTCGTTTGTATGCAAGGGCGGGATAATGTGCCTGTCGCTGCTCAGTATCGGAATGCATCACGCTGACGAGGAACTTCGTGACATCCTCGTATATAAATAAAACCACCAATGGCACCTGAAACTGCTAAATGACATTACTATAAATGTGTTATTCATCCTTCCTCCCTCGCTTCTCCGCTCTTTCTCTCTTTGTTAACAAGTTCTCATCCTTTCTTTTATCTTCACATTTCCCGCCATTTTTGTCCTTCCTGCTTTCTTTCTCCATGTTGCTGGCTTCCACTCCCATTTTACCATCCCTCCCTCCTTTTTCTAGTGCGCCCCCTTTAAGTCTTTCTCCACCCCCCTCCGCTCTTCCCTTCTCCCAGACCCTCTCTGATTTGCTTTGCTCCTTCTCGTCGAATTTCGGCAGCTCGCACATCCTGAAGTCAAGCCTCCCCTATTATAAAATGCCCCCGTCTCTCCCCCTCCCTCCGCTCACCCATCACGCTGCCCACCTCTCTCCTTTAAAAGCCTCCTTTCTTGTCACTTCTATTCACGCTCCATTCCTCGCCCCTTGGGCTCCTGCGCCCCTCCCTCTCGTCCTTCCTTCATCCCTCTCACCGCCTCCCCTTCCTCCCACACCCTCCCTCCCGCCTTCCTCGCCCTCTTCCTCTCCACCCAGCCCTGTCCCGGGGTGTGACCCGCCCATCCTGTGCTATCTCTCGGTGGATGACCTTTGCAGGATGGCGAGGCTGGCAGGTGCCAGGGCTGAGCGCCGAGCCGGGGCCGTGTCTCCATGGCAACAGCTGCACATGTCCAGGCGGTGCAGGAGGGGCCGGGCCGGGGTGGGGCTCTCTTTATCAGGCAGTGCAGGAGGCCTGGCGCCAGATGGGGCCATTCCCACCCAGACCTGTCTGTCAAACGGCCTTCCCTCGGGTTGGGTCACTTCCGGCCTGGCCTGGCTGCCAGGCAGTGCATCAGGGCAGATTTGATGTAAACTCAGCAGGAAACAGGCAGCTGAGGGGCCCTCCCGCAGCACGAGCCTGCCCACAGCCCGGTGGGATCACTCGGTGGACTCCTGCTTGTATCTGTGTTTCACGGCTTAGCCACAGGTCTGAAACGGGCGGGTCCGCTCAGCATTTCATCTTCGCAAGGGCGATAAAATGAGTACCACTGGCTGAGTTCATTTTAAGTATCTCTTATAGCGTGGCCAGTACTCGAGAGGTTCTTCGCAGATCACAGTCTGGACAGGGGCGGCCTTAGGCATGTGCAAGCTGTGCACATGCACAGGGCCACCAAACCCCAGCGGCCACCACGCCAATATATATCCTTAATGTAATAATCCTGAGGATGGATACATATATGCGTGGCGGCCCCTGGCAGGGATTTGGCGGCCTCCGGCTCTGTTCCACTTCCAGACACCCTGGCCCCCCCCCCCCCCCCTCTTCACTGGCCTCCGCGCCCCACCCGGACCCCCTCTTCCTGGGCCCCCTGCCTACGCTCCCTGCCCAGGGCCACCATGAGCCTAGAGCCGCCCCTGGTCTGGATTTTCAATATATTTATGTATGTGGTTTAGTTTGTAACATTTCTCTCCTGTAACGTAACTGGTTCTATTGTACAGCGCTCGGACACCTTTGGGTAAAGTCCGCGCTATATAAAAATGTATTAAATAAATAAATATATGTCTCGAGCACCTTCACTCCGAAAATGAATCCAGTGGTACCGGTAAATCTCCCACCCCCACCTGGCTTTCCTGATTTAGCAAAGGATGGAACAGACTTTATTTCTTTCTTTCTTTTTCTTTCTTCCTTCCAATGGCCATAAAAGCAATGCAGTTTAAAAAATTGGAAAAGAAAGCACAATTTATTTATTTATTTATTTATTTTGAAAGTTTTATATAGCGCGAACAAGATCTTTGCAGATATCAGAGCGCTTTACAGACGAAGGGTACAACATGTGAGTAAATAACAATTGGGGTGGGGAAGGTACATGCGGGAGCATAGTCAGACAGATACATCAATAATGATACAAGTACAAATAAGTGGTAGCGTAATCAATCAGATAGGTCAATAACACGAGTCATACAAAAATGCAAAAAGATCAGTAGAACTGAATGGTACAGCGTCTGTAAATATCATCCCCAATAATAATTCAAGTGTATTTAGCCATGAGGATAGTTTTTACTTCTTTCTTAAAAAGTATGGTAGAGGAGATGAGCCTGGTTTCAGGGGGGAGTGAGTTCCAGATCCTGGGTGCCATTCCTGAGAAGGAGCGTTTATAGGTTTTTTCCTTGCGGAATCTTTGGGGCTTTAGCAAGAGATTGTTTGTGCCTCTAGTGTTTCTGGAGCCTCCAGAAATCGTCAGCTTCTGAGCGAGGTATCCGGGTGAGCTCAGGTGGACAGCCTTGTGCGTCATGTAGGCGATTTTCAGATGTATTCTGGCTTCCAAAGGCAGCCAGTTCAGGGCTTTCAGGTCAGGGGAAATGTTTGAGTGTTTTTTTGATCCAGTGATGAGTCTCGCTGCGGCGTTTAGAGAAGCTCTTATGGGTGCCGTAGTAGTTAGGGGGAGACCGCAGAGGGCGATGCTGCCGTAATCTATTCGAGGAAGACTAGTGCTTGTACCGCAGTTTGGAAATCTTTGGCTGGAAGGAAGGGTTTGAGTTTCCTTAAGGTATTGATCTGGTAGTTAGCACCCTTAGTTGCTTTGTTGATGTGTTCCTGCATGTTGAGGTTTTACAGTGCGGCTAGAAAATATGTATTTTTATTTTTCCCATTCCGTTTCGAATCCACGGGGGGGGGGAGTGGGGGTGGTACTGAGCGCTGCTGGTGATCCACTACTCTGCGCCCCCCCCCCCCCCCCCAAAAAAAAACCGGACCACTTTTTTTGCCAAGGAAGGGTTCCTCAGGGACCCCTTCCTGTGTTCTGTGGGGTCAGGATACCTCTATCCTGACCCCTTATGTTCTTTTTCACCCTACACAATGGCTAACCGAGAAATAAAATGGCGGCTGCAACTTACCTTTTAGGTTGTGGGCAGACAATCAGGGCCTTGCTTTTGCCCCCTGATCCTAGGTGCCCCCATGGGTGGATCCACAAAGGATCGGCGTCCCTAGATATATATATTTTTTATTCTTTTATAACTCCCAAATTACTGAACAGATTTACACAATTGCAAAAAGAGCTCTCACTAGACCAAGAACTACCTTTCTGTAAAATTTGGTGTAATTCAGTTGAGTGGTTCAGGCGGTAGTTGTGTCTAAAAACTACAAAATCCTCAAGACATTGCTTGAGGAAAAAGCTTTTTGGAACCCACCACCCCACACTTTTTCTCAGCCCTAGTGGCGTAGCTAGACACTTTGGCCATCCATGGCGGTCCCTGACTTTGCTACCCGCGGCAGCCGCATGTAAGAGCGGGGTTGGGGGAGCTGGCACGATGCTTGCATTTGATGCGGGGCAGCAATCGCATGGAAGAGCGGGGGGAGCTGGCCCCAAAACTTGTGTTGCCTGGCTCGGACCGCCACGCCCTTGCTACGCTACTTTCAGCACTAATTTTGAAAATTTTGTAAACATTCATCAAGCCGTGCTAAAGTTATTAGCAAAACAAAAAAAGGCTTTGTCTATGGGAAAAGTTTGTCCTGATTATAATTACTTACTGGCTATCCCCAGTTGATAATATACATACATATATTATATATAAAAATATATTATATATAATAGTATCATTAAGGTGCACACCTCTGTCGCTGTATGTTAGAAGTGTACGCTTGCATTTGTTGATGAAGGTTGTATTTTTTATACAACAATTATAAGGTGGCTATTCTGAATACAATACACCACTCCTGCCAAACTTTTGTCTCGCTAGGGTGATCCAGCACTCCAGGTGCTGGCTATGGAGAACGACCATGAACCCTTTTTTTGGCTTCATATGTTTTTTGTGATAAAGAAATAGAAACCCAAATAAAAAGAAAGCAAAACTGATCAATACGTTGAAGTAACAACCACAACAGGGCACAGGGTGGCATTTATTTAGCTACTCATTTTAAAATTTTTAATGAGATTTATCTAGAATGGAGCAAGCCAGTCTGGGTAACGTGGCACTTTACATTTGTTTAGAACATGATTAGAACAAGATTGAAAGGTAAAAACCTAGTTTCATAGGACTACAAAAACTATAGCACAAAAGTTGAATCTCTTTGATATCATATATCGCTCTAAGAGCAAAGTGCAGCGACCCCGTCAAAAGGAGGTTTGGGTTGACACTCCGTCAAGTGCCGCGGCATTTCATACTGAAACAACAGCATGGTATAGTTCTCCCAGGATTTTCACACTGTTCTAAGGGCAGTGCTGGTGGAAATGGAGGGAAAATGTAATATTCTGTGTATGTAGGATCGTGCACCACTTTTATCCTTGGTATACTATTTTTCGTGCTCCAGGGCTCACTCCCCGTCTGGAGTGATACGTGATGAACCATGTGTTGCCTCTATACCTAATTGGGTGTAGCTGTCCCCCTGGGCACCGATTTGTGCTGTGTCCCAGCTTTGTATTTATATTTCCCTGATGAAGGCAGCAAGCACTGCCGAAATGCATTGGAATTTATGGAAAATAAATGAAACTCAATCGGCAATGGAATAATTGATTTATTTTTGAAACAAAGCATCATGTTTGAAACATTTAAAATTGAATTGTGAACGAAATACAAAGCTGGGACACAGCACAAATCGGTGCCCAGGGGGACAGCTACACCCAATTAGGTATAGAGGCAACACAAGGAAATGGAGGGATTCCAAGTCTTTCTTGAATACATTGTAATCTGGATTGGCTCTGATTGGTGTAGGGAAGCGATGTGAAATAAGGAGGGAGGGATTACAAGGGAAGCCGGATTTTGGGGGTCTGGAATATTTTAACCGTGGGAGAGAGTTCTCCCAACACATTGAGATAAAATGATTAGAATCTGGCAGAAGAGATTACAAGTGTTTAAAAATGGGTTCAGAGGCTTCTTCCAATAAATGTACTTTGTACCTGGATAACAAATAATACCCACATACTGAAAGATCCAGATGAGTTTCATTAGGTTTTATTCAAGATTCCATTAATGCAAGAGAGGCTCAGGAGGAAAGAGGTGTGTGTCTTCTGTATAAGCCTATATGTTAAACTCTGTTTCGTATTTGTATCTCCTTTAAATCTATATTAGTTCTAATTCTGAGATTATGAAGACATTAAAAATGAAAGCAGGACAGCGGGCATTCTGGGCAGGTGGAATCTTAAATGGTAAAAATAGGGGCTGTGATGCACAGTTATTCATAAAAACACAGCTTCAACATCACGACCCGCCCCGACTACGCCAGACTCCACCTCCCCTGTGAACACCACCAGCGCCAACCGCCTGACCTCCTGGTCCAACGTCAATGAAGACGAGACACGCACGGTCATGAACTCCATCCACTCAGGATCTCCGTGTGACTCGTGCCCACACCACGTATTTAGCAAACCAGACGCAGCCATCGCACCCCAACTACGGAAGGTCATCAACATCTCCTTCGAAACAACAACATTCCCGGAAAGCTGGAAACACGCCAAAATCAACGCCCTCCTCAAGAAGCCCAAAGCAGACCCCAAGGAACTCATTAACTTCCGGCCCATCTCCCTGCTCCCATTCCCGGCCAAAGTCATCGAGAAAATCATCAACATACAACGGATCCACCACTAGGAAGACACCAACATCCTGGACCCGTCCCAGTCCGGATTCAGACGAAACCTCAGCACCGAGACAGCCGTCATCGCCGCCACAGACGACATCAGACGGCAACTAGACAACGGCGAAACGTCAGCCCTCATCCTCCTGGACGTGTCAGCCGCCTTCGACATGGGCTGCCATCACACTCAAAAGACACGCCTCCTAGAAACCGGAATCCAAGAGAAGGCCCTTGACTGGACCTCGTCCTTCCTCACCGGCAGAACCCAGAGCGTCCGCCTCCCACACTTCCGATCCAAAGCCACCGACATCTGTAGCGTCCCCCCAGGGCTCATCCCTCAGCCCAACGCTGTTCAATGTCTACATGGCCCCCCTCGCACTAGTGGCCCACCATCACAACCTCAACATCCTCTTCTACGCCGACGACACCCAGCTCATCCTCTCCCTCACCAAGGACCCACACACTGCCAAAACCAACCTCCACAAAGGAATGAAGGCCGTCGCCAACTGGATGAGGAGCAGCCATCTGATGCTGAACTCGGACAAGACGGAGGTCCTCATCCTCGGATCCACCCCCTCAGCCTGGGACAACTCCTGGTGGCCGACAACACTGGGAACAGCACCAACACCCACCGACCACACACAAAATCTAGGATTCATCCTCGATCCTCCTTTTCCATGTCTAAGCAGGTCAACGCCGTCTCCTCCTGCTACGACACGCTCTACATGCTCCGCAGGATCTACAAGTGGATCCCGACCGAAACAAGAAGAACGGTGACACAGGCCCTCGTCAGCAGCAGACTGGACTACGGAAACGCAGTCTACGCAGGAATCCCATCCAAACTCCTACGACGACTACAACGCATCCAAAACGCCTCCGCCCGACTTATCATCAACATCCCCACCGCAGCCACATCCCCCCACCTGAGAAACCTACACTGGCTCCCCGTCGACAAGAGGATCACCTTCAAGCTCCTCACCCACGCACACAAAGCACTTCACAACACCTGATCAGCGTACTTGAACAGCAGACTTAGCTTCCACACCCCACCCGCCAGCTCCGCTCCACCAGCCTCTCCCTCGCCGCTGTCCTCCGCATCCAATGAACGACCTCCAGCGGTAGATCCTTCTCTTACCTCGCCGCCAGGACCTGGAACACCCACCCCACGCACATACGGCAGACCCAGGACCTACTCACCTTCAGAAGACTCCTCAAGACCTGGCTCTTCGAGCAGTAGCAGCACACTCCCCCCTCCCTTCAGCGCCTTGAGACCCTCACGGGTAAGTAGCGCGCTTTACAAGTACATTGATTGATTGATTGTACGGTATGGGCTCTCGATCATTGATTGCATTAACTTGCTCCGTAGGCCAGTCCCCATCTGCCTGGGACAAGAAAGTTCATGCTAGTCTTGAATGCCCTTTCTGCATCGGAGGTTACGGCATACTGAATAATGTTAGTAAGAAGTCTATTATTTGAGAATCATGTCTTCCCTTAAAACCTTATCAACAAGGACAGAGAACTCGAAGTGTAAGGATCGACTTTTGTTGTGTAGTCTACAGACAACATTGATTGAGTGATGTTTTTTTGAGAGGGCTAAATCCTGCCTGTATGAAGTGTTAGTGTGATAATTGCTCCAGGAAAGCTGTTCTTTTGATTTCATGGTTTTGGAAAAGGAAGCATAAAAATAGAAGATATTTGACGTGTGCAGACATGTGTCAGCGTGATACATTAATTGACCCTACTTGCTTGATATCCACTCATCTATAGGTTATCAAATTCTACAAAGGTTTCTGGAATATTTTGGTCTGTATTATGGAGAACTTCATAGCTGTCTTTGACGAACTTCGTTTTCTCTTTTTCTTTCCTGACAAAGGGATTTAGCTAGAAGTTTACCTGATCTCTTTCTCCCATCGTGTATTTTGGTTTCACTCTAGGAATATGGGTCAAAACGATTAGAATGGTGTATTGCTTGTTGAAGTTAACTTTTAACTTCAGAAGCTGTTGAAGGTAATAATCCAAGGTTTGTTCAGTGTGTTTAGTTTCCAAGAGTTTGGACTTAACTGCCACAGTCTTGGAATGTTATTCAACATTCCTTTTGCAGGTGGCTAAGAATGTAATCATTTCTCCTCTCGGTGTTGCTTTGGTGGAATCCCATTTCATTCTGCATAGTTATCATGGTTTGTAGCGTTTACTTATTCTTTACGGAAACGTAAAGTGTGGCACCTGAAGATGGTTGGCTGAGTTAAGTGCTACCCAGCTGTGCCATCTTGATTATTTAGGGATATGTTGATCCAGGATCAAAGGTCATAGAAAAGAAAACCATGAAAGCAAAGAAATACTCAAACCCGGAGCAGGAAGCTTTGGTTCTGTAACATTCTTCGCAAAGCCTTTTAACTATAACAGGCACGTAATGGGATTTAGACTCTCTATCAACAGTGGAATTTAATACTAACCAGCTACAGTCTGTGAGAAGACAACTGACCACCTTTACCCGCGAGGGCATTTTAGCATTCCTTGGAGACTGTCCGGGTCCAGGTACTGTAGAACCCCGCTACTGTGTGCACACAGCACTATACGGAGGCGGAAAGGGTCATGGAGGGGTGGGTTGCTGCATTATTCGATATTGACGTCATAAATATTGACGTTAAAAAATATTGAGTCAACACCAACAATCAAATCAGTCTGTCCTCTATGTAAATATATATAAGTACGCATTTACTATTCTTAACTCCACATGTACCTAACTTGACAATATAGTGTGGAATCAATATTTTTATAATTGTATATTTCGATCTATTTATTGTTATTCCCCCTTCTTCCACACTTCAAGCTGCCAACGGGCCTTTTGGCGCTGGTAGACATGACGGTCCATACTGAATATTTCTATTTAAAAAAAAAAAAAATTATTTTCATTTTTGCAAAAACAAGGTATTGATTTGTACTATGCCTAGTTCATACGTACATCATTTTTTTTGTTCTGTAGTTCACATCGAGATCTCTGTTAGGGACGTGCCCCGTTATTCATCCAGCGTGACTTTGTTGATTTGTTTAATATGGGGAATAAAATGAGGCGCAACGTTCGTATTTTTATTCACTCTAAACATCACATCTCCGGTGGTCTGTGTCATGTAGACGAGACACTGGTCATGCCTGCTTGCAGCAACGAGGAGCCCTTGCTTCCTCAGTAACTGCAGTGTGCAGCCGGCAGGGGCCCCAGGTACGCAGTGGCCCTGGAGCACTCGCGCTCTGCCGCGGAGCACACGGTGTGTGCAGTTAAAGGCAGAGCAGCCGGCGTTCCCCGCACGTCCCTGAGATATGGGCACTGCCAACAGACAGGGGGGGGGTCTGAGGAAATCAGTTTTATTCAAAACCCAACACTTAGATTGCTCCAGTCTCCCCTATTGTTAACAGTAGGGGAGACTGGAGCAATCTAAGTGCATTTTACTGAATATTAACCGCATGCGCGCTAGCGGTTTTCCCGCTGTGCGCTGCGTTTTTTCAAAAGCCGCGTTATATGACGAGCTCAGCTCGTCATGAGCGTGCGAGCGTCGTAACTCATGACGAGCTGAGCCCGTCATGAGCGCGGAATGGGTTAACCCCTTCCGTGCGGCCGCGATTCCCCCGTGTGCGGCAGCTGCACGAACAGGGCGGGCCGTGACGAGCCCCAGCCGTCATCAGCACACAAGCACCGTGGAGCGTGACGGCTGGGGTTCGTCACCAGCATGGAAGGGGTTAAATAAAATGAGCTGGTATAGCTCAGATTCAGTCCATTGTCGTTCTGTTGTGAAACAAGACACATCTGTTTGCTTTATGTTGTATTTGGTTGGCAGAAAGGAGACTTCAGGGAAAGTGTGGCTAGCTCCTGGGCACTTCAAGGGCTCTAGTCTGAATATTTTCAAACCTGGTGTGCTCCACAAGGTAGCAAGAGTCCTATATATAAAATCAGCAGCACTGCTGGCTGTGGACCTGCTTCACTACCATGTGGGCAGAGAAGCCAGATTAGACAAAGGTACTCCAGGCAGAGGCACACCTGTCCCATTGACTGGTTTTATCCCAGAAACCCTTCCATGGTGGGCAGTCAGGGTGAAGCAGTGTCACCCTCAGTGCTGCCGGTTAGCCATAAAAGGACACCCCAAGGTCACTCGACTACTCCAGTCTTTTACAGGACTCCAAATGCCCCTCTTGTACGCTGGGTGGCTTGGGCAACACCCACTAGGCTCCAAAAAGGCTCCCAAAAGCCTCACAGTGCAAGTGCTACAAATGAGGCCATTTCAAGGATGCTCTTGTTATGTTGTGGTAAGTAAGCTGTGGCTTCTGCAATAAGAGGAGAGTGAGGTTAGCCAAAGGGGGAGGTAAACTATACCCATGTATATTTGGTCTGCGGTGCAGCAGTCATTATGGCGCCCCTTAGTGGAGCATTCTGGAAGCACTGCAAATAGATGTCCTTGGGTTACCATGGCAATGGACCTGACTTGCACCTTTTTCTGACCTAGGAGTGCAGTACTACTTGCAATGTGCAGCAGAATCCGTGCAGCAAAAATATAAACAACCACTCAAATTGCAACCGGTTTCAGAATACGCCCAAGATGGCGGCCACCCTGAGTTTGTTCTGGGCCTGCGCAGGCATACACCCTTGGGATGAGGACTTCCCTATGATACACGCCCCGCTGCTGATTCACGCTGCAGCACAATAGAGAAACGCCGCCTTAGCTGCGTGTCCCCTTTGTTTGTACTCGTATGTAAAGAGAGGAGTAAGGCCTCGAGGGGATGAAAAAATTGGCAGAACAAACATTTTGGGTAGGGGCGGGGATTTATAAAGGTTTACAATTGTCTTTCATTCACCACAACCAGAAAGGCATGCGTTATTGTAGACACTAGTGTCTATGCAGATATCTGTATAGTTTTACCTCCGGTTTTATAACTGTTTCTTAAAATTGATATTTTCAATTCTGCATTACATCATATCAAGTATCAATTCCGTGCATAGACACCTACTGTAAATATCCCTACTAATCGGTAGAATGAAGGCAATGACAACTAAGGAAACAATGAGACAAGACACCAACCAGGGAATACTTAGGGTGCTTGTTTCCGGTCTAGGGAGGACCTGGCCTGGCAGTTTGGGCTGGACTGTTCCCATGAGGCACAGGGTCGTTTGGCATATGGCTGGGTCCAAACTGGGCTGACGAAGTGAGTAAAAGGAAGGAAGGATGGATTTTACCCAGATCTCTTGACTGGGGATGAATGTTTGATTTACCCAGCCTTCCAGCCATCAATTGTTGCTGTAGCACACCACGCAGTGAAAAGCCATCCACAAAGGTTAACTGGTCATCTTTCAGTTATTTATTGATGTATTGGGGTGTTAGAGGAGTATTAATAAGGCGAAATGCTTGCCTAAACAGTGTTACATTGTGTGCAAATGACGAAAGAATAAAGTGATACTATCTCAAAATGTGCTGCATCAAGTTGCATAATTTGACCTTTCTTACCGCATAATTTAGTCAACCCTGCTGCATAATATGGTCTTCCCATGCCGCATAATGTCCTTGGTTCTTTGAATAAAACTGCAAAAAAAAAAAAACAGTCCCTCTCCGGCCCTTTCTTGTGCTGTGTATTTTCTCCCAGATTAGGCGGCTAACACTGAGCCCCCTTCATCGGGATATACAGACAGGAAGCGGTGAATGCCGGGAAGGGCAAATGACCCTGGATGAGGCTGGCACGTGCACCTGGGCCGGCCGAGCGCGAGGCTGCAGGTAGCTTCTCGAGGCAGGCAGGGTGTCTGCTGCCTCCGTGTTGCCATGGAAGTTAAGTGCGCAGATCTCAGGGAAGCCTGGAGGCCGGGCGGCTCGGCAGGGGGCCGGGGACTTCATTAAATCGTGTATTAGAAGCAGTGGGCGAGCGGCAGAGAGGGGCCTGTGCCTCGCCGCTCCCGTCAAGGAGGAAACGTTGGCTAGTCCGGTGGGGGAGAAGAGGCCCCAAGTAGAAGGGGGAAAGATTCAGAAGCGCCTTGCTCACTTACATTCCATAGAGACAGGAAGCGCTGTATATTTCTGCCATGCCAGTGAAAACAATCTTGGCCAAATAAAACGTTATTTGGAACAGCTGTACTTGTATTTCTGCGGTGCAAAGATCGCATTTCACAACACCGCACTAAACCTATTGTCATGCTACGAAAGTCATTGTTGGCAAAAATTAAATCTGGCAGAGATTTATAAAAAAAAATAAAGCATTGGCAAAACCATCAGGTCTGGATTTAATGTGCTAATGAATGTAGCCTTAACAGCTACACGGACAGGAGGGAGCCGGGAGAGTTGTAAACAAGTCCCCAATGTGGTTCCAGGTCAGCACTGGAGTGGAGGTGGAAGGATACATAAATATAGGCAGTAGCATCAGGTGATGGATGATTATTCCACTGACAAGGCCAAGACGTTATGGACAGAGTGTGAAGCCATAGGCTGAAAGCGGCCATTGAAGAAGCCCTGTGATTGAAAGGGGTGTAACTTAACCCAGTTGCAATTACTGTTAGCAATATGTCTTTTGAGAGCAGTGCTTTCAATACCCAAATCTAATGCATGTCAATTATGCAATTTGTAGGATTCTCTACTTATGAGTATGTTGGCTAGTTCATAAAAATATATTTTTTGTTTTGTTAATTACTTTTGCCCCGTCTAAAAATCAGTAAGAATCCTTCTAGAAATAAACTGCAATTCATTTTCGATTGGTTTGGAATTTTCACAAAAGTTGGTCAAAGGGAGAGGGCTGCAAAAGAAGTTCAAATTATTACTACTTCACTTTAATTTCCATGGGAAAGATTTGCTGAGACTACAGATGAACCCATAGATAGAAAAACATTTAGCGAGGAAGGGCTTGGTGAAGTCGCGCCAGAGCAGATCAGGAAGAAGAGAAGTAGAATATGCGCTTTTGTGTAAAAGTAAGCCATTGGTTGTGCCGTCCGCAAGCTCACAGTTGTGTGGTAGGTTATGGACATATTTTTGGCTAGCCTTATATTCCAAGCGCAGCAAAAATGCTTCAGTTGGTCTGTGAACCTCAGATGAAGGTTCATGGTTTGCACAGGTTCTGGCGACCGCGCAGAGCATACGGGTAAGCGGATTGGAGTGGTTTGAGCTGCTGGGCACAGGACATGGATGAAGACTACACCCTGTGTCTGCTGCTGCGGTGCCCAGTGAGTGCTGTGTGAGGATGGTAGTTTCGGGCATAGAGCACGTAGGGGATGGTCTTTGACCCCGCCCTCTATGGAGCACGTACAGGGCATGGCCTTAGTCCATGTCTGCCGCCTGATACATACAAAGACGTAGGGCATATAGGATGAGCCAACACACAGGGTTTACCCATGCCCTCTTTGCCACCCGCTCTGGAGCCTAGCGTACACCTACGGGCCATGTTGTATAGGTATACATTGCTTTAAATCCTTGCTTCAGAGTTAGGACTAAGAGTCTTATTTAGATCTCGATGGATGGAATGCTGCATCACAAACATGACAGATAACCCAACCACCATATTTCAATCTCCATAGGATATAATGGGAACGTAATACGGCGAAATGGTAAATAATAGGTCACAGTGGTGTTAATGGTAGCATAAGGTTTGGGAGTTCATACTGTGTACGAGCTTTTCAGAGAGTTGCCAGGAAAATTGACGGCCATTTTGTTTTTTTGTAAGTGCTCCTGTGTGCCCTTGCCTGATGACTGATTGGATATTGTCTTATTTTTCTTTTTCTGCAGTGAAAATGGAGCCTGGCGCCATGTCACCGGTGGAGATTAACACAGATAGTGATGACAGCCTGGTGGACACCGCAGCCATGTCCTTTTCAGAGATGCAGCGAGAGTGAGTATTGCATGTTCCACCTATAGGAGCAGATACTTAGAGCAAAAGTGCACAGGGCAAAAATCAAGTAACGTAACACACCAGTGCTAAGTAGTCCAAAGTTGACAGTGATGTTAGAGGCTGTGTTGATCTCGGGTTGATATCATGGAACACGGTCCAAGCCAAGGAGGAGTATGGGAGGAGTATGCAGACCAAGTGAATCTATGATAGTTGCAAATTTAGTGATACAAATGAGTTACCGTTTTCCACATTTAGTGTAAGCCAAGCTTTTGTCCCTGGTTTGGATACTGTTTCTTAAGTTCTTGAATGACCTCAGTTCATGGATTGTGTGCGGAAACTGAAGAAAGAAGGCTACAAAAAGCAAAATAAACACCCATTATAGAGCTGGGAAACCCTTTCAAAACTCAGTCTTTCTATTAACCCCTTCACTGCGGCGGCTATTCCGCCGCAGTGCTAAGGGGGCGCGGCGGCCGCATGCTGGTGACGGAACCGCTCCGTCACCAGCGTCGGTTGAGCTATGCTGGTGACGGAGCGGTTCCGTCATGGCCCGCCCCGCTCAATAGAACCCTCAGCGCAGGCGCGGAATTCGCGCCGCGCATGAGCGTTCTATTGAGCGGGGCGGGCCATGACGGAACCGCTCCGTCATCAGCACAGCGCACCCGCAGCTGATGACGGAGCGGTTCCGTCATCAGCGTGCAAGGGGTTAAATGGATTAGAGAGAGTTTAAAAGGGGAAACGCAGTTTGTTTCCAGACATTGACGTTCTCTTGTATCTTTGCAGCCTAATCTCTCCTCCTTCAGGCGATGTTAGGGGCTGCTCGCTCGGGGGAGGAGGGTTGCATTCATGGTATAAGGAAGGGACTGAAGATACTTTTCTATAACCATCTTCTTTTCTGTGTTCTTCTAGCGCTTCGATGGGGCGCATGCGGCGATCAGAGTCCCCAGATGGCAGGAAGAGGCGAGTTCACCAGTGCGACTTTGATGGCTGCAACAAGGTGTACACAAAGAGCTCCCACCTGAAAGCACACAGACGAATACACACAGGTAAGCCTGGAGTTCAGATGACCAGCCTCAGGTGGGATGCAGGGAGGGATTTGTTAAAGTTGGGTCTGCTTAGTAGACAAATGCATCCATTTTAGGGGCCTGTATTCGACCTCGTAGTCACAGGTTCAAATCCTGGTGGGTCCACTCAGCCTTTTATCCTTCAGAGGTCGATAAAATGAGTGCCAATGAGTTGGGTAACAATAAACCTATTTTATTCAGCGCCAAGATACCCTAGGGTGAACTTGCACTTTACAAATACACGTTGGATGATGGCAAACACCCTACATAGGAAAGCCAAGAAACCATATCCTTTGTGTACATAGGCCGGCCTGCATGTTGGTTCCAGGTTGCAGAATGTCAGTAGGCATTCCACGACATCTTAGAAACAATATTTTTGTCCTCGATATTCTTGACACAATATTTTGACCACAGATACTTTTTCTCAACATTTTTTTTAAAACACCTCTCCAGTGAAGTCCATTCTGCTCTTGAGGTGCCACCTGGTGGCATCGCTGGATGCTGACACGTGGTTCCACCTTGAGCTCAACTAAACCTTGGAGTCATAGGGGCAGCAGCGGCTCCTCTGCTACGGTGGATGAGCATCGCCCCCCACATTCCCCCTGCCAATAGTGTAAAAAAAGTAGAAAAATAAAACTATAATAAACCTGGGTTTATTATAGTTTTATTTTGCATCCAGCCCGAGTCTTTGGGTTGGGGCCAGAAGGATGACGGGCATGGAAGGGAGTGGTGGTGACTGCTATTGATAGTTTGGCTGGCTGTCTCAGTCCGGCCAAACAGTCATGCACCCTGATGCTCTCTCCAACCCAGCTGCATTGCTGAGTTGGAGACAGCAAAGCGCAGGCTCTCAGTCTCCCTGGGAGCGCTAATCCTCGGCGCTCAGGCCAATCCTGAAGCTGCACTCATGCATGAGAGCAGCGCCAGGATGTGCCTGCAGGGCAGTCTGGAGCCTCTGCCAACAATAGAACCACTAGAGGAGCAGAAGACCGGCAATGCGTCGGGCTGCAGGGATTTTTTTTTTTTGTCGTCTCCCACCCTTCTCACTGCCATGCACCTCTCTTACAATACCAGCCTCTACTGCATAAGGGGAGTTCTGTTATATCCTTGTGCCCAACACTGGAACTTGCCTGATTCACTAAAAATGCTAGCAGTTGTTTACTGGCAATTTGATGATAAAGGTATGCACTCACTGCCCATTGAGCAGCATTTTAAGAAAACTAAATTTAATGTAGGCCTTGATTCTTATTGTCTACTCCTCTAGTAAAATATTTAAAGGTGAAACACAATTTCAAAGAAAACATGAGATTTGGAGAAAGCACAGCATGTGAATTAGCTACACTGCAGGCAGCATCCGATTGCTACAGGTAAGTAACCTTTTCTTTAACATAGCAGTGTATCCTGCAAACATACCAGAGTAAATAGCACTAAAACATTATTTAAAAAACCCAACAAGCTCCTATAGTTCTGTCCGTGTATTCAGGTACGCCTGTCAAACTGGACGGATATAAAATGTTGGGTAATCGATCCTTCCTACAACTTCGCCTTTAGCGCTAAATGTCGCTTACAGCACCGAGTTTGCACAGGGGCCTTTCTGGTAACAACCTATTGTTTGTGTGCGTGTGTTTAACTCTTCGCCTGGAGCCCCTTGGAGGAGGAGAAAAGTTGTTTCCTGAAGAGATCCTCAAATACCCAAAGTCAAAAGCTTTGAATTACCCAGTAATCTCTATATCTTACTGGCGCCAGTGCTTGTTCTTTTTTAAGGACTGCACTCAATCATTTTTCTCTTCTTTTCTTCTTTAGCTCATTCTTTTCATGATATTATCCAAGCAGCCATATTCCGCCTTTAACTTCAGGATGTCTTCTCACTCTGTGCACAGTAATTCTTTGAAAATTCTGCTCAATCTTTTCCTTTCACCCTATCTTTACTATTATTTTCTCCGTGGTGCTTTTGATTGTCCACTGTCCTTTTCCCACATCGTAGCTATTTTCCTCGACTTTAACTTTCAGTGGCTATTTGTCACAACTCTCACTTAAAGTGGATGTTTCCCACAACTTTCACTTTGAGCGCCTGTTTTCTCTGACTCTGGGCCTGGTTTAGAGTTTGGAGGCTGGGACATTCCGTCACAAATATAACGGCTCTCCTGTCCGCCCTATTAAAAGTGCCATAGGATATAATTGCGGGAGAGGGGAGAGGAGTTGGCCTAATGGCTAAGGCGCTCGACCTCGGACCTGGAGGAACTTGGTTCGAGTCTCGGTAACGACGCCAAAACCTCCTGTGATTCTGGGCAAATCACTTAATCTCCCCGTGCCTAAAATGAAAGTAACTAGAAAACGTAAAAATGTAACGTAACTGGAAAAATATGTAAAGCGCTCTGATACCTGATTCGGTTCGGGTCTAGTTCGCGCTATATAAAACTCTGCAAAAAAAAAAAAAAAAAAAGAGGTGTGGCACCGCGGGTAGGGCGACTGACTCCGGAATCTGGGGATCACGGTTCGATCCCCGGCACTGGCGGCAGATTTGCCCAGCGCCATGTGACTCTGGGCAATAGCTTGCTTAATCTTCCCAACGGCCCCCAGCGCCTGGAGACCCTTACAGGTGATTGTGCGCTTTACAAATGTGGATTATTATTATTATTATTATTATTATTATTATTATTATTTGAAAAACCTGCTAGATACCCTCTCAGGTCATTAGTGCGCTATACAAACCAATATACCATAACACAATATGGTGGAAAGGACATTTGTGTTGGCGTCTACCATGTTGCAAACACTAAATCAGTCCCTCACACTTTAAGCAGCTGTTTCCTGCAACCTTCACCTCCAGCAGCTGTTTTCAGTGACTCTTACTTCCAGCAGTTCAGTGTCCATAATAAATGCCCATTACTCACAGCCCACGCCACCGCCCTCACGGTTTGGCTTGTTGTACTCATCCCCTCTTTTATGTAGGGCGACTTGATGTTATGGATTAGCCAGTGTAGTTCTTATTTTTGGACATCTGAAAGGAGGCCGCCGTTGAAGAGGTTTTGTTGTTAGAGAGTAGAGTTCTTCACACTGGGCTAAGGCTGCGCATTATATTTGTAAGCTTTTCACTGCTGCATGGACGATAAAATACTTTGAAAAACAAAAGCTGTTATCTCTCTTTCTTCAACTTTGTATTAGAAGACGTGACCTCTTCAAACAACGTAAAAATGTCAGGAGTTGGCCCCAAAGTTTTAACTTGGTGCCTGCGATTCTTCATGCATAAAAAGCAGGGCCACTGGAATTGTGCGATTCTGCGGCCATGGTCATTGATCTGCCACATAATCCATCATCGACTGAAGAGGGTTGGGCTGAGCGATGAGCCTTGCGGTACACCGAAGGTTATGTTCTTAGGGAGCGAGGAGTAGGGTGGGACGATGACCTTCTGTGTTCTTCCTGTGAGCTAGGATGCTATCCACTTGAGGGCTGCCCCTCAAATTCTGATCTGGTGGAGTCTGTTTAGCATTGTGAGGTGGGATACGGTGTCGAAGGCTGCTGAGAGGTCAAGGAGGATGAGGGCTACTGCTTCCCCATTGTCCAAAAGCATTCTGATGTCATCTGTGGCTGCGATTAGGGCTGTCTCTGTGCTGTGGTTAGGTCTGAAGCCTGATTGGGAGGAGTCCAGAAGGTTGTGGTTCTCTAGATGTCTGGTGAGCTGGATGTTAATGGCTTTCTCTATTACTTTGGCAGGGAAAGGGAGCCGAGAGATAGGTCGGTAGTACTTGGGTTCCGCTGGATCTGCTGATGGCTGCTTCAGCAGTAGCTTCACATCGGAATTTTTCAATTTCTGGGGGAATTGGGCCGTGGTCATAGAGGAGTTGAGGACCTTGGCAAGCTCTTTGCTGATGGGCTGATTGCCGAGGTTGAAAGTATGATGTGGGCAGGAGTCTGCTTGGGCTCCAGAGTCGATGGATTTCACCATTGACCTGCTTATTGCTATACTTGGGTGTTAAACTGGTGCTAATGAGGTGAAACCTTTTACCAAGACAGTTCTAACATGTATAAGTGACAATATAATGAAGTAATACTGTCACAAAATGTGCTGCATTATGCTGCATAATTTGCCCTTTCATGGCTGTTAGTTTAGTGAACCATGTTGCCGAATTCCAGTGGCCCTAATGAAAAGGCACATACAGCCATTAAATTGCCCACATCTAGAAATTAGCTTTCAATGAAACAGTTCTTTTCATTGGAGAATGTCCCCTTTAACGCTGTGCATTGTCCTTAAATCTTCATCTGTAGCACTGGCAAAGCTTAATTTGAGCCAGTGCTTAGCACCGGAACTTAATTGGTTTCCGGTGTTCGGCACCTGCACCTAAATGTCAACACGATACCTAGAACAGTCCACCACATGGTGGCGCAGCTCATCCAATTTAGAGATAAGCAGAACAACTGTAGTTTAGAACTACAATATACACTAAAACTGCTAATACCTGCCTCCTAAGTCATTCCTTTAACTTTGGGGACCTGGAATAATCTGAAGTCTCGCATTTACATGCGAGAGAGATGGTAGTAGTTGTTTTGGCAGCGATGTCAAGGGTGATGGGTGGTGCAAGCTGCAGTGGCCTCCAGGTCAGAGCCCTGGCACTTAATATTTTACAAATTAAGCACTGTCAGTAGCAGTATTGATTAGCGAAGCTGAATGTGTATGTACCCTATTGGTTTGCGAGCTACACACATGTATGTTATAGGTTCGCAAGCTGAACACACCATTTAGCATTTGTTCATTGTATTTTTCGCTGCATTGTTCTTAGATTCTCACCTTTATTAGAACATTGGAATGTTGGGAGCTCCATTGCAGACAATGGAATGCTCCTTGCATCTACGGGCCGGTAAAGGCCCGCAAAGCAACATTCCAATGTTGTTTTCAAAGGCCTCTCGGAGCCCAAGGGAATTTAAACCCCTCGAACTCTGAGAAGCCTTTGTTTTATTTGTTGGAACATTCTGCCCTCTAGTGGTAGAATGTTCTAATAGTCGTATATCCCTTGTAGCTGGGATGTACCGGCTATTAAAGTCCTGCTCCCTTGTTAAAGTACCTCGCCTTCGGCTCGGGCCTTTAATACTTGAGCGGGCTGTAATAGCCGGTATAGCCTCCTACGGCGGGCTATAAGGCTATAGTATAATTCTACCAGCCCATGTTTAGTTCACAAATATCCCTCAAAAGTTTGAGAACTATTGGGCGTAGACACAGGGTTATCTGTAATTAGGCCCCTTGGGAAATCCAGTTCCATTCCACAATCCCTTCGATTCCACACCTTCTTCGGAATGTCTTGTTGAGCGGACTCATGACATCAGCCAGGTGCGTCTGCTGTTTACGGTTATGAGTGGCGTGGCCCCACTGTTCATAGAAGGGGAGAGAGAAGAGAGGCAGGAATACAAAAGCAGCTCAGCGGAATAAGGACTGCTCCATTTAATTTAGTCTCAAGATGTTTTTATGTGTGCCTTGTGGAAGCGACTACGCATGTGCCTTCAAGGGTCTCTGTCGCCCTTTAGGCACAAGCAATGGTAATTATGTCCGGTGTGAGGCAGGGTCTTATTTCAGCACCCTTCAATCTTGGTTGACTCAGGGCTCACTCATATCTGGCCATGGGCGATGTCAGCAAAGTTCCATTGAGGATCGAAAGCCGGGGCAGGACTGACTGGCGGAGTCAGGTAGGAGTGGGTGGTTTTGGGTAGTTGGCTCCTCCCATCCTTATGTTGTCATCAATGGTTGTGAGGGAGGAGTCAACAGGAAAGTCATTCTGTGGTTCTGGTACATTCTTCCCTCGTGTGGCGGTATAGTTCTATTCCTACTCCAGTGGAGAGTCACTTCCTTGTACCGGCGAGTGCTCTAAACGTCAGTGCCATGCCCACTCCAGTTCTTTTTGCTCTGAGATCGCTTCAATCACATCCATTAGACTGTCCATGCAACGGAGATCCGCCATACTCCGTCATCCAATTCACTGCTGCAGAACCGGTCCTCTTTCTCCTAAATGACTGCAAAAAGGAGTGTGACGAGTCAGCTGTAAACAGTACTATCTTCGGCATCGCCCTCCTTGTTGCTGCGGTCTCGGCTTTGGCTCAACATCCTTCAATTATAGGCAAATCACTTAATCTCTCTTACTTAAAAAATGAATGTACTCTTGTGTAATGTAACTTTTGCACATTTAAAGCGCTCAAAAAAACGTTATGTTCCCGCTATATAAAACAAACAATGTACGAACGGGCCCCGCTGCAGTAAATTGGACGGCTGACTGGTGTTGAAATGTGTCAAAAAAAACAATAGGAGAGTAAGGGTTTCTCCACAAAAGTAAAGGGAGGTACTCCTGGTCCCCTAGACCAATAATGTGTAAACAAAATGGAGGAGTATCACCACAGGACCGGGAGGTGGCCCTACTGGAGTTGGGGAAATTTATGAAGACTCAAGGAAAATGTTCCTTGTTTTTATAAACCCCTCACTCACCAACCTGGTTGGTGACGTGCTTCATCATCGGGGCCCACCCGGATCGCCGAGTGCCATCCGGGTGGGCTGCGACACCTGAATTACAGTGGAGCGAGTAGTTTTTTGTGTGTGAGGGGGTGAAGAAACAAAATGAAAGTGATTTAAAAAATTGGCACAGTATACATTCAATAAAACTTTAATCTGAAGGTACTGGACAATAATAAAAACAAAGTGTAAGATATAAGCGAAGGTTTCAATGGCCGACTATATCTGTGTGAAAAGTAGGTCTACATGTTTCAACCTCTTAGCGGGATTGCCAGGTTTTCGTCATGACCAAAAAAGGGGAAGGAAGAGCCTGGGCGGTCTGCGCTCGCTAAGGCGCACCCAACCCTAGGCCTTCGAAAAACTTGACTGTAGATTCACAGTCAGGTTACAATTGGCTCTCAAAAATATGGAGTCAAAAAATAAACACTCTGGGAGAGAGTGAGTGCTGCCTCATAGGAAATCGGGGACAGGCTGCGTTCCAGAGTCTGTTGTGACTTGGATGGGAAGCATCAGTTATGCCTAAGGGCTGGCCGCCGGATCCTTGAGGCATAACTGATGCTTCCCATCCAAGTCACAACAGACTCTGGAACGCAGCCTGTCCCCTTTTTCCTATGAGGCAGCACTCACTCGCTATTTTTGAGAGTCAATTGTAACCGGACTGTGAATCTACAGCCAAGTTTTTCGAAGGCCTAGGGTTGGGTGCGCCTTAGCGAGCACAGACCGCCCAGGCTCTTCCTTCCCCTTTTTTGGTCCTGACGAAAACCTGGCAATCCCGTTAAGAGGTTAAAACATGTAGACCCACTTTTCACATAGATATAGTCGGCCATTGTAACCTTCTCTTATATC
Source organism: Lissotriton helveticus (assembly GCF_964261635.1). Lineage (NCBI taxonomy): Eukaryota > Metazoa > Chordata > Amphibia > Caudata > Salamandridae > Lissotriton > Lissotriton helveticus. The sequence goes on along the minus strand of NC_136071.1, from coordinate 1,099,786,105 downwards.
TTACACTTTGGTTTTATTATTGTCCAATACCTTCAGATTAAAGTTTTATTGAAGGTATACTATGCCAATTTTTTAAAATCACTTTCATTTTCTTTCTTCACCCCCTCACACACAAAAAACTACCCGCTCCACTGTAATTCAGGTGTCGCAGCACACCCGGATGGCACTCGACGATCCGGGTGGGCCCCGATGATGAAGCATGTCACCAACCAGGTTGGTGAGTGAGGGGTTTATAAAAACAAGGAACATTTTCCTTGAGTCTTCATAAATTTCCCCATCTCCAGTAGGGCCACCTCCTGGTCCTGTGGTGATACTGGTGTTGAAATGTACCTGTTTGTGTATGCGCACCCTCCATCCCCACAAATAAAGCATTGAAATAATGTGAAGTTATCATGTAAAGTTCAGCTTGCCTGGTGACTTAAATATCTCCACTTTCTAAAGTCACCAGCCCCTACTGACATCAGCTCAGTCGTAATAGCATTTTCCTACCTGGTGGGGAGGCGAGTGGGTTGCGAGTGAAATAAGCTGCAAAATCAGTGTTACAGGTAAGCATTTTTTTTCTCCTATATTTCTCTTGAATTGTTCTCATTAATTCAACTTCATATAGCTGCCTAATTATAGCTGATTAATGCACAATGCAGTAAATCTATAACTGAGTCCATCAAGCAGTGTTCTGACCTATTCTCTCACTTCTTGCCTCCTGCAGGGGAGAAGCCCTACAAGTGCACCTGGGATGGTTGCACCTGGAAGTTTGCACGTTCTGACGAGCTCACCAGGCATTTCCGCAAGCACACGGGTATCAAGCCGTTCCGCTGCACGGACTGCGACCGCAGCTTCTCGCGATCCGACCACCTGGCGCTGCACCGCCGTCGACACGTCATGATGTGAGCGGGTCGTCCCCGGCACTCGGGAGAGGCGAAGAGAGGACGAGAGAAGAACAGAGAGGAGGAGAGATGGGGAGACCGCACAGGAGGCCCATGTGGTTGGTCCAAGTCCAACCAATGGCCCTCCCACTCCCCGGCATGATTCAGCCAATCACTGGCTGAATTCCAACCTGGCACCCATGGTTGCCCTCAAATTTGAGCAGAAATGTTTTTTTTTTAATTCTGAAAAAACAGAACAATGGACTTTGCAGACTGTGAATTCACTCAGTTCCTTTCTCTCTTTCAATTCCTCTTTTTTTCTTATTTTGTTCTTTATTTCCTTTCTCTCTTCCCTCCCTCAGGGCTCCAGGATGACTGGAAAACAAAAAATCGCAGTATTCCTTAGACATGCTTACTTTTTTCATCACACATGTCAAGCATTTCTGTCATCGAACAAATACACAAAAGTGTAAGGCCTGGAGTACGCCTGAACTGAAGGGACAACGGTGGCAGCCATTGAGGGCATAGTGAGCGGTTGTTACGGACACATGCACTGTCGCTCGCGTTTGCACGCACAGAAACCCCCCTGGCCCGCCACCAAGTACCCGCCAGGGCTTTGGCCAGTGGAAAAAAAAAAGCACAGAAATTTGACATTCAAAGGACACAAAATGCACGCCTGTGATGGACCTCCTCAGTGCATCAGGAGAATAAATGAAAACTTTTTTTGCCAAATTGACTTTCATTTAATAAATTCTTCTTCTTTTGTTGTGGACTGAGTATAAAGGGTGGAGGGTGGTCGGAGGGTGGGAAGGGAGTGGGATTGTATGTGGAATTGCCAGGCAAGCTGCTGCAATATTTGTGAAAGGGGGTTTGTCGTCTGTTCTCCAGGGGTTATGGTACCATGTAGACATGTATTAGATGGCGTGGGCCATCACCGTCTTGCCTCTCCATCAAATCCCACATGTGAATTTATGCACTTTGAGCAGCGGGACAGTTTACAAGGGTCTCTTTAAAAAAAAGGTCTCTCCTACCCTTTCCCTCTTCCACCTTGGCCCTCACCTACCCTTCTGTCACCCCAAAGTGGTGGAAAACACAAGGACTCAAAAGTGACCTCTACGTCTCAGCGGTGTGATGGCACAGCGCATGGGAATAAAGTAAGATACACTTTTGGCTGTTGGTCCTGTTTTAAGAAGGCCGCTCTGCTTGCCAGAGAAACTGGCATTTCTGTGTAACACGAGACTGTGATAGATGTGGAGCACGTATGTAGAGCCGGTGGGAGGCGTGAGGATTGTTGGTGGGTGGGCGTTTCCGCTCATTCTGCAATCATAACTTTGGAAATAAAGAAGTGTCTAGATTAAAAAAGGAAGCCTGGACACAAACCTTTCAAGAGTTTTTATGGTTATTTAGTTTTAATGTTTTATGCATTTCTGCTACTTTTCCTTTTTATGTGGTGTAAGTGAGCACCAAAACTGTAAGATGCTCACTTCTAATATTTCCGACACCATACGGACCAGCGCTCGAGGATGACACATGGACCACTTGTACTATTGGTTGCCAGTAATTTTGGCTGATCGGTAAGTAGATCAAGAAACCGAGGCTTCCCAAGCTGCATCTTACATCATAGAGGGAGGGGTACGTCCACCTAATGGTTGATGCCCAAGAGACTTTCTTGACCCAATCACTAGACAGCGGAATAATGCATAGCATGTGGATCCAGAAAACTCCTCAAGCTGCAAACTTACTCTTACTGATATGTAACCATTGCACTACCCTATGTAAACTCATCAGTTTTAGCCTCAACATTTCCTGTGTAGAAGGCCCTTACAGGTGGTTTCTTTCCATTAGGTGATCACCTGTTCCCCTACTTGTCCCCTGAGCCTCATCACCTACACCAGAGCCACTGGGACAGCATACGGTTTTCAGTTTCTCAACCAGCCATTTCGTGCCACCACTGAAACTGGTAATAAAGCCAAAGGTTTCAAAGAACTGGTTGGGAGACTTTACTTACGTTGACAAAAAAAAGCAAACAAAAATAAGAACATATATGAGCTAACACATCATTCCAAATGTGCTTGCTATGGTCATTCATAAAATAGTGTTTCAAAGCATTAGGGAGAGTTTGTCCTTATAAAACTAACAAATACAATATATTTGACTGTATACACTATCCAATTATGCTAATACAAAATAATAATAGTGATAAAGATAACATAACCTAATATTCCATAATACAACATATTATGACTGATAAAAGTAATTAATGAGTCTTGTGTAGGTATCCGCTGGGGATAGGAGTGATGAGGGAAATCTTGGTAAGTGTCTCTAGATCATGGGTACTCACAAACATTTGCCCAGGGGCCACAAAGTATGGTCTGCGGTGTGTCCGAGGGCTGCACTGATGCCAGCAGGGTGGAGGTAGGTGGCCTGGGTGGGTCAGAGATTGTCTAAGTAGGTTTAAAGAAATGCTAAATAAATGGGCAAGCACTTTTTTGCAGGTTAATAAATGCTGGTCTGTTTATTAAAAATAAAATTCTGAATATTAGAGCTCAGCAACTAAACAGCAGCTCCTGCTCCCCAGAGGGGCCGAATGTAAGGGTCAGGGCCCCCGGACCATACATTGAGTATCACTGCTCTAGATGGATCACCGCTACAAGCGAAGGAACGACCACTAAGAAGGAAGCATCTAAAAGGCTCCTCACCAAGGTCCCACACCATGGCAGAGAAAGACTCTAAATTAACGCAAAAGTGACTTAAATCGGATCCACCCTCTCTCTAAGACCCTTTTAAGTAATTGTGACCCGGTCTGTAATGTATCAGGTCTGGTATTGGTCTGAAATGCCACAGATTCAGAGGGATTGATTGATTGCCAAGGGGAGGGCTTGTTAAAAGGATGTCAGTGTCTGCACGTGAATGTGGGAGGTGATGATAACAAAGGGATGGTTCTTAGGGCTTATAGTGCATTAATGGGCCTTGCTGCACTAAGATGGGCCTTAACATTCTTGCAATGATGTGAAATGAACACCCAGGGTACTAGTTAGTACTGTATGCAAAATGTATCTTACTAGCGCCTGGCTAACTATCTGATTGAGAAAAACTAGTCATAGATGCGTTTGTGTGTTAAGATTCTGGCGCAGCCGGAGCTGGTACTGGAATAATATTTTGTGTAAAGTCCTGGTTATTAATTTTGAACATTGCAATTTGGCATTTATTTTCTTTGATAGTTTTGGGGAATAATGTAGACATCTCTAAAATATGTTTTAAGTATTTTACGCTTATTCTATTTGTGGTTTTACACTTCTATTTCAAATGGAAAAAGAATATTGTCATTTGTTGTTTTCCCAATAATTTTACCAGTGTTGCCAGGAAAGTACTAGCCACCAAGTTAAATACTGGCGCCAGGTGGCATTCCTAACCTATATGAAAGACAGTCTCTTGGTGAATAACAGCTGCTTCTTCAAAAACAGAACTCCCCTTTCTCTGAACTTTTATGACCTAATTTCATTAGATTTTGAGGGGTGCTGATTATTTTTCACATATCAGAAGCAGATCAAGCTTAAGCAGATCATCACAAAGCCCCTTTAATAATCAAATTAAATGTTAACCAGTTATTGGAACTGCCATTCTTTTGCTAAGCCATTCTTCTGTGAAGTCCATTCTGACCTTGTAGGAACCAAATCCCAATAATCATCTGAACCCCAAAATTTGATCACCCCAATATTTATCAATATAATCTTACTCCAGAATCTCCAGGTGATCTAGTCATACGAAACTACATTCCGCATCAAGGAAGACACAGTTTAGCGGAGTTGAATGGAATAAATGTTCACTGCAGACTGAGTTCTAAAATTAGTATTAAGGGTATTTTTAGCAGATAATCAAAAAGGCGGTACAGATGAGAAATGCATGAATTGCCACGAAAGCCCAATAGAGAAGTACAGATAAATGAAAATCAAAAATCCCTGGTTAGGCATATTCTAAACAAAAAATTGAAGTGTCAACTTGTGATGAGTACCAACAGCATGACGGGTCACCTACGAGAAAAATTGCAAAGTTAACCCATGAAACACAAAATCCCATCACAGAAGATTCTGCAAATTCCGCATGGTAGGATCATAGTTTGGGTCACATATGGCAAATCAGGAATAACAATGTAATAGTTAAAAAATACACAATTATTTAAACACTAGCCCATTTCTTAAGGTAAGGGAAATCTTCTGCTTGCTTCCTCAGCAACTGCACTCGGGAGATGTATAATACTAATGAAATATTTCTTGAACAATAACTTATAGAGCTAACACGTCTTTAGTGGAACTTAGAGCTGAAGTCCTGGAAAATTATACTTGAGCTGCATCATGGAAGCCGCATTCGCAATACACGATTCTAACAAAATATTGTGCATCACTAGTATGTCAATGTCATTTACTCAATGCCTCACAAAAACAAGGGGAGTGAAGGCTTTGCAGCGGAACACCGATTAGGAGAGGTAATAAGCAGGAAAAGTTGAACAGAAGATTAGAAAACTGTGTCCATTTTATAATAATGGAATACTACGTGAAAATGTGAAACAACTGCTTATTGCATTATGTACACTTCTAAGTGACCTAGGCCACTTCTTTCAGGTGCAGCTACATCAGCCTCTCGGTTACAACCCTATACACCATTAAATTAAATCCTTTCTAAATTAATTTATACACAATATTTGCACATTTTTCATAATAAAAAAACGCCTTCGCAGTTCTCTCCCACTGATTATTATATTAATCACTAAAACTCTATTAATAACTTTATTAATTCAAGCATTAGTCTTTTGAAGTCCTCCGCTTTTTGATTCTCCAAGCATCCTTCTCCATTCATCTCGTCTGTTGGAATGTTCGGTTCAGATAATAGTCCAATTCAAACTAATCCTCTGGTGGGTTTTTTTGTTGAGACTTTACATCACCTTGTTTGTTTTCCTTCTTATTATCATACTGTACACCTTATTAGTTGTAATAAGAAGAATAAAGAAATTGCACACATCACATTTATTATTATTGGTGTTTAAACAGCTTACAGAACTGCATCACTAATAATACTTGGCCATTCTCCTGCTTTTCCAAAACCATTACCCAAATTATTTATCCAGGACCCTAAGGTTTACGAGACACCTGGATTTTCCAAATATTTAATAGCAAATGTCAGATTAGTTATGTTAGTAATGTGTGAATTAATCTTTCCACTATAATGTGGGAAATAAGTACAACACTTCTTTGCCCCAATTACCTTACAGACTCTACCCTCCTTCGCCCAAATGAAATCTTAGGCGAGACGGTCCTGCCTCATCATTGCATTCATTGACAACACTTCTACATTCACGAACGTGAAATACCCTGCTGTATCCATGAAAAGTCTATGTACAATTCTAGACAAACATCTAATCTTCACATCGTTCACAGCTATTCCCATAGGAGAGATAATAGCGCCTAGTATGTTCAGAACCACTAGCCCAAAACGCCTCTTTATTCTTCTCAAACTATGTTCCTTGTTCAATTCTTGGACATTATAAACTCTAGGAAAAACTAAGGCTAGATAACAAACCTATGCAATTCTTTAGCAAATTAAAATAAGCAGCCTTCCCAAAAACACAATAAATTTCTCTCATTAGTCCAATTAGAAACTCCCCACTTTGTTCTTAGGTTTTGTCACATGTACTTTCACCAACAAACTCCATCTTACCTCCATCCATTGGACTACGCCTTACCATACACATTTCACCTCTCCTTTTTCATTGCATCCTCAATCTTGGGAGTAAACTCGAAAACCTAAATTATTATTCTTCTTCGAGCTCTTCCATAGCAATCTCATGTTCTTCTTGAGTTCTTACTAGTTTTATACCTCTCATTACATTCCAAAATAGAAACAACTTCTTTCTTACTCCTTAAACAGGAATAAGCAGCATCCTTATTAGTTTCAGCATTGATTTGTGCAATCTTAGATACTTGCCACAGTGTTTTATAATTTTCACAAATGAATACATTTTCTGTTGTCACATTAAAATTAGTCCGATTTGGAGAAAGAAAATCCTCATAATTAAAGATGGCAACAGACACATTGCAGGGGAGAGAGTAGGAAAGCTCCAGTTACTCCTACCTTGCCCTTGGGGACAGGTGTGGCGCCACGGCCAGGGCGACTGACGCTGGACGCTGGGGATCACGGTTCGATCCCCGGCCCTGGCAGCAGGTTAGCCCAGCACCATGTGACTCTGGGCAATAGCTTGCTTAATCTTCCCAACGGCCCCCAGCGCCTAGAGACCCATACCAGTGATTGTTTGCGCTTTACAAATGTGGATTATTTCCCCAGCTGACTTAGGACGAAAAGTACACATTAAGCAACAACTGACCTACTTGATATTCACATATTTTCTTATCATCCATGTATATCTCTAGAACCACTAACTAAATGCTTTTCATGTACTGGTATTCCAAATTCCGTATGATTATTTCCATTTTTAGCATCACTAGTTATATGCTGTGAAACATTTCCCAGAGGAGTCAGTAAGCACACCAACAATATAATTAATATTAAAGTTAATAATGCCAATCATAACATTTTATAGGAAGTGCTATAGCTCATCTTCATATTAGAGACCAAAAAGAAAACAAAAACAAAATTCTTGTAGCAAAAATCAATGTTTGAGGCATATGAGCTGCAGATCACACACTATGAATAGATCGCCATCTGGTGTTGAGCCCGGATGTTTGCACTTGTTTCTGTCTTGGAGAAGTCTTTAGAAGTCACAAGATAGGTGACTCCTCCTTTGGATGATAGTGCGCATGGGCATCGGCTCCATCTTCAGATTGCATTTTCCCGCCATCAGGCTCGGATGTGTTTATCGCGCTCCAGTTCGGTGCCGTTACGGATACAACTGTCGACGCGCAATCCTTCACCCTTTCTATGGTATTGTTTTCGATCGCGAACCCCAGTTGTCGCGCATCTCTTCAATTTCGAAGTCCTCGATTCCGGTCGTCGACGAGGGCCTTCGAGCCTACCTGGTCCTTGGCATCTGGCTCATGGAAAGGACTCCATTTAAAAAGTGTATTCAATGCGGGTCGAAGTTTCGCCACACCGATCTGCATGAGGTGTGTAACCTCTGCCTCACACCGGAACACGAGGCCAGAGACTGTGCAGCTTGTGCCTCTTTCAGCTCTAAGAAGACCATTCAGGATCGTTGAGCTCGAAGAACAATGGATCGCTCGTCGACTTCCATTCCCAATGACATCTTCCAAGAGGGCGTCGACGTACCAGAACAGGAGCGGGTCGATGAACACATCAGCGCCTCCGAAGCTGAGGAATCAGACACCGAAGACCTCACTCCAGCGCAGCGGGTCGTAAGTAATGACGTCGACCCCGACCCCCTCCATAAACCTTCCAAAAAGACTTTGGTCACACCTTCACCTTCGGGCCCAGCTGCATACTGAGAGGCTGCTTCACATGCCCCGCAAAGAAGCCTATCAAGCCTTCAGGCGAATCAGGCTTGAGTCTGTCTGCCATCAGCACCAAAACATGGTCACCGACAAAGAAACCGCCGCCCTCCTCCGTGCCGATCGCTGCCTCCACATCCAAACACTCGGCACCAAAAACAACAAGCACCGACCCTTTGACTCCGAAAAAACACACGGAGCTGAGCAAAAGACTGCTCCCTAAAAGTTCGGAATCACACACCAAAAAAAAAACGGGTTCCACTGACAAGCACAGATACTGTAACACATCACAGTTCCAAGCCAAAAGACCACAAAACCATTCAGGAGTCGGTGCTGCGTAAGGCTGCCGAACCAGAAAAGTCGGTGCCGAAAGACCAACCTCCATCACAAGAGCTTTTTACACTAGATCCTAAACAAAAGACTCTTCGAAAAGACCCTGAAACTGGGAGACCCTCTAGGCCTTCCCCTCCAGAGGATACAACAGGCTTTAATCAGCTACTATATAGAGCTGCCCAATACCATGGTGTTAACTTACATACAGACCCTGTGGAAGAGGATTTCCTAATAGACACTTTTGATACCTCACAAAGGACCACCTCTATATTGCCTATGCTAAAAGGGGTCATCAAGCATGCACCTGAAGTGTTTAAAGATTCTGTGAGGGCTAGAGTTATTAACCCAGGATTGAGAAAAAATACAAAGATGCCCCTGCGGACCCAGCCTACATTAAGGGCCCCGTACCTTTAGATTACCAAGTAGTCTCCAATGCTAGGAAGAGGGCCAATTCTCAGACATCAGGGGATGCTCCACCACCTGATAAAGAGTCCAATCTCTTGGATGCCTCTGGCAAAAGAACAGCATCTCAAGCAGCTAACATATGGCGTATTGCCAACACTCAAGCTCTGTCAGTCAGGTACGATAGGGCACATTATGATGAGCTAGAGACCCTATTAGAGCACCTCCCGGACAAATATAAAAACAGGGCCAATGACCTCATACAGGAGGGAAAAATCATCACTAACACCTCCATTCGGTGTGCTCTAGACGTAGCAGATACTGCCTCCAGAGCCGTCAACACAAGTGTGCTTCTGCGTAGACATGTTTGGCGACGCATTTCTGCTTTTGAACCTGAAGTACAAACTTCCATATTAAACCAACCATTTGATCAGGAACACTAATTTGGGCCTAATGTAGATTCATCACTTGAGAAAATTAAAAAAGACTCAGACACAGCTAAATCAACAGGAGCATTGCAATCACAAGCTTCCAGACATTCTTTTCGTCGCTCCTTCTACAAGGGTGCCTCCAGAGGCTACTCCTCTGACAACCCCTCCACCTCTTACCAGTCTCCCACCCAGTTTACATTCACCAGAGGTTACCAGAGAGAAGGCTATAGAGGCAACAATCACAAAGGTAGAAGCAAGACCAACAATACCCGGTCTGCCTCCACCCCTACCCAATGACTTCCCTCCGCTCCACCCGGACCATTCCACTCTGGTCGGGAGAAGAATACAACAGTTCCTTCCTGTCTGGAACAACATTACCACAGACAGGTGGGTAAGACAAATCGTTCAATCAGGTTACGGTCTAGAACTTACTTCTACCTCCCCAACATACCACCCAAACAGGATCCAATGCCGTTAGAACATTTATCGCTGCTCAAGCAGGAAGTCATCTCCTGACTACAAAAGAGTACAATCGAACCAGTTCCCCTGCACCAACAAAACACAGGAGTGTACTCTCTGTATTTTCTCATACCAAAAAAGGATGGTTCTCTGAAACCTATTCTAGACCTCAGACCCCTAATCCTGTACATACACTCAGACCATTTCCACATGGTCACACTTCAGCAGGTTCTTGCTCTTCTTTCACAAGGTGTCTTCCTTGCCACTTTAGATCTCAAGGACGCCTACTTTCATATTCTCATTCACACATCTCACAGGAAATACCTCCGGTTTGTAGTGGACGGTCAACACCACCAATTCAAAGTACTCCCATTCGGAATCACCACAGCACCCGAAGTATTCACCAAGTGCCTGGCGGTACTTGCAGCTCATCTCAGAAGACATCTCATTCACGTCTTCCCCTATCTGGACGACTGGCTAATAAAAGCCAGCTCATACAATCAGTGTGTACATCACACTCACGTCACGATTCAACTACTCACCGACAACATGACAGCAATATACTACATACAGAAACAAGGCGGGACACACTCCCTACAACTCTCCCAACTAGCTCAAAGCATATGGAGATGGGCTATTCCCCAGAACATTTTTCTCCTAGCCCAACACGTTCCAGGAGTCCAGAACAATATAGCAGATCTGTTAAGTCTTCAAACGTAACAGATTCACTAGGGGGAACTTCATCCGCAAGTTTTTCAACCATTTTTCCATATCTGGGGGCAACCAGCGATAGATCTCTTCGGCACACACGAAAACAGTAAATGCCCAACCTTTGCCGTCAGGTATCCACACCCATTGTCCAAAGGCAATGCGATATGGATGAATTGGTCAGGCAGATTTGCGAACGCTTTTCCACCTCTCCCACTCATTTCACTGGTGGTGCGCAAACTACAGCAACACTCACTAACACTTATCCTAGTTGCTCCAACTTGGGCCAGACAACCGTGGTACACAACATTGCTAGAATTATCAGTACTCCCGCATCAAAAACTACAACTCTCCCCACGCCTATTGACTCAGAACCGTGGAGAGATCAGCCACCCGGCCCCAGCGCAGATCAACCTAGTGATCCAGCTCCTGAGGTCTTAGAGTTTGGTTACCTTAACCTTCCCCCTGAATGTATGAACATTACCAAAGAAGCTAGACACCCCACCACTAGAGCCTGCTACGCAGCCAAGTGGAAAAGATTCGTAATATACTGTAACAACAACAATATCAATCCACTAGATGTGTCTATTCAACACATCATATGTTAACTATTACATCTTCAAAGGTCTAGCCTGGCATACACATCTGTTAGGTTACACCTCGCTGCCATAGCAGCCTACTTACAGAATAGACAGCACTTATCACTATTCATAGTACCTGCCATCAAAGCATTTATGGAATGTCTCAAAAGAATAATTCCTCCCAGGGTACCACCCTCACCGGTATGGAATTTGAACATTGTTCTCACAAGGCTAATGAGCCCTCCATTCAAACCTCTGCATAAAAGTGAATTGCAATTTCTTACATGGAAAGTTGCTTTCCTTGTGGCCATTACTTCCCCTAGAAGAGTTAGCAAGCTACAAGCACTCACTATCCAAGAACCATTTTTACAACTCCATCATAACAAAGTGGTTCTCAAAACCAATCCAAAATTCCTCCCTAAGGTTATTTCTCCCTTTCACCTCAATCAGTCTGTGGAGTTGCCAGTGTTCTCGGGACCACAGTCGCACAAAGAGCTCTACATACTCTAGACGTAAAAAGGGAGCACTCCTTAATTACATTGAAAGAACAAAACCTTTTCGTAAAACAAAACAACTTTTTGTGTCCTTCTCACCACCACATAAAGGCAACTCCATATCAAAATCTGGAATTGCTAGGTGGATTGTCAAATGCTTACAAATTTGCTATCACAAAGCAAAACGTACATTATCTATTCCCCCTAAAGCCCACTCTACCCGCAAGATAAGGGCTTCAATGGAATTTTTAGGGAGCATTCCCTTAGATTACATCTGCTAAGCAGCTACATGGTCTTCACCGCACACATTCACAAAGCACAATTGTGTAGATGTGCAAACAAGACAACAAGCTAATGTGGGCCAAGCTGTATTCAAAACACTATTTCAAACTACTGCAACAGATACTGGTGGTCGCCGCTAGGAACGGGTACTGCTATACAATCTATGCATAGTGTGTGATCTGCAGCTCATATCCTTCAAACGGAAATCCTACTTACCAGTATGCATCTATTCTTGGCATGTAGAGCTGCAGATCCACACACGCCCACCTGCCTCCCCGGCTACCTTTATCTGTTCCAGTATTATCTTATTTATATACAGCATACATGGGCATCTTTTCTGTTTCTTACAAAACTCCATCATTTCCCTGCTGGCAAAAAACAATCTGAAGATGGAGCCGAAGCCCATGCACACTATCATCCAAAGGAGGAGTCACCTATCTTGTGACTTCTAAAGACTTCTCCAAGACAAAAACAAGTGCAAACATCCAGGCCCAACACCAGATGGCGATCTATGCATAGTGTGTGGATCTGCAGCTCTACATGCCAAGAATAGCTGCATACTGGTAAGTAGCATTTTCCTTCCTCTTTATCTTTTATTAAAGCATAAACAGGAAAAATGTAAAACAAAATTATCTAGTTTGACTTTCTTAAAAATAAATCTTTCTTTTTTTTTTAGCTTAAAGGCTCAGTTCTGGTTAAATCCCAAAAACTAAATCAGTTCATCGGTTTTCTCTGCACACAGTCTATTTCAGTCTGTAGACAGAATTTACCTATCTTATTTTGAGTTTCATCAAAAACAAGAATATTTGAAAGTCTCTATTTTAGGCTCAAGGTGATTCTTCCACTGTATCAGTATCAGATTATAGATCTTGGTCATTCTCACAGTAATCTTAGCACCAGTTCCGTAGGAAGTAATCCTCTCATTTGTGTCATCCTCTGATATTGTAGCCAGATCTACCCACTCTGGGGTAGCATACTTCTGATTAGGGGCTCTCCTACGTCACTACCTTCACCAGAGCCACTGGGGTAGCATACTCTTTTAGGTTTCTCTATGAGCAATGACATACCACCACTTAAATAGGTAATAAAGTAAACGTGTGTAAACCTTCTATAAGAAGTGATACCTGCACCCTCTAACCAGGGAGGTATGGGCTAGTTAAGCCACAAACTGCAGGGATGGTGGGTCATCCCCTGTCCTTTCTGGTGCCATCACACAATGGTACATTGTAGGTCTCCAGCCTTTAAACAAAGCAAGTAGAAAACTAAAGGTTTCCAGAATAGATTCACATGCTGTGGATACTGCTGTCATCTACGTTGCAGATCTGGGTCCTTTGTAGTTTTTTTTCTTCTTGTGAAAGTCTTTGTTCAGCTTCAGGCATAGAAAGAAGGAACATATTAATAGATTTGAACCACATGTGTGGAAAAGCCTCACTTTTGCTTTGGCCAACAACAAGGGACACCACCAAGAGCCAGAACTTTACTGCCAACAGCTTTATCTGGTTGTTTGACTCTCTGGGAAGGGCCTGGGCTGAAGCTTAATAACATGTAAAATAGCCCACTTAAGGTCTTACTCTTGGGCAACGTTCACCGTCCTGGAAAGGCAGTAGCTAGCATCTGGAAGATTTGTTTGCTTGGGAAGCACAACATTACTTTATGCCATATTTACAGTTCTCTGTTACTCGAGCAGGACATTTTCACTAAAAAAGTCTGCCAACACAGTGGGAACACTTTGTGCAAAACTGTTAAGGCCACCTGTCCTTCCATTTCTAGACGGACCAGGCTAACACATGTTGTTTTTCAGAAATGTATCCTCTAGAGCACTCCTGTGGTGAGGTCATCCTTGACCTGCACCAAGCAGGTCTTCAGCACAATCGAGGATTCTCCCCATCTCTGCTCCTCTTTACATCTACATGGCATCAATTAAGACAATCCTTCGAAGTTATAACACAGGCCGCCCAATGTGTGCAGATTCATACAAGGATGCTGTAGGTGCTCCAGTTTGTTTGAAAACCTACAACGGGTATACCCCGATATCTTCAGTTTCTATCCGAAATCTGTAGATCTTTAATCTTGAGAAAAAAACAAGACCATGTTTTTTTTACTTTGGTCGCCATTGCTGTATCCCCCATCTACTTCTAATTCGTCATTTCATTACCCTCGTTCTTGCACTTAATAATAATAATAATAATAATCTTTATTTGGATATAAAACAGATATGCTTAAAAGAGTTTTTCAATAATTCACACCATGTACAAAGTATTAGATACAAACAGAAGGTAAATGGGACAACAATGGTAAAATGTAGAACATCCGCATCACGTTCTTCCTGTTTCTATTATATATTAAAAGTTGAGACATAATGTGCAAAATAGTTCAGACACATGGCGTAAAGCCAACAAAATTTTGTTGCGCTAACAGTCAATGATATTATACATATAAAAAACAATCCAGTGTTCTGGAGAGTGCACCTGGATACAATGACCAGTCACATTAAAACATAAAATGCTCCTCTTTTCTTTTTTCTCCTTTTCATCCCCTTTTATTCCCTTTTCTTTCCTTCTTCCCTCTTTCTCTTTTAAGAACTTAGTGGAAAAGTACGTGTTGGTTAAGACTTTCTTGCACTTGTCACCTTATTCCTCACCAATGGTAATGTCAAGCAATCTTCGAAGAATGCATAGCCTTTCTGCAAGTCTCGTTCTCAACCTAACAGCAAATAAACAAAGGGAACTTGCATTGACACCGCTCCACTGGCTGCAGGTCCAGCAGTGCATCTGCAACGACCATTTAATAGTATTTAGAATTCCAGAAAGAACAGCTCTGATGGAACTGGTCAATGACAGCTCTTTAGTCACTTAACCAGCAGAAGTAGGTGAGGCTATTCAAATCCTCTCTACAGAAGCCTATAAGAAAGAGTGTGTAAATCACCTATTAAACATTAAGAGGCATATTTACTATGAAGTGGCGGAGCGCGGCGTTAGCCTCCTTGGCTTAACGCTGCCCGCCGCCACTTCTGAAATGCAGGGCTGTGTTTCCCACTGTGCTGTTGCTAAATTTAGCAGCATAGCGCCAACGTAGGCACCCTTGCACCATAGGCCTGCGTTGTAGGGGAAGATTGTTTATGTGCATGAAGGTGCCCACTTAAATAATCTTTAAGTGCCGTTTTGTAACTTCTATGTGTGCTGCTTAATGCAGTGCACACAGAAGTTGCAAAACATAATTTTTTTAATTGATTGTTTATGTGCTGGAAGGGACTCCATCCTGCATATCAACAATCAATTGCCTTTTGCTGTTTCTATGGGTGCTGCACAACGCAGCACACATAGAAACAGCAAAAACAAGGAGAAATGAAACATTTCTCCTCGTTGTGCCTGTTTAAGACCAGGTTTTTCCTAGTGGCGGCTATTGCTGGATCCCAAAACGTGAAGCTGCATTCATGGTGGCAGCAAATCCCCGCTTTCCTCTTTTTTATGCACTCATTAAACAGAATGACCCATAATCTCTGGGACTGGTTCCATGTAAGAACCACTACAGCAGTTATGTGATTTCTTTGGTACATCTTTATGTTTCTTACACAAATGATACCAGAGATGTACTAAAGGATTTAACTTTGGTCCATTTGCTAATTTCTTCCGCATCTTGATGTGGATGCATGCTATCAGGATTCCTCAGGAAGTTAACTTTTCCATGATGAGTAACATTTTAAGGAAAGTGGCATCACATAATGTGCTAACCTAGCCATGCAAGAAAACGTGCCTAAATTTGAGCAGATATTAAAGGGTACTTCTATGGACTGTTTCCATAACCCAGTCTGGCTAATCTGTAAATGCACTGGTTTGAAATCCAGCACATCTACAGTTTCGACAAACTCTTTGGTCTCAATATTTGAGTATGGAAACGCTACATTGATGACACTTTGATCAACTGGCTTAATGCACAATGCACTAATTGGATCAAAGATATGTACACAAAACCCACACCTTCATTGTGCCTATGATACCCTGTCCTTTCTGGATCTTGTCATTATTCCCTGCAAGGGGAAAGTTATCATTAATGTTTGCACAGAACCTATCTGTTGACTGTAATACCCTTCTTCAGTTTGAAAGCCAACACCCTAGAGCCATTAGGGAGAACTTAGCTTTTGACGTTTTCCAAAGATTAAGAAGGAACTCCTCTTCTATCTCAATGTGATGGACAAGTCAACTCATGAATTGCGTGAGAAGGGATATCCCATGAAATGTTTACAGTGTGCTAGAAAAAGAACACACCACAATAACCAAGAAGCACTTCTTGACAACAAATGATAGGTTGACCAGTGTTATTACATTTTCTCTGCTTTCTAATTACATCAAGAAAGCCATTAGCTCACATTGGCATATATTACAGCATTAGAATATTGATAGTACAGTTGAAGACACATTTCGCTAATAATGGCTGGTATAGACCTTCTGCGCCGACGTTTCAAGGTTTGTCTTTGTTTCTGCCTTTTTCATTTGGAACATACTACTCTCAGCATGGAGAGTGTTCTAATAGCATTATAACTCTTATGCCTTGGGCTATCTTATAGCCCGCCGCAGCGGGCTATACCATCTATTAAAGGCCCGCCCCCGCGTTAAAGGCCCGAGGTGAAGATGAGGGACTTTAACAAGGGACCGGGACTTTAACACCTTCAATGCTATGGCTTTTCCCGTCCTGTGCTGAGATTTCTCAAATCTCTTTGTTCCATGACGAGTTCACCTTGTCATCCGCACAGGGTAGGTAAAGCTGATGACGAGCTGAGCTCATCATCAGCATGGAAGGGGTTAATAGCCGGTATAGCCCTACTACAAAGGGCAATAAGGCTATTAGAACATTCTGCCACTAGAGGGCAGAATGTTTTAACAAATAAAACAAAGACCATTCGAAGCTCGAGGGGAGCTCCGAGAGGCCTTTGTAAAACATTGGAATGTTGCTCTGCTGGCCTTTACCGGCCCGTAGAAGCATGGAGCACTCCATTGTCTACAATGGAGCTCCCAACATTGTAATGTTTTAATATTTGTTAAAGGCCTTCATCCTCGTGATAAGCCCTAGTCTTTGGCTTTGGCATATCGGACCAATAAGTCAAGTTCAGGGCCTTTAACAATGGATATAGCCCTCAACTGTAGGCTAAAATGCTATATTAAATATTGACAACTGTAAATATGATCCTTCCCTTTTCTACATTTAAAAATGGCAGTAAGTTGAGGTGCTTTCTTGCTCACGTTAGACAAATGAAACCTATCAGCAATCCACAGCGGACTCTGAGATATGTCACCTGTACTTCGCCACCACACATGGGATGTATGTCGCGCATGCATTTACAACGCATGCCTTTACCACGCAGGTTTTACAACGCAAGTCGTTACGACTTGCGTTTGGGGGCGCTGGATAGTGAATAGTTTAATTTACTATTCCAACTCTAGTCCCCGTGGATAGTAGGGAAGGTTTTGGATAATAAATTAAACTATTCCCTATCCTACAGCGCCCCCCAGCGCAAGTCGTTGTAACGACTTGTGTTGTAACAGTTGCGTGGTAAAGGTACTGCGTGGTAAAAGTTGCATTGTAAACGCTGTTCACCCCACACATGTGACAGAATTAGGTGTTTGCTGCTTTACGGAACATACGGACAAAGTTGACTTAAGGCTGGCCTCCTAGAACACCAACGGTAGTAGCAAGAACGTTGATGTAGAGTTAGATACCCTTGCAGGCTACCGTACATTGGAAGGACTGCTAGGAAAATGAAGATGCACATCAATGAACATGGTAGTAACAGCTGGCGCAGAAGGCGTTTTGGAGCAAGGATAAATGGAGGGTGAATTTAGACAGCCAGTGATAGAGAAACTTTGGTATTGTCAAGTAAGTGTGACCTCCAGGACAAGATAGGCATCCTGGGGGGTTCCATTTTAGAATAGAACTCACAGGCTTGCCCTAATGTTCAATCTGTGTCAGAGGACTGAAGGCTGTGGCTGGGGTGACAGATTAAATCTTTACTTCCCCACATGCTCTCCACTCGTTATGTTTTATTTGATCACTGGTGATGAGCTGGATGGGATCGACTTTTCACGTCACCACGCTGTCACACATTTGGTGTCGACGACCTACTGTGCGAGCTGTTCAAGACTTGGAGGATTCTATGTTACTGCTCTCTATGAGGCCAGGGCATTTGAGGAATGTTTACACCTGAAGCTTTCTCTGTTTCTGTCTTCTGTCCCAGCAGATAAGTGAAATCATCTGTTGCCGACATTTTACAAGGAGCTTTATTATATATATATATTTTTTAGCTTGCCTTAATCTGTCAGTTAGTCTTTAAATTGAGGCTGACTTGTGAGCTAAAGGATTATCTTGAGCACGACCTGGTGTTCCAGCTTGAGTCCTCAGTTCCTGACCTCACTGCGTCAGTTGGCCAGGCATAGAGGAGTAGTGAGAGAAATGCGTGCTTTCTCCTTACCAGAAATAAGTTTGATTTGTAAAGGCGTCTCTTTACTGCTTTCGCTACTTTATTTTGTGCCTAAACGTTGTGAGCCTCATTTATAATTTTTCAGCCGTAGGGCAGCGCCACAGGCCTTCCTGCTGCGTGCCCTACGGCGAAAGAAAAGGTCAGGAATGCGCCGTATCTATCAGATACGGCACATTCCTGTCCTTTTCCTCTGCGCTGACGCACAATGGGCTACTGTGCGCCAACGCAGGCACCTTTGCACCATGGTTCAAGGGTCCCTGCTTAGCAGGGAGGATTGTTTTTGTGCAGGATGCAGAATGCAGCACACATAGAAAAAGTTAAAACTAGGAGAAATAAAGCTATTTCTCCTCATTGTGCCTCCCTTAAGCCTCCTATGGGGAGGCATATGTTTTTGGCTCTGCCTCAGAGTCATAAATCTGGGTCAGTGTCAAAAAGCCATGGATGATGCATAACCCTTTAATGCAAAAAAAAACGCAAAAAGTGACGCACCGGCGGCGCAAGGCTGTGTGTGCCTCTTATTCCGTCAAATTTTATAATTCAACACATCCAGCTCTGGGCTGTTGTCTCACTTTACTTTTAACAATTGGATCGTCTCACTCGCAATCTCCATGAACACTGCTGCTTTCGACAAGTTTATTTTTTTTTTTAAATAAGAATGTAAAAGGTGCACATTTCACCCGGTTTCCAAGTGGATGCCTCTGCACTTCTCTTCTTATGTCGCTCACGTTGCTCTGAAGTACTTCCTTCACACAGAGATAATGTTGTACATGCTTCCATCTGCAGGTCACTTTTAGGAACTGCAAGTTTAACATTGGTAAATACTTCAGTTGAACAAACAGCATGTGTGGTTTTACTCCTAAAAAGTGTTCATATCCCTGTTTGAAAAGTAAGCATGAGACCCTAGTTCTTTGGCTTCCACTCAAGCTTAGGTCGACGGATATTTTGCGAAAACTGTTTTCTGCTTGACGGTGATAGGCACACCTCCAGAAATGTATAAAAAGTTGGCTTGTCGGTGACAGGCACACCTTAATCAAATGTGAACGTGCATGCTGTTTCATAGTGGAATAGAAATTGATAAACCCATCAAAGTTTTTGCTACACGGCTTTTTATTGATTTGTTTCTTATACTTGAGGCTGTTTGTGTTTGTAAACAATTGTTGGATTTTCCTCAAATTCATAAAGCAGAATGTTACAGCAACACCTTTTTTCCTGAGTCAACCAGGTGAACCACCTTTATGATGGTCAAAGTAGAAAAAAGGTGTTTTACAAGTATACACATGTATGTGATACTAATATTGGTGCAGTAAGAAAATTGTCTCTCTTATTAATTGTTTACGAGCAGAAAGACAGGAGGTATTGGAGAATTTACCTGCTTTGAATGTTGAAGAAGGGAGAGGTTTGAATGAATTCGAGATATGCATGAAAATCTCAACATTTATTATTTATCTCACATTAGTACAACAATTGAAATGTACTATTTTTGTACAAGAAAACGAAATGAGGAGGAATTGTAAAAGACTATATTACACCACTGAGGAAATTAGCAAGCATTTATAAATTGGGAGCACTGACTGAAGAGTGCATTAGGGATCAGTTTTTGTTTTGTTGCACAAATAAATGCATCGGGAAAGAACTTTGGGTGGTTAGAGGATGAACCAACACTGTGTGATGTGATTATGATTGCAAAAACACGTGCAAATGTTTGGAGGTTATAAAAAAACAGAATGTGCATTGAACTTATCTGAAAAAAATTCATGTGTGCAAGTTGTTGAGGAAAAAAAGATTAAATCTGCAAAGAGTTTTTTATTTAAAGGACAGAATTTTAGGTGTGGGAAAACTTGACACATGGCAAATGACAAAGGATGTCTTGTAAGCAAAGGTGTGCGCAGTCGCTGTGGAAAGAGGGGACATTTTATAAAATGTTGCAAGAGCTAATACATTTGCGAATACGTCTGTGATAAAATGGTTTTACAACCTGTTTCGAAAGTTGATGAATATCCCTCTGAATTACTAAAGGTTCATGGGATTGATGTAAAAATTATGTTAGATTCTTGTTCTAGAATAGCCATACTCTCTAAAGCGGTGTTTAAAGGGAAGTTTAGCAACATCACTGAACTAAGGAAAATGGACATTAAGCCGGGTGGGCATGGGGGAGTTAACATACAAATCTTGGGTGACTTTGAAACGGTGCTTGAACTTAGAACAGAATGACCGCTGAGGAGGTCTATTTGTCCCTGAAAGGAGCCTCTATAATCCGATGTAATTACAAAAAGGGGGTGGTGATGGACAGAGTATCTGAGTTAATCAGAACACTCCTACCCAGTCAACAGATCAGGGCTTTATCCATCACCGTTTTTTAGCTCACTGCACCATCCCAGTTCAGAACCTGGCTATATGCAAATTAGTCTGTCCCTGGCCCAGTGCATCATGGGAACAGGGCAGACCAAACTACCAAGCCAATTCTTCACTGGAAAGGAAACAAGCTTCCGGGGACCGGTTTCTGGCATTACAGCCGTCTTCGGCCCGGCTTGCTTGAATCCTGATGGTGCAATGAGCAAGGGACTCATGTCTGAGCATACCCTTCCACACTCATGGTGGCCAAAATAATTACAAAAAGGGGGTGGTGATGGACAGAGTATCTGAGTTAATCAGAACACTCCTACCCAGTCAACAGATCAGGGCTTTATCCATCACCGTTTTTTAGCTCACTGCACCATCCCAGTTCAGAACCTGGCTATATGCAAATTAGTCTGTCCCTGGCCCAGTGCATCATGGGAACAGGGCAGACCAAACTACCAAGCCAATTCTTCACTGGAAAGGAAACAAGCTTCCGGGGACCGGTTTCTGGCATTACAGCCGTCTTCGGCCCGGCTTGCTTGAATCCTGATGGTGCAATGAGCAAGGGACTCATGTCTGAGCATACCCTTCCACACTCATGGTGGCCAAAATAATTACAAAAAGGGGGTGGTGATGGACAGAGTATCTGAGTTAATCAGAACACTCCTACCCAGTCAACAGATCAGGGCTTTATCCATCACCGTTTTTTAGCTCACTGCACCATCCCAGTTCAGAACCTGGCTATATGCAAATTAGTCTGTCCCTGGCCCAGTGCATCATGGGAACAGGGCAGACCAAACTACCAAGCCAATTCTTCACTGGAAAGGAAACAAGCTTCCGGGGACCGGTTTCTGGCATTACAGCCGTCTTCGGCCCGGCTTGCTTGAATCCTGATGGTGCAATGAGCAAGGGACTCATGTCTGAGCATACCCTTCCACACTCATGGTGGCCAAAATAATTACAAAAAGGGGGTGGTGATGGACAGAGTATCTGAGTTAATCAGAACACTCCTACCCAGTCAACAGATCAGGGCTTTATCCATCACCGTTTTTTAGCTCACTGCACCATCCCAGTTCAGAACCTGGCTATATGCAAATTAGTCTGTCCCTGGCCCAGTGCATCATGGGAACAGGGCAGACCAAACTACCAAGCCAATTCTTCACTGGAAAGGAAACAAGCTTCCGGGGACCGGTTTCTGGCATTACAGCCGTCTTCGGCCCGGCTTGCTTGAATCCTGATGGTGCAATGAGCAAGGGACTCATGTCTGAGCATACCCTTCCACACTCATGGTGGCCAAAATAATTACAAAAAGGGGGTGGTGATGGACAGAGTATCTGAGTTAATCAGAACACTCCTACCCAGTCAACAGATCAGGGCTTTATCCATCACCGTTTTTTAGCTCACTGCACCATCCCAGTTCAGAACCTGGCTATATGCAAATTAGTCTGTCCCTGGCCCAGTGCATCATGGGAACAGGGCAGACCAAACTACCAAGCCAATTCTTCACTGGAAAGGAAACAAGCTTCCGGGGACCGGTTTCTGGCATTACAGCCGTCTTCGGCCCGGCTTGCTTGAATCCTGATGGTGCAATGAGCAAGGGACTCATGTCTGAGCATACCCTTCCACACTCATGGTGGCCAAAATAATTACAAAAAGGGGGTGGTGATGGACAGAGTATCTGAGTTAATCAGAACACTCCTACCCAGTCAACAGATCAGGGCTTTATCCATCACCGTTTTTTAGCTCACTGCACCATCCCAGTTCAGAACCTGGCTATATGCAAATTAGTCTGTCCCTGGCCCAGTGCATCATGGGAACAGGGCAGACCAAACTACCAAGCCAATTCTTCACTGGAAAGGAAACAAGCTTCCGGGGACCGGTTTCTGGCATTACAGCCGTCTTCGGCCCGGCTTGCTTGAATCCTGATGGTGCAATGAGCAAGGGACTCATGTCTGAGCATACCCTTCCACACTCATGGTGGCCAAAATAATTACAAAAAGGGGGTGGTGATGGACAGAGTATCTGAGTTAATCAGAACACTCCTACCCAGTCAACAGATCAGGGCTTTATCCATCACCGTTTTTTAGCTCACTGCACCATCCCAGTTCAGAACCTGGCTATATGCAAATTAGTCTGTCCCTGGCCCAGTGCATCATGGGAACAGGGCAGACCAAACTACCAAGCCAATTCTTCACTGGAAAGGAAACAAGCTTCCGGGGACCGGTTTCTGGCATTACAGCCGTCTTCGGCCCGGCTTGCTTGAATCCTGATGGTGCAATGAGCAAGGGACTCATGTCTGAGCATACCCTTCCACACTCATGGTGGCCAAAATAATTACAAAAAGGGGGTGGTGATGGACAGAGTATCTGAGTTAATCAGAACACTCCTACCCAGTCAACAGATCAGGGCTTTATCCATCACCGTTTTTTAGCTCACTGCACCATCCCAGTTCAGAACCTGGCTATATGCAAATTAGTCTGTCCCTGGCCCAGTGCATCATGGGAACAGGGCAGACCAAACTACCAAGCCAATTCTTCACTGGAAAGGAAACAAGCTTCCGGGGACCGGTTTCTGGCATTACAGCCGTCTTCGGCCCGGCTTGCTTGAATCCTGATGGTGCAATGAGCAAGGGACTCATGTCTGAGCATACCCTTCCACACTCATGGTGGCCAAAATAATTACAAAAAGGGGGTGGTGATGGACAGAGTATCTGAGTTAATCAGAACACTCCTACCCAGTCAACAGATCAGGGCTTTATCCATCACCGTTTTTTAGCTCACTGCACCATCCCAGTTCAGAACCTGGCTATATGCAAATTAGTCTGTCCCTGGCCCAGTGCATCATGGGAACAGGGCAGACCAAACTACCAAGCCAATTCTTCACTGGAAAGGAAACAAGCTTCCGGGGACCGGTTTCTGGCATTACAGCCGTCTTCGGCCCGGCTTGCTTGAATCCTGATGGTGCAATGAGCAAGGGACTCATGTCTGAGCATACCCTTCCACACTCATGGTGGCCAAAATAATTACAAAAAGGGGGTGGTGATGGACAGAGTATCTGAGTTAATCAGAACACTCCTACCCAGTCAACAGATCAGGGCTTTATCCATCACCGTTTTTTAGCTCACTGCACCATCCCAGTTCAGAACCTGGCTATATGCAAATTAGTCTGTCCCTGGCCCAGTGCATCATGGGAACAGGGCAGACCAAACTACCAAGCCAATTCTTCACTGGAAAGGAAACAAGCTTCCGGGGACCGGTTTCTGGCATTACAGCCGTCTTCGGCCCGGCTTGCTTGAATCCTGATGGTGCAATGAGCAAGGGACTCATGTCTGAGCATACCCTTCCACACTCATGGTGGCCAAAATAATTACAAAAAGGGGGTGGTGATGGACAGAGTATCTGAGTTAATCAGAACACTCCTACCCAGTCAACAGATCAGGGCTTTATCCATCACCGTTTTTTAGCTCACTGCACCATCCCAGTTCAGAACCTGGCTATATGCAAATTAGTCTGTCCCTGGCCCAGTGCATCATGGGAACAGGGCAGACCAAACTACCAAGCCAATTCTTCACTGGAAAGGAAACAAGCTTCCGGGGACCGGTTTCTGGCATTACAGCCGTCTTCGGCCCGGCTTGCTTGAATCCTGATGGTGCAATGAGCAAGGGACTCATGTCTGAGCATACCCTTCCACACTCATGGTGGCCAAAATAATTACAAAAAGGGGGTGGTGATGGACAGAGTATCTGAGTTAATCAGAACACTCCTACCCAGTCAACAGATCAGGGCTTTATCCATCACCGTTTTTTAGCTCACTGCACCATCCCAGTTCAGAACCTGGCTATATGCAAATTAGTCTGTCCCTGGCCCAGTGCATCATGGGAACAGGGCAGACCAAACTACCAAGCCAATTCTTCACTGGAAAGGAAACAAGCTTCCGGGGACCGGTTTCTGGCATTACAGCCGTCTTCGGCCCGGCTTGCTTGAATCCTGATGGTGCAATGAGCAAGGGACTCATGTCTGAGCATACCCTTCCACACTCATGGTGGCCAAAATAATTACAAAAAGGGGGTGGTGATGGACAGAGTATCTGAGTTAATCAGAACACTCCTACCCAGTCAACAGATCAGGGCTTTATCCATCACCGTTTTTTAGCTCACTGCACCATCCCAGTTCAGAACCTGGCTATATGCAAATTAGTCTGTCCCTGGCCCAGTGCATCATGGGAACAGGGCAGACCAAACTACCAAGCCAATTCTTCACTGGAAAGGAAACAAGCTTCCGGGGACGTTTCCGGAAGCTTGTTTCCTTTCTGGTAAAGAATTGGCTTGGTAGTTTGGTCTGCCCTGTTCCCATGATGCACTGGGCCAGGGACAGACTAATTTGCATATAGCCAGGTTCTGAACTGGGATGGTGCAGTGAGCTAAAAAACGGTGATGGATCAAGCCCTGATCTGTGGACTGGGTAGGAGTGTTCTGCTTAATTCAGAATACTCTGTCCATCATCACCCCCTTGTAAATAATTTTGGCCACCATAAGCGTGGAAGGGTATACTCGGATGCGAGTCCCTTGCTCACTGCACCATCAGGATTCAAGCAAGCCGGGCCGAAGACGGCTGTAATGCCAGAAACCGGTCCCCGGAAGCTTGTTTCCTTTCTGGTAAAGAATTGGCTTGGTAGTTTGGTCTGCCCTGTTCCCATGATGCACTGGGCCAGGGACAGACTAATTTGCATATAGCCAGGTTCTGAACTGGGATGGTGCAGTGAGCTAAAAAACGGTGATGGATCAAGCCCTGATCTGTGGACTGGGTAGGAGTGTTCTGCTTAATTCAGAATACTCTGTCCATCATCACCCCCTTGTAAATAATTTTGGCCACCATAAGCGTGGAAGGGTATACTCGGATGCGAGTCCCTTGCTCACTGCACCATCAGGATTCAAGCAAGCCGGGCCGAAGACGGCTGTAATGCCAGAAACCGGTCCCCGGAAGCTTGTTTCCTTTCTGGTAAAGAATTGGCTTGGTAGTTTGGTCTGCCCTGTTCCCATGATGCACTGGGCCAGGGACAGACTAATTTGCATATAGCCAGGTTCTGAACTGGGATGGTGCAGTGAGCTAAAAAACGGTGATGGATCAAGCCCTGATCTGTGGACTGGGTAGGAGTGTTCTGCTTAATTCAGAATACTCTGTCCATCATCACCCCCTTGTAAATAATTTTGGCCACCATAAGCTTGGAAGGGTATACTCGGATGCGAGTCCCTTGCTCACTGCACCATCAGGATTCAAGCAAGCCGGGCCGAAGACGGCTGTAATGCCAGAAACCGGTCCCCGGAAGCTTGTTTCCTTTCTGGTAAAGAATTGGCTTGGTAGTTTGGTCTGCCCTGTTCCCATGATGCACTGGGCCAGGGACAGACTAATTTGCATATAGCCAGGTTCTGAACTGGGATGGTGCAGTGAGCTAAAAAAACGGTGATGGATCAAGCCCTGATCTGTGGACTGGGTAGGAGTGTTCTGCTTAATTCAGAATACTCTGTCCATCATCACCCCCTTGTAAATAATTTTGGCCACCATAAGCGTGGAAGGGTATACTCGGATGCGAGTCCCTTGCTCACTGCACCATCAGGATTCAAGCAAGCCGGGCCGAAGACGGCTGTAATGCCAGAAACCGGTCCCCGGAAGCTTGTTTCCTTTCTGGTAAAGAATTGGCTTGGTAGTTTGGTCTGCCCTGTTCCCATGATGCACTGGGCCAGGGACAGACTAATTTGCATATAGCCAGGTTCTGAACTGGGATGGTGCAGTGAGCTAAAAAACGGTGATGGATCAAGCCCTGATCTGTGGACTGGGTAGGAGTGTTCTGCTTAATTCAGAATACTCTGTCCATCATCACCCCCTTGTAAATAATTTTGGCCACCATAAGCGTGGAAGGGTATACTCGGATGCGAGTCCCTTGCTCACTGCACCATCAGGATTCAAGCAAGCCGGGCCGAAGACGGCTGTAATGCCAGAAACCGGTCCCCGGAAGCTTGTTTCCTTTCTGGTAAAGAATTGGCTTGGTAGTTTGGTCTGCCCTGTTCCCATGATGCACTGGGCCAGGGACAGACTAATTTGCATATAGCCAGGTTCTGAACTGGGATGGTGCAGTGAGCTAAAAAACGGTGATGGATCAAGCCCTGATCTGTGGACTGGGTAGGAGTGTTCTGCTTAATTCAGAATACTCTGTCCATCATCACCCCCTTGTAAATAATTTTGGCCACCATAAGCGTGGAAGGGTATACTCGGATGCGAGTCCCTTGCTCACTGCACCATCAGGATTCAAGCAAGCCGGGCCGAAGACGGCTGTAATGCCAGAAACCGGTCCCCGGAAGCTTGTTTCCTTTCTGGTAAAGAATTGGCTTGGTAGTTTGGTCTGCCCTGTTCCCATGATGCACTGGGCCAGGGACAGACTAATTTGCATATAGCCAGGTTCTGAACTGGGATGGTGCAGTGAGCTAAAAAACGGTGATGGATCAAGCCCTGATCTGTGGACTGGGTAGGAGTGTTCTGCTTAATTCAGAATACTCTGTCCATCATCACCCCCTTGTAAATAATTTTGGCCACCATAAGCGTGGAAGGGTATACTCGGATGCGAGTCCCTTGCTCACTGCACCATCAGGATTCAAGCAAGCCGGGCCGAAGACGGCTGTAATGCCAGAAACCGGTCCCCGGAAGCTTGTTTCCTTTCTGGTAAAGAATTGGCTTGGTAGTTTGGTCTGCCCTGTTCCCATGATGCACTGGGCCAGGGACAGACTAATTTGCATATAGCCAGGTTCTGAACTGGGATGGTGCAGTGAGCTAAAAAACGGTGATGGATCAAGCCCTGATCTGTGGACTGGGTAGGAGTGTTCTGCTTAATTCAGAATACTCTGTCCATCATCACCCCCTTGTAAATAATTTTGGCCACCATAAGCGTGGAAGGGTATACTCGGATGCGAGTCCCTTGCTCACTGCACCATCAGGATTCAAGCAAGCCGGGCCGAAGACGGCTGTAATGCCAGAAACCGGTCCCCGGAAGCTTGTTTCCTTTCTGGTAAAGAATTGGCTTGGTAGTTTGGTCTGCCCTGTTCCCATGATGCACTGGGCCAGGGACAGACTAATTTGCATATAGCCAGGTTCTGAACTGGGATGGTGCAGTGAGCTAAAAAACGGTGATGGATCAAGCCCTGATCTGTGGACTGGGTAGGAGTGTTCTGCTTAATTCAGAATACTCTGTCCATCATCACCCCCTTGTAAATAATTTTGGCCACCATAAGCGTGGAAGGGTATACTCGGATGCGAGTCCCTTGCTCACTGCACCATCAGGATTCAAGCAAGCCGGGCCGAAGACGGCTGTAATGCCAGAAACCGGTCCCCGGAAGCTTGTTTCCTTTCTGGTAAAGAATTGGCTTGGTAGTTTGGTCTGCCCTGTTCCCATGATGCACTGGGCCAGGGACAGACTAATTTGCATATAGCCAGGTTCTGAACTGGGATGGTGCAGTGAGCTAAAAAACGGTGATGGATCAAGCCCTGATCTGTGGACTGGGTAGGAGTGTTCTGCTTAATTCAGAATACTCTGTCCATCATCACCCCCTTGTAAATAATTTTGGCCACCATAAGCGTGGAAGGGTATACTCGGATGCGAGTCCCTTGCTCACTGCACCATCAGGATTCAAGCAAGCCGGGCCGAAGACGGCTGTAATGCCAGAAACCGGTCCCCGGAAGCTTGTTTCCTTTCTGGTAAAGAATTGGCTTGGTAGTTTGGTCTGCCCTGTTCCCATGATGCACTGGGCCAGGGACAGACTAATTTGCATATAGCCAGGTTCTGAACTGGGATGGTGCAGTGAGCTAAAAAACGGTGATGGATCAAGCCCTGATCTGTGGACTGGGTAGGAGTGTTCTGCTTAATTCAGAATACTCTGTCCATCATCACCCCCTTGTAAATAATTTTGGCCACCATAAGCGTGGAAGGGTATACTCGGATGCGAGTCCCTTGCTCACTGCACCATCAGGATTCAAGCAAGCCGGGCCGAAGACGGCTGTAATGCCAGAAACCGGTCCCCGGAAGCTTGTTTCCTTTCTGGTAAAGAATTGGCTTGGTAGTTTGGTCTGCCCTGTTCCCATGATGCACTGGGCCAGGGACAGACTAATTTGCATATAGCCAGGTTCTGAACTGGGATGGTGCAGTGAGCTAAAAAACGGTGATGGATCAAGCCCTGATCTGTGGACTGGGTAGGAGTGTTCTGCTTAATTCAGAATACTCTGTCCATCATCACCCCCTTGTAAATAATTTTGGCCACCATAAGCGTGGAAGGGTATACTCGGATGCGAGTCCCTTGCTCACTGCACCATCAGGATTCAAGCAAGCCGGGCCGAAGACGGCTGTAATGCCAGAAACCGGTCCCCGGAAGCTTGTTTCCTTTCTGGTAAAGAATTGGCTTGGTAGTTTGGTCTGCCCTGTTCCCATGATGCACTGGGCCAGGGACAGACTAATTTGCATATAGCCAGGTTCTGAACTGGGATGGTGCAGTGAGCTAAAAAACGGTGATGGATCAAGCCCTGATCTGTGGACTGGGTAGGAGTGTTCTGCTTAATTCAGAATACTCTGTCCATCATCACCCCCTTGTAAATATTTTTGGCCACCATAAGCGTGGAAGGGTATACTCGGATGCGAGTCCCTTGCTCACTGCACCATCAGGATTCAAGCAAGCCGGGCCGAAGACGGCTGTAATGCCAGAAACCGGTCCCCGGAAGCTTGTTTCCTTTCTGGTAAAGAATTGGCTTGGTAGTTTGGTCTGCCCTGTTCCCATGATCCACTGGGCCAGGGACAGACTAATTTGCATATAGCCAGGTTCTGAACTGGGATGGTGCAGTGAGCTAAAAAACGGTGATGGATCAAGCCCTGATCTGTGGACTGGGTAGGAGTGTTCTGCTTAATTCAGAATACTCTGTCCATCATCACCCCCTTGTAAATAATTTTGGCCACCATAAGCGTGGAAGGGTATACTCGGATGCGAGTCCCTTGCTCACTGCACCATCAGGATTCAAGCAAGCCGGGCCGAAGACGGCTGTAATGCCAGAAACCGGTCCCCGGAAGCTTGTTTCCTTTCTGGTAAAGAATTGGCTTGGTAGTTTGGTCTGCCCTGTTCCCATGATGCACTGGGCCAGGGACAGACTAATTTGCATATAGCCAGGTTCTGAACTGGGATGGTGCAGTGAGCTAAAAAACGGTGATGGATCAAGCCCTGATCTGTGGACTGGGTAGGAGTGTTCTGCTTAATTCAGAATACTCTGTCCATCATCACCCCCTTGTAAATAATTTTGGCCACCATAAGCGTGGAAGGGTATACTCGGATGCGAGTCCCTTGCTCACTGCACCATCAGGATTCAAGCAAGCCGGGCCGAAGACGGCTGTAATGCCAGAAACCGGTCCCCGGAAGCTTGTTTCCTTTCTGGTAAAGAATTGGCTTGGTAGTTTGGTCTGCCCTGTTCCCATGATGCACTGGGCCAGGGACAGACTAATTTGCATATAGCCAGGTTCTGAACTGGGATGGTGCAGTGAGCTAAAAAACGGTGATGGATCAAGCCCTGATCTGTGGACTGGGTAGGAGTGTTCTGCTTAATTCAGAATACTCTGTCCATCATCACCCCCTTGTCTATAATCCGATGGCCACATCAGAAGGAGTTGGGAGTCATTTCTGATCCCAACTCGATTCCCGAAGTTCAACTGAAAGCATTGATGTAGGAGTGCATGGAGTCTCAAGATGGTTGTCTGAATTTTGAGGAAAAGTTTCCAGAAGTTTCGTGTTCACGGGGTGTGGCCACACCGGCGAAGCACTGGTGACCTCTGCCCAAGCGCTTTAAGAAATAGGCCAGAATTGGTATCTCTAAGTATCTGGGGTGCTTTGTTGCAACCTCAGGCATCCACAACCTGTAATGTTTAGGGCTGAGGTTCATGGACGCCTCCTACGTGGCAGATCAAGCTGAGTGGCTGGCAGCCCAGTCCGTACCTCGGAAGCCCCGTTTCATCATGGGCCGCGGGTGAGCCTGAGGTTCGAGGCTATTGGGCCTTGCCGGGCAGTCGAGCTACACTTATTGCTTGCATGAACCCTCGACACCTGTGACTGTGCCAAGTGGAGCCGACCTGACGTGGCACAGAGGGACCGCACTACTTTACAGACCAGACCTGGGGATACCGCTGAGACTCTAGGGCTGTCCTATTGTGGCTGTATGGGGAGGCCCAACTTTCCCACTGACCTGACTTGGGAATCTGGTGGCAATGCTGCATGTGCCCAACGCCTACCGGTAGGACACCATGGCCCCTGCGGAGCTCACTGTGCTTCGGACAGCAGCTGCCTCCGACTGGACCTGTCCTAGAACGCTGCTGTCGCTGCAGCGCCTTCACAGCCTGGGCCTGTTGGGCGAGCCACGCTTCCCTGCCTTCTATTCCTGATAGATGCCACGTGGGCCCCTTGAGACCTGATGGACCACGTTGTCCTGGCTTGTTCCCTACTGGTGGCTAGGCCTGCATGCTGCTCTCCTGTTGATGCTAGCCTGTGGCTACACCCGACCTGGGCCAACCACTCACATAACGCATCAAGTGGAGCCATTCTAGATGGTGGCATTCCACTCCCAATGATTCTGCCTAACCCTCCTTGCCGCCTGTGATTCCCCGTGGAGGGGCCCTTTCTAGACATGGTGTGCGGCAACCCCAAGCAGCGCAAGTTACCATTCGAACGGTCCAAAGTTTCTGATAGACTGGAGGCCATGTGGAGATGGAGACTGGTGTGACTGGGGCTTCAGACCCTGAGCAACTGACTGGCACTGCCACCATCACGAAGGAGCTCCGTGTGGGCTTTCACCCTATTGATGCCCAATTTCACATCCTCACAAACTGCCTTGACCATTTAGGAGAACTCTTGGACCGACAAAACATTTGACTGGAGGATGCGGAGGAGCGCATATCAAGCTTGGAGGAAGGAGCCATGACAATGGCTAAGCTTCTGGAGAAACTGGAATGAGGGCCTCCACAAAACAGTGGTTATCAAACATGAGGTTTAAGACGTGCGCATACTGGGGGCATAGCGAAGTCCACCGACAAGGGCTACCTCAACCTGTTTGTAGAACGCCTACTGTTCGAGTTCTTTGGCTGGCAGAACTTCACTTCCACTTTTGTTGTGGAGCGGGCCCACAGGTCCCTCGGTCCAAGCCTCTCCTCAGGTGCCCCACCACGTACTATAATCGCCCAGCTTTTAAATTTCCGAGATTGAGATACTGCATTAAGACTAGGAAATGAACATGGCCCAATACAATACAAGGGCTCTATGATCTCCCTCTTCCCAGATTTCATGATGGTGGTGCAGGAGGCATGTCACACATTCACTGATGCAAGGTCTTTGCTACAGAAGCAGGGATTCAGCTACGGAATGCACCTCCCATTTGATTTGCGAATTGACATTAATGGCAAAGCCTTTTTTTAGCTTTCCCGGCCGAAGCTCTTACATTCTGGAAGCAATATGCTAAGGAAAAGTCCCCTCCTTGATGTGACACGTCTAAACGCTCTCCTCCGGACATGCATGTTACGGTTACCAGTCCCCGCAGGATTGATGACCCCGGCTGGTTATGGACCCTTGCTTTGGATCCCCCAGAGTTGCCCCCTGTGTACTTCACATAAGCTATCCCACCGCTGTCCATGCAGCAACACCCAGGATTGCACACCCCTGGTGACAATTTATGATCCATTTCTACCTCCCCTTACTTCAGAGCAATTGGTGCCTGTTCGCCCCAGTGTTGGTCCTACAGAGGTGCATACCACCTTGGAGACTTTGAGGGTTTCTGTTTGTTTCAGGTACTTATACTTGGATCTGGTAGGATTGTTTCTGCCTAGTGTGGATGGGGGGAGAGTGGCGGCTGTTGTAATATTTGCTTTTTTATTTGTTTGCATCCCTTTATAAGAGAGACCACTGCACTTGCACAATGCTTCCACATTATGAGTACATTGTTGGATGGTGGTGACACGTAATACTGGGAGATCAGTGGCGGAAATCACATTCCTATCATGAAACATCAGAGGCCTTAATAACCAATGCAAGGGAAAGCATGCATTACAAAATCTGAGCCGACACGGCACCCAGATAGTCTTCCTACAGGAGACATGCCTCACCTCTGGGGACTCGCACACCTTTGCTTCCCTGTGGGGCCCCCACAGATATTTCTCAAACTATAGTACATACTTGTGTAGAGTCTGCATGTTGATAGATAAGTCTCCCCTTTTATCCCTCTGCTAATTTCCTAGATGAGGACAGCCGATATGTCATGGTGGCGGGATCTCTGGCAGGACAGCAGATACTGTTGATTAATGTATACGCCCTCAATAGTGATTCTCTGAATTTCTTTAAAAAAACTCCTATCCCTGATAGGGCGCATAGACATAATGGGTGGTGACTTTAATATGCTCCTTGACCCCGTGCTGGACCCCACTGCTACGGTGCCAACTGGTAAGCCATGCTCATTGAGGATTCTCTGTGATCTCTGTGACACCTAGATAGTCCAAGATTCCTACCGTCTACAACATGCCTCCACGTCAACATACACATTTTACTTCGTACCTCATGGCATCTGGACTCGTACAGACTATTGGCTTATCTCCACCACTCTTGCCCCGTGGTTAAACTCTGTTTCACATTTTGCATGCACACTCTCTTATCACTTTTGGAGGGGGCTTGGAACATCAATAGCGCTTCCCATGCACTGCGCTACTTGATGAGCTGTTTCGCTCTGAACTCCGCTCTGCAGTCAAAGAATATTTTTAACTCACTGGCTCCCTCACCTCATAGGCCAACATCTGGGAGGCTTTCACGGCCCATATCTGCGGGGTATGTGTCTCCAAACATGCAAGGGCGCTGTGTGACTTACGAAGTAGCCTGACCCATATAGAAGCTAAACTGCCAGACCGGCAAGGACCCTCAATATTGTGGCTCATACTGCTCTTTGTAACTGCTCAATTTTGATAATAAGATACTTGCTAAGGTTCTGGCAAATTACCAATTGCTCTTGATGAATCAGATTATATCTCCTTTCAGTTGGGTTTCATTCCCCACTAATCCGCATAATTGAACTTGCGTACTGTTTTGACAGTGCTTAATAGACTCTCCTCTGACTTCCCAGCCACCGTGGCCCTACTGGACATGGACAAGGTCTTTGATTCTTTGAAGAAGTTTTTTTTGCAAGTTGTACTCCTCAAGCTGGGAATGCCGCATGGATTCATTTCACTAACCATGCTTTTAAATTCTCAACCAGTGGCCCGGATTTGGGCCAACAGCTCCCTTACGACTCCCTTTGCCATCGCTACAGGGACCAGACAGGGTTGCTCCCTGTCTCCGCTACTCTTCATCATTGCCATGGACCCCCTGGTGCGTCATCTACAAGCGAGACATATGCATCGTGGTTTAAATTTCAAGCCTGGCCCCTTCCTCCTTTCCCTATATGCGGATGAGATTTTGGTGTTCGTACCCCTCCCTGCAGATAACTTAAGTCCAATCCTTGTTCACTTCAGTGGCCTCTCTGGCCTTCACATCAACTGGAACAAGCCTGAATTGTTCCCTCTCACAGATGCCACCGCACCTATTCAGTGCGTGTTTTCCCAGGCTTGGTTCGATGGCCCGGTTAAGTGTTCGGGCATTAACTTTCAGAAGGAGATGATGTTCAGTTCGTAATGCCACTTACATGGACCACTTCGTTCTGTGGCACTTCCACAGCACCCTGTGAGCCCAGATCCATTCATATCCCTTGGCCCCTGAGGAGTTCTCCCCCTTGGCATTGGTGATCACTGACAACGAAGGGTGGAGGTTGGTTTACAAGTTGCACTGTGCCAGCGTGGCTCGGCTGGCACTACGCAATGGGAAACAGGGAGGTTTGGAAAACAAATGACCTGGGACGCTCCCTGGCCGATTTAATTTGGTATTCTTACTACACCCAAACACAACTTGCCTCACCCAATCATCACTAAAAGTTCATACATTACAAATTATTATGTAGATCCTTTGTTATGCTTAGTACTCTGGCATGAATAGACCCCAAGAGATCCTCTAGGTGCCCTAAAAGCCATGTCAATGGGGCTGATTTTGCACACCTGAAGTAGACGTACAGTCATATCGAGACCTTTGGTTAAGAAAGAGATAGACAGGTTGTGCAATGATGGTATCATTGCTCCTGTGGAATTATCTAAATGGCTAGCTCCCATAGTAGTGATGAAAAAACCTTCTGGGGGAATAAGATTATGCATTGATCTAAGAGCCCTCAAAAAAGAAGTGGTTGTTGATAAGTTCCCCTTATCCAATATCATGGATTACTTACAGAATTGAATGGGGCAAGGTTTTGGTATATACCCAGATCTGTCTTCATGAAGATTGCCAAGCATACACATCTTTTGTTACTCCTGTAGGATCTTTCAAAATGTTGTGTATGCCTTTTGGGCTGGTTTCAGCTGCTTGTTTTACAAAGGGCTATGGCCTCTATTTTAAGGGAAATCAAAAGGGTGAGATTCTATCAAGACGCCCTGGTTTCTGGAAGGTGATAGTCAGAACACAATAACAGCGTTTCAAATGTACTGGAGAAGCTCAAAGAACATGGCTTGACTTTGCAAGCTGAAAAATGCAGTTTTGGGTTCAATGAGATCACATATTTTGGGAAAAAAGTCAATTGTCATGGTATCAAACCTAAAGTGATCTTTTGGAAGTCATTCAGAATATTAAGGAACAACAGAACAAACAAGAGCTTCTTTCTTTTCTCAGGATGGTTGAATTTCATGATAAGTTTGTAATTTGCGTGGCTGAGAAAACTCTTGTTATGCTCATGCTACTCAAGAAGGGTGTTGAGTTTCCTTTGGATCAGGAGTGTCAGGAAGGTTTCCTAAAGGTCAAGAATAATTTCTAAAATGCCCCAAGTTTTGAAGGGTTTGTTCCTGGTAGAAAGTGCTATAGGTTTGTATGCTGTGTTAGTTCACGTTTATGTGGGTGTTGAACATACGGTTGCATTCGCCTCCCAGGCTCTTACGAATTCAGAAGCAAGCTGCTAGGTCATTGAGAGGGACATTTTAGCTGTACATTGGACGATAAATACATTTTGAAATTTTTTATGGAGTCAGAGATTTACTGTTCGTATAGATCATAAACTGTTGCATTACATTTTGTAATAAAAAGGACTTAATGCTGTTTCAGCCATATTAAGATGCTCAGTGATTAATTAGCAAGAATATACCTTTTAAATTCAATACCTACCTGATGTAAAAAATGTTGCAGCTGATTGTTTGTCAAGACGTTTGAATCTGGTGACAGTGGCCGAGATGAGGGGTGTGAAGAAGAAAAGTATGCGTCCTAACTGTAGGTGCTATTTCTGAACATGATTGGAAATTTGAGGTCAGCAAAGATGAAACAGCTCAAGAGGATATGAAAGCTTTGAGAGAAGGGTGGCCTTCCATGAACAACATGTCTGATATAATCAAATATTTTTGGTTGGTCAAAGATGAGTTGATGATTCATGTTTCCATGGTACCAAACTTGTTATGCCTAAGACTTTGAGAAGATGTGTAACGGATGTAGCTCATGAGGGCCACCTTTGAATAGTAAAGACCAAAGACAGACTTAGTTCTGGGTTTTGGTGGCCTGAGCTGGAACTGGAAGTTGAAAGGCTGGGAAGAGAGTGTTGGGAGTGTGCTAAGAGAGACAACGTTTTGAAAATCAATAAGCCACCAATGTGTTGCAGTGGTTTGTAAACATGCCGTGGGAAGAGGTAGCTCAAGATATTATTGGATCTCTTTCAGGTGAACCAATGCTTTCATATGTTATTGAGTTGGTGGACTTATTTTCTAGATGGACAGAGATAAAGTGGGTACATGAAATCTCCTCTTGTGGTATGAGGAATTTTTACAGGAGAGTTTCTGCAGGGAAGATTATCCTAGAGCTGTGCTTACAGACAATGCTGTGTAATTGTGTTCAAAGGAGATTGAAGAGTCTTTTTCAGACTGGGATTGTTCCGAAGAAAGGAGCCTTATACCATCCGGAATGTAATGGTATGTTGGAGAAGTTCAATCATACTGTGAAAGAAGTTATACAATGTGCCAAGGCTGCAGGTCTTGATTGGAAGACTAAATTACTCGAAAGGATTGAGTCCTACAGACTAGCTCCTCATCAAATGACTGGAAAACTCTCTTTGAGCTATTCAGAGGCAGGAACCCAAATTGTAAATTAAGTTCTAGGTGGATCCATTGGCACAAAGGTTGCATCAATGCATTGGTTGACAGCGAATGGCATTTTTGAGAAAAGAAACCACGAGTGGGACGATAGGAGATTTTTGATCCTAGGAATACTATCAAAGAAGTGAATGTGGCAGTGGGTGACTGGGTTCGTATTAAAGCCCCAGTGGGTTCTGAGAAATTCTCCTAATTTACTAAGGCTTATAAAGTTATTACAATGTTTGAGGATGCAGTTATAGTTGTGATCATAGAATATGGAATTTGAGTATGGTTTATATATCCTGAATTTCAAGATGTGGTTCATCATCGATCTTGTCCTTGGTTGTTTCACATCTATGAAAAACACATTTGTTAAAAAATGATTTTAGAAATGTGTTTGATAAGAGTCTTTCCAGGAAACCATCATATCTCCAAGACTGTGTAACTTAAACATGTTTTGTTGGAAGTTATTTCTCAAACTAGGCTATGCTGTGCAAAACGGTGTACATTACTTTTTTTTGTATTTCTTGTGTTAATAGAAACACATTTTATATGGTTAAAAAGGAAGATGTGTAGTATTGTACAGTAACTGTGTGACCTCTTGGACATGATAGGCATCTTGGAAGGTTCATGAATGGAACTCACAGGCTTGCCCCTCTGTTCCATCTGTGAGAGTTGACTGAAAGCTGTGGCTGGGGTGACAGATTAAATCTTAACTACTTCCCCACATAATCTCCACTTGTTACCTTTGACTTTTTCACAGAAACTTTACCGACCCATTGTCCTATGAGAAGGTTCAGTCATGAACTCTATGTGAAAGAACAGGTATGGGTATGCAAATTACAAACGATATGATAATATGCCATGGTTATCACTCGGTCCCTGAACACCAGTCATAATCAAAATTCTGTTTTTTTACACGCGTCCTCAATTTTGAACCCCAGGATTGTTATTTTCTTACCTGTGCATCACTTGCCATACTATAGATCGGTCTAATCACAATCACCCAAATTATTTGAGGTATTT
The DNA here is from genome assembly GCF_964261635.1 of Lissotriton helveticus. Taxonomy (NCBI): domain Eukaryota; kingdom Metazoa; phylum Chordata; class Amphibia; order Caudata; family Salamandridae; genus Lissotriton; species Lissotriton helveticus. Next base: position 1,099,748,027 of record NC_136071.1, on the reverse strand, counting down.
TTCCACTAAATACTGTTTAACACATCAGATATGGACTGGTGCATGGAATGATTGTCGAACAAGATATGTCACATGTTCTTACCATCGTCTTGACTATTGTCATACTAGTATTCTCAGTTTTATCCCATATATGAAGCAAACGACGACGTGGGAGCCTGCCTGTTCTCTTACCTTGACTGTTGCTGCTCGCCGCTCCCGCTGCGCGGGAGCCGCTTCGCTACGTGGGACCCTTCAGCCCACCAACGCTGTTTGTCCTCGCCTGCTGGCTGTGCTGCCGTGTGAGTCCATCATCTGTGGAGGCTGCAGGGGTAGCGCGGCAGGGACTCACTATCCCAGGAGTCTCTGCTTGACCACGTAACATCCGGTCAGCGCCCCCCTGCGTGCCCCGCCCACCACCGCCCATCCTATAACACCAGGAGAGAGCCGTCTTGCGGGACGCAAGCGGGACGCCGGGCGAAGCCCCGGCAAAGGGCGGGCCGTCTGTGGCCGTCCGGGGCCAGCAGGGGCCGGGACGGGCCACCCCTCTAACGCCACAGGTAAACCAGAGGTCCATCGCGCAAGGGTATACAGTAATACAACTAACTGTGCTAAGCATTCGTACATGTCTACATATTCCCCAATGGCAACTCGTTCAGGTAGAAGCTCACGGAGAGGGGGGAATTCTACAATGGGGACCATGGATAATTTCATCACTCGTGCAGTTTCTGTCGTAGAGAAGGAGATCATCTTAGCAGAACGTAGACTTTCACGCGAATATTTGGCGCACAAGCGATCCTCCATAGGGTCTCTTGCGCAGGCCAAATCTCCTCCAAACGTCATCCAAGTTGAACCAATTACCTCCCTTATCCCTAGCGACCAGCGACCATGTATTGTCGATTTGAGACCGGATAGTGACCTTCTTCAAATTGTATCCGATCCTGTATCTTCAAACGAAATGCCAACTAATGTCGGAACCAGAAACGTTATGAATTTTGTAGCGCCAGCTCCATCAGCTTTGCCCCTAATAACGGTACATGATACACCCACAGAACTTATTTTTCATTCACCTCCTCAGAAGATACGTAGGGCCGCAGTAAAACGCAAAAGACTACTTACCCCACGCAAAGCTTATAGATTAAAGACTTTAAAAAGAATTCGTAAAAATCATATGAACGTGGGAGCGTACAGCAAAGCAGTAGTTAATGACCCTACGAACAATGGGACGGAATGTAGTGAACCTCCGGAGTGTGACCAACCAAATGTTTCAGCTGACACCGCTGTGGCCATTGATTCAGGAAACACGCTTGAAGAATTGCCAGCATCAGACTTGCTGATGGAGCGGATCCAATCCCTCATGACATCTTTATTGCTGCCAGTAACTGACAAGTTGAAAGAGCTATCAGACCGCTTGGACAAATTCGAGCAAACAACCTTGGACAATTTTTTTTCCTTAAAAACGCTGGTTAAACTTCATTCAAAGATTGGCCAAGATACTGTAAGGGTGGAGAAGAGCACAGTATCACCCAAACTTATGCAACCATCGTGCCCACCCAGGAACGATAGGGCAGCAGCAGATCAAAGCAGGACTAATGCCGTACTGGGAGGATTAAGCCTTGAGCTCCCGAAAGTCTTACCGCCCAACGGCGGAAAACAACTGGTTGCTCCCCCAAAGCCTGCACCGCGTAAAATAAAACAATTATCAAATACTACCAATCCTCAAACCTCGGAACCCACAAAACCATCTAATGGAATGGGACCTATAGCCAACAGTAATAACATCAATGTTCAAACATCTGATCCTAGCACAGGACTACAGGTGCTAAAGAAGGTCCCAAACGCACACTTGCCACCAGGATGCCAACCATATGTGGTAGTTCTCACCGGGGTTCCCCCATTGAAACCCAACAAAAGGGAGTCTTACGATGAATTAAAAAACAAGACTTTACATTGGTTAAGGGAAAATAGACCTCTCCCCCACTCTGTCAATTGTCAAGTTATTCAAGTCCGTAGAGTCAGTTGGCTGGGTACTAGGTCTAAAGATATTGAAGGGGATTGTATCCTGGTTAATTTCAAAGATCCCTCTGTAGCACAACTTGTGTATAGCCAACAACCACGAAGAGGCAATCGAGGAATTGGAACCTGCGACCTCAGCTACTTTTATCCAATGCAACGGAAGCAAGAAAGCAGAGCCCCTCAACATTCAGGTCCAATTACCAATAGATATTCATTTTTCGATCCTCCAACCCCAATTGAAAGAATACACCCGATAAACTTGGGATCGGATAGTAATTGGTCATGGTGGGGTCATTGACAAAAAAACGAGGACAATGAACCTAATGGATTGCCCTTCCTTACTTTTAATGCATATCAGCATGAATCAGGTGACACACAAAAGACATGTACTGGGGTATTGAACTCTGAAATAGAGATAACCAGGCCAATGGAGGCAGGGAAAATGCCCGGAAGAAATTTGGTTGGCCATCAAGGACCGGACTTAAATGACGATAGTAATGTTCAGGCCCATGATTTATTATCACTGGCTAATAAAGTATCCCAGGACCAGGAGTGTGGAAAAGATTCCTTGGAGTTCCGTAACGAGGAGGGAACATTGATTATAAGTAATAGTGAACCAGCTTACCAAATTCATAGTAAGCCCAACCGAGATCTAAAAATAATGTCATGGAACATCGCCGGGTTGTCTAGGAACCTTTGTGATAGTAACTGGAGCTCCTTTATGGAGGAGCATGACATTATATTTCTACAGGAAACATGGGCTATTAACATCGTACATAGACTTGGTTATAAAGCATTCTATTGTGGGGCAATTGCATCGGTGAGAGGTAGACCCTCAGGGGGTTTAATAATCTGGATAAGTATATCCCTAGATGTTGTTGTAACACCCCTGTACCTTGCTTCCAATGACTTACTTGGTGTTAAGTTAACCATGAAAGATATGGGTGATGTGTATATGATAAATGTTTACAATAGACCTTCTCCGCAAAATAAGGAATCATTGGTTATAGAACAACTTAGCTCTTACTTGTGCAACTTAGAGCCTGATTCCAAAATATTTATAGGCGGGGATCTTAATTGCCAGTTCGAGCCCATGGTGGGGCTCGAAAATTTATTGGAAAATGAAGACAAAGCGCTCAATATCCCCTCCCTAGATAATGTAAAGCCGGTAAGATGTACAGTGGCTGCTATGCAGATATACGAATTGACTGTAACCCACGGTTTGAGGGCATGCAATGGGCGACTAGACCCGGACAAGCCAGCTAACAACACATTTAGTAAAGGGTTGTCTAAATCTCTGATCGATTTTATGTTGATTTCAACTAATCTCTGGTACCTATTGTTGGCCTTTAAGGTCGTGAATAGACCGGAGAGTGATCATTTCCCATTAATATTAGAGCTAGTGTCGGATCCCTTTTTGACACATAATAGTACGATGGAAAGTGAGAGGGAGGTGGCTGAGGTTGTTGTTTCCAACAATAGGAAAGCTATTAAATGGCCTCATATTCTAGCAAAAGAGGAGACGCTTTTGGGAATTTATAATATTTTCTCAGATATCATCCCTTTATATGAAAATTTAAGGTTGGGATCCCCTGAGGTTCTGAAAATGCATTACCATTTAGTGGAATCACTAACTCCCCTTCTGAGTAAAAATTGTACAAATAAAAAAGATAACACAAGGAGGCAATTGGAACTAGAGACACCATGGTACAATAAACAGTGTCATCTAGCTAAAACTAATTTAATCACTGTCGTGAAATCTAAAGACCAGCTGAGGGTTAGAGAATGCAGACAGGAATATAAAAGACTTCTGCAAAATGCAAAAAGGGAATGGGATGATTTAATCTGGGAGGATCTCTTGAGTGCTGCTAGGAGGCACGATCAATGCACCTTCTGGAACTTGATAGCCAAAAATAATAAAATAGGTAGCTCTAACAGGGACTTCTATTTGGATGAAAATGTTTGGTTTGATCACTTTGTGGTTTTGTATGATCAGGCAGGGTCACCCTCTGAGTACAATAATCCTGTTTCTTTTACCCAGGGCATTGACACAGTGAAGTTCACTATTAAAGAAACCTTGTGCGCAATAAAAGCAATAAAGGCAGGCAAGGCCCCAGGCCCGGACAAATTACCTGGTGATTTATTTTCCCACAACATTGACGTATGGTGCCCCTATATAAACTATTTGTGTAATTCCATTCTGCTGGGAACCCCGATCCCAGAATCATGGAAGGGGGCAGAAATTGTAACAATCTATAAAAAAGGGGATCGCTACAACCCGGGTAATTACAGACCAATTAGTTTAATTGATATTTTACAGAACATTTTTGCCAGACATATTTTAAATCGGCTTTTAAACTGGATAGAGGAATCTGAAATCCTTTCTAAATTCCAAGCAGGATTCAGAACCAAGACAAGCACGGTAGATCAGGTGTATAGATTCATGTGTATATGCTGGAAATACATCAAGATAAAGAAGTGTAGTATTTATGTTGCATTTGTAGATCTACGCTCAGCGTTTGATCTTGTTCCCCGCAACTTACTATGGCAATGCTTAAAGAAGATGGGTGTCCCGGATGAATTATTGGTCAACCTCATAAGACTCCATACCGATAACTTTGCTAAAGTAAGGTGGGGAAGGAATGGTGAACTTACCCGAGCCATTCCAGTAAAAAGGGGGGTAAGGCAAGGGTGCGTATTGGCCCCAACCCTTTTCTCCCTATTTGTAAATGATATTCCCCACTACCTAGCACAATGTAACTACGATTCTCCCAAATTGTGCAATGAGGCAGTTACAGCATTGCTATTTGCGGATGACACCATCCTAATATCCCAAACACCAAAAGGCTTGCAAAACCTAATAAATAAATTTAACAGTTATTGCGAGTTAAAGGGGTTAGAAATCAACTCATCTAAAACTAAATATATGGCCATTAATCCCTCTAAAACATTCAAGAAGAACTTAGCCTTAAATAGTACTAAACTTGACTATGTGGACTCGTTTGATTATCTCGGTATCAGGCTGGACAGCAGATTGTCTTGGACAAACCAATTAGTAAGAAGCAGGTTAATATTAAAGCAGAACTCCCTCCCTATTTTAAAAATACATGGTGGGAGTACTTCAAAAGCTATAACCCCAGCGATTGAAGTGTTCAAAGCTAAAGCACAATCTGCCGCCCTGTATGGGGCCGAGATTTGGGGGCCCCACACAAAAAAATCATTTGATATCGATGAAAATATATTTTTAAGACGTCTATTAAGACTCCCAGCAAGAACACCACTAGTGCCGGTCTACTTAGACATTAATCTAAAACGCACAGGTTATCTGTGCTGGTTGAGGCCATTGCTTTATTGGGTGAGATTATGGTCGACCCCGGAACTTGCCGAATACAGAGCAGGATTAGTGGAAGTAAGGGAGCTGGACTCTTTTAATTCAATTAAGTGGCTGAGACATGTATCTTATTGGCTTATAAAAATAGGCCTATCACACTTCTGGGAAACACCAGCATTGTCAATCACCTCGCCAAATATTTGCAAGGAACAAGTAAAATCTGCCTATTGGAATTATGTAAACAATAATGTATACGAATGTGCTACTGGTACTTTAACGCTCAAATTTCTGCAATTTAAGGACCATCCCTCGTTTGAACATTTTATGGACGAAATTGAGCCACCCCTGGCTAAATCCGTTTATCTCCAATTTAGATATGGGGTCTTGCAAATAAATGCTAATACTTGTCGGTGGGGAGGGGCAAACAAAGATCGGAATTGCAAATTATGTGATCTAAAACTTAAAGAAGACGAGGCTCATATTCTTTTTTTTTGCCCGTTATACGTATCACTACGCAAGAAATGGATTATACCCCTTTGTAAAAATTTGGGCACAAGATCATTCAAAGAGGCAGAGCGTATACTTAGATCTTCAACTATTAAGCTATTAATATTTGGCTTAAGTAGGTATCGCCATGGTGTTTGCATAACTAGAAAGAAACTTGGAATGTTAATGTAAGATTGTTTTTACTTCTGGCATTTTTAACTATTTATAACTGTTTTAATTGCTCTTAAATCATGGTCTTGTAAGATAGCCGGATTGTAGATTGCCTACAAACGTACGAGTATTGAATCACCTTACAATTTTTTGTAAATGATGGCACTGGACCTGCACTTTATGCACACTTGTATCTATTGCATTTTGCACATTATGAATGGTTGTTAATGTATTACTAATTTTAACCCAATTTTTTTTTTTAAAGATGATTAAGTTGTATGTATTATATGTGTGTGTTGGCTTTATGACAAAGTGTCGAATAAAAGCTTTTACAACAACAACAACAACAACAATATAAAGCAAACTACATGAGTTGGCTATCATTATGACACACTTTTTGTTTATTGCTTTCTACGGCACACTTGAGTTTTATTTTTTGGGGGTCTCCCCTACTAGACAGTGCCTGTGCTGTCTCTTGCGAGACATTGCGTGTTTACCAAGCAAATAGAGGGGTTTGGAGTACGCTCATTGCTTACCAATTGGATTTGCTGTCATTTTCATTTGCCTGTTTGTTATTCATGTTCCAGCATTGCAATCTAGTGCTTGTCCCTCCCATGGAGCATAGCATCTTTACCAATTTCTTTTGATTGTCTGGCTTCTATGCTTCCATTGCTTGCTTTTCAAGCAGTTCTTCTTTTGGGTTTAGCACTTCTTGGGAGTGCATGTGTTTTCCAGCTGTCACCCTCATGTACTTCTCATCCTCTGCACTCTGTGCTGCTCTCTGTTGCCCGTGTGCTTCTTCCCCACCCGCTTATCATTGCTCTGTGACCCATTGCTTCTCACTCCCCCTGCTCTCCTTGTTGTTTACCCCCACTCATGCCTGTCTTTCTTGCCTGCTGCTTCTCCTCCACACACTACCAGCTCTGTTGCTCTCCCTCATATTGTTTCCCCCCACCTGCACCCTCCATGTTGGTTCTTCCCGATGCTTTTGTGCTACCTATTTTTTTTATACTTACTAATCTACCTCGGTAATAACAATTTTTTAAAACGTGTTATTATGTAGGTGCACACGCGTTGTGTGCGCAGCCACAAATTGATGCGGCCACCGTGTAATAGCGCGTATTTGGCTTTTAGTTTGTTTTCTTTCGCCATGCTGGACAGCACTGGGGTTTTTGTACAGCATGGCTAACTACCATTGGCAAAGCCAATAGGCCCTAAAGGAGAGACCTATTAGCTTTGCCAATGCTTGGCCTCATAGCCTCTTCATTGCATGGAGCTTGTATAGAACCCACATTTCTTTTTCAGATTGATAGATCGATAGCACCCTTCTACAACCTTATTGTGTAGGTCCAATTAACAGACCCTATGATAACTGTTCCTCATCATTGATGCTTACGGCAGGACAGGTACTACCCATGCAATGATGTCACACGCAGTGACGCTGATGAGGCAATGACGGGTTACACTTACTGTGGTGACCAAAGGAAATTCTAGGTATTTTTTAAGCTGCCCGTCGAGCGAGAATGATCCTCTAGGTTGGCGGTGTCTTACCCCATAGGTGGATCAGCGAGGAAAAAACACTTTTAAGTTAAGGGTGAGCAGTTTTTTGTCCCATCATCATGGCCCTGTTGCTATTCATTACATTTGTTTTCTGATGCTTTCTATTTGCAGTTGAGCATTCTCAGCACCCTGAACTTTTCCTGCCTCAAAAAAGAATGGTACCAAGCCGAGTCATTGTAAGGTTGTGACAAAATATCAAAATATTATTAGTGTTCAAGTGTGAGGGTTGTATATCAGTTTCTCTGGTAGTCACACAGTCATAGGACTGTTCATAGCATTTGTTTGATGATTAACAGGTTTGTGTGGAAGCTTTCAAACCTGCCTTGAAGGGTGATGAAATGTGTTGGGCAGTGTCATCTGCCTTGTTATTTAATTTGAACAATTTTTGTAGTTGTTCCACAAGGTAATTTTAGTTAATCTTTCTTTAATTAACTTCTAAGGGTGTTCTTTGTTGTAGTGTCTTGGATTACAAAGTAAATGCTAACCGGCTCCCTTATGTCATACGGTTGAGAAAACTTGTGTCACTAATCAATGAAAGTTGTGAGGAGAATGCTACTCCTGGGTGGGTGTGAGCTCAGCGGCCAATCAAAAAACACAGACTTCATCACGTTTTTATTCTAATCCCAATAGGGGTGCACGTGACCCCCCTTCCTGGCCTAGCCTCTTGGCTAGAATTCCATAAATTGCATTTTTCTTCCTTTTCTATCTCCACCTAGAGCTCTTATATGTTTCGTTTTCCTATACTATCCTCATTAGTAGAAGTTTCTGTGAAAAACATCAAAACAAAATAGGTTTTTGCATCTGCTATATTAACCATGTTTGTGTCCTTTTACATTCACACGATCTGTAGGCCATCTAAGAACTTTTCTCATCTCCCTGAGACATCTTAATTGAGACATCTGAACTCTATCAACACGATGGGCGAGCCCTAATTTCATGTTCCTGCACCATGATCTAGCTAAGATGGCTCCTTGCAAACATGAGGGCCTGACTGGGGATGGGTGGAAAGTTACTATAAAGCTTCCCTGCTTAAAATATAGATCTCAATTCATCATAATGCCAAGGGTATCGAGAGTAACATCATACATCCTTTCACCAACGGTGATATCACAAGGTTGACCCCTTGTCCCTTCTTTTGCCCCCTAGTAGCCTCCTATTTGGTGATGAGGAACTGGGAGACAGGTATGAAGTAGAAACTAGGAAGTAAACACAGTTTTGCAGCACAAATCTTTTCTGGATTCATATGCTATACATTATTCTGCCATCTAGTGGTTGGGTCTAAAACTCTCCTCTTGATATAGTCTGTTTACTCTTTCCTCTTTTTCTTAATTTTTAATTGGTGGGCATTGACTGTCCTCACCATTTGGTGTTTAGCCATCCTTCTCCTGACGTCAGTCACCCATCCCGTAAGCGTCTGCACATGATCGCCATCTTCAGTTTCTTTTTTCCATGGTTGGGTCTGGAAGCATTGCTGAAAGCTCTCCAATTGTCAAAAGAAAGAAAACAAGCTAACAGAGGAAAAATCGAAGGTCTAAAGGGAAAACAGCATCACAGCAGAAGGGAGGGATTCTCATTGAAAGATTTCACCAATTTTCATCGAAAGACACTAAAGTAAGTAATACACGCGGGCGGCCGATGAGCGAAGGCTGAAGGATGTGTGTGCATGGGGGCCTTTGCTCTCAGTGAGATGGAGAACACACCATTCCGTTTGTGTCCTTAATTTTGCCCGAGGGATAACTGCCAGGTGTGCAATCTCTGCCTGCAGAGAGACCACAGCATTGAGAGCTTTGAGGCTTGTGCTGAGTCCAAACCTAAAATGCTGAGGGCACGTGGAGAAGCAAAGGCTGGCACACTACGCCATGCAGGGCCAGAAGAAAACTGTATCAATGAGAGACCTCAGGCTGTCGAGCGAGGAGGAGGACATTGTCATTGAAGGAGCCGAGGGGAGGGCTCAGATGTAAAAAACAAAAGATCAGCGACATTGAGCAGGAACACAAGAAGCAGAAAAAAACTTTCAATGCTGAGAAAACAGGGAGCAGGCAAGCCGAGAACATCTGACTGTAGATCCCAGAAGACCACTTCAGCGCTGAAAATCTCACTGACCGAAGGCAAGTTGAGGTCGAAAGAGCCGCATGGGTTCCACACCAAGGACACCACAGGCAGTCGAGTCTCGGAGAACACGCCAGCGTCAAAAGGCAATCAAGGTTGAGAAAAACACAAGACGTGGCAGTTGAGACACCAACAGCCGAAATGTTGACACTGAAGAAAAGACCAGCGACCACACTTGACGTCAAAGAACATGCCCTTGAAATTGAATGCAAGAAAAGATGGCTTGAGGACAACATTTCCAAGGACCTTCCAAAAAAGAAGAGCTTCAACGCCCCCCTCCAGGAATTCCATATTATGTCTAGCGCTTCAACAGAAAGCGTACATGTGAGGAAAGACTCGGGGGAATTGGAACCCCCAACAACCCTAGAACAACAGGAAGAAGAGGAACAAGAAATATTCCCAGATGAGGGCCTTCACCCACAGATGACATATCCATGTATAACCAAATTGTGTAGAGGGCAGTAGATCGGTATTGGGTCCAGGTGAAGGAGAAGTCGCAGACATGTTTTCTACTCGAGCAAGAAGAACTGTGACCATGAGGTTAAACACAGGCCCCTGCAGCGGACGCTTTCATCCACTGAGCCACCAGACCCGACATACACACATCTCTCTCTCTCTCTCTCTGTTTCTGTTTCTCTCCCTCTCTCTGTCTCGCTCTATCCCTCCCTCTGTCTGTTTCCCTCCCTCTCTCATGCTCTCTCTATCTCCCTCCCTCTCTCTATCTCTCCCCCTCTCTCTCTGCCTACCTCTGTCTCACTAACTCTGTCTCCCTCCCTCTCTCTCTGTCTCCCTCCCTCTATCTCCCTCCCTCTCTGTCTCCCTCCCTCCCTCTCTCTGTCTCCCTCCCTCTCCCTCTGTCTCCCTCTCTCATGGTCTCTCTATCTCCCTCCCTCTCTCTATCTCTCCCCCTCTCTCTCTGCCTACCTCTGTCTCACTAACTCTCTCTCACTCCCTCTCTCTCTGTCTCCCTCCCTCCCTCTATCTCCCTCTCTGTCTCCCTCCCTCCCTCTCTCTGTCTCCCCCCTCTCTCGCTGTCTCCCTCCCTCTCCCTCTGTCTCCCTCTCTCTTTGTCTCCCTCCCTCCCTCTCCCTGTCTCCCTCTCCCTGTCTCCATCCCTCTCCCTCTGTCTGTCTCCCTCTGTCTGTCTCCCTCCGTCTGTCTCCCTCCGTCTGTCTCCCTCCCTCTGTTGTCTCTCTCCCTCTGTCTCCCTCCCTCTGTCTGTCGCCCTCCTCCCACTCTCTGTCTCCCTCTGTCTTTCTCCCTCTCTCTGTCTCCCTCCCTCTGTCTGTCGCCATCTGTCTGTCTCCCTCGGTCTTCCTCTGTCTGTCGCCCTCTGTCTCCCTCCCTCCTACCTCTGTCTGTCGCCCTCCTCCCTCTCTCCGTCTCCCTCTCTCTGTCTCCGTCCCTCTGTCTGTCTCCCTCTGTCTCCCTCTCTCTGTCTCCCTTTGTCTCTGTCTCCCCCTCTGTCTCCCTCCCCTCTCTGTCTCCCTCTTTCTGTCTCCGTCCCTCTGTCTTCCTGTGTGTCTCCCTCTGTCTCTGTCTCCCTCTCTGTCTCTCTCTATCTCCCTCCCTCTCTTTCTGTCTCCCTCCCTCTCTGTGCCCCTCCCGCTGTCTCCCTCTGTCACCCCCTGTCTACCTCCCTCTCTCTCCCTCTCTCTTCCTCTGTCTTCCTCTCTGTCTCCCTCTCTCTGTCTCTGCCTCTATCCATCTCTCTGTCTCTGTCCATGTCTCTGTCTCTCTCTGCCTCCCTCTCTGCCTGTCTCTGTCTCAATCTCTGTCTGTCTCTGTCCGTTTCTGGCTCTATCTGTCCCTGCCTCTACCCCTGATTAAATCTCTCCCTCTATCTCTCCCTCTTTCTCTGTCTCTCTCTCTGTGTGTCTTTCTCTCTCTCTCTGTCTCTATCACTGTCTGTCTCTACCTCTAGCTGTCTCTGCCTCTACCTGTCTCTGCCTCTACCTGTTTCTGCCTCTATCTGTCTCTGCCTCTATCTGTCTCTGCCTCTATCTGTCTCTGCCGCTATCTGTCTCTGCCGCTATCTGTCTCTGCCGCTATCTGTCTCTGCCGCTATCTGTCTCTGCCGCTATCTGTCTCTGCCTCTATCTGTCTCTGCCTCTATCTGTCTGTCCCTGTCTCTGCCTCTATCTGGCTCTGTCTACCCCTGCCTTCATCTGGCTCTGTCTGCCCCTGCCTCTATCTGTCTTTGCCTCTATCTGTCTCTATCGGTCTCAGTCCCTATCTGTCTCTGCCTCTATCTGTCTCTGCCTCTATCTATCTGTCCCTGTCTCTGCCTCTATCTGGCTCTGTCTACCCCTGCCTTCATCTGGCTCTGTCTGCCCCTGCCTCTATCTGTCTTTGCCTCTATCTGTCTCTGTCTCTATATGTCTCTATCGGTCTCAGTCCCTATCTGTCTCTGCCTCTATCTGTCTCTGTCAGTCTGTCCATGTCTCCGTCTGTCTCTGTCTAGCTCTGTCTCTATCTGTTTCTGTCTCTATCTGTCTCTGTCTCCGTGCCTCGGACAATGCACACGTACTGTGTCTACACGTCCCGGTCACCAGCCCAGAGACAGCCCTCCCCCTCTCCCTGTGTAATGTAAAAGGCCCAGTTGTGTCCCACCACTGGGTCTTGGGTCACATCTGTCCCTGGCTTTAATTCTTACTCTCACCCCCGAGCTGTCAGATCAAAGCCCCCCTTTTGCGCAAGTCACCCGAGTACTCCACAGGTCTTTAAAAGACCATATACTTGTTAATGAGGCTTTGTTGTATTTCACCTCCTTTTAGCGTCCATGCATCTCCACTATCGCTGGAATCGCCAGCCCCATAGAGCAGTAACCGGCGGTGTTTGCTGACACTCTTAAAAAAAAAAAAAACGCAGGTACAATGTCTGCAAGGTCCGCGGGCCGCCAAGGAAGGCTTGTGGGCCATACTATGAGTACCCGTGGTCTAGAAGAATGGCTCCTGAGTGCATAGAGTTCGGACACCTGGGATTTCTAGAGAAAGCAATGGCAGCCCTCAGGGAAGCAAGAAGGCCAACAGCAAGGAAATGCTACACAGCCAATTGGGAGAGACACACAAGGTGGTGGTAGAGATCTGGCCTTTTTCAGGACAGGACATGGGATACTACAGTCATCAGATGTCTTAAACATCTGCTATACAACAGCCTAACCTTCGCATTACTATAGGTACATCTAGCAGCGATAGTGGCCTACACAAGAGGATACATACGAAGAGGCTTCTTCACTACATCAGTGATCAAACGGTTTCTAGAAGGGACTAAAAGGATAGCTCCACAAAGGAGCACGGCAACAGTCATGTGGAACTTAAACGTGGTGCTCACTCAACTGATAAATGAAGCATTTGAACCTTTCCACAGGGTTACCTTAAAATACACCACACTCAAGCCAGCGTTGCTATTAGCAATGACATGCACTCGGTATGCAAGAGTCATACCTGCAAATAAACAAGGACAGGGTAGTAATGATGACCAATCCACACTTCCTACCAAAGGCCATGTCCCACTTTCACATAAATCAAACAATCCAAATTCGGAGTTTTTTTCAAGAACCATATACTCGGGCCAAAAGAGCACTACATACACTGGATGCCTGCAGGGTGATAATTACTATTCGGAATGTATAATTCACAGACAATAACAAGGGGAAACTGGTTACAGAGAAAACCATCACAAGATGGATAACTCAGACAATTAAAGTGTGTTACAAAAAGTTGGCATACAGCAACAAACTAAACCAAGAGCACACTTGACAAGACAGACTGGAGCTACATTAGCTTTCCTGGTAAACATTCCTCTGAGTTACTTTTATATGGCAGCCTCATGGTCACAAGGCACTACTGCATTTATGTCCAGGAGAATAGGGAAGCACAAGAGAGACGTAGGGTACCGAAGGATTCATTTGTAAGCTCATCCTCATCTCCAACCCAGTGAGGAAACTGCTACGAAATCAATGCACAGCATCTGTAGCCGGAAAAGAGTCCCACCTCAAAACGAAACTAAAATGGTTACTTATCATTAGAAGCAGTTTTGCTGCTTCAAGAATTTTCTGGATTCAAATGTGACCCATCCACCTCCCCAGGAAATTAGGCAAAGTAACGAAGGGCATAAAAACGGTTTCAATCAAGAGTAAGCCCTTGAAAAATTAATTGGACAGACAATCGCCAGAAAAAAGAATCTGAAGATGGCGACCACGTGCAGAGGCTTCCGGGAAAGACATCTGACGCCAGGAGAAGGCTGGATTAATTTCCAAATGGTGAGAACAGTTGACGCCTAACAAAAAAAAAACAGAAAAGAGACTAGTTCAAGAGGAGAATCCTGGACCCAGACATTGGATGTCAGAATAATGCACAGCATGTGAATCCAGGAAATTCTTCAAGCTGCAAAACTGCTCCTACTAGTAGTAACCATTTTGTCTTCACGTCTTATTTTAGATTTGATGGGCAATGGTGCTTTTTCAGTTCAAGGCATACTGTATTCTATGCATATGCTAAGGGGCTCTGGCTCAGCCTCCTTCAGCCATTGACCTCTTTGGCCCAGCAACCTTTTGCCATTGACTATTTGGTGTATTCTCCCACTTCACTGAAATGCTTGAGGACCTATTTTACATCTGAAAAGAACACTTTTAATTGTTTATCTCATCCTTGTGTTGCATACGCACAGCAACACTTTTTAAAATTGCTTTAAAAACAGCAGTCATTTGTGTTAACAAATGCTTGTTGCACTTTGTTCAAACCACTGCCTTTGTGGCCCCAGGTAGCAAGGGCAGCGACAGTAGTACCAAGGGGCGAAGCCTGAGGCTGCTACCACTGACTTGCCATTTTTGACTCAAATAGCTCCCAATGATTAAGCCCCCTGGAACCCTTTGCATCTCTTGGTACTGTGCGAGAGCAGCTTTGAAACTCATCACAGCATTGAAACTCATCACTTCTACACTGTGAGTTTTAAGGATGGGGACAGAATTATGTTTCATGTCACGGATCCGTCGAAGAATGTGTTTGGTTCTGATGAGAAAAACACAAGATATAAAAGAAAGTACTGGCGCAACCTACTTCAAGTGCTGGGGGTGGAGCTGCAGCATCATGCCTTCATCGAGCTGGTGAGCTGCAGCTCCCCCAACTCACCGGTTACTCCTAACTCGCTCATTGAGCACCTTCTCCAGTCCCAGAGGCACACGCCAATCATCTTCCTTCACACCCTAGGCATGGTGTCTCATGTCATTGGCTGGGGATGCCATCTTCATTCCAGAATATTTTCACCCATCTACTTAGCATTGTACCATGGCGCAACGGTGCCTGCGTTGTTGCATGGAAGCCCATAGTACCCCAGTGCAGGGGAAATGGACAGGAATGCACCATGCCTAATAGATACAGCATATTCCTGCCCTTTTCTTTTGATGCAGGGCAGTGCAGTAAGATTCCTTGTGGCGCTGCCCTGCGCCAAAACCTGGGAAATGAGGCCCTAAGTTGGTCGCCTTGGCTTGATTCGTGGGAGCAGCACAAGTGCACCAGACAGAATATAGGGGCATATTATCAAGGGGGTTTATCTCCGCTTTTTTGACTTTAAAAGCCAAGAAAGCGGAGATAAAATGATCTCCCTATTACCTAGCTGTCGCTAACACCAGTTAGCGACAGCTAGTAGGAGATAGCGACCATCTTGGGCCCCACTTTGCATGTCAGTGATATTTATAACTAATGACATGCAAAGTGGGCGTGCCAAGATGTTAGAGACTGGAAACAGTCGCTAACATCGCTATCTCCTATTACCAACTTTTGGAGATATTCGCGCTAAGCGCGAATATCTCCAAAAGCTAACGCCTGCCCAGAGCAGTTCTTAGCCATGTTATCCAATGGGAGGTGGATAACATGGCTAAGAGCATTAGCTCGGTAATGCATGAATATCGCTGACTTTTCAGCGATATTCATGCATTGCGGCCGATTTTTATCGCATTTGCGATAAACCTTGGCAATACCAAGGTTTATCTGCGATACAAATCGCCGCAGCTCAGCGGTAAATTTTTGTCTCTAACCAAGCAATAGCGATAATTATCGCTATTGCTTGGTAATATGCCCCATAGTGTGGGCAATGGGTGGCCTCAATTGAAGTGCAGACAAAAGACAGCGTGCATTAGAAGCAAAGAAGACAAAGTGACGAGCAAGAGTCCAGTATACCGCTTTGTCTTTTAGAATTAAAAAAACAAATTCAGCATAGCTCCAACCTTCCAATTAAAATGTACATTTCAATTTTTCTATATTTGTTTGTGAATCAAATATTTAATCATT
Organism: Lissotriton helveticus; assembly: GCF_964261635.1. Classification (NCBI taxonomy): domain Eukaryota; kingdom Metazoa; phylum Chordata; class Amphibia; order Caudata; family Salamandridae; genus Lissotriton; species Lissotriton helveticus. The sequence continues at coordinate 1,099,732,088 of NC_136071.1, read as the reverse complement.
TGTGTATTTGTTTAATGTATATTTTTTCTGCAGTCTCCATCTTCCAGTAATGACTCTGAGAGACCACAGGTTGACAGTAATGATTCAGTGGCGGTCCACAGAGGTCAAAAGGTTAAAACTGCTGTTATAGAAATTCCGGTGCATTGCCCTGAAGGGTCAAGGGTTGTCATGTTCAATGGTTGCCAGAAACTATTTGCTCCTTGGTAGGGTTTGGGCTTGCAGTGGCACTGTGAGCTAGCTGGTCTATAGGCTGACATATCCTGTGGGGATGTCCGAAATCAGTCTAGACACTAATCCCTTAGTTTATGTTGTCCAACAAACAAGCAGATCCTATGTATTCTTAGGAACTACACGACAATGACACACATGCTCCTCCACTGACCACACCCAACGTGCTCTTCGAATGATGGTGCTCAATAACTCGAGAGGTCAGAGTACTCACACGGGGCATCTACGTATCCAGGTGGAATCCAGTAGTTTTGATGCCCTGTGATGCCAGTAATAAACGGCAGCACCCACATAGGGTACGGACCAGGAGTTGCTGACTGCCAGCAGGGCACGAAGAAAGGAGCTCACACTAGCCATCAAAATGTGGCCCCAGACATTCAAACCCAAGAAGAGCACGTGCTGGTAGGGACCACCCTACAACCAGCAGTGATAAAAGAAAACGTTCACTTTTTTAAAATACAAAGTTGCTGGTTGGCACAACACAGTGCAACATGATTTAGAAAAAAAGGAGCAGATGTAGCCTAATGGCTAGGGCGGTCGACCTAAAATCTGGGGTACTGGGTTTGAGTCTGGGCAACGAAGCCAGGGCCGGACTGGCCGTAGCGGGCTCTGGGCAATCCCCTGGTGCGCCGCACGGGTGGGGGCCGGTTTTGGGCCCCTTGGGGGCGTTTTTGTTACAGGGCCGTTTTGCAGCATAGGTGCAAAAGCGGCCCTGTAACAAAATTGGCCGAAAACCGACCCTGGCAAAGAGCTCGGCGGCACATGGGGGGGGGTTTGGGGGGGCGGCCAGCACTTTGCCAGTATGAGTAATAAAGGGGTGGGCCCTTAAAAACTCGGGGACCTGGGTCCATAGAACAGTACAAAAGAGATTGGGTCCGAGTTATGGTTTCACTAGTACCAAGAATCACTTAAATATTTGTTTGTACAGACATTCACCACAAACTTTTGACCAATTGAAATGGAACTTTTAAAGAAATATTGCAATATTCAAAACCTCAAGTGGCATTTATTTATGCAAGGTTATTATTTCATTATTTTGCAACAATTTCTATCACGTGCATACAGATTACTTCAATGTAATTGTAGAATCATTACATTCAAAGTGCTCTCTGTGAAGAGGGGAAAGGGTGTGCAAAAGATGTGAGGGACAGGGTAAAGGTGCTGTGACTTTTTAAGAACATCGCGTTAAAATCAGAAACGCCTTTACAATCAAATGCATGAAAAAAGTTCCCAAATTACATCACACATAGGTATGAATCAATTTCTCATTTAAATCCTATGGTGTGTTGGATTGGCGTAGTTCTACGTTTCGACCCCCATGTACGCTAAAGGGTTATTCAGGCCTCATGTTGGGGTCTTCGTCAGGAAAATAGTTAGAGAGCCTATAAAACAATGCAAAGGCTAAAATTAAATTACTGTGGTGATTAGTCAATGAAGTTGTAGGGTGAAAAAAGGGTTTTACATACATCAAAGGACGGTTGCCATCTATACCGTCTGATAGTGGGCCTTGATGTGCTCCTATGATTTCTGTAATATATAAATTTGAGGAAAGTCTCAGTGGACTGAGTCAGGCTGTGGGCCCGGACTAGGTCGAGTGAAGGCAGGGGGAGGACTTACTTGGACGGTGTTCCTCATTGAAGGGTACACATCGCCGTGTCAGGTGTGGTCAAAGGGATCGCTCCTCGCGTCCCAAAGCGCAGATTGCGTCTTTCTGGAAGTATTAAACAAAAAACGCCATTAGATGCTGTGCAGGCGTGGAGGTTGGATTACAACTCTGTTGAAAGTCGGACAGATCGGTAAAACGTGCATGCGGTGTTCATATTAAACAAAACGCCATTAGGTGTCGAGGTTGCATTACAACTCAGTCAATAGTTAGAAAGTTAAAGTAGGACGTGCACGCGGGGTGAATGGTTCAAGGTTCTAATGTAAACCCCAACTCATACCTCTTTGTGAAAAGGCAGCTGCCGTCAGTCCTCCTGGCTGTCTCGCTGCATCTGTCGATGCTCGCGGTGCAGCCGCTTAGTGCTAGTATGACAAAAGGGGGCTCGTCACACGCGAACCAATCACGGTGAAGTATTCTAACAGCGCGTGACGCACGAACAAGGGAGCCGGATAGTTGGCTCAGGGAGCGGGTACAAAGTATGTAGTAGGTTTTGCAAAGTGTGTTTCAGACGAGTGGCCATGCGTTGGCATATAACTGAGATACAATTGTCGGTATCTTACAACCCAACCAGCATAGAGGTGTTGGGCTGAAGTGCTGTAAAATGCAGTGATCATCATGCAAAATAAACATATACATACACAATACCGTCTTCATGAGATAGAAATAACAGTTTTAAGAAAATGGTTTTAAGGAAAATCAAAAAAATTACCATAGGATATATTAGAATTCGTGAGTAGGAGACAGTTCAAGATACAAATTGCCTATTCAGGATTTAAACCAGCCATTTGTGCAAAATTATCATCTAATTCATTGAGCCCTCCAGTTATGGTCTTAAATTTGTGCATCCATTTACATTCCCTGATATCGAGAATGGAGTTCAAATTCCCCCCACGTGGTCCCAATGAGATCTTTTCAAGTAGCAGCCATCTGATCGATTCCGGGGCATGGTTTTTGTCTTTAAAATGGTCCACTAGTTGTGCCCCCACTGTGGAACAACGGATCCTGCTGCAGTGTTGGAATATTCGATTTTTCACTTTTTGTTGTGTTTGTCCAACATACATCAGGTCGCATGGACATAGAATCGCATAGATCACACCACTAGTATTACAATTTGTGAAAGACTTCAGATCTATCGTGAGATTATTGTAAACTATTTGCTTGGTTTCCCAACAGGTGGGGCATGCTTTACACGAGGTACATCTGTAATGTCCTACTACCTCTGGTAGTTTCCATAAGCTTTGAATCGTTGGTGCCTGTGGGGTATCTAGTAGTGATCGTACCACGTGATCCCTTACGCTTTTCGCCTTTCTGAAGGCATGCATCGGCGGCTCAGGGCTCTCAAGAGTATCCGCAACCAGATCCCAATGTTTGTTGACAATTCTTCGTATGTCGTTGCTTCTTGTGCAAAACGTCGTTACACAAATCATACGTTCATGAGATGTGGTCCGTGTCTTGGGTGCAAGTAAAGTAGATCTGTCTTGGAACCATGCTCTTTTACGAGATCTCTTGACGAGGCGCTTGGGATAGCACTTTGCCAGGGCTTGTTTTGGTTCCAGTCCGGCCCTGAACGAAGCTCAACATCCTGTGATTCTGGGCAAATCCTTTAATCTCCTCGTGCCTAGCAAAAATGAATGTGTCCTTATATAACGAAACCGGTGCCCATGTAAAGCGCTCTGATACCTTCGGGTCGAGTTCGCGCTATATAAAACTCCTGGAAAAAAATGCATTCCTTGCTAGTTAAAAAGCACGTCATTCATTGTTTGATAACCAACTGTTTGCAGTGAACAATTTGTCTTCGCTTTCACTACTACTGGTCCATTTTGGTGTAGTAAATTGCAAAGACCATAATGGTGGAAATAAATAGCCAACATTATTGAAACACATACGGATTTGAAAACAACAAACGTACAAACGTATACGTCGATCGGCTCGGCATTTGGAAGGTTTGGTGAGGATGCGCTACATACATATAGTCACTAGATGTCACTATTTCTCACAAAACAGCAATTGACAGTGCAGCAAAAATAAAAGGATAGTCAGTGTGTCCCTTGAAGAGAAATTGAAAAGGTTGAACTGGAAGTGTGTGTTGTAATGCCATTAGTATCATATCACTGGGGTCCGTATTCTGTAGTGGAGAGATGTATGTCACTTTTAGTAACACACATCTGAGTAAGGTCGTGGATTTACCTCACCTATAATATTCTGTATTCTAAAAGGTACTCCATATTGTGTAATGAATGTGATAGATCAAAAATTCACTATGTTTCGCTATTATTAAGGAACTCGTCTACATCGACATTTGAACCACAGGGGTCACACAATATCAAGTAATCGACAGCACACCAGGGTATGGCACAGCACACAGGTGAAAACTCAGGTTTCGTTTGAATTAAGGAGTCTACAGTGAAAAATTAGGTATTAGACAGGATAAAAGACCCCCCACCTAGATTACCATGAGCCTACAAAGTCTCTTGGACTCACGAATGCTGACAACCAACTGAACTTTCCAGTCTCAATAAACATGGGTCTCTGGGTTAAATTCACTATCATGATTCTGTATTGTACCCCCTGTATAACGGGGCAGTATGTATACTAGCGCTTAATGAATATAGAGCATCCCTGATTTGTTTTGCCTTGAACTCTCAGCTGGGGCCTAGTTGGAGAGGGTTTCTAGCATTTGTGTACTGTGATTTATGGGTGAAACTTTACTGTGGTGGAACATTGCTTGTCAGTCTGACATTGATCTCCATGCTGAAACGGGGGAATGGTTGTAGTGTTTGTCAGCTTGCTGGCAGACCTGTAGTCGTGTGCTTGTTTGTTTGCGCCAGACGATTGCACATATGGGGCACTGATGGAAGCTCTGGCAATGAAGGCAAAGAGCAGGCATTGCATTTTGTCTTCCAGCTACACTACCAAGTCATAGGAGGGTGGGTAAAGTTGGAAAGGTTTTCTCTTGCAAACTTCCCGTCATTCTTGTGAATACTTTGCTTACACTACATTTACTTCCTGTAGGGTGCAAACTTCACCACCTGTGGGTATTCACAAAGAATCAGGACTTCCACAAACAACCCTTTTAAGTAGTTGCAAGAAAAAAAGATTGTCAACATCCCCCAGTTTTAACGTGTGAGTTGAACAATTAACTTGCGCGAAAACAGCACGTCCCATTTCGGCGCCAAACAGCATTCACATGGAAATATTGCCAGTTTGCACGGAAAACTGGAGGTTCGCCAATACTCAGGAACTACGCAAGTCTTCACGCACACAATAAAAATGTGGCACACCCCCAGGGACAGATTTATCATTGGATTGCGTTCCCGTCACGCTAGGTGTTGTCAGCGCAACGCAATCCTTCAATCACATTTACCAAGCAATGCAAGGCTACCTTTCTGGCCCTGCGCTGCATGGTAAATCAGGAGTACCGTGTGGTAGGGCAAATCGCTGCCTTGCGTTTCTATGGGTGGATTGTGCACCAGCACAAGGATAGAGCAGGAAAGGCCACATCTTTATAGATATGGCGTATTCCTGCCCTCTCTATTAGGGCGAGACACACAATGGATGGACGGAATGCAGAACAAATCAAAACATTCACCCCCAGTCAAGAGATATGGGTTAAATCCATCATTCTGTTGCTCACCATGCCACCCCAGTTCAAACCTGGCCATATGCAAATCAGTCTTGACCCTGTGCCTCATGGGAACAGTCCAGCCCGAACTGCCAATCCAGGCCCTCCCTGGACCTGAAACAAGCATTCTAGAACCGGTTTCGGGGTTTCACCTCTCTTCAGCCAGGATAGCTTGATTCCAGTGGCATGGAGAGCACGGGACCCACATCTGGGCATACCTGGCGCACTTGGGGCGAGAAAGCAAAAGACACACAATAGATGGACGGAATGCAGAACAAATCAAAACATTCACCCCCAGTCAAGAGATCTGGGTTAAATCCATCATTCTTTTCCTCACCATGCCACCCGAATTTAGACCTGGCCATATGCAAATCAGTCTTGACCCTGTGCCTCATGGGAACAGTCCAGCCCGAACTGCCAAGCCAGTCTCTATTGGACACAGCGCAGTAAGTTGTCTTGCAGCGTTGCGTTAAAGTTTGATAAGTTCTGTCCCCAGATTATAAACAAGCTCGCAAAGTCTTGGTATCAGGAGAGTTTAAAAGGGAGTTGTAAAAAAAAAATCAAGCATATTTTAACAGGTTATATGAACTACCAGTGCTTTGTAAATGGAACCATATTTCATTTTTTATTTTATTACGGTTATTCGTATAGTATGGAACTCACCCCGGTGGACAGTAAATTACTGTATATAGCACCGGCGGGCACTGTAAAAACTTCCACGAGTACTGAACAGTCAGATAGTGGCCACTGATCTTCATCATGGAGTGAGTGAAGGCCTTTTCTTGCAAAGTATGTGAAGATTTGTGCACATTTTCGTAAAAGCTTGCAAGTTAAATCACACTGATGTTAAAATAGCCTCAGCAAAATCAGGATTTATGAAAAAATATAAGCAAACAAGAAAAGAGACAAGTACCACTATTTGTTTAATAGTAGTGTCAATCTTTTGGACATCTTTGTATAAATGCCAAAAAGCATGTAACACATATTTCGTTCAAAAACTACAAAATATGTGAGGGTCACAAACTAATAGCCGAGTTAAGTTTTAGCCTGAAAATCTGAACTTTTGTGAGCATTTTTGTCTGCAATTGTAATCTGATGTACATTCCTTCGTGTCTGTTGTCACCTGCAACAGAAAGGTATTTAGTTGTATAAAAAAAAGCTCACGAGTTACAGGCACAACTCTTTTTGAGAGTACACACAAGACAAAGCTAAGCAGGGAATACACTTGTGTACAAAATACTCATGGGTTACTATGCAGTATGACTTCAAAATACTCACGAGAGAAAGCTAAGCAAGGTAAGCTCAGCCATACACATTTTTCACAAGTTAAACATGCCAACTAACTCATGCAAGGAAAAACTACTCCCAGGATTATACGAATGGCTGTGAGGCAATTTAGCGAACTATGCGAAGGTCAATAATCGGAAAGTATGACTTTGATTGTACAATTAAACATTACACACTTCTAAACCATTACTCAATTGCAGACCATGTGCAAACATAGATAGAATTAGTTTACATTCTTTTCTCATCCAAGAAACTGACTGCATCACAAGACAGTACAGAAAGTGCAATATGTGTCCATGTTGTGGCCAATATTGATAATCCATGTAATTCACACTTTGACTTGCTCCTGAGAAGGCATCACAGCTGCTTTTCACACAATTATTTTATCGAAGGCATAATTTACATTTTGGTGCAAACATTTTCAAAATACTAGAGGTATTTTGAATATTATCACATTTACAGCAATACAAGCTCACTAACATTTAAAACCACCACCCAAGAAAAGTCTGACCACTGCTCCCTTTTCAAACACACATTTGGATTTGGGCTGCTAAAATGGGTCAGTGCACAGTCAAGAAATAACATGATCTTTCTTTGAAAATATCTAACAAAAGAACTGTTTGATAGTCATACATTCACCACAGTAAACAGCGTTTTGTTCGCATGCAAAACAACGCATGCCATGACGCGGTCATTACAACGACCACGTTGTTATTTCGCATACCGTTACAAAGCAAGTCGGAAGAACGACTTGCATTAGGGGGAAGAAGGTGTTGGATTTAAAATCCAACACCTTACCTAGTGTCCGCACAGACTGGAGTTTGAATAGTAAATTATACTATTCCAACATCCAGCGCCCCCTTAAAGCAAGTTGTTCTTCCGACTTGCATTGTAACGGTATGCAAAATACCAACGCAGTCGTTGTAACAACCGCGTTGTTATGGCATGCGTTGTAAAAGCATGCGAAAAAAAGGCCTATATTCGTTCACCACAGCTTTTCTGTGCAACGCAGATTTGGCTGTCCCTCCTCCCCAAAACCCTTTAAGGATTTCAATGAAGGAACAAATTAATACATTTCAAACGGACCAGCGACACAACCTCAGGCAGGACTGGAATTAGTAGACGTGAAGCATTTGAAAGTGATATCACAGAAGAAAGGGGAACATTGAATAGACAGTGGCAGTTTAAGAAGTGATTAAATGAGTTGACAAGAGGATGCAAGTAAAGTAGACTAAGGGGCATATGTGCAAGCCTCTATCGTCACCACAATGTCACTTTTATCGGCGTTGTGGTGATGATAGGGGCTGCGCCTATATACAAGGCAGTGTTAAACCACTTAACGTGGCTTAATGCTGCGTGGTACACAAGGCCGCCTTTCATGCTATGGTTGGCGTGCAGTGGGTGTTGTGGTGGCAGTGCCAGACTGGGAACCAAACCTGGCCCTGGCAAAGTGCTCGGCCGGCCCTCTGGGGAGGTTGGGGGTGCGACCGAGCTCTTTGCCGGGGCCGGTTTTCGGGTGATTTTGTTACAGGGCCGATTTTGCAGCTATGCTGCAAAAACGGCCCCCAGGGACCCAAAACCGGCCCCCACCCTTGCGGCGCACCGGGGGATTGCCCGGTGCCCACAACGGCCAGTCCGGCCTTGTGTGGTGGGCGTTCCATAGCAACACCCATTGTATTTGACGCTGCCCCCTATGTACAAGAGTGGTGTACATAGGAGGCAGCTCCAAAATTAAGACCAGGAAAACCCTGGTCTTAAGTTGGAGAAACGAGGAGAAATGCATTATTTCTCCTCGTTTTTGCTTTTTCCATGTGTGCTGCCTTGTGCAGCATACATGGAAAAAGCAAAATGCCATGGTTTGTTTATGTACAGGAAGATACAAATATATATAACCGGATAAATCCTTTGAACGCATTTCAGGTGTAGTCATGTCAATCTTATGTCTTAGGATAAATCCATATGCGGCCATGTATTGAACTGTATATATGCAACAATGTTTTCTTCTTTTTTTTGTTTTTTTTGTGCAAATAGGTGCAAAGTGTGCAAAAAGTGCCAATTTAAAGTGCTAAATAAACAGCATGTAATTATACACAAGAAAGATCTGATAAAGTTCAATGATAATACAAACCATTTAAAAGTTAATATATTATTAACAGTAAAATAACCACAGCCGGGCAAAATACTAATAAAAGACATATAAAAAACCTTAGTTTGCATTAAAAGAATTTCTTATTATACTAGTTATGTAGCTGTGTAGCAAAGAATAATAAATCTATATTTTAGGCCTGGCCGTAAAACTCCGCTCCAATCGCAGAGTTTGCGGAATACAGTCAATCCGCGGCGTAGCGCGAAGCTTCTGAATTCCGCCTTTCAGGCACTAAGTGGATTTTTATATGTTCGAGCACTTGAGATTTGTATTGGCGCTCTCTTGTGAGCACCACAATACTCTTGGACCGCTCGCGAGCACAAGACTTCGTGCTCCCTTGCATCACTAGCGAGCTCCCGCAGGACTCTGCACTCACTGGCATGGATTCCGGCAGTGACGGCGCCAATCTAGTGCTGATCATGAGCCCAAATGGAGCGCTCGAGCAGCTTTTGTGCTCAAGATGCAGCCGAGAAGCATTTTGAGGGGATTTGCTTCTCTAACTGGCTGTTGCAGTTGTTATTTTGTGTGCGAGAAGCCTTTTCTAGAGGCTCAAAAACATTTTTATGTAGACATTGGAAAACTTCTGGTAGGTCTTAGGATGTAACTGGACAAGGAATAATAGGCCTAGGTTTAAAAGTCGAGTAGCTAGAGAGGACACAGACTGAACTGCTGCATCTTTGAAGACCTGAATAGCAGCCCATTGGTTTTTAAGGCACAGCTGTGCCTTAAAATGTTTTGAACACTCAAAGGATGATTGCAAGAAGCAGGAAGAATAACTTTTGTTTCACACCAGCTCTCAAAACTATTCAAGTGGTAATTGTAAACCATTGACATTGCACGTCTTCTGGACTGCTGAATACTTTAAGCCACTTTAGGAGAGCAACACTGTACCATACGTTCTCCCTTTTAAGAATACTACCCCAGTCTCAGATGCCTGAAAGTGGTGGTAGATAAGGAACTCTGAGGGAAGATGGATGCCCAATGAGGAAGCGTAAACGGCTGAAGACGCAGAGGAAACCAAGCTCTTCTAGTCCCACCTGGGATTACTAGAAGCACCTCACATGATCACCCGGGATCATCTTCACTACCCTGGATATTAGCAGGAAGGGAGGAAATGTGTAAAGAAGACCTGGGCACCAAGGAACTGATGTGGTATTCCACGCCCCTCCCACAGCCTCCCTGATTGGAATTAGCTTGCAAAAAATGTGTGAGAAGGATTTTCTGTGCTATGGCAAAGACAGTTAACCATGGATAACTGAACTGAACTTCTAAGACATTTCCTGAAACTGAACTGGACTGGATAGAGATATCGCGGAAGGAAAAGTCAAGTTGGGCAGGTCCACAGGTCCATGCTCCTCTGAAAGATATACTGCTGACAGAGAGAGCCGGTTCCCCTGTGCCTAGTGTCATATTTTCCAGGGAAGGAATTCTAGGGAAGGAGCCTTCATGATTTATATAGGTTTTCACCACCTGATTGTCAGTTTAAAAACAGACTGCTTGATGTGTCAATAAGAGAGTAAACTACAAGGAGCTCTCTTGACAGCAGCCACTTCCTTCCAAGTGGAAGATGCATTTTTTCCTGTCTGTTCCAATGACCCTAGGCCTTCCTGTCCCCCAAAACTGCTCCTTGTCCAATTTAGCTTGCTTCTATTGTGAGCACTACAGGTGACGTGGATACTAGCTGGAACCCCTTGTTCATAGTCCTCCGAATTAACATAGATACTAAGGAGCATATTATCAAGCAGGCCGTTAAAATTATTGCCGTTTTAGCGGCAGAAAACTGCTGCTAAAGCGGCGATAATGGGCTTGATAATATGCCCTGGAGAATTCCAATAGAAGCCCATGTTCACACCAGAACATTGGTTTCTATTGGAATTCACAAGGCCATATTATCAAGCCCATTATCGCCGCTATACCGGCGGTTTTCTGCTGCTAAAACGGTGATCATTTTTAACGCCCTGCTTGATAATATGCCCCTAATAGATTTGAGGAGTCACTGGTAACACACATCATTGTTTTGGGACATGGGCTCCAGAAATGTGAAACCATCTAGTGATGCACTACAGGGTGAAGAGGAAGTCATCCCCATGGAACGAGAGATAGGATGGATTACATGTCCCCTTTGCTCTCATTCACCTACTCTCTGTTGCTTGATCTTTGGCTAGCAGTGCTGGCAGATGAGAAGTGGACTTCTGTTTCCTTTCCTCTGAGAGGAACACCAGGCCCATGTCTGTTTAAAAAAAAAATGACTCATATGAAGAATAGAATGTGCGAGGGATTTGGGTTTGATTTCTTGATATTTATAAGAAAACCATGATCTTGAAGAAACCTGCACCATTGCTGCACCCCCTCGATTTGTCTTGGAGAAAGAATAAGATGCAATTAACCAATCATCAAAGTATTGATAAAAATGAATACCTTGAGAACGTAATATACCCACTGATGATGCCAAGAGCTCTGTAAAAACCTTTGACGCACATGCGAAACTGAAGGGCAACAGCTGGAGCTGAAAATACTCTCGATTCGAGCAAAAGCATAGGTATCTCTAGAATTCTGATACTTTGAATACGGAGATATGCATCCAGCAGATCAATTCACGTTAATAATTCTCCTGGATGAGAATCCAGAAGATTAGTTCCTGGATGTCTAACACTGGATAATAGCCCTCAGATACCTTATGTGCCGAAAACATAATTGAATAGAAGTTGGAAAACTCTCTGCCTGTGTGGTAGAGGGATATTTTTCAGATACGATTGCTGCTTTGGTAAACAAGCCCTGAGCACTCTTCCAGAGAGCTGTGCTTGTTGGCAATTTATGCATCGAGGAAGAAGAGTCTTGCATAACGTTTCTTGTGGAATCCCCGGAAACGTTATCTGGTAGTCAAACTTGCCAGTTGCCAGAGCACAAGTGTAAGAATGTGGGTTATTGGTTGAGGGCGGGGTGGAAGCCCCAATCAGGCAAACACCACAATCCTTGTCAGGGTGAACCACAAAAGTCACTAAATTATCCTGGGCTTAACCCTCTGGTAGCTTGCTGAGAAAGCAGTCAGGCTTAACTTAGAGGCAATGTGTAAACTATTATGCAGCACACAAACAGGAATAAAGTGAAAACACGAGAAAAATAGGAAACCAATTTAGAAATATAGTTTACATTTTAATTGATACCAAAATGACAAAAATCCAATCCATACAACTGGGGATATGCAATCTCAACGTTTTAGGTGGATATAGCACTTAAAAACACAAAAAGTGCCATTTGCAGTCATCTGATCATGCTAGACCAGGGGAAAGCCACAGGTTCACACTGACCACGATGGAGTGCCGGCTGGATACAGGGACCAAGTTAGGCCTGTTGAAAAAGGTGCCTTCTCAAAGTCCAGTTCATAGAGTTCCGTTTGTGGAGGGCAGGCCCGAAGGAGCATGGACAGCGTCGCAGATGGTGGTTGCTATAGCTCGAAGAGCAGGCCTGGCAGAATGGGCTGTTGTCACTGTAGTACGAAGAGTCGGTCGGGTGTCGTGACGGTTGTTGCTGGAGCTTTGCATTGGGAGTCACTGCGGGCTGTCGTTGCTGTTGTACGAATGGTAGATTTTGCATTGCTGGCTATCACTGGTGGTTGCTGTAGTGCGAAGAGTCGGGTTCATGGGAGCTTCGCCTTGGTGGCTGCTGCAGGTGGCAAAGACTCAGTGGGAATTGACCCATTCACTGTCAGGAAGAGCCTAAAACTTCAGGATTTTACCTTTCTTCCTAGAAGGAGCTGACTAGGTGCCAGCCTTGGATCCAGGACCTGAGGTAGACCTCTTGGGGACTAGGAACTCACTCTAGAAGAAATCAGCAGGGCTCAGGCAGGTCCAGTGCAGCAGGTCAGCTGGGCAGTTGCAGGGAGGCCTCTGGAGCTTGTTGTGTTCCAGTAGCTCAGACAGGAGGTCAGTCAACCAACACTTGGAGTCACTCTGGTTAGCCTGGGATAAAGGGAACAGGTCTAGTCTTCCTTCTCAGAGAGCAGGACAGTCCTCTGGTAGCAGCAGGACAAACCTCTTGTGGCAGGGCAGTTCTTCTTCTGTAATGTCCCTAGCTCCAGGAGTCTTCGGATGGGTGGCTTGAGAGATCCAGTATTTATAACTGGTGCCAGCCTTTGTATAGGAGGAACATCCTTTCCTAACCCTACATCTGGTTCAGGAAATGTATTATATTTGCCTTTCAAGGCTCCAAAAAGTCTGGGTTCACAATAGACTGATGTCATGCTTCTTTGTTTGTGCTAGAAGCAAGCCCATTGAAGTGTTAGTGGGGCAGGGCACAACTCCGCCCCCATCCATTCTGGCAGGATAACTCATTCTGTCTACACCTATTCCCATTTGTGTCACTGTCTGGGAGGAAAACACAAACCGCGACAGCAGGGACATTCTCAGTCACATGGTACAGGTAGAAGGCACAAATGGTTTGAACAAGAAAATGCCAGCATTCTAAAAGTGGCATTTTCGGAATTGTGATTTAAAATCCAACTTTACCATTAAGGAGGATTTTAAATTACAATTCATTTCAGTCTAAACTGCCTAGATCATACCTGCTCCCAATCCAAAGTTAGCACGAATTAAATGTAATAAGATAACCCAGTGTTAGCCAATGGTGGAGCTAGGCCTTACAGTAGAAAACACAACCTTAGGAATTTTTCACTACCAGGACTTGTAAAACGTAATCCCACATGCCCTACTTTTTAAATTCCATACACTCCGCCCTATGAGCTTTTAGGGCCTACCGTAGGTGTGCGTTATAAGTATTAAAAGGGAAGATTTAGGCCTGACAAAAGGTCTATTTTGCCAGGTCTAAATGACAGTTTAAACTGCACTGCAGGCTGCAATGGCATGCGTGAGGCATGTTTTAAAGTGCTACTTCAGTGGGTGACACAAAGTGTGCTGTAGGCCCACTAATCAGGTGAGGCCAATTTGACTATCTTTTGAGGGAGATCACAAGTACTTTAGCACTTTTTATCAATGGTAACATTCACAGAGTCCTAAAGCTAGAAAAAAGGAATTCAGCAAAACAGGAGGAGTAAAGGCAAAACGTTTGGGGTGACCCTGCATAAAGGGCCAGGCCCATCAATGGGTATTTGTGACTGTAGAGTTCTATGTTTCCATGAAATAACGGATGCAACCCCCAACCAGAAACTCCCTGGCACAGTCCGACTTTAGGAGGAGCCAGAGGTGTAGATTCCGAGTTTGGCTGGAACTGCGATTTCTCTGGAAGATGAGTCTGCAGGCTATGCACCCCCTCCCAGAAAGGACTCATTTTCTGACTTTGTCATTCCTGGACCAAAAATGTGTTTGGCACCAAATATTCAGCCTCTAATAAAGAAGCAATACTGTCAAAAGTTGTTTTTATTTCCACCGACATTTGAACCATTTCTTCCAATTGTTGCCCAAAACATTTGGAACCTTCAATGGTAACTTCATCAGGGCTGACTTCTGAGAAGCTTTAGTCTTCCAAGATCACACTGATATGTGTCTAGGGGCTGCAATGGATGCCCTAGAAGATGCTGCTGTTGCACAGAGCCCCTCGAAAGACACATCTGATAGGAAACAAACCTTTGTCCCAAAATTGATAAAGCTGTTGAACAGCCCACCCATTCCTGCATTTGATCAGCAAATACCTGTGAATCGTCCTTCATAAGGGATCTGATTATGTAGGTGGCATTTAGCCGGATAGCAAACTTTGAAGCAGCGTAGGACCATTTAATAGCCTTCAACACAATTTTATTATTGGAATCCAATGGTAATGCATCTACTGAGATAACCGTGTCTTTAGATGGTAGCCCTGCTATGAGGTTATCAACTATTTCTGCAGAGTGGTACTCCTCTGCAAAGTATATCAATACATACTGCCTGAATGAAATGTAGGCAAAGATGTTTTCATTCATGAGTAAGTGCCCTTCTTATAGAATCTTGCAAAGGTAAATAATCTGGCTTCTTCAGTATGCATTGGGCAAAAAATCCACATCCTCCCCTAAATGAGCTGGATTTGGAAAACACAAATGTTCTCTCAAACGCTGAAGTAATTCACTTAAATCAGATCCCCAAACAAAGTACAGGGTGATTTGTGGGATCATTTTCAAAGCCTAACCTAGGCACTTTAGAATTAGGAGGTATCAATGTAGCTCTAAAAGCAGCATCAATAGCATATTCAATTATCAGCGGCAGATGGAACTTAGTCAAGGACACAAGGGGACAGACACGCGATATTGGATGTTGCTGCATCACTAGAGATCCCTCGCCCCCCCCTTCCCCCCGACCCCCCCCAGGAGTAGTGGCCCGCACCCACACCGAACTGTTTACGTAACACTTGGGGGAAAAAACACGCACACGCAGTTGCCCCTTGCCCTGTTTTGATTAGCATTTTGATTGGTTCTATTTTTTTGAGTTTCGATTAGTCTGAACATTCCCAGTTTGGGATGTTGGCAGTTGCACCAGGAATTACTCCTCCCTGAGCTATAGGTGGAGACTGCCGGAGCGGATAGTGTCGCACCGATACTTCAGGATCCCTAGAAGCGAGAACGTATTATCTGATCGAGAAACGGCTGGCATGATCACATGAACAGGGATATCCCAATAGGATAGCTAAACCCTGACACTGGAGGGCGCAGGCACTGTCCCACACTGCATAGGCCCTTGTGTATCGATTACTCGAAGTATTACATGTTATGGGTGTACAATTAACTCTACCTGGCTGGGTATGCGCATATTAGCTAACATAGCCCTTATCAAGTACCTGTACAATGTGGTTTCAGTGTGGTATGTTTCACTTCAGTTTATTTAGCTTATGGGATATATGTGTTGCCACTGACTGCGGCACTGACCTGCTGTTGTATACGGATGTCGAGACAAACAATTACCAGATGTACATGTCTTATTGCATTCTTCGATCATCCAGGCCTAAATAACATGTATAACAAGTGATATATGCACCAGACCGATTGCTGTTGTGTTTAATCCTGCTTGCTGCATCCATGCACTTTTGTATCAAACACAGCAAAATGTTAAAATGTTAATAAAAATATTCAAACAATAGCATATTCAATCATCTGCTGCTTCACCTGTATTGTCGGGGCACCCTGAACTGAAGCAGACAACTCCTCAGTAACCGGCTGAGTCGAGCTGTTTCCTAGAAAACCACACATTGAGTCAGGCACCAATGAGGGATATTAAACAAATGCTCTTATAGGCCCAGATTTAATAATGGATTTGGCATTTACTAAACCACACAAAGCCATTTTGCATGGCATTGCGTAGTTTAGTAAATAAAAAGCAACACAATGCAGCGCAAAACGCGGATTTGCATTATTTTGTATCGGAGAGGCATTTTATAGTTGGAGCATCCCCCCACGGATTCTGATACATTCTCAGATTTACTAAGGTGAGTAAACTTGTGATTGTGCCAAGAATCGATGCTTCCTGAAGTAGGCGTAACGAGGAAAAATATCTTTATTTCTCAGCATTACTTCCTCTTTCTATGAGTACACACAGAAAGAGGAAATTCGTTCAATGGATTGTTTTTGTGCAGAAAGATGTACAATCCTGCCTGTAACACAGACAAACTTGGAACAAAGTGCAAGGGTGTCTGTATTGGCACTGGGCAGCATGTAGTGCGCCAACGCTAGGAGGCAGCAGAAATGTGCCATATCTCACTAGATATGGTGCATTTTTGCTGTATCCCTTACATACAACTCAGTGCAGCAACTTTGCTTGCTGCCTTGCATTGCATGAAGTGTTTGCAAATATGTCCCATATCATTTTTATCCCCAAAGCAATGGTCGCTAAAGCATAGCAAAGAAAAGATCAGGATAATATTAAAAAGACAACCCAGAAGGTCTATAAATGTATCTCTGTTGGTCCCGTCTGCTCTGCAAGATGGAGATGATTGGTAGCTGCACTGGCCCAATAGAGAAGGCCCAAGTAGAACAAGAAAGGTTCAAAATATAGAAATATCAGATAAATATAATAATTCAATATAAAATTCTTAGCCTGATAGCATGGGAAGGTAACACTTCTGTACAAAATAATTCAAAACTGGAAGTAAAAAGAGCAACTCCCCCATTTAAGGAATTATGGATAATAGGGCGCCCGCCATGTTCCGGAAGTGTTTTAGCCGGGATAGTTAAACAATGTTATGTTATGTTATGTTATCCGGATTTATAGAGCGCACAGATGCCCCAGCAAAGGGGCGTCCCGGCGCTAGTACAGAACAAAAACCGGACAGGAGGTGGAAGACACAACACAACAACAAAACTAAGGATCCAAGGGGAAGAGAAAGGTTTTAACAGCCTTCCTGAAGGCGAAAAGCTCATCAATGGCCCGAATGTGGACAGGTAAGGAATTCCACAGCTTGGCGGCGAGAACTCGGAAAGATCGACCGCCGGTCCTGGCTCTCTTGAAACGAGGAACTATGGCTAGGTGGAGAGCAGAGGACCTCAGAGAACGAGCAGGAACGTAAGGGGAGATAAGTCGCTGTAAAATCTGAGGGGAAGAAAGCTTTAGGATTTTGAATGTCAAAATCAGGGATTTAAACTTTATTCTCTGTGCCACCGGAAGCCAATGGAGATTAGAGATGGTTTTTCTAGCAGAGCAAAATCTGGGCAAACCAACCAGGGCCCTGGCGGCAGCGTTTTGGACGCGTTGGAGACGGGAAAGCTCAGCCTGGTTGACTCCAAGAAAAAGGGAGCTAGCATAATCTAGTTTAGACAAGATCATGGCCTGCACAATCAGTTGTCGGGTGGGAGCGTCAAAATATTTAAAAGTAGACCGAAGCTGACGCAGAATCCCAAAGCAGGATGCAGCAGTCTTTTTAGTATGAGTGCAAAAACTCAGTTGGGAGTCAAACCAGACCCCAAGGTTTTTCACTTCAGTAACGGGGGTAGGGGTAGGGCCGAGTTCAGGTGGCCACCAGCTATCGCCCCACAAATGAGTTTGTTTCCCCACAATGAGCACCTCGGTTTTCTTAGCGTTCAATTGTAGGAAATTATCATTCATCCAGTGGGCCACAGATATAAGTCCCTCACGGAACTTAGCTGCCTCGAGATCGGAAGCTCCACTAATCGCAACCGCCAGCTGCGTGTCGTCTGCGTAGGACACGATGGAGAGGTTCCCACGCATGGCGACAGCAGCTAGAGGCTGGACATAGAGATTAAATAGGGTGGGGCTCAAAGCCGAACCCTGTGGAACTCCCTGGGCAATCGCATGTGGGGTGGATTCAAAGGGGGGAGTGATGACCCGGAAGGAGCGATCAGATAGAAAAGATCTGAACCATTTAAGAGCCAGCTTATCAACCCCAGCCTCAACCAGACGTTGTAATAAGATGTCATGGGAGACAGTGTCGAAAGCGGCACTTAGGTCAAGGAGCACAAGTGCCGCCGTGTGACCTGAATCCACCAACATGCGAAGGTGTTCCGCCATATACAAGAGCGCAGTCTCGGTGCTGTGACCGGGCCTGAAGCCATTCTGCGAGGGGTCTAAGATATTCGCAGAATGGAGGTGTTTTGCTAGAATGTTATTAACATGAGCCTCAGTCAGTTTAGCGGCCCACGGGAGGAGAGAAATGGGGCGATAGTTTTCAGCTTTATTGGGGTCGAGAGCAGGTTTTTTCAGGACAGGAATTACCTGCGCCTGTTTCCAAGGACAAGGTACAAAGCCCGAGGACAGAGACAAATTGATGAGCTCACAGAGCGGGGGAAGGCAAATAGAGGGGGATTCCCTGAATTGTGAAGGCCGCAGAGGATCTTTCGGGGAGCCTGATTTCACCCTAATCACGAGTTTGTCAAACTCCTCCGTAGAAAGCTCCGGAAGATGGGATAACAAGATGGTAGTTTTAGGAATGACTGTGTTACACTGCCGGGAGCCTGTGGGGCTAGGAAAGGCTAAGTAGATATCATCCACCTTATTGATAAAAAAGGCGGCCAACTCCTCACAGTGGGAGGCAGAGCAAATTGCAGCAGGAGAGGTTCTACAGGCAGAAAGGTCTTTCAGTGCTTTAAAAATAAGTTTACTAGGGTTGGTACTAGCACTGAACTCACGAGAGAAGTAAGAAGCCCGGGCCCTGCAGATGGCTCTATGGTATGTCTTGATAGTGGCAAGGTACAAAGCTTTCCTGATCGAGTCATATGACTTGCGCCAAGCTCGTTCGGCTTGTTTACACGATTTTTTTAACAGCCGAAGAGCATCGTCATACCAGGGACTGGAATGGCTGCGCTGTTGTTTAGTCAGGGTAGGAGGAATAAGCTTGTCCAATGCATTAGTGAGCCAGCTGCAGTATGAATGGTAACCAGACTCCACATCTGTGAGAGGGGCCAAAGGAACCTCACTTAAAAGCTGATGGAAATCATTAAGATTCAGCTTTTTCCACGGGCGCCTGAGAGTGGCAGGAGTAGGAGCGACAACAGGAGGGTCTTCAAGTAAAAGATGGCATTCAATTAGGTGGTGGTCAGTCCAGACCATAGGTCTAGGGAGCAGGACTTTGGCCGATGTAAGGGAAGTGAAAAAAGGGTCTAAAATGTGGCCACCAATATGTGTGTCATGATGTACTAATTGAGAGAGTTGGAGAGCCTCCAAATCAGCACAGATGCTACTGGCTGCCGAAGGACAAGGAGAGTCAAAATGCAAATTCAATGTCTGTGGGATATGGGAATTGCTCAGTGTGTAAAGACTGTACAAGGAAGACAGGTGAGGAGGTAACAGCTTGGATAAATCTGCTTCCCATTCTCCCTCAACCCTTTTATTCAGAGTAGGCGTGGAGACAGTGCAGTGCGTAGTGCATGCCGATGGCCAGGAGATAGGCCCCAGTGCCATAGGAAGTCCCTTTACGTTTCAAGGAATGCTTCCCGTGGCAGAGGAATTAGAAATGATTAGTGCTGTGCACATAGTTTAGGGCTGAAGGGTGCTTCTGCAGAGGCAGTGCACTGGAAGTGTCTTTCCCGAGGTACCCTGTTCTTCCTTTGGAGATAGGTCAGGGATACCCAAGGAGTTCATTGACAAACTCCCCAACTAAAGCGTGCAAGTGTGGGTTTTCCCAGTAGCGGGTCTGTGTGATGAAGATGTGATCTTCCACCCCATGAGATGTATATGTTGGGTACCAGAATATTGTAGCCTATAAATAGTGTGACAAAAATATTGTATCCTAAATGTCATGTACAAAAAATCTCCCCATTGGAGTTAATGATAGAAAATCTATACCCAGTGGGATTTGGTTGTAATCTAATTTTTGGGAACACTATACTTATGCTAGAAAATATCTATGTTGTTAATAATCCGACATACAGCTGAGTGTAAATCATAGGTCTTCTGTATACCGTGTCCTGTCTCCTATTTCGCTGTGTACTATTGTCAGTGTTTCCTTTCTCACCCTGTCCTGTAGCTCCCTGTCCTTGTGTTTCCTTGTTCCTGTGATTCCAAGAAAAGGTGTGATTATAACGCCTTGGTACAGTCACAAAGGTTAAGTGAGAAAGCACTGGTTCATCCGCTTGCAAACTTACAAGCATGGGCAAACACCCCCTTTTGTCTGATTTGCAATTTGTAAAAGCAATTGTTTTATTGCCCATTTGTACGTAAAGAATTTAAATTCTGTTTTCAAAGTCAGCTGTGGTGGCCTCATTAATATCAGCTGGCATCCTATTTTCAAGACTCCTATAATTGTACGTTTTTTTTATTTATTTCCAGATACATATTTTCAAAGATGACATGGTTGGGCTGCATGAAAACATTTTTATAAAAATATATCTTATAATGGGTGTAATAGTTCATTAAGAGCAGGTTCACCTTCTATAGCTGAAACATACTGGAATTAGTAAAAACAAAAATACAAAATTATAAAAAATTATAAATGCTTATAAAGGTAGTACCAGCAGAAAGAGGGTCACATTTGGATCTTATGTTAAGATCTCTCCTGGGGGATAATACCAGTGTAATCATGCAGAAATTTTGTTTACCATGAAGATATTCCTCAGAGCCTGGTCAATTTATCAGATGTTGGAAATGTAGAATTACCCTGGTCGCAAAAACGTATATATTTAATTCACAAAACATTTTGCTCATAAATAATTCACTGAGAATTTTGCACACATAAGTCACCTTAGGTGCACAAAAAAGCTATTTACAGATGAAAATTACCAGTCATGATTCACAGAATAGGAACTTGAGGAATTTTCTGTTCAGAAAGTGTACTTGAAGATTGTGGTCATTTGGCTTCTATGGAAAATTGCTACATTCATGATGTAAATTTTAAAAACAGAATTGTAGATTCTTTTTGAGTGGGGCACTCTGAAATATTGGTGATACATAACAAACACACACAAACTAAAATGTTTGCAGATATCTGCGTACCTCTTGCGGGTAGTATCCCACAATGGAAACAGACAGGGGTAGATATGTTTCCAGAACGGTGACGGTGAGGGAGCAGTTCTATATATTTCCAGGGGGTGTAGAAGAAGGCAATTCTCCATGTGGAATCTTTTTTTCACTGTGACGAGAAGTACCTGTGTAAACACACATTTGCATCACATTTATTTCTGTAGAATTATCCCCCTGTGGAAGATTTACGTAGGTAATTTTTTTTCAGTGGAATACTCCAGAAATTCTGACTGGTGTATACTTGTTTGGGAACTTATCTGATCCTTAAAATGTCAGGACTCAGTTGTAAGCAGGGAAGTCATTCAGCAGTAACTGAGTTTCAACATATGTATGAGGGCTTTATGAATAACATACGAGAGGATATGTTTATGACTGGTTTACTCAAAAGTAAATGGTTTTATTATTATTATTAGAACATTGGAATGTTGGGAGCTCCATTGAAAACAATGGAGTGCTCCGGGCTTATAATGGCTGGTATAAGCCTGGAGCTCCAACATTCCAATGCTTCTTTGTTCACTGCTCTGGCTGTGAACAAAGGCTTCAGGGAGCCTGAGGGGATTCCAATCCCCTCACGCTCCCATAAGGCTTTTTTTTTTTTTAGAACATTCTGTCCTCTAGTGGCAGAATGTTCTAATAGCCTTATAGCCCTTCCTAGTCGGGCTATACCGGCTATTAAAGTCCCTCTCCCTTGTTAAAGGCCCTCGCCTTCAGCTCAGGCCTTTAACGCTGGAGAGGGCCTTTAATAGCCGGTACAGCCCTCTACAGCAGGCTATAAGGCTATATTGAATTTATAAGGCGCAACAGCTACCCAAAAATGGTTTCCCGGTGCCGACAAAGACCAAAAAGAAGGAGAGGCTGCTTATTTATTTACTGATTGAAAAGCCATGTCTTGAGGGATTCATGAAATAGCGTGTAGACCGCTTCATTCCGGATAGCTATAGGAAGTGTGTTCCACAAAGAGGGACCAAGATATGCAAATGATCTACCTCCCATTTGAGACAATCAGATTCTTGGCACAGAAAATTTCACTTGGTTTGATGGAAGTATCCCTCTAACCTACCAAAATATCTCAATGTAGATTTTCCAAATTTTGTTTCAGAGTAAGAGGGATTTGGAGGCGCTGGATATGTTGTGGAAGGGGATGTATGTATGGGTGGGAGGAGAGGACCAAGGGCTTTGGTCCCGATACATGAGGGTTCCTTTGTGGGAGAAGAAAATATGAATGAGATTGTTTTGGCCCCTAATTGTAAATACCATTTGATGGTGGCAAGACAAGTGCTTGAGATATAACGATGGTAACACCAACCTACTGCCCCTTATTGTTAAATTAAACAAACAGCTTAGGGAAATGTTCTGAAGCACGAGTATGGTCTTGAAAAGGATGTAATACAAGATAAAAGATTTAGGGCCCGATTACAAACTTGGCGTCCGCCAAATGATAAGTTCCATAGGATATAATGTAATTGCAATATGGCGGACGGGATATGTCACGTTTGTGACGGAGTAACCCTGTCTGCCAAGATCGTAATCAGGCAATTATTCTCCTTCCTGGGATTGGCAAGACGCCCCTGCTGAAACCCTGTTGATAAAGCATGGCTTCTAATGGGAATAATTATAGGAAAATTTGTGGTGCTCGTTCAATGCAATGGTAAATCAAAACTGCATGTTGAGCTACAGCATAAGAAAATGCTGAATCTGGTGGGGATGGATACAATTCCCTATTCAAATAGAGGTAAGATTTGGAAAATTTGTATGGATTTTATATTCAGAAAATCTGCTGTGGAAATGTGTATTTTTGCAGCTAGGCAGGGCTGTTCTATTTAGATGCTATAAATGCTTTGAGTACCTAAATAAATGGATGTAGGTGAGAGACGTTATTCCATCTAGATGTGCATCAGGCGGTGTAATTTGGTAAGCTATGTCCCCTTTGAAAAGGTGTATTCATGCACTGCCCCTGGCCCCCCTCTAAAATACAGAAGGGGCTTTAGGGCCCCATCAATAATCCTGATTGTTTGACCGCTGATGCAGAGGACGCAAATTCTAAGAGGATATTGTCTCCTTACAATGGGAGTGTCCCTTTATGGCACCGAGGAACTCCCCTTCACTTCTGCTCCCATTATTTAAGTATAGTCCCTTCAGGAAATAAAGCCTTGCTGCATGTGCTGAGTGTAAGCCGCCCAGGAGATGAAGGACATTCAATACAACCCTTGGGGGCACTGTGGGTGGGTCATAGGGTGCATTGTGGTTCATTCATGGGTTGTGGTCTCCGTGAATGTAGCCTGTCCCCCTTCTAAAGGGTGTCCACCGGTTAACACACCTTGTGTTTGCACCCATGTATGCACTAACAGGATTCCCACTGCACATGTGATATTACACATGTGGCTTTACAAATCAATTAACATTGAGGTGCTTGGGGCCCAGTGAGCCTTGGTCCTACCTAGGACTCAAACCGCTCTTGATGACGCTACCCCACTGCCACCCTTTCTTTACCAATTCCTGGAAGGACTGTAGCACACTCTGGAAGAGCTGCAAACTGTTTCAAGGTGTAGTCAGCACTCTTCCCTGCCAGTGCACGAGTAATGAAAGTGTGAATATGAATGGAGACATTTATTTTTAAATTAATAAAGTTAATAAAATATTTTATAAGAAATATCTCGTTTTTTTAACGAAGTTAAATTGATTTTTTGTTTAATGTAATTTAATTTAGCATTCTTTCCTATCGGTGGTATTTTAAGTCCCTGCCCCCATTATATTCCATGTAAGAGTATTGTAGTACCAATGCCTGGCCATGTGTGGTGCTGGACTTACTCCAGGTCTGAGCTGTAGTACATGATTAGGGCAGTATTTGGCAGTAGTAACTTTAGAAGTGCAGGCTGTGAATGGTAATGAGCATACTCTTTTTTTGGGGGGGGGGGGGTACATGTTCCTCTCTAAACCCCTTCCTAACCTTCACTTAAGTAAGGAAAGTATTCCTGATTTTCCAATCTCTCCTCCCTTTCCCACCCACGTATCTTCCTATAACATATACAGAGGCACAACTAGAGCCAAAATTCGTGGGGGCAGGGGCTAATACAATTTTCAGGGGGGTAATTCTTCCAGCAAAAGGCAGAGTGGAGATGCGGGGGCTCTAAGAAGGGGTGAAAAACAACAAAGCCTCGTTAGCAAGTAAATGGTCTTTTAAAGACCTGTGAAGTACTCTGGTGTGTGCCCGGGAAGCTGTCTCAGCCCGGGCTGCTACACTCGACGGGGGAAGGGCTGAAGCCATTTGAGCCCTATGGGCGTTGAGCAGCTCAACATATACCTACATGTGCACAGGGTCGGCGCAGTCAGGACCGAGGTTTTTCCACACATAAAAGATAGGAGGTGGGGAGGGGGACCTCCACATGTAGGTTTGTGAATTGCATTTTGTACTATGTTAGTCGTAAGAACTATTGTAGTGCTAATAAACACACTACAACATGCAGTTTGCTACTAAGCCTATGTAAGGGTACGTTTATACGTGTAGATTTACTCATGTGTAAAGTTACCATCGTGACAAGGCCCCACGGTATTTTTGTGGTAACCCAACACATGGTGCAGGTTTGCATATGACGCTTTCATGCACACATTTCTATAATACGGACCAAAATACACCTTTTGCATATAAAGCGATGCAAACTAAAATAAGAGTGGGGACCTGCTCTTTAGTAAAACATGTGACTTTCAAAAAAGAACCAGAAATGTAAATAGCACAATAAGGTTGTGACAAGGTCGCGGATAAAGTGAACGCGCCGTGATTACCCCACCGCCAGCTCACGTGACAACAACACTGGACCCGGAGGCCGATTTGTAGCCCTTGTCGCCCCGTGGTATTATCTTTCTTTCGCTTGGCTGGAGGCCTGTGCTTCAGGAAATACGTTGCAAAATAGTTCTGCATTTGTCTCTCGGTTTGTCATTGAGGCTGATTTGGAATTTCCCAGGCTGGGCGGTGTCTCAACCGCACACGCACAGACACACAGACACTCTGCTCGCCTCTCTCCGCAGCGGCGCCCGTGCTGCGCCCCCACTCGCTGCTTTAGCAAGACTGAAACAAGGAGACAGCCGAGGGGCCGGAAGCATCCCGAGGAAGGACGGCCCGAAGCGGAAGTCCCCCGGGGACGCAGACATTCGATAAACAAGGTAGGTGTGAGCTGCAAGCGCACGCAGTGGTTTATAGTTTAATTATCAGTATTATAGCTAAGGGGTGAACATATGTCTCTTTTAAGGAATCCCTTAAAAAACTTTTGCTGCAAAAAACAAGGTACATTTCGGTTTCTTTGAGTTTTTGGATAATAAGTGGACACGTGTGAACATTGACTTGTTGTTGTGGTTAGTTCTTGGAATGAAGAACGCCTGAAGCATCCGCAGGGGGGTGATCAATTTGTGGACCATGTATGTATGGATTCTACGGGATACTGTTGCGCATGCGTTCCTGGTCATAGAGCTTTACTAGGGAAAAGTACCAGCTGAAAAAAACCAAAAAAACTAAAGCTGCAGACACCATAATCGCTTGGCCAATAACCATTTGCAGAAAGGAAGCAACTGAGTTCTATTGGAATTTTCTCCACAGCATTTCAACAGATGGCCAAGAAGCCTGGCCAGCCCCCGGATTAGTACAATCTATCTTTAATGGTTCATATATTATAGGCCCTCATTTTCTAAAGTTTGTGCAGGTGATCATACAATACTACCCAATTCAGTGCTGTGCATGCGCCTTTCAAAGTCTAAGATAGCGCTTTATTTTCCATTGCATGGTGCAAGTGCCCATGCACATTTCTATTGAATTTGTACCTTGATCTCTGCATGCAAGAAGGCTTCCATTCTGGGAGGCCATCTGCTTTGCGCAATATTCTCTGCCATGTAGGGTACCACATACTTTTTGACAGTGATGGGGTTACAGGCTAGAGGCCAGAGAGCTGTCACATCTGTACTCATTCAATCAACAGTGAGAGCAACTCCAAACTTGCATGCCACTTTGCACAACTTGCAATGGTTATGGATGTAAGTAAAGTTGGCGAACTTGACTGAGTCTAAGGTTCATCTCCACAGCCCTCCCCACCCGCCACACTGTCACTGGTCCGCCGGATTCACTTCCAATGACCTACAAGGAAGCAGTAGGGAGTATTGACCACATAAGAAAACAACAGCACAAATATGAATGCAGTGACACTGTTATTATACACAGCACCTGCAGGATTTTGAGTTCACAAGTCAGACAAATATTAAAATTAAACTTCATATAAGGGTGGCATTTTAATACGATAAGGCTCGCTATTTTTTGTTTTTTTACTGCTTTTTTTAATAGAAAAAAGATGTCTCTTGCTTAAAATTGGGGTTAAAACTGTGATTTCATGGCTTGCTTTAGACTTTGCAAAGTTATATGGTGCTGGTGCCTTAGGTAGCGTGAAACTGCTCAGTGCATATATCATCACAGGACATGCCTATAACGTCATATAAACATAATATTACATGTGTTCCCTGAAAATGTCAGATTTTTTTTATTGTGTGGGATATGGAAAGTTGTTAGACACGTGTCACTGCACAATGATCATGGCTCACCTGAAACTTGCTAGAGGGATCTGTGAGTTCATGGCCTGCATGAAACTGCTACGGAAATATGTAGGCGCCTGCCATGTGTGAGGCTGCTAGAAAATATGTGAATGTGAAACATCCTACAGACTAGTACACAAATATGTGTAGATTTGTGAACCTGCCTGAGAATTCTAGACAGATCTCAGTTTCATCAACTGACATCTTTGCGAATTTTTAGAATAAAAGAAAAAGAGTGATTGAGCTAAAACAGGGCTTTTCAACTTTTCTGTAATGAGAGCTACGTATGTTCAATGTAAATCATCCTGTGCTACTAATACTAGTGATGTACAAGTGAACCCCCCATCCAAGAGCAGCAGCAGTGAACACATCGGTGCATTAGGCAGGGTTTCCAGCAGTAATGTAAAAAAGGTTTTGACAATTTGAGCAGAAATATTACATGGGTAGTACAAACAAACCATAGCTGCAATCCCCCTGGCACCAAGGTACACAAATATGAGTAATGAATCCCTCCAACTCAAAAATTGTTTAAAGCACATTTTGAAAATTCAACTATTTTGCTACAGACATCAGCTTATGAGTTGTGAAAATCCGCACATTTTTGTCTTAAATACATGCTTTTTAATTTTGGCATACATGTCATAATTCAACCAAGCAAAAGTTGTGCTGGTTGCTGGCTGAGCTGCACACATGAGACCTACTCACAGTTACCTGGAGAGTTACTGGTAGCTCATGAGCTACTTGTTGGAGACACCGGAGCTCAAATTTATCAGGATAGACAATAAACGTGAGCTGTGGACTGAGCTGTGTTCCATATTGTCACTTTTCATGCAACGCGGCTCTTCAGAGTGCAGCGCTACCAATGTTGTGTTGCAGGCACGTATGCTCTTTGAGAATGGCCCGGCAGCTTCGTTCATTCTGTGCTCCTAATAAATCTCCTCAACTCTTCTATAACATTTGTCGCCATTATTTCAGTATCTGGGCTTCCAATAAAACTCTTTCAAATTTTGTTTAACCTATTTCCACCTTTGCTACGTTGAAGAGATATTATCCCTAGTGAGATCCATCTGTGCCTTTTCTAAGGAAGCTTTCAAACAATGTACTTCCCATACTCTGGATTTTTAATTAGAAGGCAATGTGATAATACCATGGACCAGGCTTTGTGTGCTTCCTAAACAGGTCCTAATAGAATTGTATTATTAATCTCCATGAAAAATGCCAGAATCAGTTTTTGATTTTATTAATGAACTACTTATGACACTACCCCGCTTTCCTTGTTGCTGTCAGTTGCTCAGTCCTTTTTTTCGGAACACATTATGAATTGCTTATCTAACATCTCAGAGAACCTAACCAAAGGGAAGGGCTTCCGCTAGATGTGCGAAACAACGCCCCGAATCTTAGAAGGGAAAATTCTCTTCTTGATTCTTTTTTCTTTTGGCAACGGTGTGCCTCACGGACTGCCAGGGTGGAGGGGCTTGTAGTATCCTTGGCTCAGCACTCCTCCGTCAATTACACCTATTCGTACCCGGGCTTAGCCAAGGATACTACAAGCCCCTCCACCCTGGCAGTCCATGAGGCACAGCGTTGCCAAAACAAAAATACTACGAGTCTGATTTCAACCGTATGTATTTAATTTTGGTGCTCACACATTAGGTGTGCATCTGTTCTTTATTATATTATTTCTTTAGTATAGGATTGTTTTTCTCACGGAGTGGTACGCATGGGGCTGGCCCCATGTGGTCCTGAAGAAGAGGTTTAGGGGACACCTCGAAATATGTCGACCAAATACTAGGGACAGAATACACATAACAGTTACACTTCCTCCCTACTGTCACCTAGGGGCTGGCCCCATGTGGTCCTGAAGAAGAGGTTTAGGGGACACCTCGAAATATGTCGACCAAATACTAGGGACAGTATACAAATAACAGTTACACTTCCTCCCTACTATTAACGCCTTTTTATCCATACCAACTAGGAGCAGGAATAAATTAATCGCTCACTAGCTAGGTATTTTTAGCATCACCATCACCACTCCCCCATACACTGCACTCAAATTTTTTCACAAAAAGTGCTCCTACGTAGTTCCGCAAGTTGCAGCACGCCCCAGACAGTAGCTGTCTGGGATGGCCCCAATGATGAAGCATGTCACCTAGGGGCAACCCTTGGTGAGTGAGGGGAATCAAGAAGAGAATTTTCTCTTCTTAGATTCAGGGCATTGTTTCGCACAGTTAGTGGAAGCCCTTCCCTTTGGTTAGGTTCCCTGATCTGTCATTTACAGATTTGTTAATAACTTAACACAGTCTGGAGGATGAACCTAATGTCAACCTCCATCTACCCCCTTTTTTGTTTATATTATCTAACATCTCTTCATCTTTGCTCACTGGTTATGATTACTTAAATCATACGGCTTCAGACTTTTTTTCTCTTAGTCACATGGCTGCTTTAGAAAGAAACAAAGTAACTCTTCCAAGTTATTCAGATATACATTTGACTGCACTTCTGATGAAATGAGCCAGCCACAATTGTCTTAGACCTCACGTGGGTCCGAGTCCCTGACATCACTGCATGTGAGACTGGAAAACTGTAGCTGGCTCTGTATATTGTATATCACTAAGTGGTTGTACGGTGCACAGAGTCCAGAGATTACCCCAAAAGGGTTACAGGGCTCAATGCAAACCCAAAATGCTCTATTTGTGGCAGCGTGGGCGAGCATCTTTAGGCCTAACACAGATGAGAGTAAGACATTGTTGTGCACACAATGACCAATAAATGACACACGACTCAAACAGGATGCCCACACCAATTTTATAAAGATAAGCTTTGCTCAAGATTTCTTTTAAGACCAAGATCTTCGCAAAAAGGTAAGTATGTTTTTAAATAGAAATACTTTTCACTTTCAAAAGGGGACGCAGTGCAATTTTCAGTCTTTGCAATCTTTACCTATGGAGGAAAACAACAATGCGATTTTACAGGTAGGAGTGCAACTTACACTTCCAGTCTTCGGGTTCCTGGGTAAGCAGAGGGCAAGGTTCAGGCAAGCACAAACACTGCAATACCAGCGGTGCAATGGCCGCCAGGTGCAGAGGTCAAATCTGGAGGTCGGGACCAATGTTAACCATTGGAGACTGGAGGTGCTTGAAGACATGCTGCTTGCATGTCAGTTAAGTGGATGCTGGGCTCAAGCTACAGAGGTTTAGGCAAGCACAGAGGGACCACAAGGCAGCACCAAACATACACCACCAGCGGCACAGGGATGGCCGGGTGCTGGGCGCAAACACGGTGTCGGGCGCCCAATGCAAGTGAATTGGGAATCTTGCATTTGGGAAAACAGGCTGCAGCTGTCAAACAGAAGGCTACATGAAGAACACCAGCAACAGCAGAGGTAAGTTGGAATGTTGTTGGTTGCAGGAGCATCATCAGTCGAGCTCCTCAAGGCCCAAAGTCTTCGGGTGCATGGGTGCCCTTTGATGTCGGATTTCTTTTACCTGAGCCGGTTTGGTGAAGCCTTTGGATTCACACTGCAGGCATCATTGTGGAGTCCAGGAGAAGTCAACCAACACTGGACTTGAAAGACTCACAATTGCTGGAGAACCTTTGATGGATTGTTCGGCCACCGGGACACATGCCAGAGGCTTTGGGTGCAGAGTGATCAGGAATCTCGGGGTTCAGGACGGCACTAAAGTCCTTTGTGTTGATTTCTGTGGACAGAGCCGCTGTCCTAAGAAGTTCATGTCTTTTTCAAAGGCAGGCAGTCCTCTCAGGGGTTGTGGAGGTAGCTGGCTGTAGGACAGGTGTTGTTCTCTTCGTAGGGTCTTTGAAGCTGCGTACAGGCCGGTAGGGCTGGGGCCACGTATGTGGGCATCATCAGTCTTCTCCGTACGGTGCATTGTTCATCCTTTTTCTTCTTAGGCCATCAGGAACTAGTTTCAGGGTCTGGGGGAGACACCTAAATACTAGATTTAGGGGAGGTGCAGGGGAGTAGCAGGTAGGAACCAATGGGTTCCTTACCTGGGCTGGCTACACCCACTATTATGCCACCCTCCTGTGGGTGGGGGCATAGCCCTAGCCCTGAAGTTCCACCCTCTTCAAGATGGTGGGCACTGAAAAATGAGCTTTACTTCGGCTCCTCCACCCGAGGGGAGGAGTTGGTGAAGGAGGGCCCAACTCCTATTCTTACTAAGTTTCCCCACCAGTTCTACCGCCCAAAGTGGGGGTGTGAACTGGGGGCTGCCATCTGCTGCTCGCAGCAGAGTCTCGGGTTGCATTACAAAGGTGGCAGGCATTTGAAGCTCCCCTCATGAGCACTGTGCCCATCCTGGGTGAGGGGGTGTGACACCTCCGCCCAGGGTGTGCTTTGCTTCTGGCCAGAGAGAGCAGATGCTCTCTACCTAGGGGTCCGGAAACATGTTTGGTGGTGGCAGGCTGCCTAAAGCCAGTCAGAGACCACATGGGTTTGTTGGTTTTTAGGGGGCACCTCTGAGGTGCCCTCTGAGTACATGGTTTATTAAATCCAACACTGGCATCAGTGTGGGTTTATTAAGAGGAGCTGCTTGGTACCAAACACTCCTAGGCTCAGAGAAGCCATCATGGTGCTGGGGAACTCAGTTGTCGAGTTTCCAGCCCCTGTACTCTATACGGCTGCCCTGGCACTTACAATATCTAAGAATAGACTAATATATTGTAGGGACATATCTGCTCATGCAGGTATGCCCACACCTATGATATAGTGCACCCTGCCTTAGGGCTTGTAAGGCCTGCAAGATGGGTGACTTACCTATCCCTGAGGCATTGCTGCTTGGCATGGCACACAGGGCAGTGTGCCATGTCAATTTTGTTGGTTTTCTCTTCATCCTAGCATTCAGGCTGCAGTGGAAGTTGCATGGCTTGGGTGAGAGGTCCCTAGGGTGGCACAACTGGTGCCGCAGCCCTAGGGTACCCTCTTCAGTCCCAATGCCCTAGGTACCATGGGCACCATTTACTAGGAACTTACAGCGGCAGCTGAAGTGGTGCCAATCAAGGTATAGTTTTAGCGAAAGAACACTGGCACACTTTCGGCCGTATTTGTACCAGATAACAGGCAAAATGTGGGGGGATACTGCAACAGAACCCCTTTTTTTTTTACAATAACTGAAATATAACTTATTTATCATAGAGGTCTTATGGTTATGATTTGGCTTGCTATGAATACATTGAGTATAATTTTAATTTGGCTAGTGACTTAAACATGCAAAAATTCTTCTTGGGCTAACACGTAACCCCTACATTTTTTCCAGTAGATAAATGCTACAGTAACCATGAAGCTCTTTCTTAGATGACTAATGTACAATCTCATTGACGGCCTGTGGTAAAACGTAGTGGTCCTTTTGTTACGCACTCTCATAAACAGGCAGGCTTTGCTTTGCCAAATTTTACCATCTTCCTTGCAATATAGATCAAGATGCTAGCATATGCTAGGATGCCTGGGGAGCACACGCTAAATATTCAGATTTTTGTAGAAAATTATTAAAAAGTCCGGACCAATTGCTAGCTCTTTCCTTAGACAACTGTTTGTATATGGTACCTGGCAGATTGCTTTCTGACTCCCCAGCCTTCGGTACATTTAGCACTTTTGATAAAACACTTAATTTTTTTCTTAATATGATTTCAAAGAACTTGCCAGCGTAGAACGTATTTGTGATATTTTGTTTCTCCAGCTCTAATATTCAGACCTATTGACAAAGCACATCATGAAAGAGAATAACTCAAATGTTGGAGAGTCTAGTTACAAAAAGTGTTGAGATGAGAGTTTTTTTTTTTAGTATTTATTTCCTTTTTCTGGAGTGGAATACTGAAACCCCCATCTGTAATTCTGGAATCTGAAGGGCTAATACCTACTTTTTTTAATAACATTACCAAGTGAACATGAGAAAAGCACACTGGTCCTTGATTAAACCTATTGTAAATGGTCTGTGGGACCACAGACCGCAGTGGTATTCACCGGGAGGCACTGGGTCGGCATTGGCACGCCGACCCAGTGCTTCCCTGTGAGTCAGACTACAAGTACTCAATAGAACAAGCACTATGTTTGAGGCTCTGCAGGACACAGAGAAAGAAAGGAAGAAACACTATAATGGCCCAGCGTATTTCTAGGGAGTTAAGCACTCATTCCGTGGTTGTCTACCAACTATGTTGAGGCACTAAATGTAATGCTTAACACTCTAGGTATGTGCCAAGTAGTGGATAGTGCTTGCCACAGTAGGCTTAGGTTAAGGCGTCAACTACAGAGCAAGGAAGCACTCCAGTAGAAGATAGAATGGAGAGTCGCAGATTAGCAGCGAATCCCCAGGAGCAGGTACATAGCAGAGAAGAAGTTTAGAGGTGAAGCAGAATTCCATCAAGGGGGAACTAAAGGGAGCAACAAAAACTACAAAGGAGCAAGCAAAGGGAAGGACGCATGCGAACCGGCAAAGGAACAAAGAAACTAAACAAAATGCCCAGTTGACAGGCAAGGTGTTCTTAGTTGTGCACGATTAAATCCCATCTCTTCCTCACTTGACCACGAAGTACTCCTCTGCAGTCTTGAATTTGGGAGTCTGTACTTTCCAATGAGCAAGTAACCCTGATGGAATGGGAAGGACTCTAACATTGCTGGCACCCCTGAAGTCGTGTTATGGGTCTCAACAGTCTCCTTGTCCTCTTCTTAGGTCTGTGGAGTCTGGTGTGTCCAAAGAGAAAACATATGTAGTGGCAATAAATTAGGAACATTCACAGACTAATCATACGAAAAGTACAACCATAAAGAACTGTGGCTTTCTTTCACTGTTTTTAATAGGGCATTGGATAGTTCCGTCTTGATTCACAAAGACATGAACAAGTTTGTAAAAGAGTACTCCTGCAGTATTATTTTCCATATTCTTAAATGCTTTTGTGAATCAGCCCCAGTGACAGCTGGGTGAACCACCAAGGCAATTAGCATAGCTCTAAGAAATAAATTACTAATCCTGTCAGAAAGCCCTTACATAAATGGCATTGTTAATGTTACCTGACATTATGTTGGTATCCTGACAGTATTTGAGTTTTAAATATCGAGTTGCAGAAATATTGAAAAAAAATATTGTGATACAAAATTTGTGATGCAGAAATTTCGTTGTCAAGAATATAGATTTTTTAGGTAAGTAATCTTGCTCTAAAGAATATTGGTGTTGTTAATATCATTTTCATTAATATAGTTGTAAATCTTAATTAACTTTATGTGTTTTAGTTCATATACTATATATGTTATTTTTGTTTGTATAATTTTTAAGAATATTTTAAAATATAGTTTGCAATTCTAAGTGATTTATAATTTTTAATTTAATTACTAACAGTAATTTATAGTGTTGTAGCGGGTTTCTAGGTTTATAGGGGTGGGAAGTTAAGTATAATTAATTAACAATTAATTATTAATTTGTTATTACATTATTATTAAAATGGTTATTAATTATGTAAATTGTATAATTATATGTTTTAAGTTTTATATTAGGTGTGGGCTGCTGGATTTGTAGGGTTATAGGGCGAGGAGTTAATTACTAATTCATTAATTAACAATTAATTATATAATTATTAATACTTATTTAATTGACTATACACACATACATATTTGTGTGTATGTTTTTAAAGTATGTATTTATGCATATTAAATATTACTTACATTTATTTCTTTTACATTAAACTAATATTATATATTAAAATATTTAAGATTTACTATTTTAAACTATATATATATCTATATATCTATATATATATATATATATATATATATATATATCCACAACACTCCTCACAAGGAAAAGAGCAGAAGCCCGTGGGGAACAAAGAAAACTTCCTTTTTTGGCAGCTGTGTGGCAAATGCATTTCGGCCTCCTTCGGCCTTCGTCAGTGCCAGGGTATTTTCAGCAAGCTGTTACAAGGTGCAGTTTAAATGTCAACAAGCCCCACTACAATTGGTGACTGTCCTCTCCACCCCTCGTGATGTCATGTGCACCTGTGTAGTCCACGCCGTCCCGGTGGACCACGACTCCCAGGATGCCTCTGGAGCCCTCCAGGTGAGTGGTGCACGGAGTGTGCTGCCCCATGTCAGCGATGTAGAGCGGAGGGGCAAGATGACTCGCACAATCTGAAAAGCAGTTTCCCCTGCAGCCTGAAACTCCGGTTGCTTCCTCGGGTCCCCACATAACTGACTCAGCCTGTACAAACAATTCAAAATTGAGGCAGGGGCATGAAGACAATGTCTGCCGCCCTACCTATATATATATATATATATATATACATATATATATATATATATATATATATATATATATTAATATATATATATATATAGATGTATTTAAAAAAATGATAGTTTTGTATGGTTTTTAGGATATTAGGTTAAAACAATATTTGTTTTGATATTTTTGTACTTACCTGTATACGGAAATTTATATTTTGGTAATCGATAATTTTGACACAATATTTCTGTATCTCAATATTGTTGTGATCGTTATGGAATTGTTATGGAAGAAAGTTGATTTCATCTGCCATCATGGTGTAAAGACCCATTTTTCAGGAAGTTATTTCCAGCCCAGTTGTACACCTGTGCCGTGAAATGAGGAAGTTGTAATAGTTTATTACATTTGAGTTTGACAATAAGAGTAATTTATTGCATAGATATGATAAAATACCAGTTACAATCATAAAACAATAAAATCAGCATAAACACTAAAAATAGAAAATTAAAGCGATGGAGTAAATATAATGAAACACAAGATTTAAGAATTTGACATAATTAGCAGAAAAACAATATCTGAATACTTCATTAATTGTTCTACAATTTGCTTTTATAAAAGCGGACTTCAGATATATTTTCCTTGCAGATAGTAAAAATTGACACAAACACACAATCTGCTCTAAGATCCTTCCTTATAGCCACAATGGGGTCACTTCTTGCTCCACGATCCTTCAAATTTGGTGATTGGTATACAAAGAAGGCAGAACCTCAACTATTTAACCTTACAAACTAGTTTTAAAGTAAAAGAGAGATATCCCTAAGCTATATTCAGGTAAGTATCAGAGGTGTATTCTTAATGTTTGTAGGCCTCTAAGGGGGCTACATCTATCTGTAACAAGGCAGCTTTCATGCCTTGCTTTATAAGGCCCTTCGAGACAGATGCAGCAGTTTTATTAGGACCTATAGAGGTGGTAAATTATTTTAACTTTAAACCCTAACGACAACTGCAAATCCTCAGAGTAGAATTTGAATTGCTTAATAATTGCAACTCATTATGTATACAATGTTTCAAGTGGTCTTCTGTACCATAAAAATATTCACATAAACAGTGGTGGCTGGCATCTAGTGAGGGAGGGTGGCATGCAAACAAAAAAAACCACTTACCTGGTCCTGATGGGTGACGTTCCCCTCACTCTGACCTCTTCTGCTGGGACTGCAGGGCTGGCCCTAGCAAACTCCCTCAACCAATCCTGGCCTACTCACGTGCTGTTAACTAGCATGCGAGCAGTGTCATGATTAGTGGGAGCAGCCTCTCTCAGCGCTCCCAAGGGCACTGGCTACCTGCACTTGCTCACAACCCAGCTGTCTTTTAGACAGCTGGGTTGAGAGATTTAAAGTGCACATGTCTGACATGCGCACTTTCAACAAGTGCAAAGGCAGCCCTCTGTCCACCACTCCTACCTGCTGTCACTCAGCAGGCCCCGCCCCGTCCTGACAATCGGTTAAGTAGGGGATTATATAAAATAAAATGGTAATTAATTACCATTTTATTTTTCATCTCTGGGGGGCACTTAAGTGGGGTGATGCTCCTCCGCTCCAATGAAGTAGCCACGCCTGCACATAAGTAATTTATAACTACACCAGTCTGTTTTTGGGCCAATGAGGTCAAAGCAAACTCCAAACGAATTTTACAGGGAGGCAATGAAGTGAGAAGGCAAAGTAGTAGCTTAATTTTTATTAATGTATCCTTTATCCAACTCAGCAATAGTGTTCTCATTAAAAATCATGCAAGCATGCAGAAGAGTCGGAATAAGCTTACTCTTAAGAGTTTTAACTGATGGAGAGAGTGCCTGACTACCGTAAATTTGAAAATATTTTGTCCGTGGCCGCATAATTACCTGGGCTTTTATTCGTTTATTGGCTAGATGGTCTGCCCACGTAAGTTTCTTGTCGATTGTTACACCCAGATAGTTGTAATGTACCACTTCTTCTAATAGATAACCCTCAAGTGTAATGCCCAGGTGAACTCTTTTGCATCCAAAAAACATTATTTTAGTTCTATCACAGTTGACCTGCAAATCGTTTGACTAACTTAACTTGCATAGCCTCTACAGTTGATTTGGAGTACACTTGGGGTGAATGAGAAAAATACCGTATCATCTGTATACGCAAGGTAGCTGATGCGTTTAATGCCCAGTTTGGGGCAAGGCCGTCCGCCTGATCTAAAAACAGGGATAGGTCAGCCATACATAGGGAGAATAACAACGGTGCAAGAACACACCCATGTTTTAGGCCACACTCAGTTCATAATCTTGACAAACAAACTCTCTTTGCAAGCTTTATTGGCATCCAGGTGTGGTCATGCAGTGCCTTCAAAAATATGAAAAGGTTTGATCAATGCCCAGTTAGTAAATTCATCCCACGGTTTGGCCCTATTAACTTTATCAAAAGCCAGAGAGTATTCACTATAACACTCACTATATCTGGTAGTATATTGGCACAAGAGTCAGATCGTCAGCAAACACTAAATGATAAAATAACCCCATAATGGAACAAAATTATTAAAATACAAAATTTCAGTTTATTACACAAAATTTAAAAATAGTACATCCATCAAAATACATTAAAAAACCAAACAAATTCAACATTTCATGATTAAAACTCAGAAAACAAAGTCGACGCTGCGTTTCGGTGATTCACAAAGATGTTCACCTTCTTCAGGACAGTTTTCTCACTTCTCTATTAGGTTACGCCTATTGTCAGTTAGTCTTTACATCAAAATTTGGAGACCTTCGTTGGAGCCACCGTATAATATAATAAAAGACTCATTTAAAATTAACAAGGAACCTTTAATATGGGGTACTTGTAAGTAGCGACTGGATAACGACTGAGCCTAGAGCTTCACCATCGGTTTCCTCTTCCAGATCCAAGAATCTGGTCTTAGAATGTGACATATTTGTTGCGCGGGTTAAAGGTTCTTGATAGACCTCAATAGTGAAAAACGGCCTCCCTGCGTCCAACGAAGTCTCTTCCTGTTGTGGAAGAGGAACAGGAAGAGACTTGGGCGTGATTCAAAATTTTAGAAAGGTTTCTACTTTTAAATCTTATGGAAGATAAAGGAAATCCTTTCAACCTTCGTATGACTACCATAATGCGATTCCTCCTAATTGTGTGATTTCTGATATCTTAGAGTTCATGTGGGATGGTTTTAAGTTTAGTTTGGTTTGGCTCTTTCAAGTCTCGATGAGATGCTATAAGAGCATTTAGAGAACATTGTGGTCCTGTACAAGAAGGCGTGTAATTGGTTTCTATACTATTTAAAAGCTGTTCTCTATCCTGACCTTCAACAAAGCCTAGAGTGCCTTCATGCCTTTTGTTCTGAGAGCTCTTAAGAATTCTCCCTTTAAACCTCTAAATTTTGTGGACACTAAAGTCTTACTTTAGAGTCTGCTTTCTTGCTTTATTTACCTTCCAGTGGAAGGCGCTAGTTTTATGACCTGAGCTTCCTTTTCACTCTACGATTTCTTCTACCTCCAATGGATCTCAGAAGATTATTCTTCCAGTGCTTTCTGATCATCCTTTTTCCGAGGAGGAGGGCAGTCTTCAACAACTGGACGTGGTTAGCACTCTTACCATGTATTTTGAAAGATCTCAAGATTTGTATGATTTGTAGAAAAGGGTTTATCTGTTTATCTGTCATTGGATCAGGTCAACAAGTTAGCCCATTTTGTTTCTGATATTTCTATTCCACATGGTATTCAAGGCAGGTGAACTAGAAGTTTAGCTGCCTCTTGGGTGAAGTGCCTGATTAAAATTTGAAGAACTGCTACACGGGCAACGTTTCTTTGTTTTGTCCATCATTATGACTTCATGGACTACTTACGAAGGTGTGTAGTACTTGTGTCCATGTGTATTGCCCTTTCTGTACCCACAGAGTGGCACACAGGTGTACAAAATGTTACATTGTGCACCACACGCTAAAATATGCCCTTTTGTTCAATGGATTTTCAGTCTGATATTGGTTATGAGAACTGTCTGATCTGAGACGGACACTTTATCTTCTTTGTTGAGTATAAGCATGCACTATTGACCATTAAACTTAAAAAAAAGGTATTTGGACATTGAAGGCACTTACACTTAACTGATTGTCACTTTAATCACAATCTTCAGGGGTCCTTTGTTTATTTGTTCCACTGATTGATAGATGCATTGTATATGTCCATATAAGACTGTCAGATTGACACAATGGAGTGATAATGTCGACAACTTCCCGTGGACTCGCTATTGATTGTTCTAAATGGAGACCTGAAAAGTAATAATGGACTCCTTTGTAGTTTAGTGTTAGACAACCCCGGGTTTTCTTGTGTCACTGCTGTTGAATCCACGCAGTCACTTTTTTTTAGCACTGTGCCATATCTACTATTGTCTATCTTGTCCACTTGAGAGTCTATCTAATGGAGGTTTACTGGGATTTTTGATCACCAAATCTGTTTTGTGCAACAACTGAGAGGCTGTTATGTAAATCTGTTTGTGTGTTCACACTAGTTGAATTGTTCTTACAGTTGGATATATGTACTGCACCTGTTGAAATCAATCCATGGAACTGCTGTTATTATGCTGCAATTCACTGCATGACAATACTGGTTTTTAAGGTCTGACCTTGAGACAACTTTGATTGTCTCAGAAGTCTATGTACATAGGGGCCTTTGGTTCAGTGCACTTCCTTTGTTCTTTTCAAATGACATTCACATTTTGGTTCTGCCCACCACAGGATGTACCTGGGGCAACGGGTCCGCCCATTTCAGCCATTGGCTGTCTTATGCAGTTAGTGGTAGCATTTTGACGGATCACATGTGCAACTACGCCTAAAAAGAACTGCAATGCAGTGTCAGGGCTAGTGGGTAAATACTTAACTTTGCTTTTTTCTTTCCATTCTTTATCTTTTTTAATCATATTTGTGTATTTAAACTGTGTGCTCAGAATACAGTAACTGAAAGCTAACACTGGTGTTAGTTTCTTTGTGCGAATAGGTAAATTTGCTAATACTTCATATAGCGCAAGAACTACATTTGCTACACTGTGTTGCGCAAGGGGGGGATTGCTCAGAGCCATATCTACAAAGATTGACCTCCTGCTGGTGTCATTGCCTGTGCTGGTGCCCAAACAGAGATGCATTTCACTATTCACAGCTTCGCACTATGGTGCATTGGTGAGTGTGGGCTGTCTAGTATAGGATTTGTGCTGGAAGCATGCACTTCGAGTACAAATTTACATGGCTAGACAAAATAACAAGAATCCCATGAATTGGATGTGAGTGGTGCCCTTCAGCACACATGCAATGTGTGGTATTTTTGAAAACAGAAATCATTTCCCCATGTTAACACCTGCTTCAAGTGGGTGTTTTAATGCAAAGCTCAGTCTGGTTATCTACGAGTGTGGGATTGGCCTCAATAACTTTAGCTGTTTGCACTGATTCACCCTGGTAACTCCTCAGTAACACCCCCTAAAAATGTGACACAAACCAGCACAAATCACGTTTTGTGTTCAGAAAAAGGCACCTTTCTAGCACAAAACACATTTGACTTTAGAAGGAAAACAGCAATGCATTGCTTTGCATTACATTGCAATAATGCAAAGCCTTAGTAAGTCTGGGGCATATTTACTGCCATGTGCATGAACCCCTTGCCTGCGGGGCTGATTCCCCCGCTGTGCTGGGGGGAGGGTGGCGCGCACAGCGCCCCTGTGCTCGTGACGAGCTCAGCTCGTTATGAGCCACGGTGGTCGTGTGCTCATGACGAGCTGAGCCCGTCATGACCACACCCGATTCTTTAGAACGCTCGCACAGCAGGGGAATTAGCCCCGCGTGTGACGTTCTAACGGTCATGACGAGTTCAGCTCGTCATGAGCACACGGGAACCATGGCTCATGACGAGCTGAGCTCGTCATGAGCAGGGGAGGGGTTAAAACTAAAATGGATTTATACATGTCCAAAGTGCTGCCTCCTGCTAGGAAACATACTCTCCCTGTTCTATTAATAATGTTTGCATTTTTTTATTGCAAGCAAAACTGCCATCGCATTTAGGAGATAGAAAACAACATTAATCGTCATACCAGCTTGCCCTACTGACTTGCCAATATTTGCGTTTTAGGTTAAGGGTACATAAGCTCTTATCTTGTGCAACAGAGCAAATGGGCACCTTGATGATCAGAGCAGCAAATGTGGTGAATGCTTCAAAACCGACTCATGCTACTGGTGGAATTCATTCCACCCATGGACAGAGTCGGGTCACTGTCTGAGGCGCTAATCAGCCAGAACATCTCTCTACTTCCCTATAGGTCAGTCCACTTCTAACTGATTAACGAGTCTTGTATTACGCATTCGTCGCACTGTGCCAGGGAGTGCTCACCTCTGCCTGTCTCCCTGTTATGAAAAGATGGTAGATCTAGCAACTATTCATGAATGATCCTCCTTAAAAAGTAGGGGGCATATTACCAACGATTAGCGATATTTATCGCTAACGATGCTTAGCAACAAATTTTTTAACGCTAAGCATCGCCGGAAATTATCGCAGAGATAACTTGCTATTAGCAAGGTTTATCTCAGAAGTGATAAAAATCCTCGCGCTAACTGCCAAATGAGAGATTATCGCTGGAAAACCAACGATAATCTCTCGAAGTTTGGCATTAGCTTGATGATAGGGGCTCACAAACTCTGCCATGATATCCACCTTCCATAGGATATCATGGCTAAGTCAGGAAAATACCAGGTGTAAAAAAAGCAGTGCTAACCGCGGTTAGCGCTGCTTTTTTTATCACTAACAAGGTTAGCGAATGTCGCTTAACAACATTTCTCCTATTATTTTTCTCTGGAACGCCCCCTTTGCATCTCATTAGAGATGCAAGGGGAAGCGTAGAAAAAAAGGGAGCTAACATGCGAATTTGCGTGTTAGCACCCTGTTGCTGATAGGGAGATAATTTTATCTCCGCTTTCTTGGCTTTTTAAGCCAAAAAAGCGGAGATAAATCCCTTGATAATATGCCCGTTGAAGTTCCCCACTTTCCTACAAAGAGGAAGGTCCCAGATATGACGCTAACAGTTTATCATCTCTTTCTCCCATGCTATGTTAGAATACAGTGAAAATAAAACAACCAATGAATGGGCTTTCTGCTCTAGGAGGCTCTAAAGCAGGCAAAAACTCCCTGAGCATTCAGTGTCGCTATGGCGACAACAAAGCAAACAAGCATTGGGGAAATCCAATAAGTCTGGCGTAGGCAGTCAGCCTTTAGATGTATGGCTGTCCCGCGTATGATAAGAGAGACGACTCTGTTCCTGGCAGAACACAATACCACAAACATAAAGTATGCCTTAAACCAAAGGAACCATGGAATACAATCAAAGACTTCTTTAATGGCTAACTTTGTAGGGAAAGCAATTCTTAGAGCAAGAAATCAAGTGTTATATATAAATACTGTCGCAGCGGGCCTATATAAGACTGCTCTACGCAGGTGTGTGCTGCACTCTAATAGTGTAGGCCTAATGGTGCTCTATTAGGACCCTACAAGAAGGGTGTAAGGGCCTCAGGG
This sequence comes from Lissotriton helveticus, assembly GCF_964261635.1. Lineage (NCBI taxonomy): Eukaryota > Metazoa > Chordata > Amphibia > Caudata > Salamandridae > Lissotriton > Lissotriton helveticus. The sequence goes on along the minus strand of NC_136071.1, from coordinate 1,099,689,378 downwards.
GAAGAGAGAAATTCCATTCTAAAATACATTTATTGATAATCCTTGTGGTTCCTTGGGTAAGGTCGACATTTTGTTTGATTACAGATCTAGAGATAGAATTTGAAATGGGCTTGGATGGTTTACTGGATTTTAATTGGTCTCGGAACCATCTTTCAGTCACCAGGGTAAACAGAAAGAGAGAGGGCGTAAAGTCGAGGTGACAGTTGTCAGTGGGTCATACTGCTTGTCAGTCACAGTCAGCGAGTGCCGCTCTTTTTTTAATCAAGGTGGCTGTGTTTTCACAGATAGTTTGTAAGACAGGAAATTTGTAAGCTACCACTTAGTTTCTATAAAAGATTTAACTGTACAAAAATGTACTCTGAATATAATTGTCTCGAGGCAAAAGGGTTGTTTTGCTGAAAAAGTGGCTTTGTGACCGGTCAAAACTGCTGATTTGTCATTGGTTTTCTCTGCTGGTTTGTTGGACATCCTCCATTTGGATTTGCCGGCCCTCGCCTTGCTTTTTCTCATCTTGTCAAGTGGGGTAAACCACGGGGAGGGTGTTTTCCATAATCTTCTGAGTTAACTTGTGCCTGGCGGTTCTAGTTATATCCAAGAATGAGTTGATCGCTGGACAGGAGTGGGTCAAATGAGCTATCGAGCAGGTTAGCTGTCCGCAGTTCTAGTCTCTCTGAAGTCAGATTTTTTTTAAGCAATTTGTAATCTTTAACCTCTCCAGCTTGTCTGTTTGTCTCATGAAGTAAGTTAGTGAAGACACTGAACTAAACCAAAGAGTGGTCTGAGCAGATTACTGGGAGAGTATTCTCAGATATGATTCGACAGTCTTGGTAAAGTCCAGAGTAAATAAGGGGTGAGTCGTTGGGGTGGGTAACCAATTTCACGCGTACAACATTCCTGTAAGGCTATGGTGAATCTTCTGTCCGTGTTGTCTACATGGATGTTGATGTCTCCAAGAAAGAGAAGATAGGAGCTGTGGCGGCAGAGATCGGAAGCAAAATTTACAAGGTCTTTGAAGAAAGACTGAGCATAGAAAGGCTGACGATAACAGAACTGTAATCCATACTTAGGAAACAGTGAGAATTTGAATAGGTTCCATTCTATCTCGAGTAAAGAGGTGGTTTAAGTGCAAGGGCTTCCTTTCATATACTCCTCTTCTACATCAAGCAATGCCCTCTCAGCTGACACGGGTGGGCCAATTGCATAAGAAAACCTTCAGAATCAGGGTTATATGAGGAGGACTAGGTGTTTGCTACGGAAAGTCAAGACCATCGAGGGAGTCGACTATGATGAGATCATGGAGGTATGGGCGTTACCTACTGCTCACTTGCAGTTGATATGGCTACATTTAAATGTAGTGTAATTAGTCGTGGGGTAAATGTGAGGTTTTGGATGCCCGGGGCTTGGATTTTTTGGTCTAGACCGTGAGTAGAAACATGTGGCAGACACGTCTATGTAAGAAAATGTGAACATTAAGAAGTATAAGTAAAAAGGCAGGCGAAGAGTCCAGTGTAGGGCAGTAGTGTTTGCAGGATTCTAGATCAATCCCCCAACATCCCAGAGGTGCTAACATTCTAACAAGGGGTAAACAAATACTGTCCTTTTCGTTCTACCCTCTGCGTACTTACCAGTCCTATTGCTGCGTTCTGGAGGGGAGATGCCATCATACTTGGCCCCTATTTACAGGCCTAAGCTTCCGGGTGTTGGTGGAAGTGACGCCAAACGCACACCACGCATGCATCTCCCACGGTTGTATGATGTAACAATGCATACATTTACAACGTATGCCTTTACAACGTAGTTTTTACATCACAACATCCTTTACAACTTATTCCATTACATCGCATGACACTAGATCGCATTTTTAAAAACTACCTTTACAACGCATTCCAACACATCGCATAATACCTTTACAATGCATACCATTACAATGCATATCATTACATTGCATTTATGGTAAGTATTGTATAGTATAGGGGTAAAAGGTACTGTACTAACTCCAGTGGGTGCAACAGTAGTGTAAGTGTTGGATAGTATAGGGGTTAAAATTACTATTCCCACTCCAGGGAGTACAACAGTAGGGTAAGTGTTGGATAGTGTAGGGGTACAATGCGTTGTAATGGTATACGTTGTAATGCCTGCATTGTAGTGACATGCGATGTAGTGTCATGCGTTGTAATGGTATGCGTTGTAATACCTGCGTTGTAGTGACATGCGTCGTAAAGGATGTTGCGATGTAATGACTGCGTTGTAAGTGTAGTGCGATGTAATGGCAGCGTTGTAAAGGTTGTTTCCCATCTCCCACCTGTCAGCTGCCTGAAGAAGGATGGTGCTAGAGTGCAAATGTCCAAATACCTCTCAGCCGAGGGGCCTAGAGGCGATGCGCAGGAAGAGGCAGCCACCCTTGCAAGTGTAAAATAAACCACCGAGCTGTAACAGGTGTGTCCTCCTGACAGGGAGTCATAAGTTAACCCTCCTTCGTGTTTTTAAAATCAAACTGCATCCGTACATTGCAGTCAGGGCTGAAACACATTTCAAATGGATTGTCGCATCCAGTTTGGACATTTTACTTCTATGTACAACCCTCTGGGTGCCTAAGTAAATTGGGTGTGGACATGACCAAAGCACCCCCATATTTTCAGGATAATGAAGTATTTTCCTTTAAGATAAAAACGTAGAAAGGATTCTGTTACATTTACACTTTAAAGCAAACTAAAAATACTGCAGATTTTCTGTTGGCAGATATCCATAAATGCAAGGTTTAGCATAGGTTGAAAAATCGACCATTTACCTGGATATACATTTTTTTTAATCTGTGAGTCCCTAAAGTCGTTTTTTATATCTTGCACGCTTAAGCCTATGACTCATAAAAGTACTCATTTTTGTGAACTTTGCCCCCATAAACTCCATAGCATATTGCGCGCCCACGCTAACCCACACGTGAAAAAATAGTTAAGCAAGCACGTGGGTTTCTTATTCCTAATTCATTCAAATGTCACAGTGAATCATCAGCGCTTTGTGGCCCACTATTGACATCAATGCGCTTTATGCATAGCATTGACTCTCTCTTTCCATTGGAAACTAGCTAACACGTTAAAAACAAGACAAAGTGATTGAATTATGAACCCACATACTCAGCAAATCAAGAGAGACCTCCTTTTGTCTTTAAAACACCCCCTTTGCTGTACTGTCAATGTTTTATAGACTTGTTGAAGTATATGTGTACTTAATGCTTTATGTGAGACTACATGCCATAAGCAGAATATGTGCTTGTGCCACCAAAGTCTCTTAATTTTCTTATAAATCTAATGCTGGCATGTTCTTTGATTATTAGGTGGGACTAGAAAGCTTTAACCATTACCTGATCTCTAAACATCACGTACAAACGAACCCAAAAAGAAATACTTATAAAGTGGCTTTGGGTGAGCCCCCTTCAGCGATTGGCTTCTTTGCATATTGCTCCTATAACCATTGCGTCATTGAAGTGTCAATCACGTTGTGGATCAGCCTTCAATATTGTGTTTATGCTTACATTTCGCAGATGTTCAAATTTTTGTGTTTACATTGTGGGTGGTGACAAAATAGTTGTGTTTTGTTTTATTGTAATCATTGATGCCTTCAGTTCAATTGAAGAATAAAAGAATATTATGGACCCTCGGAACTCAACAAGCCATGCATCACCTTTTGCATACCACATCTTCACTTAAAGGGTAATATTTGAAAGAAGTCACCATCATCACAACTAACAGTAAATGCATGTGGACCTCAAACATTGTGGGCCCAATTCACAAAGTTAACTTACACTTTTGCTTTGTTTGATTTAATAGTACATTTACGACTGCGGAGAACTCCACACATAAAAAGACAGGCATATCGCATGAGGGCAGATTCTCCAGGAAGCAGGGACAGTCGATGAACTAACCAATAGCTTGCATACGTCATAGATCAGGGGCAATAATGTATAGAACAAGATGTAAAATTTTTGTGGACAGAGGTCCATGGGACCTGGTCTTAACAGTGCACATAAGAGTTCTGGTGTCAATCTCAGAGAAGCTGGAATTGAGTAAGTTGAGATGCCGCAGTGAAAGAGGGAAAATAAGTTTGATCAGACTCATCCAGGGTGAAAAAGGCCAGGATATAGTCTATTTTATCATGAGTCAGACTAAGAAGTACAGATGATGGCTGATAGTGTAATTGGTGGGACACACCATTTTGGAGAGAGATAACTTTATCAATCTGGAAGATTCCCTATTGGTGTTTTGTTGTGTAATAGATTTGATTAGTATAATAATCAGGAAAGCTTGGGTGGGTTTTTGTAATCTTTGACACCATCCGGTTATGCGCCCCAGGAGAAATGGAAGTAGATTAGATGCAAGGTGCTTCCCACAGTTTTGCATGCAAGTTTAGGAATGTCTAAATCTGGGATCAGATTTACTAAGATTTTACGTCTTGGTATCGTCACTTTTTTCACACAGCCCCAACTCAAAATATATTCTGGTATTTACTATGCCACACAAAACCCGATTTGCGTGACTTTGTAATAAACAAATTAACGCAAAGCAGCTTATGGCTTTGCATAAAGTAGGTATTCGATGGGTGGTGCATGGGCTTTCCTGTGTATCCAACCTTGGATTGTGATGCAAACCCATGTCTACATAGACTTGTAGACATGGGTTTGCCCCAAAATGCTGCATCTGCCTGAGGCTGGCATAATGACGAGAAATATATGTATTTGTACATGTTACGTTCGCTTTGCATTCTGTAGCACACATACAAAGAGGAATAAGCCTCTAAGAATAGTTTTTCATCAGGAAGTTATCCCTTCCTGCACAAAGGTTATTCTGACTACAGCGCAGGCACCCTTGTGTATTGTCGCAAGGGTGCTTGCGCTGATGCTAGCCACCCAGAAGTGCGCCAGCGCTACAAGAAAGAAGATCTTAATAGATATGGTGCATTTCTGCTCTCTCCCTTTGATGCAAAGTAGCCCAGCAACTTCTATTGTTGCATTGCATCAAAGTTTAGCAAATCTGGGACATGGTGTCCACAAAGGAGCACATGGCCGAGAATGAGTCAACGTGCCCTTTTTGACTGGGTCAGTAGTGTCCAGAGATCTCATGACCCAGATGTTAAAGAGGTCACCTGCCAAACCCTGTTGAGGAGAATTCTGATATTCAGCTATAGAGAAAAGGAGATTGATAGTCTTATCTCTGGATCGGCAACAGATTGTCCTGTTAATAGGGATTGGTTCAGTGGAAGGGCTACTAAGAAGATGGACAGGATAGAGGACTGGAGAGTGACCTGTCCAGTTGAGAGAAAGAAAATTAGGTTCTGAGGCAAAGTCAGAGGAAGTAACTATTAAATTGAGCGTATGATCGGCATAGTGAGCAGTGGAAAGTAATTTACGCTGAAGAGCTAAATTGACACAACATTCAAGCGAGATTTTAGTGGCAAGTAGAGCAGTGCCATCCACCAAATATTGAAATTGTCCAGAAGCAAGAGATTGGATGCAAGAATATTTATTGGGAAAATGAATTCAGCAAAATGATGACTAGAATCCATGGCGGGACCTGCTGGTGGCAAATCTCTAATTTTGGCATTGCGTTTGGACAAAACCCTCACATGTAATGCAGTTTAACACCCAAAATAACAAAAAATAAACTGAATGTGCACTCACAATCTCGCTTCTAACAAAAACAGGCCTTTATATATAGGTTAGTAAAAAAGGGCACAATGGGTGAACTGTTGATCCATTTTGACTAAGGTAGGTTAAAGAGTTTAGGCTCAGAGACTGATCTAATGTGTTAACACAGTCTTGGCTGATGGGGCATTGGTGTCAGGCAAGAAGATGATTAACATAGTAGCTAATAATATGTATTCTTTCTAATATAGTTTTTCTGTGGACATGGACATGGACTTGGTAGCTTCATAACCTGGTGCTGATTTTCCAGCCACAAAGTACAAAAATCCTTCTATCCAAACCACATGTCCAAAATGAAAACTGAAGTCCCATCCAAGGCCAATGGTGAAGATTTAGGGTGCCAGCGCCAATTTTTCAAAGTCTCAGGTTTGTTTACTCTGGCTATCAGTCGTCAGGGAGTCAGTGCACAAAATGCAAAGATCTCCTATGAAAATTGTTAACGGTCCAACAAAAGTGTACCTTGAGAATGGCAAACCTCTGGATCATCTGTCTTGATCCAGGCTGGGCGGAAGCACCAAAGTAACTGGGATACCTGCTGCACTGATGGATCCCAACTCATGAAATGAACAACTAGAGTTTTTGGCCTGGAGCCAATCACAATCTTAAATGCCAGTATCTCTCCAAATACAAGAGCTAGAGATTTAACCACAACTGTTATGGTGGCAGGTGTCCTTGCCACACTCAATGGCTCACAACCACTAGACTCTGGAATGAAGGAAAATCTTGTGTGTCCCTTTGGGGCTAAACAGGGACAAGTGCGGGGCTTAAGACTACAGGCGGTGAACACTGGTGCTCTTTTTTGGGGATGTGACTTATTTTTCAGCATCAGACTTTCACCCAGAGTAGGAAGTGCAATCCTTTAATTTAATCTGCCATGGACATGCATCTGTCTGTGTAATTTACATATTGTCAAGAGAAAAAGAGGAAGGGACAGGGAGCAGATAAAGGTCCAGCACCCATGCTCCAAAACTAAAATTGAATAGGGAGGTTACTGTTCATCAAAGTAAGAGATACGAGAGAGCTAGTTACATTAAGAGCAGTCACCAGGCCTGTCTCTTGTTGCCCTCACACACCCCCGGGGTAAGAAAAGGGAGAGGGGGCAGGGTAGGAATACCCTGACCTCCTAGGCCTTGAGGTGGGTTTCCCCATGGACCCTGCCAGGGCCCTAAAACATTTTTTTAATGTTCCTGTGAAAAATCATGGCAGATCTATGGAGCTTGTGATTTTTTTTTATAAATAACCAAGCACGGTCTCCTATGCTTGTTTATAGTTGCGCCCCTGAGTAGGCCAAGTCCCGCGGGCTAATTTAAATATTAATTTCGAGACAAGGGGGCGTACACTACCCTCATGGCTTATATCAGCCCCGGGAACCACCGCCTCTCCTGGTCTAGGCCAATATAATATAATGGAGGAGGGGGTCAAGTGCCCCTCTCTCCCCAGACCATTTAAGGCCCTAGTGACCGCCACCTCCCTGGGGCAAGGCGGGAAAATGAAATACCAGTGGAAGTGAGCCATGCAGGCCCCCTTCAGGGTCCTTATTGTCCCCGGGGACCACCACCGCCCAGGGCCAGCCCGAGATAACAAAAAGGGTGAGGGGGCCGCACACCCCATGGGCCATTTACAGTCCTAGGGATCAGCAGGAAAAATGAATGTAAAAAATGCGTTTTGGGACCCCCCCCACTTTTTCTCCACCCACCCCCACTTGAAGGATCACCCAGAAACTTTCCATGCACAAATTAGGCAAAAAGTAGGACTTTTTTTGAATGTTTTGTTAAGATTCGTGAAACAGCACCAAAGTTATTAGCAACACAAAAAAACATTTTCTCCGGAAAAACGATCCTAACTATAACCACCAAATATATATAATTACCTTATCAATACTTACCATGCGTGGCACAAAAATCTACCTGGGTGATAAAGGCTTGCATGGTAAAGGCTGTGTGGTAAAGACATTGTGTGGTCAAGGCAGCGTTGTAAAGGCTTATTCCTCTTCCTGTGCTGCCTTGAGTGCTGGCGGTGCACGTCCGGCGGGTGCCAGTTCTCTGACCTCCCCCTCTTCATCTGATGTAACAACGAGCCATTCAAAAGCAGAAGGCGCCCAACAAGTCTAAAAGAGGGTTGCTGGTACGATGTAGGACTAGGATCATGGCAGATGTGATACCAAATGCTGAGTGGTTCAGCCTGGCAAATGAGGAATGCACGCGGCATGGTTTTAAGTGAAGAATATGCGGGTGCACTGCGGCTGGGCATGCGGGTGTTAAGCCGATAAGCTAGGCTACTGCTGTCAAACCTGGGGAGATTGGGCCTTTTCATTTTTCTCAGCAGTCGGGAACAGTCCATCCGTTAGGGTGAGTTCAAATTCAACGTATACAGTCTGCCTTGCGGGGTCCCCCAGGGATACTCGCTCAGTCCCACCTTATTTAACATTTATGTTACTACTCTGGCAGACTTGATGAGATATTTTGGTCTCTTGTTAACTTCATACGCGGATGATAATCAACTTGTCGTTAAGGTAGACACTGGGGATAGCCGGTCCGCAGCGATTTTTTACAGCTGTATGAGGGCAGTCAGCTCCTGGATGTCCAGGAACTGCTTGAAACTAAATTCAAGTAAAACATTGAACCTGCATTTTGGTCCTCATCCCTCTGTATGATCTACGTCCTGGTGGCCTTCAGAGCTGGGCTCACTTCCCACTCCAGTTAGAGTGGTTAAGAACCTTGGAGTTCTAGTCAAATATAGACTGTCTTTTCATCGACAAGTAAAGGCAGTCGCCTTTACTGCCTACTGTGCTCTCAAGATGATCAAGAAGGTCATCCCATTCATTCCCGACAATCTCAAGAAAACATTTGTTACCGCCTTAGTGCTAACTAAGATTGACTACAGCAACAAGCTGTTCTTGAATGCCCATCAGCATGTTCTTAACAAACTTCAGACATTGCAAAATGCAGCTGCCAGATTGCTTTTGAAAATTCACAAATATCTTTCAACGTCAAGCTCCATTAGGACACTTCATTGGTTGCCAGTTAGACAGAGGAATACTCTTTAAGTCTCTCTACATTGTTCACAAGGGCCTGCACGACCAAGGTTTGATTTCTTTCAAGAAAATTTTTTTCTGATACGTTCCAGCCAGACCTCCACACTCAGCCATGGCTAAAACTATTCTAGTGCTTTGAGTTAAGCGCGCCACCTGGGGTGGCAGAGGCTTTCTATTGAACGCCGCTAAGGCATGGAAAGCTCTCCCATTGTCAATCAGATCACAGTCCAGTTGTCTGCTTTTTAGGAAGTCTTTATAAACATGGCTGTTCTCCTCCTATTAGACCCCACGTTAAACTTTACTCTGGCTGCGACTAGCTAGCACCAAGACACCCAAGGTTATTTGAGCGCTTTACCGAAACATATAGCATTAACATTTAATCAAGGGCGTAACAAAGCCCCTGCAGCCTCTGCAGCACATATGCGCCCCAACCAAGGAGGGAGCAAACAGTCATTTCAGAGGGGTCCCATTCAGCCCAAGCCTAATTAATATTTTTGAGACATGGGAGATTTCTGATCCTTCATCACATTCTGCAGGGGGCCCCATCAGTTTGCATTACACCACTGCTTTTAATTTGCCGCTGGACCTTGAAAGCGCTGTCAATCAAGATAAATATACAAGGTCACACGTGAATGCATCTCAATGCATGGGATTATCAAGGGACGACTTTATGGGTGAGTTGATGGCGATGGGAGAATAACTGACACTGGGTCATCTCTGCGCATCAAACACCATCGGCAGAGCAGATGCCCACCAGACCCGCTTCTATTTGATTCCCGCAAATGAGTGTGACCGCCAGAAGATGGGTGCCCTCACAGCGCAAAGATTTCAGAGAGTCTGACAGAGGATTGAGGAAGGATACTTGCTCTGCTATGGACATAAAAGAGCTGCATCTAGAAATTAAAGGAAATCAAGCTGCACATTGATCGTTCTAAAATAGACTCCTTGACCCGCAGGTTAGACTTCATGGCAGACAGATTGGATAAGCAGCACTCCTGCATCGACATGGCAGAACGCAGGATCTGACGTTGAAGTTGATGGAATGTACATACTAAGATGCTCAAAGACATGGTGGGTGAATTGAAGAGGATGAGCCTAAAAATGAGAATTTTGAGGCATGATCATACAGAAGTTATAGCGCATTTCTGCTCTCTCCGTTTCACACAACGCAGCGCATCAACTTTGCTTGCTACCCCGCATTGCGTAAAACATTAGTAAATACGCTCCGTAGAATAGAGATTGTAGAATCCTTCTGTCAATGTATGCAAACGATATGCTCCTGTTCGTCAAAAACTCATTCACCAATTTAAACCATCTCAAAAGAGAAAATACAGCCGTTGGCAGATGGTGTGGGTTACAGATCAACTGGTGAAAATTAATAACCCCTGGAAACAATAGTTTGCACATTGGCCATTGGAATTTCCACTAACATTGCAGGCCGACTCTATCATATACCTGGGTATATCATATCAATGGGACATAGACACTATCCCTTAAGAAATCTACGAAAAAGGCCTAAGCAATATAACTTTCTTAACAGTGAGATGGATCTGGCTTGCCTTGCCAGTGGCTGGCAGAGCGGCACTAATGAAGGTGGCTCTGCTCCCGCAACTACTGTATCTCTTCCAAAACCTTCCCCTTCCCCTAACTAATTGAGAACACTCACGATCAACGTGACGTGGGCGGTTGGGCAGCCAAGGGATAGCTGGCCAAAAATGCAATTAGAAAATGAATAGGCGGATTTGCCACTCCCGTGGCTTGGTCGCTCAAGCGCAAATTGCACACCACAATAGTTGGCATGCACCACACTATGACCTGAAAAAAGGCTTGTGAACCCAGTTCTTCCACTGCTTTGTTTTAAAAGTCACACAGGCCGATCAGAGAGATGATTGGTGTGGGCATGGTCAAGACTGGAAGTGCTATGGAGCTATGTGGGGTGACCACAATATATTCCCATCACATCGTGCAGTCCACTAACCATGCGGCTAAGTGTTTGGTGCGACGCAGAAGTAAACGGGCAATTGCAAAAAAAGAAAATGTATACGCATGTGGGTGATTTTAAATAAATAATTTAGCTCATCCCAGGAATTCTTGGGAGGGATACCTAGACATGTTGACATACCACAGGCTGCGACACACCACTAGGGATACATTCTCATAGTTACCTGATCTGATGGGCCAGTAGAGTGCAAACTAGTCACTTTGTGTTTGGTGGTTCTCCATCAATCTAACTTTTTGGACAGACAATACACATAATGGCCCCGATTCACAAAAGTAATCTGAGACAAAATCCTAAATTTACGGCTTTTGGTATTCACAAAGGGCATTTAGGAGTAGTAAAGTTAGGATTTAGTCTCATTTAAACTTAAGTTTTGGTTTTAAGATAAACTTAAGGCCAAAACTTAAGTTTAACTGAGACAAAATCCTACATTTACGACTTTCGGTATTCACAAAGGGCATTTAGGAGTAGTAAAGTTAGGATTTTGTCTTAGTTAAACTTAAGTTTTAGTTAAACTTAAGATCAAAACTTAAGTTTAACTGACAAAAAATCCTAACTTTACTACTCCTAAATGGCCTTTGTGAATACCGAAATTCGTAAAGGTAGGATTTTGTCTTAGATTACTTTTGTGAATCAGGCCCAATATATCTAAATAGTCACAAGATTTGGGATTTGAGATATCAGCCAGACTAACGAGACGTCCCCTCATGTGAAACGTAGGTTGATACATTTCAAATCCATCAACGTAGTCTATTATTCACCAACGAGTATGGCTGGGTTTGAAGAGCTCCTGAGGCTGGCGACGTGCAGCACCGGTGGCAGACTTCATGCAAATGGATTGGTGCTGCCCTTGGATAATTAATAAAATAATGTGCTGGCCCTAAGTTTTAGAGCAATTTTACCATTATAGGTGTGGGAGTGAGTGTGGGAGCTGGACATTGATTACTCCCAGTCCCTCTTTTTCTCTATATTGGCTGCCCTTGGATAGCCTTGTTCTGGGTGCAGGTTCTGAAGGCTGTGAACTCTACATTAGCGATATGTGGCTATTGGCACACTGCTAATGCATAGCTCTGGTCAGGGCCAGCTTTAGTGCTGTAGTGCCCGGTGCGATAATCATTTTTGGTGCCCCCACCCCCAATGACTTCCTCCTCGGATTCCCTCACTGCCACTCAGCAAAAGTGTCTCTCATCTCTCCATAGCCTCCCACTTGCATGTATTTCATTTGTTTTAAAGCCCCTGTAAAGGCTGACTTTACTAATCTGCTCAGTTATCAACATAACATACGATCTGTTGAGCCCCCATGAACAAAGCCCTCGCTACAGATAATATAATCGGTGACATCACTGCCGTTACACTTGTATTATTGTATGCATGTGAAATGTTCTTTATTATGTGTACCAGAGCGACAAAGTGTGTAAAGTTGCCAATAATGCTCCAGACCATCAAAATATGTATCGCCTAACTGTGCCCCTCCCTCTCTTCTCTATTTCTTCTTCTTTCCTTTTCCTCTTCCTTAGCCTGTCCCTTTCTCTTCTCCCAAGGAATGCCAGGTTGGGCTCATGGTGTCCATAAAGGAGCATAAACAGGGCCGGACTGGCCGTAGCGGGCACCGGGCAATCCCCCGGTGCGCCGCACGGGTGAGGGCCGGTTTGGGGCCCCTGGGGGCCGTTTTTGTTACAGGGCCGACTTTGCAGCATAGCTGCAAAATCGACCCTGTAACAAAATCGGCCGAAAACCGACCCTGGCAAAGAGTTCGGCCGCACCTACAACACCCCCGGGTGGGGGTAGGGAGGGCCGGCCGAGCACTTTGCCAGGGCCGGTTTTGGTTCCCAGTCCGGCCCTGAGCATAAATCCTTATACGCACATGTAAATTTGGATACACTCGCTTAACCGAATATATATGCCTTCTGTATACCTTGTGAAAACCAATAAAGTATTTTGGAAAAAAAAACATACGATCTGTTCTTTGCAGCAGGCATATTAACCCTCTGCGCTACTTTATGGCGAGTAAAACTGCCTCTAGAGAGCACTCCGATATCTCACTCTCTAGCAAGTACATTAATCACAAGAGTTATCTTGACATTTTTATTGCTGCCTAAAAGCTGGACGCACAAGGGACTCTGCCGCAGGTGTTTTTAAATCTTAAGTTATTGCTAGCACAGCGCCCCCCTGAGGTCAGTGCCCCCCCTGCAGGTAAGAGCCCAGTGCGCCCGCCCCGGTCCCACCGCCCTAAAGCTGCCCTAGTTCTGGTTCCAGGGTCAGACAGTGATAAAAGGCCGCTGATGACACGTCCAGCAATGAAGTTTTGGTGTCATGTGACTCCTAGACACATCTAGGGCTGGCCGCATAAAATGCTTGGAGTATGTATGTATGTATTTGGTATTTGTTAGGCGCGTATATCACCCGTAGGTCTCACAGTGCCAACAGATACTCAGACAACAAGGAGAAGGGCCTCGGCAGAGCTAGAAAAGCCAGGTTTTAACCCCTTCGCTGTGGGGGTAATTCCCCCGCTGTGCTGGGGGGGAAGAGGGGCGCGCACAGCGCTCCTGTGCTCATGACGAGCTGAGCTCGTCACAGGTGCACCGGCTCCCTTGGAATGCTCAGCACAGCAGGGGAATTCTCCCCGCACCTGAGCGTTCCACGGCTCATGGCGAGCTGAGCTCGTCATGAGCACCGGAGCACCGTGCCTCATGAGTCGGCTCAGCTCGTCATGAGCATGGAAAAGGTTAAGGGTTTTGCGGAGTGATGGGCGGTAAAATATAATCCCACCTAGGGGGCAGCTTTCTTTGTATATATATATGAATGTATGTATATGGTATTTCTATAGAGCTAACCTAGCCAAAATGCGGCTGAGCCTTCACTGCACTATAACTGCTTTTAAAGTGTATTCTCTGTTCGTTAAGAGGAACAGAAACTTTCATCTTGACCTTTTAAACATTTATAGCTAATAAAATCACCGATGATCAGAATTAGAAATGCACTTTCCACCGAAATGACCTATTGGCCAATGTTTCCCTGCGTCACGTGGAAGGGGATATTGCGTCATTGTTGTCTCTTACTGAGTGAACAACAACGTCCCTCCCCGGGTCAAGACCTTTGGTTCCCCGAGTCGCACACTTCCTGGGCTTGCGAACATTCTTATTTACATCTCGTTTCGTGTGAAGTAAACAACAGGCCTGCGTAGAGTTTCCATGAGTGTCTGCTCTCGCCCTATGGCCGACGTCACTTTCTCCTCACAAGTAGTATTTTTGCCGTGGTGGGGGTGAAGGGTGAAGCGCGGCTCGGTAGTCAGTGGCAGCAGCAGCTGATGGGGGCGCCTCCGACTTCCTCGTTCTCAGAGCAGCGCTAGAAAACGCACAGCAGACTTCCTGGTCGCGCTCATAATAACAGAGTCTGACAGAGCAGCCTCAGAAGCGCACGTCCCCGGGGTTTTAAACCCCAGCTGAGCCCATCACCAGCCTGTCACTCACCTTCACTATTTTTTATATTTACTATTCTTGATTTTCTTTGTGTGTTTTTTTTATCTTTGCCAGGCACAACTTGCCTGCTTTGTTTTATTTATGTTTTTCTCAATTGTACAATTCAAGCCCTGAACCGTTTTTCAAACAGATTTTCGGCAGTTGGACGCGGACGTGTGGTGTTTCTTCCAGTTGTGTTTTCGTCCAGCGGGAGTTCTGAGTGGCAGCTGGGGAGGGCATGGAGCCTGGCACGTATGTACCCTTCCAAAACCTGTCGAAACCCGAATATTTCACCGCCATGGAAAGAACTGTCTCTGACTTCGCTCCCGAGAGGCGGGCTGAGGTGGACGACCACAGGTAAGCGAAAGCACCAGGTGCGCTTCTCATAGCTGCAATATTGTTAATTTTGTCATCATCCTGATTTACGGAATCCGTATTTGACACTAAGTCAGACCTCCTGGAGAAAAAGCGTAAAAGCAATTCCACACCCCTGGCCAGATGTGTGGTCAAGACATGCTTGGACCTCAGCTAATCCAAAAATACATGTAGTTTGTCAATTACATTAAACAGCTCGAGTATTCCAAAATATTATGTGGCAATTTATTCCAGATACTCAATTCGACCATTGGTAAAGTAACCATAAACGCAAAACTCACATTTAATGCCACCATGTCATCATCAGGGCCACTGGAAAAAAGTGACTGCGTGGCTGAGATGTTTTCACATAAATATGAGTTTACCACTCTTGCCACATAATCCATAATTTGGTTCATAATATACAGATTTTATCAAAAATGTTAGTAAATCAAATTGATCAAAAGCTATTAAATTGCTGCATATTTGCTGCAGGGCTGCGCTAGACATTTTCCGCAGTGAGCTAGTCACCTTCAGTTGTTGATTGGTGTAATTACCCGGTGGTGACAATGTTGCCCAGGTAGCGCAAACATTCCCATTTAATGGACTGAAAGGATTTTGCCTTCAGAAGAAATCAAAAACCCTTAACTTCTTAAATGTAATTAAAACTAATAAGATAGAATGATTCCTTCTTCGTCATGATTTTTTAAACTATTAGTACAAATTGATGTTCACATTGCAGAAACTATTCTCAAAGCTGTGGATGTTTCAACAGGTCACACACACTCTGGGAGAATTACAGATATATTGCATGTCTTTTGTAAATTCCATGTCCTAAATCATAGGTTACTTCCTAGAGTGGCAAGTTCATAATGAATACAAAATGTGCTTTCCTGTTCTGCATGGCTCTTTTGAAGAAAATGAGTGATAAACGAATTCCTCCTATTTTGCCTCTTGCTTCATAAATCATAGGGCTCTCGGTTTTATGGTATTTTTTTGTCATTTCCATCTGTATTTATCCATATTTATTTTGTGTTTTGTGAAAAAATGTAAAGCTGGAACTGGTATATTTCCACATTTATTTAACTAAGAAATATGCAGTCATACTTGAATGTCTGCCATGTTTCAGTGATAAGAACACACACCGTAGATAAATCAATGCAATTATATGAAAATATGCACATTTCAGTATCAGTCTTGTGCATAACTACTGCTGTTTAAGCAATTTTACTAAAATTCCTTTATTTTAACCCCCTTACCTATCGACCCACACAGTTATTGGCCTAGCCGTTATGGCAAGGTGTATTTAGAATCACTCGAAAAGCACCCAATTTCCTTTTTATCCACGTTTAAAAATAAATACAGACAAGAAAATAAATGGTTTTCTGTGTGTATCTGTAAACATGGAAAACAGTGAGCCTTTTTAACCTTAATTTAGTCATTTAATCATTTTGCATAATTGGGTCCCCCACTGCCACATAATTACAGTCGCGCTGGGTATGGTTTCTCCCATACACCTCATATGGTGGCAAGCCTGCATCAAGGCATGTACAACTGTTACCCGAAGGATGTGCACTAAGGGAGTGAGAAAAGAGAGAAATTTGACATATTAATTTTCACATTTTTAAATAGACCACTTAATCCAATGGGTGTCAGCGCGTTGTACGGTAGAACAACACTGTGCATAGCGTCATCACATAGAACAAAATCAAGTAACCCTATAGCTGGTGTGAGTAAGCAGAGCTAGATATCAGAACAAGATTCCTTGGAAAATAGAGGAATCAAATAATGAAAAAAAATGTACTGTTTTATTTTCTGACCTTTGCAAAGATACAGAATGAGCCAGTCCATGAGGGAACCAGCTGAATAGTCAGGCTAGTCCATGTGAGTGGAATGTTAGCCCTGGTTACTTACCGGTAATCTTCATTTCTCCGAGTCCTGGTCTTCCTCACTAAAGCTCATTGTTTAATTACTGTGGCGAGGAAGACCGTCGAGGAGGTAATGTAACAGACCGCTCCTTCAGTACCAGCAATAGTTAATCTTGCATGAAAGACCTCAGATGAGAAGGTGCAACCGTGTCAGAAGCTATGCGGGCCGGTTACTGCAGGAAATTGACCCGTTATGCGGTTACCAGGTGACTCAGTGACACCGGTGATAACAATGTTTTCAGACTAAGGCTGGCGTTGAACAATGTATTATATTATAATAATTCAGTTCAAGAATTGGACAAAATGACCAAATTGCTGTGCTACATAAAATAAAACACAGTACTGGCAGCAGTGTGAAGGACATACAGGCAATTGCTTGAGTTCAACCCTAAGGTTCCACCTTCTAAAAAGATTTCAACAAACTCATAAGACCCCAAACCCCCTCCCCCCCCAAATATCCTTGCCACTGTCCTCGTTCTTTCTTGATTTAGGGAATTGTAGCCCAGAGTGTTGTAGGCTTCAAGCAGTGCTTTAGCGTTGCCTCCCTTTGCGACAGCGTCCAGCGAAGTGTTCGACCAGCAGCGATGACCACCCCCTGCAACGGAGGGGTGAAGGCGGCGCTGCACGGCATCCAGAATGCTCCTACTGTTAGGATAGATGTCTCCATCAATGTTTAAGTTGTTGTATGTGAAACAGTTTTTACACCGTGCTGTATTTGTCAATTGCTTGGAATCTTTGAACTTTAGGGGTTCTCAGAGGGCAGGCTCAATAGAATTTCCCGGTGCCGGGGCTTTCTAAGGGGCAGAGTGATTCTTGTCCCTGTCAACTGGTAAATACTTTGCATAGAGCAAGATAGGATAATTTGTTATACTCTTGGCATCTTCAGTATTTGCTTCTCCTATCTCTCCTTAGGGATATGAACCACATTCTTGAGGTTGTTTAACATTTGTAGTATTAATGTTTTATGCTAGTCACACACATACCACATGCGGGCGTACATGGCATGCAGGGGACTCATTTCTTTGCACAGCGGCATAGCAGGAGGTGTAAGGCAATAGATTTGAGGGGACCTCTGCACCCTGATTAGAGCTTATTGTACTTCCAAACAGGGGATGGGGCCATTTTACTTGCTTACATTAGGGCCCTTGCTAGGCCACTGGGTTTAACTGAGCCTCGAGGCACCCGCTGACCATATGCTTGATATAAATAGGGCACAGATAGCTTCCCATTCAAGCTGTATCAACCCAGTTGTTTGAGATGTGTTTACTACTATGCAAGCACAAAGAACAGATTAGACTGAATGTAACATAACTGCTCAACAAAGCTGAAATCTGCTGCATATCCTTGACCTGTTACCACTTTAAGTAAGTGAAGTTTTAATAAGGCGCGCTAATGCATGAGTAGTTCAAATTGTTGCCTACCCGTGGCTCATGGAGTTACTACTTTTCGTAGTCTGCACACTGGTACATGATAACAGGCAATATTTCACTGTCACTACAATATTTCCTTGTATTAGTGTACTAACTTTAGGACTCCAAAACTGGGAAAAATCCTAACTTTAAGACTTTCGGAATTCACCAAAGGCATTTAGGAGTCCTAAAGTTAGGACTCCTAACTTCCGTGAATACCGAAATGAGTAAGTGCCTTCTGTGAATACCAAAATGAGTAAGTGCATTCTGTGAATACCAAAATGGTAGTAAGATTAGGATTTTGTCTTAAGTTAGGTCTGTAAATCGGGCCCGGAGTGACATTACCTGCTACAGTACACACCTGTGAAACAAATAACAGAACGAGGCAAATAGGACAAACCAAATGAGGGAAGCATATATGGAACAAACAAACAGGATTCGTGGTCTCCACCTACTTGGAATGAGATTTGAAATGTGCAAGATCCCAGCCCAGCAAAGATGAAGCAAGGTCGAGACCTCAGGACAAAGGTGGTGCGCATGAGAAGCCAATCAACCTCAGAGAAAGAATGACATATTGTTTAAGCTGCAGGCCATTCCAGCTGATGAGGTGCCCAGGTGTTGAGCCCTGAGGTAGAAGCAATGGCCGCTCTAATAACAAGACTGAACAGGAACAGAATCTTTAGGGTGTGTGAGAGCAGAGTGTGTGAAGGATCTGTGAATATACAGGACTGGGCACCTTGTGCTACTACATCAAACTCGGGGAAGGGGGAACAACTTGTAAGGTCTCTTAGACAAAATGTGAAAATATTTGTAAAATGGATTAGGAGACCGGCATGGGATCTCCCTGGCAGCCCCAGGGAAGGGGCGAATTTCCATGTTTCATGCACTATACTCATGTCACTTCAGAAAATGACAGTGAGGTCAGAAGCCACCTGACTCCAGAGTTTGGTGACTCTCCTCTGTTGTGGAATAATTCTCTGAGGTCTGATCATAGGTTTTAATCAAGATCAAAAGACCGGTCTTTCATCTCTGTCTATGCACTGGTTCCAATGAGGCCTAGGCATTTGTGAGTCCTTCATAAAGAAGGTGAGTTTTCTAGAACTGTGGCCCATGCAGTGATCTTTACTGTCTCTGTAGATTGGGATTGGCACAGTAATGGAGTCTACGTATTCTGCTCCAGAACTTTAGTCATTAGACAGGCTCCTCAGACTCTCTGCCCATGCCCATGCCCTGGCTGTGGGACAGAAGTCCAGAGTCTTTGGTGAGAGCTGCAGAGCCCCAGTCCTGCTGGTCTGTCCAGACTCAGGGACAAACGCAATCAATGTATGTCAAGCGGTCTGCTGACCGACTCACAAGATCATTCAAAAGGGGGCACCTCTATATCTTCCACCCCGAGACCTGAAGAACAGGAGCTAAATGCGTATGTTTTGAGACTGGTGAGCGGTAACCTTTATCCAAGCTCGTTCTTGCAGAAGTTGTGAAATATGAATGTCATAAGAGACTTTCAGAGAGTTGGTAAGTCCCTTCTTTCTTTGACTTCATTAACAAGAACATGTTTGTTTGCCTTGCAGCTGCTGCTCACATGTACTTCAAAGCACTTTTTTAGAGATGTTGGTACTTCCATTCTTGCTCAGGCGGCTGGCTCAGACCTTTTCACACGTTCATTCACCCGCTTCCCCAGAAGTGTTAGTATGACTCACATTAACCTGAAGGCAGTAGTCTTTTGCTTCTGTTTCCTAAAACTGTAGAATTGGCAAGAATATAGCTCAACAAACTGACATGATTGAGCTATGTCTAGCAAGTCTCCTTGGTAACTTACTCTCATATGCCTTACCATCCTTGAGCCGAAATCGCATGCCACAGAAATCCCCATCTGCTGAGTTTTTTCATTTGGCGCCAAATGCCTGAAGTGGCCTAGAGTCTTCACCCTCCCTTGAAATATGTGGTTGTCCGCTCTTCAGCAGCAACTGCATCTTAGATGGATTTCTGGGAAGCTTCAAGGCTTCCGCTAGACCAATGGGGTTCCTCTGCAGTTGGGAGTTATGGAAAGATTACATATAAAAGGATTGTGGTGAGACCGGTGAAGAGCCATGAGGGGTCAGTACTATTACTCATCATTACATTACACACACTGGTCTAAAGATGCGGCCCTCTAACACACCAGGAACAAATCAATATGTTTTCAGAGATTGAATATCAAGATAAGGCACTATCTGAACATGTGACCACTGAAATCAGGATGGTGAACAGAGAGGGGAGTGACATTGATTCCTTCTTGGAAAATTAAAATTCAGGCACAATAGGATATCTCATAAGAGAATGAATATGTAGTGCTAGAGTGGTGTATTTCACACAAAACACGGATTGCTTGGAGCCTGCTTGCACATTGTGGGAAGCATTCAAAGTCAGTATCAGAGGGAAGTGTATGAGTACAGGCTATTGTGTGAGAGGGGTTCCACCCTACGCAGTCACTAAGGTGGAGGAAGAACTGAAGAAATTTAAATAGAAGTAGCGGCTGGAGTGGGCAACGTAACAGTGCTGGAAGGACAGAGAGGAGGCGATGGCAATGTTTGGGAATCACGATTATAGATTGTTCACCAAAAAACAACATGAAAGTGGGCGTAAGGAAGGCTGCCTTTTAGCCTGGGTGGTAGACAGGAAACATAGCTCAGAGGCCATAACAGCTGTGAGAGATGAAAAAAGAAACCTATTAATGGAGGACACTGCCATTATTGATGGATGATGGAATTTTAGAGGGCATACTACATGCAAGTGCTGGAAGATAGAAAGGATAATACAGATGCTAGACGAGGCAAGATTGCTTAATTTAGCAGATGATCTGTGTGAGCAGCTCAGCAAGCCCATACATGTGGGACAGGTCCAAGTGAAATGAACAGTCAGTAACTTGGTTGCAGGGAGAATGCCAATAACCAAAGGTCTACCCATTAAATTTTATAAGGAGTATGCATACTTTGGGGTCAACCCCTTATTGAATATATTCAATATATGCTGGCTGACCAAATATTGCTAATTTCAATGAGAGAACCCTTGTTGATGTTGTTTCCAAAACCAGATTAGGATATTCGTAAATGTGAGTCCTACAGGCCACTGTCCATGATTAATGTAGATAATAGAGTTGTAATGAGGAAGTTACAATGAAGGTAAGCAGTTTTCATTCATGACTCACCTTCACAATGCCGCTGAACTGATAAGAGCTCTACGTAGAACACTCAGCATTCACACAACAAGCAGCTTGAGTGTAAAGTCATCGAAATCACATTTCATGTGAAAGGGAACCATGAAATGCAGGGTGGAAGCAGGGGAAAGAAGGATACTATAAATATATTAAAATACGACAAACCTCTTTATTTCAGAACAAGAGGAACAAATAGGAAGGTTAGGTATTAGGTAGCGGGACAGGACACAACCAGAGATAGTGAAAGAAAAGTTATATGAAATCTTTGAACTTCATTGATACAGGGTATGTATACAGCAAACCTGACCCTTGTAGCAGCATGGCAGAACTAGCAACCAGTAGCACCTGGGAAGCAGGAGAGTGCTCACCTAGTCTCACCCACAAAATGCTCAGGAGATGTATCACAACCAAAAAGCTGACCATCATTCAACCGTTCCCCATGCCTAACATTCAACACATTTCCATATTGAGGCACTACACTACAGGGATTTACCTTCAGGATTTTCATCGGTTTACCAAACTTCAGACTACTCTTGGTGATGTGACCAGGCTGCAAGATTCTCACCCAATTTAAAATCTGGAGGAAAAACACTCTCTTGAAAAACATGCCTTCCGTTAGATACCATGTGCTTTTTATAATTCGATGAGCACATCTGGTCCAGGACACCATTTGCGTACTCAGTTCCACAAATGTTTTCTTGAGCCTTAACCGACAGAGTTTGGAGGCAGATTCTCTGCCCTTTACCAGTTTAAATAGGTTGTCTTCATTTGTGCCGTGGTGTGTGATGCGATGCAACTACAACGTCTTCCGCATAAATGCATAAGTCCTTTAGAAAAAGCTCAGGCAAAATTGTTCTTGATAATATGGTTGAACTGTTCAACCTGTCTGTTGGAATGGTGCTCATACAATGTTGTTGTGACATGCCTAATACCATACAGCCAGATTCATCAATGTGCCGATTTGCGTGTCCTTAATAGCGATTATTAAGGAATCGCTATTAATGACTCGCAAAACGGGATTCATGTAGAAATCGCAATATTATTTGCGATTTCTACAGCTTCCTTATTTGCGATTAGCAAATTGCTAATCGCAAATAAGGAATGACTCCCCATTCATTCCTATTCATTCCTAAGGGCCCATAGGAATGAATGGGGAGTCATTCCTTATTTGCGATTAGCAATTTGCTAATCGCAAATAAGGATGCGATTTCAAGGGTGCCAGGGGTGTCCAAAGGACACCCTGTAGCACTCCTGAAATGTAAATGTAGACTGATGTTGCGCACACACATGTCCAAAGGACGTGTGTGTATAACATACAACTTAGAAAAATGCACTAAAGTGCATTTTTCTAAGTTTTTGCTATTTACCGCAAAGTCAGACTTCGCGGTAAATAGCGGCCAAAAATAGCGATTTCGCAATTCAAAAATGCTTCATGAAGTGCATTTAAGGAATCTCAAATAGGGATTCCTTAAATGCAGTTCCTCGCAATTTAGCGATTTCGCAATTTGCGATTTTTGCATTTGGGGTGATGAATCCCAAATGCAAAAATTGCGCTTGCAAAGGGCCAGATTCGCAGAATCTGGCCCTTTGCGAGCCGATTTTACAATGATGAATCTGGCTGATAAGGGGCATATTTATCATAGGGTTGCGTCACTTTTACACCATGCAGTGAGGTGCAAAAGCGACGCAACCTTTAAGTGCAATTTATCAAGCCACTTAGGACCACCTTGAGTGGCCCTAAGTGGCTTGATAAATCTGGAGTAATGCAAAACAGTACAAAATGCTACATTGCGTTACTATTCCCTAGGGAGACATTCCATGGATGGTGCGTGGGTGATCCCATGTAACACCCATTGATTTTGGAGCATTTAAAGATTTACCATAGTGGTAGACCTGGGATTGTGCCAAAATGCTGCGCATCCCCAGGGGAGGCACGAGGAGGAGAAATATCTTTATTTCTCCTCGTTGTTTCCTCTGTCACATAGAAAGAGGAAAATGTCTCAAGGGATTCTTTTTGTGCATCAAGGTGTCCTTTACTTACAATGCAGGTACCCGTGCACCATGGTGCATGGTGCCTGCAATGGTGCTAGGCAGCAAATTGTGCGCGAGTGCTGGGAAAAGAGAGGAATGCAGCGTATAATGTTAAATATTGTGCATTTCTGCCCTTTCCCCATCATGCAGTACAGCAGGCCACCTAACTGCACTGCGTGACTTAATGATAAATACACCCCTTTGTTTGCAAAACCTCCATCGTAATAAACTGAACACCATTGTCAGTGAGGAGGGCCTTGGAATGACTGTCCCTTTAACCCCTTGGGCGCGGCCGCGATTCTCCGCCTGTGCGGTACTTCTAATGAGTGGGCGGTTTCATGACGGCCCCCAGCCGTCATCAGCACACGAGCACTGTGATGCATGATGGCCAGGGGCCGTCAACAGCATGGAAGTGGTTAAACAAAACTTGACAACCACCTCAGTAGTGCCATGGCTAACCAAGTGATTTTCAGACCACATTGAGAATTAATCATCCATTCGGAAGCTAAACTTGAATTCATGGGGTAATTTATTACAAGGTCTACAAATGCCAAAAGCCATATTTTTTTTAAGGATGATCATGTCAGGACACAAAACTGAGGGATGCATTTTTAGTCCTCAACATCCTCTCACTATCACAGCACTTGGTACACACCCTGACTCCGGAGTCTAACCCCGGCCACCATTAATTTACTTTCAACAGCTTCTTCATAGAGGAATTCCCAGACTCTTTCTCATGGGCAAGTACAAGAACCTTGTTGTGCAGCCCTATAGGTACTACATACTTCCCAACTATAAGCAACATTCAATCTTCAACTTCCTACTGCAGGGCTCCCGTAACGCAATCTGGCAAGATGCGGTGTTCATTTCAACCCGCACCCGGAGTTAAAATTCCAACCAACAACTTGTGGTTTGACCTCAGTATGAACCAACTTCCCTAAATGAATTTCCTGAGATGTTCTATGGCTGATACTCACACCAGCAGTTCCTTATCAACCACTGTAGAGTTTTTTTCAGCGGCATTCATAGTACGTGACTTAAAAGCGACAGTCCTGTCCTCTCTTTTCCAGCTTTTCTGTTTAACACTGCCTCCATTCAATACATTCTGGAATCAATTTTTACCTCACAAACCAAGGGTACAATGTGGGTACACAAGGAATGCTACAATTGACTCCATCAAACATAATCTGTTGTTCTTCCGTTGACACAATCTCTACACCCTTTCACACTAAAGCTTTCATTTTCTATGCACAGTTACTCACAAATTTCCTATAATTGTCACTCAAAACAGTGATTGATAACAATATACCTTTTGTGTCTGGCAGGGGTGCCTCATGAGTTGTCTCCATTATTGACTTCTTCAGCACCATTTCACGATTCAGTATGTGCAACATGGTCTACTTGATCACAAAACATTCACAATTCTCCCTATTCAATGTTGAAACAGTTTCATGTGGGCTCCTGCACACTATTTTTGACTGTTCCATGGGTTCCTTCCCATCACTTGCAAACATGTATATATTATCCTAAAAGCACTCTACAGTGCTCCACACCTACAATAATAGGTATGTGTACATAACTCTCTAGAAAATCACAGCTGCTGAGGCTAAGTGGAATGACTAGCTCTTGAATTAAAACAACCCGAAAGCAGTGACGAAAGCTGTGAGAGTTTTTAAGTGATCTGGTGATAGGTAGAATTCAGACCTATTGTCCTTTGCCTGCTTCAAAATAAACACAAAATCATTGATATTTGAGAGTGGATGGCTCTCTCTCTCACAATGTTTGCATTCAACAACGAAGGCCGATGTAGTGTAATTTTTATTAATTTAATTTCGTGGTAAATTCTACTCTCTATGCTTTCTGGGGGGGGTAGTGCGGCCAAGCTGTTTGCTAGCCAATTTTGTTACAAGGGGCCGATATTGCCGGCCCCGGTAACAAAAATAGCCCACAGAGGTCCATAAAAAGCCCCCACACTGGCGGCCCACCAGGGAAACACCCGGTGCCCACTATGGCCAGTCCGGCCCTGGCCATACCACAGTGGAAGTGCCGCCAGCACCCCAAAGGCGTACCACAGGCAAGCCCGTCTGCGTCTGAACAAGACCAGGGGCCAGGAACCCTGCCCGTTCTAACATGGACAAAACTGTCTTTCTGCCTAATCACCTCAGAGCTGCCGAGGCCTGCAGAGCTACCGGGCTGCCGAGAGGCCTGCCGGTCATCGAGTAACCCCTCTGCCGGCGAGGATGGCTGCAATCACTGGTGCTACTCCTGCAGGCTGCTTAAAATATGGCTGCTGCCAGTAGCACTCAGATTTAACCTCTTTCGGAGGTCAACAATGTACCGGCCCGAATAGAGAACCGGTGCTCCAGCGTTTTTTTGTGCTTTTTCAGCATAAACTGACGCTCCCTTGCCAGCAATCAACTGCACATTCACGACTTTTTGGTAGACAAGGCACTTTGTGCCCTGTTTTTGACAGAAACCTAGCTACACGATGCATCCTTGCCAGACGTCATCACTGCTATTCCCCTTCAACTATTGTATCCTTAGAAGAGACCGTACAGATAAGGAGGGAGGTGGAATAGTGATTGTCTTTAAAGACATTTTTCAGTGTAAAATTCAGGCGATACCTCTCCCAGCCGGATAAGTCTTGCTCTTCTCCCTTAAACTCACCAAAATGTATGATCTCTGGCACCCTAATTTACTGCCCTCCTGGTTACACGTGACCTTGATGCTCCACTATCTTGGATGCAATCCCCCCCATATACTAAAAAGCAACAATTTTATCCTACTCGAATTCCTTAATATGCACCTAGAGGATGCCACCTGTACTCCCAGTCAAACTTTCATTGAGAACCTTAGTGTCATAATCCATAATCTAATCAATCTTTCTCTGACTCACACAGCAGGGAACCTGTTAAATCCTATTATTTCCAACATCCCTTGTCTCACTGCAGATCCCCTTCTTCTGCTACTGTGGTCCGATCACCTTGCTGTGCCCTTCTTCATACCCTCCTTCTCAGTCAGGCCCAAGGCAATGATCAGAAACTGGACCAAATTGGATACCTCCGCTTCCAGTGCCTGCCTGCTAAGGACGCTACCCCAGGTAGTTTAGAAGGCTGAGTTAGACCAACCTGTGATGGATAACTGGCTTTGAGATTTCCTAAACACAACACTACCAGCTAAATTGAGATCTTTGCTCTGACACCAAGGACCATCCCCCTGTTTTAACGAGTCCCAGTTGACAGAAAAAAAGCTCTGTGGGGAATTAGAAAGGGCTTGGAGGAAACCATATGACTCTGCCTCAAAAACAAAATATAAAACACCCCTGAGCCAGTACCACTTGCACTGCAGGAATGCACGTGCCATGTTCTACTCAGAAAAAAATCTCCCAAGCACAAAACTGCCCTAAAATACTTTTTAAAGGGATCCAAGATCTATCCAACCCGACTTATTTCTTCTTCTCCCTCACTGTCCCAAGCTCAATGTCAGGAGATTGCTGACTTTTTTTAATCCAAAAGGTAACAGACATTAAGGCCATCTTGACCACCACTAGTGCTGATAATATCAATCCAAAGCATGATAGACCCAGCACTTCTCTGACCCTACCCCCTACTAGGGACACAAATGCCATAGGGACAAGTGAGGTACCCATAAGACAGCAGTCCCTACTTCCATTGGACTACCCTAGTGTGACGGACCTTCTGGCGTCCATTAAATCAGTGTCACCTCTAAACCCTCTCCCCCAGCTAAATTAAGCACCTTAAGCTGCAAGCCATGCAGCCTGTGTTAGAACTCTTTAATTCCCCCCTACGCGTTGGGCAGTTACCCCTGGCCTGGAACCATGCTATAGTCCTCCCCTTGCTCAAAAAACCCCATTTGAACCCTGCCAGTTGGTCCAACTTTAGAACTATCTCGCTACTACCCATCTTCTCCAAAATACTAGAGAAACATGTACATTCTCAGCTCACTTCATTTGTGGAAATCTAGTACGCTGTCAAGTACGCTCCCAGTTGGGTTTGTGAGCAGGGCCAAACCTGAAACTACCCTTCTGGGAGTTACAGCACACATAAGATGACTTGTGGACAGTGCTCTGATCCTATTTGAGCGCGGCTTTCACCACCATGTCCCATGCTGTTCTAGTAAAAAGACTGACCCAACTGGGCCTCCATGGCATGGCTTTCCTTCTTCTGGACAGACCGCACATTCCAGGTCTTCACAACAAATACAGGAGTTCCTCAGGGTTCCGGCCCCAGCCCTATGCTTTGTAATATCTGTGTCCGACCTTTGACGGGCTTGGTGGAAAGCATATTTGCAACCACACCCAGATGATTTTCCCCTTGTCGTCTAGGCAGGAAGTTAATTTGGAAGATCTCAACTCCTGCATTGGCTTGGTCGCCACCTTTATGAACTCCCTGAAATTAAATGGTGACAAGACCAAGGTTATGTTGTTGGGTAAGAATCACCTACTCTGGGGTCCACAGCACTGGCAAGCAGTGCTGGGAATTCCAACGACTCCCTCCAATAAAGTAAAGAACCTCTGCTTCCTGCTTCACTCCACCCTGTCTATGAAGCCACAAGCCAATGAAGTTGCCTCCACATGCTTTGCTCCTAGGAAATGGTTGAAAAAGAAACCGTGGCTACTCCCATTCTCTACACAAAGAGTAGTCGTCCAGGCCATGATACTGTCCAGACGATTATGGCAATATTTTATACCTTGGGGCAGATAAGGCTACCTTACGACGCATGCAGAGTGTACAGAATCCTGCCTCCAGGCTCCTGTTTCGCCTCTCAAAAACCTCATCAACAACTGGTCTTCTTTGTCAACTCCACTGGCTCCCAGTGAACAAGTGAATAGAATTCAAAGCATACTGCTTCATGTGCAAGATCCGCTCTTGCTCAGGTCCATGGTACTTGCAAAAACTAGTGAATCCATACTATCCGGCTCGCACTCCTGATGGGCAATCGATCATTGTCCTTTCTCGGTTCTAGGCTATTGAATGTCCTTCGGTGTCCTTAAGATGCTGTGCCTCCCTTTCCACCTTTCGCAAGGAACTGAAAACGTGGTTGTTTTAGCTCCTCCTAGGCTGATCGACCTGCTCTCAAAGCGCTGGAAAACCCTGGTTGGGTAGCCATGTGCTATAAAAGAACTGTATAGTAATAATAATAATAACGCTTGTCAGCATTTCTGGCTAAGACAATGGGCGACACCCACTCTGACAACTACACTTCTTATACAGTGTCATCCTCAATCAGTCTTTCCAACATGATTTTAAACTCTGCTCTTACATTTAAAGTCACACCCCTTAGATTGTGTTTTACAGGTATCACTCCTTGCTTCAACCTAATTTTGTGACAGAAATTCCTGAGTGTTCGTAGCTTTCCAGTGAACAATTTCAGAAAAGACTTGACCACTCAGTCATCCTTCGTAGACTCTTACAATTAGCATTTGCTCCATACAATGAATGTTCGGGCAATAACCACGCCTCAGACCAAGATGGGGTAAAAGGCCGCTTTATTGGACAGGTAGGCAGAATAATAAATGCATACATATTATATACAGAACATTTCCTAAACTAACACCCCAAAACCCTAAGCCCTAACCCCCCCAACCACTAATTCCCCCCTCGTACCTACTAAACCTCCTTCCCAAAACGCCTAACTCAGTCTCCTGCCTACCTCTTGGCTCCAACTTCTCTCCCCTGTTTCCCTCTGCCGAAACCTAATCCTAATGCCCCCAAAAACCCCTTCCTGCCTGTCTTGCTGTCCTCCAAATCTGCCACCTGTCCAAGCGACACCACAATATAGAATACATACATTATGATCAAAGAACAAAAAGTTTTTTATGAATACGATCTTATTAAACAAAAGAAAGAGGGCGGGAGGGTGGGCAAAACACCTCGAAAATGCCGTCGCTGCCTTCTGGAAAGTGCCTGAGGCGCGAACGACGCTCGAGCTGTCCTGCTGCCTCGCGCCGCCTGACCAATTGGCTGACGCCGGCACCCACGAGGAGAAAGGGGCGTACCATGTGCCCGAAACGTTCCGGGGGTGAACACTCTGCGAGTGTCACCCCCAGGAGCCCATTAAGCTAATACACAATTCCAGAACATTCCCTCCCTTAATAGCAACATATACTTTAGTAATTGCATCTCTGTCCTTGAAAGTGGGATTTACTTTATAAAAACCTAACATGCCAAAGCTATGCCCTACGAGGGCCTTAGCGTCATTTTCTAACTGTTCCAAATAAATAAGCTTAAAAGAGGCCCAAATTCCTCCACAAATAACTCCTTGGTGACATTTATCCAGGGATAACCAGAATCGGAATTCAAGGAAATTTCCTTCCCCAGGATTCACTTTTGACGCATTGGTGGACCCATCTTTCCTGCTGATTCATTCTTCCTGTTTCTATCACTTACAGCTACCACAAACCCTTTTCCTGACTCTGACTCTACTCTTGTGGCTTTCCTGTAACTTAACCTTTCACTATCTTCTGACACACGCACTACTTTAGGTTTGTTGAACTTTTCGCCTTTCCGCACATCTTTACAAACCCTTGCAAAATGTCGCAAATTATCACAGTTTTTGCAGTCCTTACCGATTTCAGGAAATGTTTTGGGTGATGTAAAATGACTCATGTACCACACTTACAACAGGCCATTTCATCATGTTTCCTTAAACAAGTATCTTCTATGTTATAGTGATACAACTTATTGCACATTTCTCCTCTGATGTATGTCCTCGTTCACAGGTTTCATCTATCATTCTGTTTGCTCAATATCTTTGGCTGTTGAAATGACATCAGGAAGTTGCGAATCCCATAAAAGCAATAACTGCTCCTTTATCTTTTTAATCTCAACTTTCACTATTATCTGACCTCATACCATTGCATCTGCCATTGTGCAATAACTGCATGCCATAGATGATGACTCCCTCTAAGCACATGCATAAAATGTGTATCCCTAGTGTTATATTTGCATTAGGCTCAGACATTTTCCCCATCCTCACCAAAGCTTCATCAAATTAATTGATCTCCCTAGAGACTTAAGCAGGGAGCTAAAAATCTGGGGGCATATTACCAACAACTAGCGATAATTATCGCTATGTTGGTTTAGCGGCAATATTTTTATCGACGTGCTGCGGCGATTTTTATCGCTTAGGAACCTTGCTATTATCAAGGTTTATCTCCTAAGCGATAAAAATCAGCCAAAATGCATGAATATCGCTGAAAAGTCAGCGATATTCATGCATTACCGAGCTAATGCTCTTAGCCATGTTATCCACCTACCATTGGATAACATGGCTAAGAACTGCTCTAGGGCAGGTGTTAGCTTTTGGAGATATTCGCGCTAATTTTGGAGATATTCGCGCCTAGCGCGAATATCTCCAAAAGTTGGTAATAGGAGATAGCGATGTTAGCGACTGTTTCCAGTCGCTAACATCTTAGCACGCCCACTTTGCATGTCATTAGTGATAAATTTCACTGACATGCAAAGCGGGGCCCAAGATGGTCGCTATCTCCTACTAGCTGTCGCTAACTGGTGTTAGCGACAGCTAGGTAATAGGGAGATAATTTTATCTCCGCTTTCTTGGCTTTTAAAGCCAAAAAAGCGGAGATAAACCCCCTTGATAATATGCCCCCTGGTTATTTTAATCTTCCACTTCATGCCAATGAGCCAAAACCTGGCTAATTCCAGTATCACGCCTGAAGCTGTTTAGTCTTCCACCTTATCAAGACTGCAATAACAGTAATACATGAAAGTCTCCTATACAATTACTGCCAGTCTGAACCCTGGTAGTACAAAGGAATGTTTTTACATCTCTCAACAAGCATTTTCTGTCCTTCAATAGTGCACAACAGCATCCAACTTCCATATTCTCCCTTGTAGTGGAGGTTCTCCTTTGGTTTGCAGGAACTTTGGCAGAGGGTAAACTGCATTCTGTACGCTTTTTTTTTTGTCCTCATTGTGCAATAAGACAGGATGAGTTGAGGTAGCAGGATTTTTCGCGGCTAGGGGACCTTTGTTTCCATCCTGTACCACTCTGGCCCTTTCCCCAGGCATACACCTTCGATTGAGGAGTTTTTGAATGTGGGTGTCACACCGGCCTCATAGGCCCCCTTTTCGCACCTCTAACCCTCTTCTCCTTGTTGGAAGTGATATCTGCACAAGCAGATTCCCATTTACTCATATTGCTGTTTTGCTTAATCATTGGACCTGAGTGCATTCTGTACTCTAACCCTGTCTCCACAGCAAAAACATAAGCAGAAACATTCTGTGTACGTATCAGGGGCAACAAAGTAACAGAGCGATTAGCAAAGTTTATGAATGTTCTTGTTTCAGTCAAAAGCTCTAATTCAGTGTTCCCAACATAACACAGATGAAGTTTAGCAGATTTTCTAGTCTAAATTGACACTCCTCAGAGTTTTTGCACTCCTCACCGCGCTGAAGCACTGTAAAGCCGCTTGCGTCAGTAGAAGGTGCAAGACACTTGTAAATATCAGCGGATGTTCTTGTTGCTGCACTAACAACAGGACATTCATTGATGTGAGCAGAGGTACCACTACAACATGATTGGTTAGATCAGCACAGGCAGAAATCAGTGTCAAATAAGGTGTGTGCGCAAGCGCACTGTTGCTCCTGACCTCAAAGCAAAGCACAACACCTAGGGAGCTGTGATCTGGAGGTGTATGCCTGTACTAGAGTTTATGGACGTCGTGGGTGTATTCAGTCAGGTGGTAGCTGATCTTGATGCTGCTGATGGAGTATAGGAGTGGTCACAGGCCATGGCATCCATCACACCTGGCAGTAGTTGGGTGAGATACACATGGCATGTGGCAGCAACGCTTGGGGCGCCAACCCATATGCCAGTGCATACTGGTTACAGTGAGGCCCAAGGTCTCTCATACCCAAAATGTAACAAAGACGTCATCATGGAGGCAGGAGGATTTTAGTAAAGCCTCCCCACCACAATTCAGTGTAGACGATAACGGCTTTACATAGTACGCTTACCAGGTCACACGGTGCTGCTTGAGCTTAAAAGCATTGTCCTCACATTCTATGTGAAAGAGCAAACATACAATGAAAAGACAAACCAGGGGAAGGATGTGTGAGAGAAGAGTTTAGCAAACAGACTATCCGGTAGTAGCAATGGGTTGGTGTATGAGGATGCAGTTTCATAAGAGGCCTTAACACCACATCCAACATTAGGCCTGCGTCCCCGCGTATGGACTATCTGCAAGATTCAGAGACTCCCTATGCTCTGATGAGACTTGATGCACAGAATGCCTTTGAAACAGTTAGTTGGCAATATAGAGCCAAAAATAATTCTATGGGGTTAGAGTAGTTGAAACTAACACCTGATGGGCTTGACTGCTGTACCTGAGGGCTCAGACAAGAGCCTGAGCTACCTATGTGACTTCTGAGGCATGGAAGGTAACACGTGCCCAAACACAGGGATGTCTGCGGTCCTTGTAAATCTCTGAATTGGTAATGGAGTGTATGGGAATAATAACAAGGTGTAGACTCACAGCAGCTGGAGTAACTGTGGGCGCGAAATGCACATGAGCTCACTGTATGCTGATGATGTGTTGCTCTTTATTAAAAATCCCTAGGACAATATCAATAATATGTCTTGCTCACTTTTACCATATGGATTGATATATGGAATTTTGGTGTATATACAGTAAACATCATTCAGGTGTCTGAGGATTGACATGAGTCATGATATGATGGACGTGTACAACACAAATGTTTTGCTACTATTGAATAAAACCATTCAGTCAAGAAATGGTTACAATTTCTTATGTCTCTTATGAGACGAATAGCCCTTCAGATTGCTGGAAAAGCTACAAATATGCTTATGCTAATACCTGAGGCCTGCTATAAGAAGATAGATTCATTATTGTATTTATTATTAAGTGATAACAGTGGAGCTCACGTTGCGTTTGGTGCGTTAAGGTTGGTATTGGATAAAGGAGGCATGCAACTGTATGATTTCAGGACACGTTGCTGCACAGTGCAGTATGTGGTTCCTGGTTGTCGTTAAGGAGCCTGATCTAG
The DNA here is from genome assembly GCF_964261635.1 of Lissotriton helveticus. Taxonomy (NCBI): domain Eukaryota; kingdom Metazoa; phylum Chordata; class Amphibia; order Caudata; family Salamandridae; genus Lissotriton; species Lissotriton helveticus. The sequence goes on along the minus strand of NC_136071.1, from coordinate 1,099,656,222 downwards.
AACACTTAGACGGGTTACTCCGTCACAGCTGGGACAGATATTCCTTCCACCGAAATATAAATCATATTATATCTTATTATGGGATTAATAGTTCGGCGGACGGGATATCCATCACCATTGTGATGGAGTAACTTATCTTCTGAGATCTAAATTAGGCCCTAAGTGACAATGTTGAAAGGAGCATTAATATTCTCCATTCAACTGAAGGAAATACCTCTGTTGCCAGACACTGCACTCAGAACTCCACCCCAAAATGTCTGTACGATCTACTCCGTGTGGATCAAGCACACAAAAAACAGAAATCAGGGCTGAGTAAACATGAAAGACTGATGATCTAGAATACTGTTTTGGACTCCACCACACCATAGTATTCGTATATTATGGAACACCTATATATGGAAGGCACATTGATTAGATTTGGGAAGTTTAGCAAGACATGGGACATACACAACCTTCACTTTCTGACATATTCACAAAATGCAGCAGTAAAAATTAAAATAGGCACTTTGTTCCCTAGGGAATCGCCCATGCAAACTGTTAATTAAGCCATGCTGATGGTGGTGAAGAGGGAATTCTGTATCAACAATATATAGGCCTGCGGTTGCCAGTAGGTAGTTATAGTTAGGATTGGCTACCATAGGAAATCCGCAACATTCTATTGGGAATAACTCTGGCGCCGGTTGAGGAATTTGTGTGTAATTTTCCAAAATTTTGACCAGCTCCGCTCCGCTCCTTCCCTGAAAGTTTCGAGGGGATTCGTGAAGTGGGGGCTGAGAAAAAAGGGGGGTCCCAAAACGTGTTTTCCCCATGTTAATTTCCATAGGACGGTCTGACAAGTCTACAGCCCGACCCACTGAACGGAATTACGCCAAACTTGGCAAAATTGTAGGGACTGGTACGCAGATGTGCCTTTGCTATATTTGCTGAAAATTGCTCCAGTGGTTTTTTTGAAAATGAACTTCAAAAACACATATATATCTATAGGCGCTCTCCGAGCGCTCACAGGTGCGCGTACCGGGGAGCGCACCCGGTGCGCTACGGGAGTGCGTGAACGGAAAGCTGATTGGCTGTCGGGTGTCTGTCAACATTCTAAACAGTCCGGAGAGTCCGCCATCTTGTGTCTCGGTAGAATCGAGACACAAGAGGTGAAAAAGAAAGGGGGAAATAATTAAAAGGGGGCAGAGTAGAAACCCCCTGACCCCCTAGGTTTTCTGAGGGGGCCTAGAAGGACCCTGAAGGGCAAAAAAACTTATTTTTTTAAAATTTTCTCTGTGTAAGCGCTGGGTGCGTTCCCAGGTGCGCGCTCCGGTACGCGCACCCTGAGCGCACCAGGAGGAAAAACAGTGTAAAAAAATAGAGTAAAAAAATAAAGTAGAGTGTTTAGAGGAAAGTGATGCATTGCTGGAGTGTGTCACAAAAGTGACGCAACTCCAGCAATGCATCCTTTCACATGGGGCCAGCCCCATGTGAAAGGGCCTGCGTCAGTCTTCCGCCTGCTGTGAGGCAGGCGCAAGATTTTGACGCAACGGTGTCCTAAACGTGACGCAGTGAAATCTCATAGATTTTACTGCGTCACTTCTACGACCCTTTCTTGCGTCAATACGCCCCCCTTTGCATACATTACACCTGGCGCAGGTATAATGTGGCGCAGGGGTTTACAAAGTGACGCATCTACCTAGATGCGTCACTTTGTAAATATGACTCAACAAGGTGCATTTTTTACACCACTGGTGCGTCACAAAAAGTGACGCACCGGTGGAGTAAAAGCGACGCATGGCCTCATAAATGAGGCCTTCAGTCTTCTACTCATGCGTCATACTACTGCATTCATCAGAAAGGACAAAGGTCTAAGGAAACTGGTCAGTATGTCAGAAAACAGAACTATACTCAGCAATTACTGTGGAGTGAAGTCTCAATGAACAGCTTAGTCTGTCATAAAGCACTACCATGCACATACATCAGCAGGGGACATGTGTCATCGTAGAGGCTAGTTCACTCAAACAAATACCACACCAGCTTTAAAAACTGGATTATACTTCAGATGATATATGTTAGAAATACAAAAACTCATTAGTACTACAGAAATAATAATTTAACTTATGCAGTAGCTCAGTATATATTTTAGCTCAGTATATATTTTTCAGAATCAGAAACTTTTATTAAACACACTCACTTGATGATGTCATCAGTGATGTCATTTGAGATGTCATCAGTGATGTCACTAACCATGTCATGAGTGATGTAATATGTGAGTTCATAACCAGTGCATTGTGGGGCGTAATTAATAGTTAACCTCAGGTAACTAGAACTGCTGAATTTCTGTGGTTTTGTACGAGTGAAATATGAGCCTAACTAAAAAAGTCCCTGTTACCTTTGTTTTTTTCCAGTGAATTTTTAAGTTTTTCAAATGTAATTTCCTAACTATAACATCTCTGTAACCTTTGTTTTTTTCCAGTGAATGGCTTTGGTTTTTTAATGTTATTTCCTAACTGTAATCTGTAACGTTTGAGTGAGTGTGTGAGTGAGTGCATGAGTGTCGGAGTGGATATGTGAGTGAGTGCATGAGTGTCGGAGTGGATATGTTAGTGGGTGCATGAGTGTCTGAGTGGGTCTGTGAATAGGTGTGCGATTCTCTGAGTGGGTCTGTGAGTCTTTGAGTGGGTCTGTGAGTTGGTGCTTGTGACTCTGAGTAGGTCTGTGAGTGTGTGAGGGAGTGTATGAGTGATTCTGTAAGTGGGTGCTCGAGTGTGTGACTGGGTCTGTGAGTAGGTGCACATGTCTGAGTTTGTCTGTGAGTGGGTGCATGAGAGTCTGACTGGGTCTGTGAATGGCTGTGAGGGTGTCTGTGTTGTTCTGTGAGTGTATACATGAGTACCTGAGTGGATTTTGCTTGTATTCTGCCTTTTTTCTTCTCACTTCTGAAATTTATTTTGCCTCTTTTTGCTCGTTGCTGATCTTTGTTTTTCCTCTTTCTGCTCGTTTCTGACCTTTGTCTTTCCTCTTTCTACTCATTTCTGGCCTTCATCTTGCCTCTCCGCTTGTTTCTGACCGTTATTTGCCTCTTTCTGCTTGTTTCTGACCTCTATTTTGCCTCGTTTTGATAATTTCTTATCTCTATTTTGACTCTTTCTTCTAGTTTCTGACCTTTATTTTGTCTCTTTATACTCCTTTCGGATCGCTATTTTGCCTCTTTCTGCTAGCTTCTGACCTCTATTTTTCCTCTTTCTGCTAGTTTCTAACCATTATTTTGCCTTTCTCTGCTCGTTTATATCGCTATTTTACCACTTTCTGCTCATTATTTGTCTTTATTTTGCCTCTTTCTGACCTTTATTTTCCCTCTTGCTGCCGCTTCTGACCTCTATTTTGCCTCCTTCTGCTACTTTCTGACCATTATTTTCCCTCTTTCTGCTACTTTCTGACTTTTATTCTGCCTCTGTCAGTTCGTTCCTCACCTCTATTTTGCCTTGTTCTGCTTTTTTCTCACCTTTATTTTGCCTTGTGCTGCCCATTTCTCACCTTTATTCTGCCTCTTGCTGTTCATTTGTCACCTTTATCTTGCCTATTTCTGCTTGTTTCTGACTCCCTTTTGTCTCCTTCTGTTCATTTCTGACCTTTATTCTGCTTCTTTCTGCCTTTATTTTGCCTCTTTTGACTTGTTTCCGACCTTTAATCTACTTCTTTCTGCTCCTTTCTAACTTTTAGTTTGCCTCTTCCAGGTCGTTTCTGACCTTTATTGTGCCTCTTTCTGCTAATTTCTGATCTCTATTCTGCCTCTTTCTGCCTGTTTCTCACCTTTATCTTGCCTTTGTGTACTCTTTGTTGACCTTTGTTCTGTCTCTGTCTGCCTGTTTCTGACCTTTATTCTGCCTCTTTCTGCCTTTATTTTGCCTCTTTCGGCTTGTTTCTGACTTTTAAACTGCCTCTTTCTGCTTGTTTCTAACCTTTATTCTGCCTCTTTCTGCTCGTTTCTGACCTTTAGTCTGCCTCTTCCAACTCTCTTTCAGCTCATTGCTAGCCTTCATTTGCTTCTTTCTGACTGTTCCTCGCCTTTATTTTGCCTCTTTCTGCTTGTTTCTGACCTTTGTTCTACCTCTTCCTGCTCGTTTCTGACCTTTATTCTGCCTCTTTCTTGCTCGTTTCTGACCTTTATTCTGCCTCTTTCTGCTTGTTGCTGGCCGTTATTTTGCCTCTTTCAGCTCATTTCTAACCTTTATTCTGCCTCTTCCTGCTCGTTTCTGACATTTGTTTTGCCTCTTGCTGCTCGTTTCTGACCTTTATTTTGCCTCTTGCTGCTCGTTTCTAACCTCTATTTTGCCTCTAGCTGGTCGTTTCTGGTCTTTATTCTGCCTCTTTCTGCTAATTTCTCACCTATATGTTGCCTCTTTCTGCTCGTTGCTGACATTTATGTTGCCTGTTTTTGTTTATTGCTGACCTTTATCCTGCCGGGTTATGCTTATTTCTGACCTTTATTGTTCGTCTTTCTGTGCGTTGCTGACCTTTATTCTGCCTCTTTCTGTGAGTTTCTGAACTTCCTTCTGCCTCTTTCTTACCTTTATTTTGCCTCTTTCTCCTCGCCCTGGGACCACGGGGGGATCATCAAGGCCTCTATGGTCCCAGCCGGCTCTCCGCCTCCTGCGGGAGCCAGCATTGCTCTTGCACAAAGGGAGCTGCTTGAAATGCAGCTTCTTGCATGCAAGATCAATATTTAATCTCTTTCCCTGCCTTCAAGTCTGCGGGCAGGGAAAATGATGAAACCTTCGCTTCTAGTGGACGGTAGCAATTTCACAGCTCCCTCCCACTGGAACCGTAGTGTTTGCTTTGGCTTGTCAGAGCAAACAGCTATGTCCCAGGGGTGTGCACCCCAGGATATAGCAGGGGCCAGCCCTGAAGGGTGGTGATCTGCAGGGCCATTATTGGCTCCAGGAGGGGGGGCATGCGTGGTTGTCCCTGGGGTGGGTGGGAGTCCGTGCGCCCCGTTCATTTTTAATACTAGCACCGGAGAGGTGGTGGGCTCGGGTGTAGGGGTCCACGCAGCCTAAGCTAAATAATAATAATAATAATAAAAACATTTGTAAAGTGCATGGTTACACTATATTCAGTGTGTCCCCGCGCTGTGGTTACAGTCCACGAGAAAAGCAGAGATTCAAGCAATCATAGACAGGAGAAGGGCAGAGGACACTCCACCAGAGTTAATTCCTCGGGAAGAGGTGAGTTTTAAGTTTCAAGCGAAACCTAGTTTCCGATGGCTCCATCTGGGTTCAATAGGCAATGCATTCCACTGTTTACCAGCTAAGTATCTGAAAGAGCGACCTCCCATCCGCGCTTTGTGAATGCGAGGAACATGGAATTGCCTACTGCCGAGGGACCTCAGGATGCGTTGGGACGGTAGATGGTCAGTAAGTTTTGCAGATAAACCGGGGCTTTGCCTTGTGCAATGCGATGAGCTATACACATGGTTTTAAACAGGATACGTTCCCGTATAGGGAGCCAGTGGAGAGTCGCTAAAGCTCGTTTCCCTGATGTTTTTCTGGGCAAATTAAGAACGAGTCTAGCAGCTGCGTTTTGAACACATTGGAGCTGTTGAATCCCTTTTTTGTTAAGACCAATAAGCAAAGAATTCCCATAGTCCAGATGCGGAGTGAGCTAGATGTTATCAATAGCCAGAGGCCTGAGGAGGTGGTTGTCTCTGGGGCCTGGGGGCGTCGGCATGCCCCCGCTAAATATTAACATCAGCCCGGGGGAGGTGGTGGTTCCTGGGGCTAAAGTAAGCTCTTGGAGGGGGTCCCTTGAGCCCCTTTCATTTTTTTAAATGCTCACATGCTCCTGGGACTTGGCCCAGCCAGGGGCTATAATGAAATGAAGCGCAAGAGACTAAGCTTGTTTTATTTACATTTTGCTGCCGATTTGCTGCTCTGTTATTTTCCTGCTGCAAATGCTTGTTCAAAAAACCTGCTTTTTGGCCCTGTCACTGTCACGGGGGAGGGCCAGGATAACAGTTAGGGGGTCAGAGTATTCCTACTCTGCCCCTTATTCTTTTTTTAAACGTTTTTGTGGAACTCGACTGAAGTTGAGTAACAAGATGTCTGCCAATACTTCCTGGTTGAAGTGTTGGCAGCCAATACGATTTCAGCATGGGGGCAGTCGGATTCTCTGAGGATCCGCATCCCTATATATCCAAATTTGGATTTCTTTTAATATCTCAAAAACTACTGAGCGGATTTACACCAGTTCACAAAAAAGGTAACTTTCTGAACCAACAGCAACCTTTCTGACAAATTTGGTGTAATTCCATTCTTCGATTCGGGCTGTAGTTGTGTCTTAAGTCCCTGCAGGAATTTGCATTGGGAACACTCTTTTTGGGACCCCCCCTTTTCTTAGGCCCCACCCCCCACATGACGGATCACCCCGAAACTTTCAAGACAGCAGCTGAAGTGAGCATCATACTAATATTGAAACGTTTGCGAGGACTCGTCAAGTGTTGCCAAAGTAACTATAACTACCTACTGGCAACTGACAGTAGGTAATATATATATCTGGTGGCACTAATACCAGTGTGGTTAACGTTAGGTCAGGCTTTCCATAGGCAAGGCATATTTAGTTATTTTTTATTACTTCGGTGCCATTTAATGAAACTCCACGAAACTTTCAAAATAAAAAAGCTCATCCATTTTAGCTCCTTCGTGGAAGGTTTTGTGCTGATCTGTCCAGTGGGAGCCAAAAGCATGGTAAATGTGATTTTACATTTCAATTCCAATATGACTCAAACTTTTTTAAAACAAATTACAAACTTAAATCGCACCCTCCTCCCCAACCTACCTGTGTGACCACACAAAGTGTTCTTGACTGACCTTAGGATGGATGTTGCCTGGGATTTCCCAAAATACTTCTGGAATTTCCACTCCTGTTGTTTGTTCTTTTCCTGGTAAAACCTGTTTAGCCTGTAAATGAAGTCTTCAACAAGCCTTAGCTTCTGAAGGTGCTTAAAATTTAAAAAATTCACATTGCAATGTAGAACCAAACTGCACAGTGTATTGCCTAGAACACTCACAACCCCTTCCATCTTCCCATCACAACCAACGGCTGTATAATACGTCCCCTTCGGTATTACTGATAGTGCTGGCACACATGTAGCGCCAGAACAATCAAGAGAGAGCGTTTCCTCATTTGCATAGGGGCATGATGGCAGTGCATTTGACAAGTTGCTAAAATATAACCAAGCTCCATGTGAGAAGTTGTGTTTGCATAATTCTTTTTTGAAACGCGCAATTTTTTGCTTTACAAATAAGCATAACATAATTTTCTAAGAACTCTTGCTCTCTCTATTGCACTCTCTCTTTCTCTCTATCTCTCTACATATATTTATTTATTGCTAGAAGCTAACACGCTATGTGCAGATAACTTTTTCCATTGTTATCTATAAGGATTGCTATATATATATATATATATATATATATATCCACAAACACCCACTCCATCAGGAAACAGGTAGAGAGGCCACTCGGGGGATGACTTTGAAGAATCTTTAATTAAATTCAAACAGCGTGTGCATGATGCATTTCTGCCTTTACGGCCTTCCTCATATGCTGCTGTATTACCAAGAATCACTCCTCCCCCACCTTTAAATCACCAGAGTCACTGCCATTGGCGGCAGTCCGCTGACCAATGGTCAAGTAAGTACAACCTTGCTGTAGTTCTGCCACAACTACAGTTCCCAAAATGCTGTGGGCTTGGGTGAGTGTTGCTCGGCAGTGGCTTAATATGCTGGTAAGGTGCAGGGTTTATTAATCCGGAGTCTTAGCACAGGTTTAATCGACGATTCTCCTCTGGTCCCCCTTGGCGTTCTAGCCTCGTTACACGTGTGCCGGCTGGATTGTGAAACGGAATTACAGTGAACCCGTTGTCCATATCAGTGATATGCTGCATCTCGCAGCCGTCCAGGGTGCAGGCGTGTGCTTCGGGGCGGGCCGGAGTCTGTTCAATCCCTTGAACCAATGAAGAGCTGCATGCAGCGGATGCCAGTGAAGCTCCGGCCTCTTCGCAGCACGGGGCCTCTCACGCGTCTCTGGCCGACGCGAAAATATCCACAAACACCCACTCCATCAGGAAACAGGTAGAGGCCACTCGGGGGATGACTTTGAAGAATCTTTAATTAAATTCAAACAGCGTGTGCATGAGGCATTTCTGCCTTTACGGCCTTCCTCAGATGCTGCTGTATTACCAAGAATCACTCCTCCCCCACCTTTAAATCACCAGAGTCACTGCCATTGGCGGCAGTCCGCTGACCAATGGTCAAGTAAGTACAACCTTGCTGTAGTTCGGCCACAACTACAGTTCCCAAAATGCTGTGGGCTTGGGTGAGTGTTGCTCGGCAGTGGCTTAATATGCTGGTAAGGTGCAGGGTTTATTAATCCGGAGTCTTAGCACAGGTTTAATCGACGATTCTCCTCTGGTCCCCCTTGGTCTATATATATATATATATTTAATTATATCTTATGATCCGATATTGGCCTTCTGGTGACATGGTAACATCATAAACCAGGAGGCTGAAGACCGAGTAGGGCAGTACAGCAAAATGTCAAGTGGTACCATATAAGACATGCTCCCTGTTACATGTTTTTGATATTATATGGTTATTTTGTAGTGGCTAGCTCGTAAATGTTGTTTTCTTTAAAGGGGTGCTAACAATGGGCACTGACAAAAATGATAATGTTTAGGTTTTGTTGTGGGTCTGTGTATGTATGTCATTATGTCACCGCAACATACAGTGGGCCCAAAACATCTGCTGCTGAAAAATGTGGAGAGTTTACAAACATATTTCTAGCTCGAATGGATGACCATGATTCGGCCAGATATTGTGCAACATAATGTTTTGTCTTTGCTACATAATTTAGATAATTTTATAACATGAATATAATTTAGTTTTCCATGCTGCATAATCCTAGTAGCCCTGACAATGGTAAGGCTCTGTAGAGGGGTTTGGGGGCTGTCATTATGATAATGATTTCTGAGTGAAGAATACATTTTTACACAATGGCATGTTGTGCAATAAAGACACCAATGCGGTGATATTCATATATTTATGTATATTACAAAACAAAACTATTAACATATGTGCATGTGAAAAGGGTGTCAAGATGAAGTGATTTCTAATGACTGGTTAATGTGGCAGGAGTTTTATTCCCAGACTTGATGTTCTTTACCTGATTTTGGTAGTTAAAAAGGTATCGATTTGATGATTACCAATTGATTTTATTTGCCTGAGTATCTACTTATGGCCCTTTAGAATCGGTGTGTGTCTGTTTGTCTGTGTCAGTTTTACACATGTGCCCCTTATGGACATGCAGGTGAACACATACACTCACACATTTCCCTCCAAATGAGACTTAATATAGGCTTAACACATAAACACAAAGACTTTTCTTTCATTCTTGCTAACTGTATCTCACTGTATTATTTTCTTTCTCTTTTTCTTTCTTTCCCTTCATCTCTCTCTCTCTCTCTCTCTCTCTCTCTCTCTCTCTCTCTCTCTATAGGTTAGTCTACCTCTTTCTCTCTCATTCCTTTCTATTGCTGGTCAGAGAGGCTTTGAGGGATTCTTCTTTGAAGAGAATGTGAACCCAAATGAAGTCTAGTGTGACTTCCATATCACACATCACTTCCAACCTTCATGGCGCCTCACTCTCTTTCAGACAAACATGTTGCCCTTCAGTATCCACACCCAAGAGTCTCCCTTGATGTAATGAGGAGCCCAGCATAACGATAACACGCCCATCTCTCTCTAAAAGGAAAACACCACTATACCTCTCTAGAGGAGACATTGAAGAACGCCTAGGTGACTATAACAGTGGGATCCTGCTCAGAATACCCCAAGATAGCGCCCCCAGAGGGAGAGAAAGAAAACACCGGCTCACCCCAGCAAAAGATATAAAGCACAACAAGCTGATTGACACTCAAACGTCGTCTACTCCCAGTCCTGTCCAGCTTCCATCACTGCTAAAATGACTCCTGCATAACTGCAGATTGCTATTGAAGAACAGTCTAGACATAGCAGATAAAACATGGCCTAGATATCCCTTTCCATTTGGAAACCTAGCTTAATGAATCCATACAACTGGCCCTCAAGTTACTTGTCCTGACAACAACAGAATGCTCAGAACAGGAGGGGGATAGGCAATCATCTTCGAAGACTTTATCTCGTGCATAAATCTCACCAACGAACACCACACATCATTCGAATGTCTCTGAACAAATCTCATGGTGATTGATCCTGTTCTGTTCAAACTGCGCTTTATATGGCACCCCAGGAAATTCAGAGTTTGCTGATCATCTAATTGAATCCATCATGAGATCAACTCTATCCTTAAAACATTCCTCTGTGACTTTAATCTTCTTTGAAGTGACCAGAATGGCCCTGTAGTTTATTTCCTCTCCTCATATCTTGACAGCGATCTACATCAATTATTCTCAGTCAACTAACTCAGGAGGAGCCACTCTAGACCTCATCATAGCTCATCCGCCTTCTGACTGGTCCAATCACTCTTTAGTATTAATCTTGATGAAAGTGAAAAAGAAAAACTGTTATCAGTGTCCACTGCAAAGACCAATAATATGGACCACAGAGCTGAGAAACCTACGCATGACCATTTCCTCAAAACATCTGAAGACATATTTTTTGAATTTGTCAGATGGAAATAAACTAACCGACTACTATGTGTGGTTTATGACAACGATTGCTGACCCCTGGCTCCTAAAACATTGAAAAGACAGAAAACTCAAATGGCAGCCTCTTGGTTCTCAAAGGAACTAAATAAAGAAAGGAGAGTCCTACATAAAACTGAAAAAGCTGGCAGCAAAGCCCAACAACTGGAAACGTGTCTATTGACAGGCAGCTCAAGAAACAACACATTAGCACATATTTAGAGCAAAAGCTCAGGACACGACCAAATAACTAATCAAACAATTAATCATCCTAAGAAACTATTCAGTATTAAAAAGAATACCACATGTCCTTTACCTGCTCTGGTGCTAACCACTTCCAAAGATTTTCCTCTCCCTGCAACTCGGACAAAAGCTGCCAGAACCAGAATAACCTAAAGATCCTGGAGATCCTACAAACTTCTGCCCTATAACTAATATTCGCTTCCTTGCAAAGATACTGAAACGTCAATTAGCATTTCTATGCAGATGAGACTGAACTGGACCTAAAAATGTCCACCCAGTGATGTGGAGATTCTCTCTGAAGTCAATAAGATCTAGCCTGGACCACACACTTCAAGCTGAAACTTTCCCCTTAAAATCCGAATTTCTTCCACCACCAACAGCACTATCATTATACAAACCCAGCGTGGTATTACCACTCTTTATTATTGCCTTCCCCTGTCTGGATCTGCATCATGTTTGCTACTTCTTAATCTCTTTTGTAAAGTATAGTGATACTCTAAAGGTTCTGGTCTGCCCTATGCACAACTCTTAAATAACAAAACAAATAAGAGGGATATACATGTGACCTTTCTATGACCATATACCTTATGGCATAGATAGCTACCAGAGATTCACTAGGCTGACGCTCAGATTTCCTGCAGTGTTGTGGAACATTTCAGAACATGCAGAAATGAACTCAGTCATAAGCTAAAACAGCAGTGAAACTGAGATTCAACATTCATGACATTGCGTTGTGTGGAACAGAGAAATGCAAGACATTTGCATATTTTACATTCAACCTTAGTTCACCATCGCTCCAGGTTTGGGTTTGCTTTGTTTGTGAGATTGTGGTGTGAAAGTGCAACTTTGTACCAAGGAAGAAGTGTCGTTTTCAGTATTATGTCATTTCTTTTCATTCAGTACATTTCAGAGAATGATGTTTATAAAAAAACACTTGAAAGAGGAAAGGCAGATTTTGCTACCGGTACATAGCAAAGACAGTTGAATGGACATTTCCCCTCATAGCATTTATATGGAGCTGGTGAAGGCACTCATCAGAACCCACGTTGCAACACATGCTGAGCACAATGCCTGATTGGAAGCATTCAGAAGCTTTAGTATATGTTACTTCAAAACCTCATTAGCATGGAAAATAAAGGATTAGAAAGGTTACTCAGCTGAGGTGTAATACAATGTACCTACTAGAGAGAAGCAAAGGCTTTAACAGGGGCACACACATGTGAGTGAAAGACCCACTCCATATAAAAAAAGAGAAGACAAAGCTTTAAACTGTAAAGCTTCAATCTGTTTTCATGCCCAGCTCAAGTTGTTTGTGGATATAAAACGCAAGTATTAACAGCCTCACTCAACACCTCAAATTCCTGGACAGCCAGATGGCATATCTGCAAGAACTAATGTGTTACACAGCACCATTGAATGATGGAGTTTTGGGTGAGTAATGATGTTCCTTGTGAAAAATATTGTGGTGTACTAACTAGTTGCTCACATTCCCCTCCTGATCCCCAGTGTAATTTGTTTTTAAAGACAGGGGCGTGCATGGCTATTGCTAAATTGCCTGAGATTTTACTGAAGACATGATAAAAGAACTTATTGGAATTCTTAGACTTTGTGATTTCAGCTGTATTTTAACTGCCATGCTGTGGTTTGCCCAGTAAACAAGATGTAAACCAAAAAGGGTCATTTTACAGAGTGCCCAAATCTAAAACTTTTATTTGACCTTATTTCCCTTTTGATGTTCAGAAAATACATTTATGTGCCTATTGCCCCAGTTGTGATCTCTGGAGAAGTATGTTGGTAACTGAAACTTTCAATTTGGGAAAATCTGCTGCCAATAAGGGGAATACGTCTGTCCAACATCCTCACTAACACCCTTGAAACCAGAACTGTATCAGTATTCACAAACAGTTTGTATGGTCGCTGCCACCATACTGATATAACTCTATCACACAAAATGTGTGCATTGAGTGTAGTTTCAAGTTGGGAAACACAAGGGACACCCCAAAATCTTCGGGGAGGAAGGAAAACCAAATAGGTACTTCCTTTCTTGTTGGATGAAAAAACATAAACCAGAAACATTGATGTGACTTGTAAATGCACTAATCGGCTACACTTACTCTTGTTGATTTTACACTCATTCAACAGCTGCATAGGTATAGTATAAGGGGCATTTGTACTCTATCAGGGGCATAATTTACAGATGGTTGTGAGCAGCAAATGCTACCCATGTTTCTTTTTGAAAATCACCCAGACTGCTCTTCAATCCATGTGATTTATTTAATCTGATGTCTGCTATTAAGGGATTATGAAAGTCACCACTTCAAAGTTGAGTAGCTGGTGTTTTTGTCTATTATCAGTGACTGTTGATCAATATACTTGCAGCCTGGATTTTTCAGTAAGGTTGTATAAGAGAAAGGTGACGACCCCTCAGTGGGGGCAAAGGGCATGCGATACTAGACCTGCAATGACATTGTAGGTTGGGAGATGTGTGATGCTATTTCTGCTACACCATTTAGTCTGGTAAAATGGCCGCACTGGCCAATTTACAGAACTTCACAGATGTGTTCACCGATGCACCGAGTGAATGAGTCAAGTTCAGAGTAATGGCAGCATTTTAAGGTCTGCTTGACGTAAATAATATACAGAGAGTGTCTTCCCCTTTCTGCCATTTGCTTGTCTGGACAAATATGAAGGAAATGGGATTATCCCGTATTCCCCAGGGAACTGGGTTTACCATAACTGCTTGTTTGGGTTAGCCCCTCTATCCCTTGCTTTGAGAGTGTCTGTCAGATTTTTTGGGATCATCTCATAGTAGCATTTCTCTCCCACCTTTATGGTATTGGCGATTAGCTGTATTATTTTGCCTCTTTATTGATTGGTGAATTGGTGTTAGTGTGTGATATTGTGTTCTGCGAGTGTGTGAATGCGTCAACGAGTCAAGGAGTGGATGCTCCATTCATTCACTCATGTACTCAATCACTCATCTTTGTTTTGCTCGTGCATCCTGTCATTCACCCAATAACTTATTCTTGCATTCAAGCACTGTCCCCCACCACACACACACTGATCATAAATGAAGAGTGACTTGCAATTACATGTCAGACCTACTAACTTTATCAGTTCTTATGAGAACAACTGCAGCATTGTACAAGCGATGCTCTGAGATTAGATGCATTTGGCAGACTAGAGGAGATTGTAGACTTCCTTCCAGTCTGCTTGGGGTTTACACCGCGGAGGCTGATTCACCAAAATGTTAAGGGTAATGGAAGTGACTTCACACACCCTTTGATCCCTAATGCCATCAAAAGGCTAACCTATTGCCCCGTCATTTGTCACTCATCAGCCTCCTGTTTGCTACTGAGGTGGGTGGTGATAGACACAAAGTTGAAACATCAGAAAAATTTGACTCTAGGATACCTAATTACTTTTCCCCTTTTATTACCTTCAGGGTCTCTGGCAAATCCCTACAGATCTCTCTGGATTACACTAGAATCAGGCGTGTTTGAATTAGGGTCTGGTTAAGATCAAGACAGGCTGGGAACCAGTCTGGAATGGTTTGAAGTTTTGTTGGAAGGGAGACCCAGACAAGCGTAGTTCGCTGTAAATGCAGAGGAGAGACTGGACTTCAAATCAAATCAAATCAAAAATGACTTTATTCGGATGTTCAATTTTTAGGAACACCATAAAAGTTCATATCATACATTTTATACACTTTTCACAAATTTAAAAAATTTAAAAGGTTTAAAAATATAATTGGACTTCATTCTTTTCACTCATTGACTTTCTTCTCTTCCCACTTTCTTCTAGTGAGCCATCTTCAGCAGCACACCACGATCCTGCCCTGTTCGAAAGGAACGACTCAGAGGAGAACGTGACAGTCATTTCCGAGAGCATGTCGGTGACTTCCTCGGATGAGGAGAAGCTGCTGCTACTGAACAAGAACACAGAGCTCCGAAGAATCAACAAAGAGGTGAGTGCCTTCCACTCTGCTGCCAGAGGCATGAGGCTAGTGTGCTGTCCTATACTCACCTCTGCTAGCCAGCACCCCTAGTCCACTACGCTCTGACAAGTCGCCATAATCATGGGCATTGCAACCTTGTTTTTGTGGCCATTCTTGAATTATTCCTTGCAAACAGACCAAGATATTTAATTAGAAGAAGAAACTAATAGAAGATGCAACAAGATAAAGCAATCAGCCAAAATAACTAGGGGAGACTCAGCAGGTCATAGACATGGCTCTGTACCTCCTACTCCAATTCACAAACTGCCCATTTCCTAAATGTTCAGCAACCTGTGACAATGGCAACTTCACAGTCTCTTCATAGCGGCAAGTAGAAACAAACTACACACATGTGAAATGGTGTGAAGAATGTGTTGTCCAATGATGTGATGATATCTGCATACTCTGGAACCCCACTACCCCACAGTATCAATCCACACACACGTCCGCACAGGAGAAATACACACCCTGGTTCAAGTGCACCTCCACTTTGATGTGTAGAACAGATGTGAGAATAGGAACCTATCAATAACTTGTGAGCCACCTCACCAGCAGGCAAACAGGCCATACACCGGGATAACATGTTTGTCAACCCTACCGATTTAGGACATAGCTACTGCTTTTTGGCAAAGATACAGCCTACAGTTTCTTATGAGTCATTCTAGTTGCTACTTTAGGGATTGAAGCTCTTATGAGTTGAACCTCAGCTCCCTGAGGAGGAAGCAGTGTAGTGTTATGACATGCATGCCTTGCATACATTCCTTCTGAGTCAGAAACCACAGGAGCCTTTCTTCTGAACCAGATGCCACAGCATGTCATCATCACTCCAAGGCTCAGGTGAAGACATTTCAAGTGGTGTAACATTATGTTTGTTGTTGGTTTTCTAACCATGAAACCCCTTCCTGCTGCAGTTATGACATAGGGGAAGGGTCTGTGGGTGACAAATGCCCGAATAAGAAGATCCTCCAGTGTAATCTGAAAGTAGACACCAGTACAAGGTTTCCATCTAATGCAAGCCAAGCACAAAAGGTCTGATTCACAAAGGTAAAATTACACTTTTGTGTAAGTTAATGATTTTTTGCAATTCACATAGCAATTTCACGAGTAGTATCTTTGTTGTCCCTTATCCCCCATTTTGCCTGCTGCTAATAGGCAACCAGACTACATGCCTCACAGAAGTAAGAACAGTGTGGAGTAGTTGTTATGTACAGTCCACTGGGGATCAGGTGGTTCGAGGGGTGACCACGCAAGGCCAATGGTGTTCTCCTACACAATAACACTGCGCAATGCTTCCAAGTATTCTACTGTACGACGGCCTATCTTTTTATGTGCAGAGTTTCCACCAGAAGGGTGTACACTACTCAGTACTAATGACACTACTCTCTAAGGGCCATATGTATCAAGCCAAATTGAATTCGCAAACGGCAACATTCGCAGAATTTCGGCGTTTGCGAATGCAATTTGGACTAATGGTATGCATCAAGCAAATCTGCTTGAAAAATAAGGAATCGCAAAATAGCGATTCCTTATCTTGCGATTGCATTTAAGGAATCGCAAATTTTGCGATTCCTTAAATGCAATGTAAGAAGCCAAAAAAAGTAGCAAATTGGCCTTAAGGAATCGCAAATTACCACCAACTGCTAGTTGGTGGTAAGTTGCGAATTCCTTTCAAAATGCATATTTTTTCAATTTTCTAAGTGCCATGTGACGCACAAACATGCCCTTAGGGCATGTATGTGAGCCACATGTGCACCCATGCCGAAAACAGGGGTGCAACAGGGTGTCCTTTGGACACCCCTGCACCCTTGAAAATATTCACAATTTGCGATTAGCTAATTGCGAATCGCAAATTTCCCCTTCATTCCTATGGGCCTCCTGGCCCATAGAAATGAATGGGAAATTATTCCTTAATTGCGATTAGCAATTTGCTAATCGCAATTAAGGAATTTTAAGAAATTGCTAAAAAGAAGCTAATTTCTACATACATACCATTTTGCGATTTCTAAATAGCGATTCCTTAAAAATCGCTATTTTGGAATCGCAAAACGGAATGTTGATACATATGGCCCAATATTTCACTGTGAATTGCAAAAAATCGTAAACTGACACAAAAGTGTAACTTTACCCTTGTGAATCAGGTCCAAAGTTCTGAAAAGGCAGACTGAGATCAGACATTGGTTTTACCAGAATGAGAACCGAACAATAACAAACACAGCCTTGCTATCGCCAGGCTGGCCTCACATGGCTAAAGGCACAACAGAGCTGCCAGGGCACACCTAGGCACAGCGGAGGCACTGAGCCTTTACGCATGACACAGTTGTTAATTCACAAAAGCCTGAATTTATATGTCGGTTGCTAGGGGTGTTATGTGTATACATGAGCCAGCGTTGCAGCCAGCTCACATGACGTACTACAACACCTGATGATACACAACAAAGCTGGAGACAGCACAATACCATTTCTGCAACCTGAACTCATCCTCCCCGCCATATTAATGATAGTGAACACAAAGCTTAAATTAGTGCAAATAGATAAATGCATTGCAAAAATGCAAGATATGTGTAGGCAGAGTAACAATTTTTCGGAAATTATTTATTTTGGGGTAGATAAAAGTAAATTGAACATTATTTATGAATTTGTAAATTTCCTAATTCTGAAATGTGTATTATATGCAATTCGTTACATTAAGCACATTTTCTGTTTGAAAACAGTTGTATTTTTGATATTTTTCTGAATTCAAAAGAGCGGGGTGTCCAAGTGCATACCTGCCTTCCAGTGTTTCACCACAAAATTCTTCAATTTCATCAGTGTGCGTGCTGCCCGGTTTACCGTGGTCTGCCCAAGTACCACGTTGTGAATACTTAATCAAAGGTCGGAGCAGCATGACACCCCTATACCGGACGCACAGCAATGCCAGAATCATAACAGAATTTCAACAAATTTATCAATTTTCAACGAGTTTTATTCCTTGTATTCCAAAGTTTTTATGCTGTTTCTTTTCATTTCATCATGTCACATAACAGATGCGGTGTATTTAATTAGAGATTGTGTTGAGGCAGTTAGAGGCTGGAGACCAGAGATCTGGCAGTGTCTGTTGGTGGTTCTCGTTACGGAATAAACTTCTCTGCAAAATCACTCTGGGGCATATTACCAACAACTAGCGATAATTATCGCTATGTTGGCGTAGCGGCAATAATTTTATCGCCGTGTTGCGCCGATTTTTATCGCTTAGGAGCCTTGCTATTATCAAGGTTTATCTCCTAAGAGATAAAAATCGGCGGAAATGCATGAATATCGCTGTAAAGTCAGCGATATTCATGCATTACCGAGCTAATGCTCTTAGCCATGTTATCCACCTCCCATTGGATAACATGGCTAAAAACTGCTCAGGGCAGGTGTTAGCTTTTGGAGATATTCGCGCTTAGCGCGAATATCTCCGAAAGTTGGTAATAGGAGATAGCGATGTTAGCGACTGTTTCCAGTCGCTAACATCTTGGCACGCCCACTTTGCATGTCATTAGTGATAAATATCACTGACATGCAAAGCGGAGCCCAAGATGGTCGCTATCTCCTACTAGCTGTCGCTAACTAGTGTTAGCGACATCTAGGTAATAGGGAGAAACTTTTATCTCCGCTTTCTTGGCTTTTAAAGCCAAAAAAGTGGAGATAAATCCCTTGATGTTTGTCTTTACAACACAAGACATATCTTCAGTGTCTCGTCATAACGGTTCTGTGTCTAACTGTAACGGCGAATGGATATGCTTGGCAGTATCTCTGTGTAACCAACTCTGTACATTGAGATTTCTAAAAATTAAACACACTCCAAAAAAGAGTATCTTACATGCAGATCCATTAGCACTTTCTCCTAAGACTTGAATGACTACCTCAATATTCATCACTCTACACTTTCTTGTGGAAGGTAAGTTAAAGGGCCAGATGTACTAAGGGATTTAGCTGTAATAAACCCTGCAAATAGGTAAATTACAACGTTTACGATTTCTCAATCAATTTTTATTTTCCTCATTAATAAGCATGCGGTGGGTCAATTTGCGACCCACTAGGAATTGCTAATGAAGCTCAAAAAAGTTTCACACATTAGGAATACCGATTTCCTAATTGCGATTCAGAAAGAACGCAATTAGGATATCGGTATTCCTAATTTGAGTACATCTTGCCCCTAGTTCACACAAAAGAGTAAACAGAAAACAGAGGATAAAGGCCAAGGGGTTCAGAGGACAAGCAGCACAGTGGAAATGAGAAGGGTAAAAATTAAAACCAGTAAAGGATTGTAAATGGCAGGTGATGAATAACGGAAGAGAAGTAAGCTGAATCAACTGGGGGATGTTACTAGGCACCGATCCGCTGCCCTCTCTGGCCTTTTATAGTAATTTACCCATCAGTCAACAGAAATTCTGACCATATACTAGAAGTGAGAAATAGCCGAGCTTCCATATTGTCATCCTACATACTTCCCAAGCCTTACCTCTTCCGATCTTATATTAGGGTCTAAACCCTGCATGCCTGGCTAAAGTTACTGAAATTCGTGGCATAACCTCAATAAAAGGTAACCACCCTACGTCTTAGATGGTTTCAAATAGTGTTCAAGAAATAGTTTATTTACATCTACAGCATGACTTTATGAATAATCATTTTGTATTGCCAAAGTTCACCTGGGCAAATCCATAGGAAGCAATAGGTCTTGGCAAAGAAATTAGAAACCCTAATAGTAATACCCTGGTGTCTTCAACATTGTTTCATGATTGCCAAATCGCTGCCATCTCTCCAAAACACTTTCACTGTCTAAAGGAGGGTAGCATATTCTCCACAAGCATTCATTCTCATTCCACACAGCACTGAATTTCCATTACGAATGCCAGGCTTCCCCCCCTGAAAGAAACTTAGCGCCATCAGATCTGAAGTATCACTCTCCCGCACTCGAGCCACACCAAGCCGTGAGCAGTGTCCCCAGCCCCTGATCCTGACTGGGGCCCAATGCCGTCTGCTGCTCTGAGGGATAAAATGTTATCCTTCTAATACTACCTTTGACCTTAAGGTTAGGGGGGCAGATTTACAACCCCCCTGCGCCACCAGTACGTCACTTTTTGTGACGTACTGGTGGCGTATTTCACTGCTCCATATTTACAAGGAGAGGAAAAGCCACCCTGCGTGACATTTTGTTTGTCCTGGTAAATATGGCCCCTTCACACGCAGCACTTAGCATGGAAGGGGCTTTCCATGGGTGTTGCTGTGGGTGTTCCCACGCAACACCCATGGAACGAGACACATTTCCAGATTTACGAGGACTCATAATTCTGGAAATACGTGTCAATGCTACGCCTCCCCAGGGGAGGCGTAACGAGGTGCAACGAGGAGAAATGTTTTCATTTCTCCTCATTTTTTCCTGTTTCAAAGCGTGCTGCATTCTACAGCACGCATTGAAAGAGGAAAATGCCTGTAGTGATTCTTTTTGTGCGGAAGGTGCCCCTTCCTGCAGGAAAGCAATCTCCCCATGACGCACATATGCTTGCACCATGGTGCGGCGCATGGCTGCAGTCTGTGTGGCAGTGCAGGGGACAGCATAGGAATGCAACATATTATTGTAAATATGCCGCTTTCCTATGCTCTGGAAATGGCACCGCGTGGTGCAGCCAAAGGGTTTC
Source organism: Lissotriton helveticus (assembly GCF_964261635.1). Lineage (NCBI taxonomy): Eukaryota > Metazoa > Chordata > Amphibia > Caudata > Salamandridae > Lissotriton > Lissotriton helveticus. The sequence continues at coordinate 1,099,635,624 of NC_136071.1, read as the reverse complement.
ATTGCCGTGCTGCGGCACTTCCTTGTAGATCTGCCCCAAGAGAAGGAATAGCCATAATAGTTACCAGTAACCTTAACAGCCATGTTTTTAGATCTGACACAGCCTGAGCATTTGTCATTGAGCGAAAAAAAACTCAAGAGTGGGGATTTTGGTCAGCCCCCTTTAGCCATGGGTTTGTTTGTTATCTGTCATTCACATTTTCAATCAGCTGAGAGCAAAGACAGGTGAACAGTGCCTGTCCATCACCAAGGTCAAACCTCCCCTGGTTCTCACCATTAAGACACTGCTCACGGAGAGGACTGAATAAGGCTTGTACTCACACATTTGGGATAGCACAGCACCCGCTCCTACATCCAAGGTGCGTTTTTAGGTCTTGCTTAAGGCAACGCGTGCATGAGACATATTGTTAGCTTACAATGGAGTAGACCCCACCCATTGCTTACCATTGGTTGGCTTTCTTGTCACTCTAATTCTCTTCCTTATTATTTTTAGCTGTGTGGGCTTTCCTTCATGGTCTTGTGTTTGTCCCTTGCCTGGAGCAACGATGCAGTACTATGTCCTTCCACTGATCACTTTTTCAGACTTTACTTTTGTTTTTGTAAGAGCTCTACAACAGAGTGCGTGTTTTTCCGCAGTATCCTTTGTGTGCTCTGTGCTCTTCTCGCTTTTTCGTGTGCTTCTCCTTCATTGCCCCTGCATTGCTTTCTCGCACATCACGTACTTTCACCCATTTTATACCCCCAATCCCCATGTTGCTTCCATCCGTTGCCCCCATAATGCATCTGCTCCCACCGTAACCCTGTGCTTTTACATGCACATTAAAATCCCACCACCCAACGTGAACCCCGATGTTGCTTCTGCCCCTCGTCTCTTATATTGCTTCTGGCACCCACCCTTGCCACCAGTGTTGTTCTTTCTACTTTCAAAAGAAAGAAAGCTTTCAGTCCTTTTTTTCTTTTTAGTTAATGATCCAAATACCAGATTAATATCTAAAAAAGGTGCAAGCTTGCATCATGCGAACACCTACAAATTGACGTTGCTGGCTGCTTCAAAAGCTGTTTATACATTCTTTAGGCCTGCAGCCCACCATCAAGGATGTGGCGCCAACAGATTTCCAGGGCGAGACCTACTGGCTTTGCCAGTACTTGTTTAACAATATAGTCTGCCTCAAAATCTATACAAGTGAGGGAAGGGCAAAAAAAACCAGGGCAATATTTTTGAATCATTTTAAATGTTTTATTCAGAATGTCAAGAAAGGAAACAAGATATACAATAATATCAAGTAGGATACATTTGTAAAAACTTTAAATCATGAAGCATTGTCTTTTTCAAAATTATAATTCTGGTTTGAATCAAAAACTTACAATGCAGTAAACCATTTTAAAAGCTCTTGACTATACAAGTTAAAAGTACAGAAAGAAGGAGAGAGAGACTGAGCGGAGTCCCTATCTATGAAATGTACATGGAGCAACATATTTATTATGGTGGGAAAAAAACAATGGACTGGAATGTAGCACAAGTAAGTAAACAGTGGCTGAGATTAATTTAAGCATTCCATACATCACTTTTATGTATTTCTCAGAGTAATAGATACTCCCAGAGGTTGGTCCTGTGCTCACTGTGCCACTGGAACCATTCTGCACCCTATTGATAAGGCTCAAAATGGTGACACAAACTGGTCTGGGCTTGCTTGTGTTACGGCTCAGAGGTGTAGGAGCTTGACGATCCCTATTGGAGCAGGACCAAGATTTGTTTGCATATGGTGTGTTCCTTTTGAGGTGGCATGGTGGGCAAAAACCCAATAGGCTGGATTGCGGCCCCTGAGTAGTTACCCGTGGCTGAGAATAATTCAAGCATTCCTTCCATCACTGCTTTGTGTTCCTCAGAGATAGACCTACAAAAGTATTGTGGCCTAATTATTCAGAACGAGCGTGCCGCCATGGTTAGGGGAGAGGAGTTGGCCTAACGGCTAGGGCGGTCGACCTAACATCTTGGGAATTGGGATCGAGTCTCGGCAATGACGCTGAACATCCTGTGATTCTGGGCAAATCACGTAATCTCCTCGTGCCTAAAAAAAATGAATATGGCCTCATGTAGCGCAACTGGTGCTATGTAAAGCGCTCTGATACCCGATACCTTCGGATCAAGTTTGCGCTATATAAAACTCTGCCCATTTTTTTTTAAATGGTTAATATATTCTTAACTCCTAAACCCATATATCTTGAAGATTTATATATCGTCAAAGTATATGTATGTGGAACTAAGAATAGTAAGTCCATACCTACCTGTATACTAACTCTCACAAACGTTTGGTAGTGAGAGTTTGACCACAATATTTTTATAGGACATTACTTTGATGGCATGTCCCAGTAGTATTCCACCCTGCATAGCCTTCCCAAGTGCTCTGTGTCTCATATGCACATTGATCATAGGCTGGGATAGTCATCACGCAACACTACTACTACCACTACTAAAGAACTCACCTCATGTAGTAGTTCATGACTATTACTAATGCTGGAAAAAACTATTATGACTACTTATTCTGTTATTATTACTAGTGGTATCACTACTATTTGGTGTAGTGTTAATGGAGCTAATACATCTACAGCTAAAAGCCTCAATTACGCGTTAGATGGTAAAAAATGCCAAACTTCCATCCTTGTTAAATTTTGATTCCACATGGTTCATAATTTAGCATATGCAATGAATATAACCATGCACAACTAAGTGAATTATGCACTGTACAAGCACTGATAGAAAGAATATTTGCTGGAAGAGCTCCAGGACCAGCCACCCTCGGCTGACATTTTAAAAGGATGTGAAAACCCATCTACTCATTCTCGCTTTCGCTTCTTCATCGGATCTTGTCCTCTCTTTCTGTCTTTCACATCCTGTGGTTATTTGTGACAAACAGCCTGATTCATCAAGCTAAATTGCACTTGCATAGGGCAAGATTCTCAGAATCTTGCCTTTTGCGAGTGCAATTTTTGCATTTGGGATTCATCATCCCAAATGCAAAATTCGCTATTAAAGAATTCGCACATTTGCGAGGAATTGCATTTAAGGAATCTCTATTTGAGATTCCTTAAATGCAATTCATGAATCATTTTAAAATTGCGAAATTGCAAATTTGAGCCGCACTTTACCGAGAGGTCAGACCTTGTGGTAAATAGCAAAAACTTAGAAAAATGCATTTAAATGCATTTTTCTAAGTTGCATGTTACACACACACATGTCCTTTGGACATGTGTGTGCGCAACACCAATGTAGATTACATTTCAGGGGTGCTACAGGGTGTCCTTTGGACACCCCTGCACCCTTGAAATCGCATCCTTATTTGCGATTAGCTAATTGCTGATCGCAAATAAGGAATAACTCCCCATTCATTCCTACTTATTTGCGATAGGCAATTTGCTAATCGCAAATAAGGAACATGTAGGAATCGCAATATTTTTTGCAATTCCTACATGAATCCCGTTTTGCAAGTCCTTAATAGCGATTCCTTATGAATCGCTATTAGGGGCTCGCAAAACGGGAGAATGATGAATCAGGCTGTAAGCTCCTAGAAGTCCCCTTAGGAATCACCATCGAGTGATTCTGTCCCAGAGTCAAGTCACATTAAATGCTGGGAATTCACACAACTAGGAATGTAACATATGCTTGGGACACATTTCATTCTAATGGGTCCACTGCCCTAGACTGCAAGGCCCTGCTTGCCATGCGGGACAGCAGACTTCTATAGTGTAATAGTGTTGATTAAAAGATGAGACAGAGGTAGCCACAGGATTTCTGACAACCCAGCACCACTTCTGGGACAGGAAGTGCTGTGGGGAGGGTGTGAGAAAGGGGTGGACCTGGTTTCAGGGGAGAAACAGGCATTGTAAGAGCAAAATGTATTGTAATTATTTCAGCAACTGCGAATAAAGACTGAAAAATTACCCGGGCCGTAAAACAGAAAGTGCCCTATGGGCACAATGGGCATGTGCACCCGCTTTGTGTGCCCCAGAGGCACTTTGGTATTACAGAAGGGGCTTCAGACGCTTGTGCAGCTCCTTCTGAAATGTTGATAGCGCTGGCGCTATCTTCAGAGGGTGTTCCGCTTGCAAATGAGGATATCAGTTTGCCTCTGCGCCCGTGCTGTACAACAATCACGGACGCAGAAACAAATAGACCCCTAGAAGGTGCACTTTAAGTGCACCACAAAAATATGGCGTACTTTCAGTGTGCCCCTGAGGGCAGTTCTCTGGAGGTTGAAAGGGGGTCTCATGTGTAGTGTCCTGCTAGGACACAGTCTAGTTGTTCTGTGTGTAACCCTACACTAAACACCCACCCACCACAGACGTCACTGGGTCAGGTGACGCTGGTAATAAAAGAGCCAGAGCGCACGTGCTCGTGGCCAGATCTGCGATCCCCTAACTGGTGTCCGTGTGTCATGATTCCTTACACCATGTGGGCCTAGGGCCCAACACCACATTGGCGACGAGGCGGTAACGCAATGCCATGCGTGCCAGCTGCATGCGAAACATTGTGGGGAAAGATGAGGGAGCTGAGAGGCGACATCGCGCCCCCCCTCCCCCACAGGATCGGCGCCGGCCGCCGAGAGGCCCGCGGGGCGTGTGCTCTGCCCCGGGCCTAAGGCTCCGCACCTCTCTGACCTGCTGCAAGCCGCCCTGCCGTGGCGGTGCCCCCGAGGAGAAGATCGGACCGACCGGAGCCCACCCGCGTCGGCCGCGACTGAGCCCCTGCCTGGGGTGAAGAGGGAGCCGTGCAGAGCCCACCTGCATCGGCCGCCACCGAGCCAGGACTGGTAGCCGAACGCTACAACCTCCGCGGAGCCTACCCGCGTGAAGGAAGCCAGCCAGCCGAAGGTGAGCGGAGGGGGCCGCGCCAGCCTAGAGCGACCCCCGTGACCTTATCTTAAGCGGTGCCCACCCGCATGGCCGTGGCGCCCTGCCGAGCGCCGACAATAAACTGTGCAAATAAGCAAGGCCAGCGGAGCCCACCCGCGGCCTGCGTACAGCGCTTCCCCCGCCGCGTGTGTGAAGTGCGGCGGAGGGGTGAACAAAACTGCACCGAAGAGCGCCCGCAGCGTGTGGAGAGCTGCAGGGCGCCGATTAATTAAAGCGGAGCCCACCCGCTGTAGCAGGAACAGTCTCTATGGGTCATCGTGGCTGCTTGCAAGTACCCCCAAGCCAGCGAGAGCCTACCTCGCTGCACCCGGTCCGAGCCCGCACTAACTTTCCCCGCCGGCCGCGCAGTGTGAGAACAGTGAAACTGCGGCGGCCGGGTGAGGGAGCCTCACGGTAAACGAGCCTGCAGCGTGAGGAAAGCTGCGGGGCTCTGAGTAGTGAAAGCGGAGCCCACCCGCGATTACACTGTGCCGACTTGTTTTGCACCACCACCAAGAGGGGAATAGAATACAAACCCTCACCCCCGCAGCGTGTGAACTGCTGAAGGCTGCTGCGGTGGGGGTGAGGAAAACAAAAAGGAGAGAGAACAGCGAGTGGCTCCCAGACACATGCCAGCCACCCCCTACGAGGCCGATCAGGGTGACTCCTCCCCCGCAGCCCGTGAACACTTTTGCCTGCTGCGAGGGGCAGGGACCAGGGAAAAGTGACTGCCAACAGTGCCCTTCACCTCACAGAAATGCTTTCCCCCCGGGTGCCATTGCAAAGGAAATGCCTGTGCCGGCCCGCCTCCTGAAAATTAAGTAATAAGAAAAAAAAGACCTACCTGTCGTCCACGCAGCCCAGCACTGGCAGCTCAGCTCCATCTGCAACAAAATCCGAACGAAGCCCCAGAGCAACACACAAATACGCAGACTACCAACAGGATCTATGCAGCACTGCCATCTAGTGGCACTTTTGAGCAACTGCACCCCACAATAAAGAAACGTACCACAGAACGAGTATGGACTAAAGCAGCATTCAGGGACAATCAGGCAGAGACAGTCCCAGGTTACTGTGACCCACTAAAAGAAAAGAAAAACAAGCATTGCACAAACCCACAATGGGTCAACAGCAGCAAGGGGCAACAGACTGAGTAACGCCCCGAGGAACCAAGCAGCAAGTAAATGCGCAACGCAACCACAACTAGAATCTACTACCACGCAGCAAGTAAGTGCGCAACCACGCAGAAGACACCCACACACACCAGCAAAGGGTCTGCAGATGCCACTTCCAGCGCGACGTGGGAAAGAGGCACGAACGCCTCACTAAGCATCCAAGCACTGACAGAACGTCTGGAGGAAACGACTGCCAAGCACTGGGAGAACGTCCAGGGAAACGACTGCCGAGAGCAAACGACGGAGAGAGCAGCGACGCCTTGTGGCCACAGGTGTTCACCGCAGCATCAACCACTCCCGCCAACGGTCCAAAGCAGCAAGTCCCTGACAACAGCCAAAACAGCAAGTACCCAACGACTCGCAACAAGCATCCAAGAATTCCACACCGGCACGACAGGACTGCGCAGCACTGCGCCGGAACGTGCCAGGAATCAAGAGCGCCAAAGTGACGCCACACAGCAACACGCCAATGCCACGGGACAGCACACAAAGGTCCCCAACAGAGACAGCCATGTCTCGCAGCAACCGGAGCGCCATCGTCAGCACGCATGGCAGCATGCACCAGAGTTGCACCAGGAGCGGTGACGTAACCCTCCTCCGCGCAGACAAAGCGCGCCAACGCCAAAACACTGTGACGGTGAATAGCGACCACAAAGAAAATAGCACAGCATGACAACTCATGCCCAAGATGAAAACCGACCACCCAGTCTGGTCACCAAGGAAAGGAAAGCAACAACAGAGAAGATACGACGCCAGGTCTAGTCACCAAGCCAAGTGAAGACAGTGTCCTACCACATGGACAAGACCACGGAGACGACATGTAGAGGGCCCGCTACATGGAGAATCCTGGTTAGCATGAGAAAGCAAGAAAGAAGACCGGACCGCGTCGAGGAAGAGAACGAAGAGGAAGAACGGAGTAACACAACATCACTCCACAGAGGAGGAGAACCACAGCACACAGGAACATCGGTGCTGTCCAAGGAGCATCGCAACATCCGTGTGGATCCCAGTAATCCCTACAACCTGCATTCGAGGAGACCAACCACTGAAGAACTGCATGGGTGCCCCGTGAACCTGAAGCTTACCGAAGCAGAGCATACCCGAGCACTAGACAATCCACCCTTGTGGACTACACAAGACTCGACTGTGGCCATGTCCGAAGTTCGGCAGCGACCCGTACAGCCCACGCGATCAAGTGGCGGTCCAGGGGACAAGGGCCTCGGCCGCATATCCTGTGAGAGAGGAATCCGGATGGGAGAGGTGCAGCAGCGGCAGCTCCACGACAGGCAACAGGAAGCATGAAGGCCCCAGGTAATCACCTGGCACCGAGAAACGGTCTGTTGAAGACACTGAACCCATGTCCTAACGGCAAGACCATCCTGGCGGATGACATCAACACCCCCGAGGACATCATGAGAGACTTGGCGGTGAGTCCGTTGGCAGTTCGGCAGCGACGCCTTTGCGCGGCTCATGCGAAGCCCGCACGGTCCACCCGGTCCCATCGTGTCCGGCAAGAGGGTCCTCCCAGCGTCTCTGGTGAGAGAAGAGTCCAAGCAGGAGAGGCCAGTCTTCAAGGCTCCCGTGAGAGAGGAGTCTGGCAAGGAAGGCAAGTCGGAAGTTTACTTGGCCGGACGGAGATGTGAAGGCATCAAGATCAGCAAATCCAAATAAAGACCCCTCGTGACATAGTCGTCTCCTACAACCAACAAGCGTTGTCATCCACTGGACTTGGAACACCTGCGAAACCCCTCAAGGGTCACACCCATTCTGCTCCCAATGCTCCAAGTGGTGAACACTGTATATAAGCGTCAACACAGCAAGACACGGATGATCTGAAGTACACCGCCGAGGTGAAGCTCATCTGACTGACTTTGTAGTTTTGGAACTTTCAACATTCTCCCAGCTGATCGCCTGAAGAAGATCTGTTGGAGCTATCAAATGTTATTGTTCTGTTTTTCTTGCAGGTCGGACATTCGCTTTTCCTTTCATTAAAGTATGGGAGGAATGTAGTGTCCTGCTAGGACACAGTCTAGTTGTTCTGTGTGTAACCCTACACTAAACACCCACCCACCACAGACGTCACTGGGTCAGGTGACGCTGGTAATAAAAGAGCCAGAGCGCATGTGCTCGTGGCCAGATCTGCGATCCCCTAACTGGTGTCCGTGTGTCATGATTCCTTACACCATGTGGGCCTAGGGCCCAACACCACATCATGGACCCCACCAGACATCCTACGAATGTGGGTGCAGTCAACCACTGCAGGTGCCTGGAAGGGATCTCTCGCTTTTTGTTAAAGTGCAAGTGGGCTGCTTTGTACACAGAGAAACATGGAGAGGCTTTGAAGCAGCCGCTAGTATTTCACTGATCCCAGGGCAGGGCATGTTTGTGGCTGCCCTGGGGGCACTGCATTTATCATAATAGGGCGCACTGTCCCTGTCTGCCCCCCTGTGCATCTGTTTAAAGGTGGGCTGTGGCTGAAGCAGGGAAAGTGCGCCTTATTTGTGATACGCTACTGGTCACATCCTTCTTCTTGGACCTTTCCCAACACAATGAGGATTTATTTTATTCTGACTCGCCTACAAGCACGTTTCAGAAGTATTTATGTTGCGTTGCATCTTAATGCAGTGTAGCATTTGCATGCTGCTTCACACCCTGCCACAGCCTAAAGCAATTTACGGATACTCAAGTAAGTGGCAACTCCGTCTCTTGAGCACGGTAGGTATCGTGTGGGTTTATGGGGTAGTCTATGTGAAAAATGTGTGAAATCTGAGGTTTGGAGGTGTGTACAATTGTATTGCACCTGGCTTCTTGCAGGGCCAGTGCTTAATTTGTAAAAAAAAAAAACAACATAAGTGCCAGGATTCTCGCCTGGAGGCCACTGCAGCTTGCACCATGCATTGCCCCTGCCAGCGCTGTCAATGATAGTAACAACCCAACAACTAACCTTCACACTCCTACAAGTGAGACAATTCAGACTATGCTGGGCTCCAAAAGCTATAGGAGTGGCTTGGGTGGCAGGTAATAATCATTTTTTATATACATTGAATTAACTGTTGTGGTAATTTCTAAATTAGCCAGACACTGCCACCTTGTGGCAGACAGTCACAAGCGCCGGTGTAGACAATTAAGTGTCTGTGCCAAGCACCAGAAATCACCAGCTCAAATTAAGCACTGGTTGCAGCTCGTATGCCTGAAGGTGATGCATTTTTTTATTATTACCATTCACCCCATGACTGTAACTTTATTATTGCATCAAGGTATTACCAATGGATTGAACACCCAGCTCAAAACTGTGCATACATGAAAGGAAAAGCAATAGGAATCCAACAGACACTAGTGACATTTATAAATGAGCTACGCCTCAAAACAGTACACTTTTTGGCAGCCTTTCCTATCCAAGGTGCGTGGTTTTCTTCACTCCCACTTTGTTGTTGTGATGGTCTAACATATTAAAGCACCAGGCACTTTATTTTGTTTTACACTCCTCAGAGAAGGCAATTACTTCGACCATTACTATTAGCAGAGAAAATTAGGAATCACGAGACAGTGTTGGCTTATTTGTTTTCCCTAGACAGTACTCATATTATATATGCAGTTTTAAATGACGTTTTAACTATACTTAGGATACGTAGCAAATAATAAACATGCATCATGTTCATTTTCTTTTTTTAATGAAATAATATGTATTTATTTATGACTTATATATGCAAATGGAAGTAAATGAACTACCTTTTGCACACTTTTATGGCTCAAATAGAGCCGAATAAAGTATTTTTGACGATGATGATGATAAAATGAGCACCTATTGAATGCAGTAGGTTAAAGGAGGTGCGTCCAGTAACATTCTGTAATGAGCCATATATTTCACCTCATGCTCCATGCCATCTTTAAGGGTTGTATGACGTTAAAACGCATACTTTTACAACGCATACCTTTACAACGCATTTTTTACAACCCAACATCCATTACAACGCATTCCATTACAACGCATGCCATTTCAACGAATTTTTAAAAACTACCTTTACAACACATTCCATTACAACGCATACTACCTTTACAACGCATACCATTACAACGCATAACATTACATTGCATGTATGGTAAGTATTGGATAGTGTAGGGGTAAAAATTACTATTCGAACTCCAGTGGGTGCAACAGTAGGGTAAGTGTTGGATAGTGTAGGGGTAAAAATTACTATTCTAACTCCAGGGTGCAACAGTAGGGTAAGTGTTGGATAGTGTAGGGGTACAAATTACTATTCTAACTCCAGGGGGTGCACCAGTAGGGTAAGTGTTGGATGGTAATGGTATGCGTTGTAATGGTATGCGTTGTAAGGACTGCCTTGTAATGACATGTGTTGTAGTGGTATGCGTTGTAGTGTCATGCGTTGTAATGGTTGTGTTGTAAAGGCATGCAATGTAATGGATGTTGCGTTGTAAAAGTTTCTTTGTAATGGTAGTGCGTTGTAAAAGTTGCGTTGTAAAGGTTGTTTCCCTCTTTAAGTAAACTTTAAGGTAACTGCATCATTGTGCTGCATTTTTATGTTGTTTGTGCCAACTTTTCCAAGATATACCTGCTGCATTGGTTTCAATTGTACTTAGAATATTGCTTATCATAAACATCATCAACAAGAGCATATCTTTCCGTCAGTGACTGCCATCTCACTCTTGTTCTCTACCAGCTCATGAAGCTAAACCAGGACTGGGATCAGATTTACCGCAGCTCCACCACTGGTTTGCAGCAGACGGTGGCTTGTCTCCAGCAGGAAGTGGTAGCTCTCAAACAGCACGTTGAGCGACTTGCTATGAAGCTGGACCATGAACAGGTGTGTACAAGAAGCAACTTAGTTACAGATATACATCCTTCCAAAGTATTTTGGGGCATAATAGCAAGAACCTCGTTGAAATTATCGCCGTTTTAGCGACAGGAAACTGCCGCTAAAACGGCGATAATGGGCTTGCTAATATGCATTATAGAATTCCAATAGAAGCCCAGGTTAGATGTGCAGGACATCTAACCTGGGCTTCTATTGGAATTCTATAACGCGTATTAGCAAGACCATTATCGCCGTTTTAGCGGCAGTTTCCTGCTGCTAAAATGGCGATAATTTCAACGAGGTTCTTGCTAATATGCCCCTTTGTTTCCATTTTTAGGTCTCGCTTGAAAGCATGCGTCTCCAAGACATATTGCTGCCAATTGTTCCAAATGAACATAGCGGTGGCTATGGCTCCACCCAGAGGAGAATGACTCTCCAGACTCATGCTATTGGCTGTTTGGTGTATCATTTCACCTTCCAGGAGGTGCTTCCATTGCAATGCATGAGCAACTATTTTGCATATGAAAAGCACACTGTTTGTCTTCTATATGCATTCAGCAATGTTTTTTCTACTTTATTCCAGCACTGACAAAGCCAGTAGGGCAGGCGTAAATGCAGTAAAGAGTATCTGTGCATTCAACACATGTAAACAACATTTGTGGATATCTTTCTTTACGCACATTGACACATTAAAGCTATACCTATTGGCTTTACCAATGCTTGTTATGAAACAACTAGTAAATCTAGTGCAGTTGTATTTATTCAGAACTCCTTTTCAAGGCCATGGTCATCAACATTAAGATGCCTTTAGGCATGAAGCCGCCGCAGCTCAACACAAATGACCATAGTATGATGAGGAAGCCGCCCAGCTTTCTGTTTTTACTGATTTTTACACATAAATACAGATGATAAACATTTGTTTCCCTGCATGCATTTGTTTTAAAATGGAAACATTAAACAATGTGATCTTCTTTTGAGTGTGTATCCATATTGCCAAGAAGCATTGGCAAAGCCAATAGGTCTCACCTTTGAGAAAATTGGCTGTGCAATTGCCTTTAGTTTCTGCTGTATAGCATGGGCATTGCCGACTTTGTCAATAATTTGTTGTCATGCTGTAAAGCAGGTGGCTGCTGTGCAGCATAGCTTAAAACATGAATTTTAAAAAAGACAATAAGGCATGCAACACTAATGCACTTAAACATTTTTTTTAGAAAGCACATTTGCCTTGGCTACATTATAGCACTTTTTAAGATTAGTTTTGGCCACACTGCATAGCATCTGCACTGCTGTGTAGCATGCCCACAAATCATTGCCAAAGCCAATAGCTCTCATAGGCGAGATTGATTGGCTTTACCAATGCTTGTTATTTAAAAATTGGGGCAGGACTAGGAGTTTCACAATAATTGCACATTTTCTTGTCCACGCCCAAACTGAATATCCCTTCCAGGAAAGGACTCAGTTTGCAGATTCTCTCCATCATGAATTGATAGAGAGATGCAAATTCCCTGGTTATCTGATGGAATTCCAGGTTTTGGTGATTGCGAGACACATGGTTGCATTCTACATCTACTAAAACAAATATTTACATCTCTTGAAAATATCTTGGGGCTTATTTACAAGCCCTTGCACTACTTTTGCGTCATTTTTAACATGGGAAAAGTGACTTACGGGTGGCGCAAGGGGCTTGTAAATAAACCCCCTTGTTTTCAAGAGATGTGAGGAAGAGCTGTATAGCGCCTCTTACACAGGTATCTGTTCTCTATGGTAACACCTGTGAGAAGCTTAGAAGTCAATTAGGGGTAGCCGCTGCTACTCCTGGCTTGTCCTTTGCTACCCCTGCCACGTGCTTTATTACTCCTGCTGCAGGAAGCATGGCAGTAGCAGGAACTAGAAGTGAATGCTGTGAGGACATCGAGGCCAAAATGTGAGTGCTGACACTTCCACTACTCCTGGGTGAATTGATACTATTGGCGAGGGTGATAACTTCAGTGCATGTGGGGTGGGCGGGGCTCTGAGCACAAGCACTGTTTCAAAGTCCCGCCCATCTCTCACCTCTGATCTAACTGGCATCAATGCAATTGGTTTATTAAAACCTGGGAGAGAAGGTACAGACACAGCTGCTTATAGGCCACTATCGATGTTATCCACGGATTATAAAATCCTGAGTCGAACATTGGCGTCCCGCCTCTTGCAGCATATGACTGGATTAATACACGCGGACCAGGCTGGGTTTATCCCAACTAGGAACACAGCTACAAACGTGCGGAGGTTGCTGAGGATTCTGTGGGAAGATCATCAGGGCTCGTCAATGCACACGATACTGTCAGTAGACATAGAGAAGGCCTTGGATAGTTTGGAATGCCCGTATTTATACAAGACGCTGGGGCGTCTTGGACTAGGTGATGCATTTGTAGGCTGGACTAGGCTACTATATATCTCCGCAGTGGCCTGGGTGCGAATGGGAGCGTTGGTCTCACCCCAATACAGAGTGTCTCGTGGGATAAGACAGGGCTGCCCACTATCTCCACTATTGTTTGCACTGGCGAAAGAACCTTTGGCAGCGAAAGCTAGAATGGGGCGGAGCTATGAGGGTCTGTGGTTTAGAGGAGATCAGCAGTACATTTCGCTCTACGCAGATGACTTATTGATGTTTCTGGCAGATACGGGGGGAGCTTTAGTGGGAGCTGCAGACTTGTTATCGGAGTTTGGTGACATCTCAGGGCTGCGGGTGAATTGGAGCAAGACGTGCCTGTTCCCGGTGAACCCTGACAGAGTATTACCTGTGATATCTCGGGATGTACGCTGGGAGCCGACATGCTTGACATACCTTGGGGTCCGTATTTACCATGAGGTTGGCAACATGCTGGAGGGAAACATAGGGAGATGTGTGAGAGCTCTGCAGGGCAGCATGGCATTCTGGTAGACGCTTCCACTATCTGTGATGGGACGGATAGCTTTGTTAAAAATGGTGGCGCTACCTAGGCTGCTGTACTTCTTTCGAACATTACCCATTTGGATCCCGGGCTCGGTGTTCAAATTATTGAAATCTATGATTGTGGGGTTTCTCTGAGGATCTGGCAGGCGGAGGGTGGCCCAAGCAACACTAGTGAGACCAAAGGCTGAAGGTGGCCTAGCGGTTCCTGATTTCGAGCTTTATTATCTAGCAGCTCAACTTCAGGTCCTGACACAAGCAATCACAGTGGAATTTAGAGGCCCTGATCACCTGAGAGGTAAAGGGAGCCCAAGACACATACTGGCATTTATAGTCCTGCAGCTTAACCTTAGAGATCTCTTGCTCGAAGAAAAATCGTTGAGACTGTGTTGGAATCGTAGCCAGCGTAGAGCCGGTGTATTACATCCCTATGCACCCGAAATCCCATTGGGGATGGGAACAGCGCGGCCACATGGTGGAGACTGGAAACCTTTGATGGAGTGGGAACAAGCAGGGATGCAGGTACTGTGAGACTTATACGAGGAAGGTGAGTTGCTGTCCTATCAGGTGCTGCAGGAGAGATATGATCTCCCTGGGGGAGGATTTTTGATATACGCTGCTCTTACATCTGCAATTCGGAAACATTGGAGGAAAGGATCAGTGGAGCCCAAGGTGACGATGGCATGTCAGTATGTAGTGATGGTGGCAGGGACCTTTAAAGCAGTTACGTGCCTTTATTCAAGGATGCTACATGAGGGCCTAACACCACTGGATACCCTACGACAAAAATGGGAGGTAGGCATTGGGAAGCCCATACCGGAGACCGCATGGGAACATGTGCAGGGCTTGGAAAAGTACTAGGAACGCACAATTCCAGCTGATGCACTTCTGTATACTGCACAGGGCATACCTAACACCAGGTAGGATCAGGAAATACTTCCAGGCTGAAGACGCGGCATGCCCTCGCTGCGCAAGGGAAGGGGTAGAGTTGGAACACATGCTCTGGAAATGTCCAAAGATAGGGATTATTGGGACGAAGTGGGAAACCTATTGAATGTAATCACCGAGCGACACTTAGAGATTGACATGGCTACATGCTTACTACACTGGTTCCCCCACACTTCTAAAAGAAAGGTGACAAGTAAATTTGTGGATATGGGATTAATATTAGCGAAAAGGGAAATCACGATGCACTGGAAGTCAAAGGAAGGTCCCATTAGTAAGAGATGGAGAGCTGAGTTGAGTAAATAGGCTAGTAGCGAGAGTACTATCAGATTCCAGCAGGCGCGACGCTCAAATAATGAGAAAGCATTGGAATCGGCGGCAGCATGGGAAACAATGGTGCAGTCTTTGTTTGATCAGCAAGTGGAGGTGGGATAATTGAAGAGTGATATTACAACTAGAGAACCCTTACTTGGCTATCACAGGTACACTTGGAAAGCAGCTAGATCACAAAATGTGTGTTATATTTGTTGTGCTTGATGTGATACACACCAGTGGAGAGGGAGGGGGGTGGGTTTTCGGTTGGGATTAGAAATAGTTTAGTAAGTAGGTTGAGGTACAGGCTGAAGAATGTATTTGGAGTTTCGGCAGATCACTATGCCGCAATTGTATGCTACAATAATTGATTACTCTTATGCAGATGTAACCAAAAGTTTTGGAACACGACTTGAAATAGTATGGCAGGGACCTGTATTGTATTTTGCACTTTGTCATCATGCAACTAATAAAATACGTTAAAAAAAATAAAATAATCAATGCAAATGGTCCCTATGGGGGAAGTGTGGCCCTTGATTTCCACGGCAATAGTTACAAAGAACCTTTTTCTACAAGTAAGGTTTATTATGCGATTTGTGCATTTATTTTCATTTGAACACGTAATCCTGTTCTAAAGCCAGGACTAGGATTTACAATTCACGGTATCGATATTAGGACAAGGTGCTCCTATTTAGTGGTGGCGCAGTGAAAGTGATGAAATGACTAAATGGTGCACGAGTGCTATACATAATAACAATATATACATGTGACTGATAGGGACATTATGATGTAACAAGCAACACTTCAGTTAAGTGTCGAAATCAATTATTTACAACAGTGTCTCGCAAGTGAGTTGCATGCGCTCGCACATGTACTCACTGGCTCGACCCTAAAAAAGACCGTAATCCAGAAGTTGTGCATACAATGCTTATGGTTTCAGGACAGTGTTTCGTTTTACTATATAATACTACTTACCACACTCAAATCCTAGACACTAGTGTGAGTGTAAGTCCCCATACACATAAATGTGGAATTATACGAGTTTCAACTTCATTTTTATGCCAGACTAAAAAGTACCTATGGAGAGGCACCAATAAACTGAAACACAAATAAATATGGATAAATACCAAGACATTGAAAAAGTACAGATAAATAAACACTGACTGGTGACAAAATGCCATTAAACTAAGTGCACTAATTACATACCTTTTGTCAGCAGAAAATTTATATGATTGTGTCTCGATGAAGAAGCTAAGAAAACAAGCACTGGCAAAGCCAATAGGTCTCATCTATGTGACCTGCTCCTGTAAGTGATTTGTTGGGCTGATTGTGTGCACACCCTCTCCTTTTGTTTTTGTTTTAAAAACAGGACCAAGATAGGTACAAGCAGGTTGAGGTCAATGATGGGGGTAATATATGATCTGCTTTGTGCATGGGTCCAGACACAGCCGCATTCATGAAAGAACGTGTGGGTGGAGATTTACATCCCCATCTGAGCATACTTTTAGACGTTTTTTCTATTTAGAAACTCTTCAGAAACACGATGCCAGGTGCAGGCTTCACGCCTTCTTCAGGGGGTGTCATGTGACATATACCATAGGCAGCCTCGGTCCGTGCAGGTAACATCAGTGGGTTGCTTGGGGGGGTGGAATTCGAGGGACGATGCAGAAGGAAAATTTATTATTTATTTCATATTCCCTCAGCATCGTCCCTCGAAATCCCCCCCACGTGGCCCGACCGATTTTACCTGCACGGACCGCGGCTGACCATAGGGTCCTACTTTCCTGTGCGGAAAATTACATATTGTAGAAATTCAAACAAGCAGAATGGAAGGTCCTATCCAAAAGTACACAGTTTTCTCCATGCAGAACGCCCTTCGCTTATACCTCCACCAAATGCAGGACGACCCACTCCCTTTTCTCTCCTAGAAATAGAGTTTCTCCAGCCTTAGGCTGTGGAATTTTCCAACCATTTCCAGGGTGGTAAAGGGTCGGTTTGGAGTTTGAGAATGCCCACAAATGTACATGTTGGTGGGTGTTCTCAAAATTCCAAGGCATAGGAACAACCTTCTGCCTCCTTGAGTGGGATTTACTACTGTGGATTTCTTTGCACTTGAAATCTGCAGTAGTATGCTACAAGGAGTCATTTTGTGACTTCCTGACATGCGTAGATAAAGGTATTTTCAGCTGTAAACAAATGATTACAGCCAGAAATAAGTTTGTGAACAGGGCCCTCTATGGACAAGTTGTCTGTCTTCTAGTAGGACCAGTCTGATCAGATGATGGAATCAGCCAGGGAAGCACACCATCTGTCAATGAACATGCAGCAACTGGGTCTAACAGGCTGGCACTGAAGGTTGAGCATGAGTTTCTAAATTGTGTTATGCGTGAGATAGAGGTGTATGCATTAAGAAAGCTTCTTTCACCTTAAGCTTAATGCTATGAATAACAGTTCAATCTCTTGTTGGGATGAGAATGTTCTCTAAATAGTGTACAGCCATATTCCCCTTTCCAGGGTGCCCGCCTGCGAGAGTCTGGTGTCCTGATTGTTATTTATTTTGGTCCCACCCTCACACTAGACTGTGTCCAGAGGCCCAGGCTTGTCCCTTGACATGAGTGTGATCCTGGACCTGTCCGGTGACATGGAGGAGCGCACCAAGCAAGCCCTAATTTTAATGGCAATGCACTACTGTCCCTGTCGTTGGTTTAGCATGTAGAGCGGTGGTGGCAGAGTACCGTGCTTTGTGAATCCACACCTGTGACCAGACCTTTTTATCTGTGTCACTGAAGTGGAAGCGGACTCACCGATGTGACCAGAGCTGTGTCGAGGCAGACTATCCTGCCGCAACCAAGAACTGTGTCCAAAGCAGATTGTGCCACAGCAACCTAGAACTGTGCCCAAGGTGGACGCTTCTGCCGTATTTGAAGAGTCCGCCCATGGTTGCCATCATGACTCTTTGATCCTCAACCCAATAGTGGACTAATTGCTGCCCCTCACCGGAAGACCCAGAAGTGGGACTGACTCCTGCTGTGATAGTCTGCTGATAACCAGTGCCAGCATCCATCGTCAAGGATGCTGGGCGGCAACCCCACTGCTGTATTCTACTATAGCCCATCTGAATGATGAAGTGAGCCGACAGCTAGCGCATCTCCTCCGACAAGCAGGAGGTTAGAGAGACATGTAGCAGGACCCCGACAGCTGCCAAAAGAGAAAACTGAAACATGTGTTGTGATAGGAGTACACCAAACTGGGATAATCTCCTCCTGAGTCTTGATACGTGCCGCATAGACACTCTAAATCCTAGGGGAACCTGCCTAGACTTTTGAAGGGGGACACCCGGTAAAGGGGATGGGGTCCGCAGAATCCAGGGTGAAGTAACCCAAGCATCAGTGTGTTTTCATTATATCTGCTATAAGTTACTCTATAGTATTACATTTAAGGTGTATACATTAAAGTACTTTACTTTTCTAAAGTAAAGTGCTGGGTCAGACAATCAGTTATTGCATTGCTAAGATCTGAGTTTCTGCACCCCTAGACTACCTCCCTGAGAAGGCTGTGACTGCTCGCCACTACTACCACTGAGAGTCAAGTGATGAAGAAGCTGTACTTGGCTCAGTTTGCAGAGCCACAGAAGGACAGACCCAGATGCAAATGACCTAAGCTTAAGTGTGAGGCTCAATAGCCCTTGCTTGCCCTGTCACCCACCAGCCCCCCAATGGCGTCTGTCACCTCTATTATTCCAAAGTTTCTGAAATTACTGACTGAGAAGAGGTGGTGTGGTACGGTAACATTAGTTGCTAGAATTATATTTGGCAGTGTAATCAGAGGTTGACACAAGGAATTAAACCATCTCCGTTAAGTATCCCACATTAAACCTGGATCTTAGTGCTTCGAAGCCGCTTTCTGGAAGGATACATACGCTATACAAATTGCATAAAACAACATCCAAAAATGCTTTGCCCACATTAAAATATATGCCTCTTTGTTTATTTATGTATAAGTGTGTGCACTCCATTAAAATAAGATCAATACAAATGAACTGCCCTTGTTGGAACATGTATGATATTTTGACTGTGGAACGGATGAGCCCTTTTCAGTAGCTCTGACTTGGCAATGCATCAGTCTGCAGTAACTGCTGTCACTAATTATTTAAAAATGCATACAAGAGTTGGCGCAACACAAAGAAGTATTAATGTCCTGGGTGTTTAGTTTATCATTCCACCTCTTATGGAGTGCTTGAGAGATTATTTTACATTTCGAAGGTACACTGAATCATTTGACAAAATTCTTTGTCTCATGCGTGTACAGTACACAGAAAACATTTGTATTTTTGCTTTTTTCAAACTGCAGCATTCTTTGTTTGATGTTTTAGTCAGTACTCGTGTGCATGTTTTTCCCTGTGTGACATACCCATTGATCTTTCAACCTACCTTTTTTTGATTTTGCATGCATGTAAATTTCAAGTTGTTTATCGCTATATTGACTGTCCCATCGTTTTCTCCAAGTTTGTTGTTAACTCTTGTCTACCTCTATGTTTTCTTGTTAAAAAATTAAAGGGGCATATTACCGAGGAGTGCGTTGGAAACGCACAACGCACATTCCCGTATCGCCGGCTATCGCTGGATTTCATCGCCTTTTTAGCGCGCAATTATCAATGCGCATCAGGCAGGCGAATAGAAATCCGGCGATAGTCGGCGATATGGCAAATTAGCGCATGAAAATAAACGTTGTTTTCACGCGCTAATGTGGGCCTTGATAATATGGGGCGGTGGATTCAGCTTTATGATCCACACCCCCATGTAATCAATGCCTAACGCCTGGTCATTGCAGGCATTGGGAGACCTGCGATAAATGAGTTTATCGCAGGTCTTTTCCTCCCATCCCCTTCCTTGGTAATAGGGTGTTCCCACCTCCAACCACATTTATCATGTGGTTGGACGTGGGAACGCCCACTTTGCATGTCATTAGCGATGTTTATCGCCGACATGCAAAGTGGGCTTGGGGCAGGCTTTAAAATGCCCTTGTGAATAGGGCTCTGGCAGTATCGCCGCTTTCTCGGCACAATTCGCCGAGAAAGCGGCGATACTTGCCCTTGGTAATATGCCCCAAAGTTTTGCCAAACCGCCCAAAAATCTGACTTTAACGGGCTAACACAAGCTATACACAGGCACAAATGCTATATCCATGTGCTAACACATGAATGCTAGTCCTATTGGCTATGCCAATGTGTGTTTTTACAGCTCCTTTTCTCTGACGAATGTGTATATGTGAAGCAAAAGACATTTGCACATTGCAACCAATTACATATTCTGACGACTTGAAAACTCAGATCTTACACCCCTGGCAAAGACTGCCAATGGTGTTTAAATCGTAACTCACTTTGAAGCCCCCCTAACTTCTCCAGGGCATTGTTGCCCCGTGTTACCGCGACCCTCAACCGCCTGCAGCCAATCCCCAGCACTCTCTTACACAGACCCTCCCAGACGCTGAGACAGGCACACATATTAGTCAAGGATAAACACTAATTTTCACCCACAAGCAGCCACTCTGGGTTTTGCACGCAGAGCTCCTGCTGTATTTTACCGGGGGCTCGTAGGAAATGCCGGTCAGATTTCATGTGCGGCAGTCAAGGACGTTGACGGAGCTGGGGTAAATCTTTGGGCGGAGTACCTGCACGGAAGCAGCGGACTCTACTACTGTTGTGGGTGTACTGCTGGTGAATACCGCACCAGTGACCTACCAGATATGATCATAGGGGCAGATTTACGAGCCCCATGCGCCACATTTACGCCACCGTTGTGTCACTTCTATGACGTAGTGGTGGCGTAAACCATGCGCCACTTTACGCCTTATTTATAACATGACGTCTCTAGGCAGCTGCGTCACATTGTAAAGCCCTGCGCCACATGAAAACTGCGTTAGGTTTTTATGTGGGCGTTCCGGCACAGGGTGGGCGTTCCGTCGTAGGAACGCCTCATGAAAGTAACGCAGTGAAATCTCCAAGATTTCACGGAGTCACTTTTACTTCCATGCTATGTCAAAACCCTGCACCTGCTTGAAGCAGGCGGAAGGAGTGATGCAGCATGTTGGACATAGGGCGCCCCTGAGCATTGCTGGAGCCGCGTCGTGCTTGCAACACGACTCCAGCAATGTGCCGCCCTTACGCCACAGGATGCAGCACGCATCGCCCTATCCTTGCGCCACGGTGCGCAGCATTTTAAATGTGACGCATTCGTGGTGGCGCAGGGAGGGAATTGCATGTCGCATCTTTTCTGGCGCATCCCTGCTGATTTGCAGAGATGTGCCAGAACTCGTAAATCTTCCCCCTAGAGTTTATACTTTACTGCTCCTTTCTCACCCTCCACAGCGCCTCTTACTGCCAGCTTCAACAGCAAGAGGAGAGGGGTCTGGTTGGCCTCCTGAGTAAAGACTGGCTTCCTCATGGCAGCCGCATACAAGGGAAGTACTGTGTCGCCCCTCTCCGTATAACCTCTGTGTTGCAGCCACCAACCTCAAACATGAATGGGCTGGTAATGTAAACCAACGGAGGGTTATTGGTGTTCTCCTAGTTTGAGGGGCGCAGTGAGAGGTAGCAACATACTGATTCGATTACAATACCATTCGGTGCAGCTCTTTTAAGGTTCCCCGGCCCATGTGCAAGTAGCCGGTCTAGTCCAGTCCAGGTTTTTCTTTGCATTCTGAGTCATATGGCGTAACAGCTAGAGCGGCTGACTTTGAAGCTTGGGAAACAGTTTAGAGTCTCGGCGGGAGGTTCCAAATCCTGTGATTCTGGGCAAATCACTTAAGCTCCCCGTTCCTAAAAAACACCTGTTCACAGATGAGCTTGGAGCAGCGAGTGAAAATACGAGCGTGCATGTTAAATGCTCTTTCACAAACAAAAATGTAGTTTCTGTACCAGATCCTAAAATGGAAGCAGTGGAGGGATAGTGTAATTGGTCTATGCTCTTGTGGAGGGCTAAACACGGGAAGGGCATGACAAATGCATGCCATGCACATATGGGGATCAAGTATATGAGAGCGATGATTGAGACAGCAAATGGGAAGCCTATGAGTGGACTGAAGCCCACAAAGTATACACAACATGTCTCTTCGAGACATTGCATGAACGGTCTAGCTGAGACCTAAAAACATGGGTGGGGGCCGGCCCCAACCAACCCCCCCCCACCCCCACCCCCCCTCCCGGGGAGAGGGGGCCCGGCCGAGCGCTTTGCCAGGGCCGGTTTCGGTTCCCAGTCCGGCCCTAACTGACGGCCGGATTGATCAAGATTTGACGCAACGCAGCAAGACAACTTGCTGCGCTGCGTCAAATGGAGAGGGCAAGAATGCTCCATATGTGCTAACATATGGTGCATTCCTGCTCTTTCTCTGCACTAGGGCACTTGTTCACCTTCTCCAAACTGACAGCTTCCTGCACAAAAACAATCCTTAGATGCCTTTTCCTCTTTCTAATTATGCCCCGTAATGCAGCACACTTAGAAAGAGAAAGAAATTAGGAGAAATAAAGATATTTCACCTTGTTTCGCCTAACCTGGTGAGGCGTAGCATTTTGTCACATTCCCAGGTTTACAAGTACTAGTAAGTCTGGGAATGCACCAAAATACATGGGTGGGTGCGTGGGAACACTGATTCTCAACCCACATAATGCCTTCCGGCATAGAGTAACACAAGGCACGACTGGTATGCCCAGACATGGGCCCCGTGCTCACTATGCCATCGGATTCGACCCAGCCTGGCTGATGAGAGGGTGATACCTTGAAACCAGTTCCAGAATGCTTGTGTCTGCTCAAGGTAGGACCTGGCTTGGCTGTTCAAGCTGGACTGTTCCCATGGGGAGCAGGGTCAGGACTCATTTGCATATGGCTGGGTCCAAACTGGAATCGCATGGCGAGCAAAAAAAAAACCAATGGATTTAACCAGATCTGAGACTGGAGGTGAATGTTGGATTGTTCAGCATTCCATCCATCACCTGTTCTTTTTGCAATTCCTGGCGAAGAGTAACACAAGGCAGTGACTTGTGCTGCTATGCGTTACTCTCAGAATTACTATGCCACAGAGAGCCATGCAGGGTGAATCTGTGTGCTATAGTAAATCTAACTTGAGACTTGCGCTGCACTTGCGTCACCTTGCGTGCAACGCATGCTCTTGATAAATCTGGCCCTGAATATTTATAAAAACTGTAATAATTATTGGTTACAATAGACAAATGTTTATATTTTTAGTTTGCACTTCTTCACCCCAAAAAGTAACTGCCCCCAGCCCTTCTTGGGTAAGCCTCCAACCTCCATACATTCAGTGAGTACTCTCTCTTTCCCCATCCTTTATATTTCTAAAACTATTACTGACCTCTGTATTTATTGTATGCTTTAGGGGCCGTGACTATTATGCCGGTTTAATGGAGTTCCCAACAACATCATCCGCCTCTATTGTTCAAATAAAATGCACTGTTTTGTACATGATTTTCAAATAAGCAGGACAGTTCCTTTGTACATTTGCTCCCAGTTGCCTAAATTCAGCAATCCTTTGTCTCAGCATTCACAGGCTCTGTTCTGTAGTTTAAGTATTTCAGATAACATATTTTCTTTCACCAAACATGTAGAAATTAACAAAGATGTTTCTAGGTTTGTCTTGTTTTGGAATGAGCCTGTAAGGGTCTGTAGGCACTCGTGGAATTTCAGCTCCCAGGTCAATCTCATCATCATTCTTTAAAATGTACATCTTGATTATATTTAAATATATAAATCTTTAAATATTGCTCCATCTCTGATATCTCTGGTATACTTAGAATGTGCAGATTATTCCTAGATGCCCTATTTTCCAGGTTTTCCATCCGATCCTGAAACTCATTTGTGCTGGTGTATTGTTGTATTGCACATATGATATTATTGACAATTCTGTCCTGCATTGATGCTAAATCTGTTTCAAGCAATGCAGCCCTATCAAATAATGAATCTGCCATAGTTGCAAGTCTTTTTTTAGTTTAAGTGTGGGATGTTTTGTAGCATGGAACTAGCCATGATGGGCATTAAGGCATTATACAAAGTACATAGGGGCTTATTTATAAGAAACTGTCGCATTGGCATAGATGCGTCAGTTTCCCTGTGCCTACGTGCAACACCCTTGCGCCACTATTGATGTTCCATATTTACAATATGGTGCACCATGTTACAAGGATTGATAGATGTGTCGAATGTCGAATTCTTACGCATCTGTCGGTGCAATAGTCACGCATTGCTGGAGTCGTGTCGCAAGCACGATGCAACTCCAGCAGTGCCTGTGAGGCCTAGTCTTAATACACTGCGTCACTCCTTACGCCTGATCTGTGCAGGCATAGGGTTTTGTGGCAGTGGCATCCTGAAAGTGGCGCAGTGAAAACTTGTATATTTCACTGCGTCCCTTCTACCAGGCTTTCCATGTGGGAACGCCCACCCTTCATACATTATACCTGATGCAGGTATAATGTGGCGCAGGGCTTTACAAGGTGATGCATCTCCCTAGAAGTCCCATGGTGTAAATAGGCCGCAATGTGGCGCATGTTTACTGTGCATCAGAAAAAGTGACGCAACGGTGGCCCAAAAGTGTCGCAAGGAGATTGTAAATCTGCCCTAGAGTATTTCCAATGTGTGGAGATTCAAGGTTTATGGGTCAGCTATTTACTAATCTTTGTTGTAGCTTGATATGGCATTATTTTTCAGATCAGTAAGCCCATCTCCATTAGTGTTGGCTCTAGGCTTGAGAAAACTCATTTGTACATGGTTCAGCACAGTTCTTAAATGCGCCCTGTGTCATTATTTATATGGTAAAGGAGATTATTCTGAAAAATAATAATTTGGGATACTGACCCATTAAGATTGTTAGGCTAATTAAAATTTCAACCATAACTTAGTACTGTCTCTTCTACCAAGGCTGACTACTTACAGAGAATGTACTGGAGCTACTTAAGGAAGAATGTACCCGAAGGCATAACACGGGCAGTCAGTGTCCTTGTCCGAGTCCCATCATCCAGTACCTTTGAAGGACCAATATGATAGCCATATTAGACTTCAGTATATGAGATATACACATCAATTTAGAATGACTAATGCATATTGTGTTCTGAATATTGATTTGTTAACCTGGGATCTCTTCTTCAATAGAACAAGAGAGAGTACTATGAACAAACCCTTCTTCAGGAGCTGAAGAAAAACCAGCACTTGCAAGAATACATCCGACATGTGGAGGGGAAACTGCACCAGACTAACAACAGCGAAAGGAGAAATCCAGCCGTAAGCCATCTTGAAAACTTTAATTTTTTTAACAATAATATTGCTCTTACAAGCAATATTGTGTAGTCAAACTATTCTATCATTGAGCCAATGGAGCCCATGCCAAACTTTAAATGCCTATTTAACCAATTGTTTTGTTCTCATTCACATATGCCAAAGCACCCTAATCCTGAGCATCAGTGTTTCTCATCATCTACATTTTGGGATTCCTACATTCCTCCCAAATCACGCATTCATGAACAGCCCACTTCTTTCTTTCAGTTTTATCTGGTTGCAACATTATTCCAGACTGTGGAACCAAAGCTATTGCAGCCCAAGGCACCCCAACTTCCTGTACATAAACAAACCTCCCTACTTGCAGACACCCTTGCACTTTGGTGCAAGGGTGCCTGCGTTGGTGCTAAGTTCTGAAACGTAGTGCCATCGCAGGGGGAAAACCAAGGCTACACCATGTCCTTGTGCATATGGTGCTCCCTTTCTTTTTCGAAGTGGCGGAGAGAGGCGTTAAGCCACGAAGGCTAACGCCTCTCTCCGCCACTTCCTTGTGAATATCCCCCTCAGTGTCAAATCCATTGGTTTCTGTGGGATGGCTGACATGGGCTATGTATGACCTTTAACATTCAATGTAACAAAATAAGATTTGAATCATAATCCCACAGTGTTCTATCGTGATCCATGAAGTCTCTTCCAGGACTTATTGAAGAGTTTGGGAGTGGATTATCGACTAGTAACCTCTGATACTTGAAAAAGACTGCCTACCTTGAAATTAGCTTTTCACTGAGACTATTTCTGCAAGAATTCTGAACAATGCATAAACTGCACTTGGTGCCTGGCACTCACTGTTGGGTACTTTTTTCTGCTTCCTCAGACCACTGAACTACTCAGAAGACCAAACGATTCGGAGGAAGTTACACCCACCCAGCTGGTTCCTCAAAGAATCACTTACACCGAGAGTCCAGTGCCCCTCTGGGACCCATCAGACCAGACAGCTAGAGGCAGTGAGAACCCCAAGCACAAACTCTCCAAAGTTACTACTCAACACAGCAAATCTCGTTCCACGGAGATCAAAGGCACAGGGAAAGAAGTGACGGAACTCAAGGAACAGCTTCAAGCCATGAAGTGCCAGGTAACTATTGCTGTGCTTTGTGCAGCATTCCACCTGTATGGTGTTCTCAGAAATGTTGCCATCTGTTCCCTACGCGGCAAAAACTTTCCCGGCACAGATTCTGGCATCGATTTTTCCCCAAGACTGTAGTGCTCAATCCACACTTTAACCTTCAATTTTCAGAATGCAAGGAGCAAGTGACCTCTTATTTGTTGACTGTGAGGTTTCCCACAAGCAAACAGTCCAACTCACACAATTAGATTACCCTTTCATACCTTTCAGGTCCTACTGTGATTTTGGAGTTACCTGGCCATTCTCCACCTTCCTGTTTTTGCTATGTTCCAAGCAGTCAACTTACTTTACATAAAGTATTTGAACGAGTGCCTACCTAGATTGAAGGAGGAGTTGAGTGACTTACAATTAACTTGTTACTGTAGAAGGAGCATCTCAAACATGTTTTGCTTTACGAAGAACTGTTTTAAATTTGGGGTCCAATTGGTATTATGGTAAAGAATCAAGGCTTGACTGGAACAAAGCTGGACACTTGCAAATGTGAACTTGCTATATTACAGCATCACAGCCTGCTTTAGAGGCCTACCCCAGTTCTTGCCCTGGCCCGAGATTTGCAGCCTGATTCATCAATCTCCCGTTTTGCGAGCCCCTAATAGCGATTCATAACGAATCGCTATTAAGGACTTGCAAAACGGGATTCATGTAGGAATTGCTAAATAAATAGCGATTCCTACACATTCCTTATTTGCGAGTAGCAAATTGCTAATCGCAAATAAGGAATAGCTCCCCATTCATTCCTATGGGCCAAATGGCCCATAGGAATGAATGCGGAGTATTCCTTATTTGCGATTAGCAATTAGCTACTCGCAAATAAGATAGCGATTTAAAGGGTGCCAGGGGTGTCCAAAGGACACCCTGTAGCACCCCTTAAATGCAAATTGAAACAGGTGTTGCGCACACACATGTCCAAAGGACATGTGTGTGTGCAACATGCAACTTAGAAAAATGCTTTTAAAAGCATTTTTCTAAGTTTTTGCTATTTACCGAGAGGTCTGACCTCTCGGTAAATAGCGGCCCAAAATTGCATTTTCGCAATTTTAAAATGCTTCATGAATTGCATTTAAGGAATCTCAAATAGAGATTCCTTAAATTCAATTCTTCGCAAATGTGCGAATTCTTAAATAGCGAATTTTGCATTTGGGATGATGAATCCCAAATGCAAAAATTGCACTCGCAAAAGGCAAGATTCTGAGAATCTTGCCCTTTGCGAGTGCAATTTAGCTTGATGAATCAGGCGGATAGTCTTGAACCACAGACTGAAGGGTTTTAATACTATTAGAGCACTCCACACACTGTGGGTAGAATGCCCTACATTAAAAAGGGAGAAAACAGGAAGACAAACATTAGATTGTTGGATCAGAAGGTCAATCCCAACAATTAATGGCCATGACCCACTTGATTTTTCTCAATTGAGCACGCAACATTCCAGTGTTTCTATGCACATTGTTATACATTTCACAATTACACATTGCACTTTTTTTTTTACAATATGAGGCAAAGGGAGAAATGGTCGTTTTGACCAGAACCACACAATCTTTTGTTCAGGTATCTAGAAACTAGATTAGAATTAAGGTCCTTTTAGAGAAGACGTTTATGACTAGCCTCTCTTCTGGACATCTTATTAAAATATTTTTAAGAACTATTGCTTTGTAAACACTTTGGGCCTAACTCATAACGTGTTTGTGCCGACAGCTGTCTCCAAATTCATGCTTGTTGTTAAAGGGTTTACTACTGTGGGAAAGTGTAGAGTAGCTTAACTTCCTGTGGGAAAAATGTTTTCTAAGTGGAGGACAAAGGAAACGAGCATTGGTAACGTCAATAAGTCTCACCTTTGAGACCTGTTTATTGGCTTTGCCAATGCCTTTATGTGATGCTGTACAGCATCGGCAGGACGCTATGTATTGTAGATGCATGCATGTATGGTGATGCACATGGATCATTAAGCATGTGCATGTCTATAAAATGATGTGGGCGCCTTTATTTTACTTACCAATCCGATCGGTAAATAAAAAAAATAAAAAAGATGTAGCACACAAGAGCTTTTTTTAACCCCTTCCGTGCGGGGCTGTTTCCCCCGCTGTGCTGGGGGGGCGCGTACAGCACCCCGGTGCTCTTGACGAGGTCAGCTCGTCATGAGCTACGGCGCTCCGGTGCTCATGACGAGCTGAGCTCGTCATGGCCACACCCGTTCCAATGGAACGCTCAGCACTGCAGGGGAATCAGCCCAGCATGCGAGCGTTCCACGGAATGGGCGCGGTCGTCATGAGCACCGGAGCGCCGTTGCTCATGACGAGCTGACCTCGTCATGAGCATTCAAGGGGTTAAGGTAGAGGGGCCATCAGCAATTTGCTGCATTGACCCCCCTCCCCTCCAAACAAAACCCCCCAAAAAAACATCGGGCAGGGGTGAGGTGTAATGGAGGAGTGGGTGGGGCAAACGCAATAGGGAGTGGGTGTGGGGAGGGAAGAGCAACAAAAGAGGGAAAGCATTGCGGGGAAGAAGCACACTAGCGAGAGAGCAACGCCAAGTGCAAGAGAGGGGGAAGTTTGGCAGGGGGAGAAGCACACAAGAGAGTGGCGGTGGGTGACATTTCAAAGTGGTGGGGCGCTAAGTAATTTGCATACAGCACCGTAGCGAGCGAGCGCAGCGAGCGAGCCGGAACCCCAAAAGGGGGGTTTGGGGGAATTACCCCCCCCAAGAAAATTTTGAAAAAAAAGAAGAAAAATCGTGCATTTTCAAGCAAATTTGAGAAAGCAGGAAGGTTAATAAAGCAATTGTGAAAGTGCAGTTATTTCATTAATAGATGGCATAACATAGGTAGCTGCTTATTCACTATAACCACAGAGCTTCTTACATTCCGTCCTATTACGCTCAGGTGCTGAATTCAGACTATAAGACTTTCATGAAAATCTCAGCTCTAAGAGTAGAAGAAGTTGCACAGCAGTTGGGAAACAGCCTTCACAAAGCATTAGGAAAATGAGAGGCAATTACTTGAAAGCAAACTGAAAGCAATGCATCAAGTAGTAACTTAAAGCAATGCATCCAGCAAAACAGTGCATGCAGTCAACCATACAAAAGTAAACTAAAGCTAGTGTGAACCTGTGAACCTTCACTTTGAAAGCAGGGTGCTAGTCAACAGGCCATTCACATACATTTAAACTGAAGAAGAGTACACCTCAGCATGCAGGCACCAACATAAAAGCACCAAGCAAGTCAAACAGTTTAATGAAAGAAAACTGAAAGCAATACATCCAGCAAACTAGACAGTGACTCAAAAAGTAAACTGAAGCAAGTGCACACTGAAAGGAATGCGCAGTCATAAATCAGACATTCACATAAAAGCAACTTACCAAGACACCCAATCAATTACATGCGAAAAACTTGAGCCAATGCACCCAGAAAACCAGACCAGCACACCAAAGCATCCCACCCCTGATTGGATGGCAGCTGTGCTCTTAGGGTCACCCCTCAGTTTTTTGGCAGGGTTGAGCACCCCCCAGTTTTATGCCCTCTGCGTCTGAAGGGGAGACAGGCAAAAGGGGTCATAATGGGACATCTGGCACAGCTACTTTGTAATCGAGGTCACCCACCCAGCTCAAGACTGAGTTACAGGCTGATCTTAAATCTTTAAACAACCACAAGGGTCTCCAGCTAGTTGGTTCTTGAGCCAAAAGAGTCCTCAGCTCACTGGGAGTCTTTACATCGCGCCTGAGATGACATGACAATGTCCCTTAATCCGGAGCAACTGTGGGGACTGGTCTGGGTCTGGATCTGACTTGGTACGAGCAGGATACAAAAAGTAACAGGTAGGTGGTAACCCACTTCAAGTGAAGGAGCTGTAAGGAACCTAAGCGCACTGGTGTTGATACCACTAACAGGGCAGCTCTGGCTTTCTCAGGGTGGGTGTCAGCTGTGTGATGAAACCAGCATGTGAAGCAGTTACCTCAAACAAACTAAAACCAATGCACTCATCAAGACAAGGAGTTACATGAAATCAAATAGAAAACCACCATCAAGCCAGGTAGTCACCTAAAGGCAAATTGAAGTGACTGCACACTTTGGGAAGTGCACTTCACCAGCCTGCCTATTACACTAAAGGAAAATAAAAGCAATGCTTCCAGTAAACAAGACAACATAAATTGAAAATGTTTCCCCGCAGGACCAACAGTCACAAAAAGTAAAGAAACAGAACGAAGTCAGAGGCACTCCAGGAATCCAGGTAGTCACACAAAATCATAACTGATTGAGCAAACTGTGTACTGAAAACTATTGCAAATAAGACAATTGTATCAGAATAAACTAGTCACAGGGAAACAAACGCATGCACCCATCAAGCCGTGCATCACAAGTCAGCAAATGGAATCGAATTAAACCAGCAATACTTGGTGTCACTCAAAAGCAAGTATAAAGTGCACTTCAGCAAGCAGGTCAGCCACATTAACAGGAAACTTTCGAGGATACACCCCAAAAAGTCATAGAATCAGTTGCAAAAAAAACAAGTGCACTCCAGCAACATAGGAAGTCGAATGATGAACACCACTGTACATAACAGCACTGTACATAACGCACACATTACACAGAGACTAGCAATCATAGGTGTGTAAAACAGTGTATAGGACATGTTATATAAGACAAACGACAACAAGGGGTGAATTCACATGTCATCCATATTGATAGGCAGTATAGTTAAAGAGTACTTGGTCTGAAGAAGCACAAACTCTGAATTTAAAATGTAACACAATGGATTGATGCTCTCTTTAATAACAAGAACTGATTTGTACCCAAGTGAACCCTTTTCCCAACATTGGAATAATGACAGTCTTGGGGAAAAATCCATACACACTAATCTATACCTTGAAGTCTGCACGCAGTTCTTTGATGATGACAGTTAATAGTTCACTGAAAACTACAACTAACAAAAGGAAGTCTCTGACAAAAGCAGTAACCCACTGACCGGTTTACATTACATTCACTGTTATATGCATGGTACATGTTCTTCGCAGCAAGCATATTAACCCTCTGCTCTGCACTACCTTACCATGAATTAAAACTTTGACGAGTCAAAACGTCTATTAGACAAAACTCCGATCTCGCCTGGAAGAAAATTAATCACCGGAGTTTTTTTTGACATTTTAATTGCTGTCTGGACATTGCTAGACATTGCTAGAGCGCGGCAGCAGGTGAATTTACGCACAATGTAAACAAGCAAACACCAAACAGGCGCCCCCGTTCTAAATCAGCACCCGGTGCGGTGGTACCGGTCGCCCCACCCTAGAGCAGGCCCTGTGCATTATATAACGCAACATTATAGGGCCCCTTCTCTATCATCACCATCAATGTGATCAATCAGGTCATTTGTAGAGCGCACTACTCACCCGTAGGGTCTCAAGGCGCTGGGAGGGGGGGGGGGTGCCGCTACTGCTCGAACAGCCAGGTCTTGAGCTTCTTCCTGAAGGAGAGGTGGTCTTGGGTCAGGCGCAGATTGGTCGGAAGTGAGTTCCAGGTCTTGGCGGCCAGGTAGGAGAAGGATCTTCCTCCTGTTGTCGCTCTTCGGATGCGGGGGACGGCGGCGAGGGCGTGGTTGGTTGATCTGAGGAGGCGCTTGGGAGTGTAGAAGCTGATCCGGTTGTTGAGGTAGCTCGGGCCTTGGTCGTGTAGGGCTTTGTGCGCGTGGGTGAGGAGCCGGAAGGTGATTCTCTTGTTGACCGGGAGCCAGTGCAGATCTCTCAGGTGTCCGGTGATGTGGCTGCGTCGGGGGATGTCGAGGATGAGTCTCGCCGAGGCGTTCTGGATCCGCTGGAGTCTCTTCTGGAGCTTGGCGGTGGTTCCGGCGTAGAGGGCGTTGCCGTAGTCCAGTCTGCTGGTGACGAGGGCTTGGGTGACCGTCTTCCTGGTCTCGGTGGGGATCCACCGGAAGATCTTACGTAGCATGCGCAGGATGTTGAAGCATGACGAGGAGACGGCGTTGACTTGTCTGGTCATGGAGAGGGAGGAGTCCAGGATGAAGCCCAGGTTGCGTGCGTGGTCCGTCGGTTTGGGTGCGGTGCCCAGGGCGGGGGGCCACCAGGAGTCGTCCCAGGCGGAGGGCGTGGAGCCCAGGATGAGGACCTCCGTCTTGTCTGAGTTCAGTTTCAGGCGGCTGGTCGTCATCCATTCGGCTACGTCTCTCATTCCTTCGTGCAGGTTGGCTCTGGCGGTGGCGGGGTCGTTGGTCAGGGAGAGGATCAGCTGGGTGTCGTCGGCGTAGGAGATGATGTTCAGGTTGTGTTGGCGTGCGATGGCCGCGAGGGGGCTCATGTAGACGTTGAAGAGGGTTGGGCTCAGCGAGGATCCTTGGGGTACGCCGCAGATGACTTTGGTGGCCTCTGACTTGTACGGTGGTAGGCGGACTCTTTGTGTTCTTCCGTCGAGGAAGGAGGTGATCCATTCCAGTGCCTTCTCCTGGATTCCGATGTTGCTGAGGCGCTGTACTAGGGTGCGGTGGCAGACAGTGTCGAAAGCCGCGGAGAGGTCCAGGAGGATGAGGGCCGCTGTTTCTCCGTTGTCCATCAGAGTTCGAAGGTCGTCGGTGGCGGCGATGAGGGCGGTCTCCGTGCTGTGGTTCGCTCGGAAGCCGGACTGTGAGGGGTCGAGGGATCCATTCGTCTCGAGGAAGGCGGCCAGCTGTTTGTTGACGGTCTTCTCGATGACTTTGGCCGGGAACGGGAGGAGCGAGATGGGACGGTAGTTCTTGAGGTCGGTGGGGTCTGCTGTGGGTTTCTTGAGGAGAGCGCTGATTTCGGCGTGCTTCCAGCTCTCAGGGAAGGTGGCGGAGTCGAAGGAGGTGTTGATGATGTCCCGCAGGTGGGGTGCGAGGACAGCGTCGGCCTTGTTGAAGACGTGGTGAGGGCAGGGGTCAGTCGGAGATCCGGAATGGATGGAGTTCATGGTGCGGATGGTGTCTTCGGTGCTGATCGGGGTCCAGGTGCGGAGGGTGGTGGATGGTGGCGTCGTTGCTGTTGTGGCTTGCGTTGGTTGGTTGTTGAAGCTGTTGTGTATGTCCGTGATTTTGTTGTGGAAGTAGGACGCGAGGGAGTTGCAGAGGTCTTGCGACGGGGTGATGTCGTTGTTTCCGGCGTTGGGGTTGGAGAGCTCTTTCACGATGTTGAAGAGTTCCTTGCAGTTGTGTGCGTTGTTGTCCAGCCGGTCCTTGTATGCATTTTTCTTGGTGGCGCGGATCAGTTGGTGGTGTTTCCGGGTGGCGAGCTTGAGGGTGGCCATGTTGTCCGTCGTTGGTTCCCTTCTCCAGGCTTTCTCGAGGGCTCGACAGTTCTTCTTGGAGCACTTGAGTTCGTCGGTGAACCATGGTGTTTTTCTGCTGCAGGATCTGCTGGGCGGGGTCCTCAGAGGGGCGAGTTCGTCCGCGCAGTTGCTGATCCACTTCGTGAGGTTGTCGGCGGCCTGGCTGGGGTTCGCTGAGTTGGCGGGAGGGTGCTGGCTCAGGGAGGCGGTGAGCTGGTCGGCTGTGATCTTGTTCCAGCTTCTTCGAGCAACCTGTTGCTGGAGGTGGTGGATCGTCGTTCTTCTGAAGGTGAAGTGGACGCAGCTGTGGTCCGTCCAGTGGAGTCCTGTTGCGTGGCTGAAGGTGACGTCTTTGCTGGATGAGAAGACGGCGTCGAGTGTGTGTCCGGCGAGGTGGGTGGGGGTGGTCACCAGTTGCTTGAGTCCGAGGTTGTCGAGGTTGTCGAGCAGGGTGGTGGTGTTGCGGTCGTTGTTGTTCTCCAGGTGGAAGTTGAGGTCCCCCAGGAGGATGTAGTCGGCGGAGGGGAGAGCGTGCGGGCTGACGAAGTCGGCGATGTCCTCGCTGAATCGTGTGCGTGGTCCCGGGGGTCGGTAGATCAGGGTGCCTCTGAGGGTGGTCTTCGGGTTGGTGTGGATCTGGAAGTGCAGGTGATAAGGAGACCCTGAACCCAACAGCTCACAGCTTGAATAATTTAGCATATTCAGATCAATCGCCATTTCCCTGAGTGTCTAAGGGGAGCTGCATGTGGGGGGGGGGTCTAGCTGGTCTGCGAGCATCCCCGCCCAAGCCTGCAAGTCATCAGCGAGTTTATTGTCTATTCAGCATTCACCCATACAGCTTTCTCAGCCACAGCCTATTCAATCATGTCTCAAACCCACTTACACATATCTGAGGGTTAGGGAACATCCAACGAATAGCCACTCTGCCACCCCAGCAACAGGAACCTCCAACTAAGTCCCTTCTTCTTGCGTGTCGATACCTGCCTCAACAGGAATTGTCTAGCGTCTCCAGGGACTCCCCACTCTGTGGCTTCATTTAACCTATCACCTATGGACTGCCACTATGCGACCCGCTCGGGGCAATGCTATAGCATACGCATAAAGTCTGCTCCGTCAACTAAACAACTAAGGGCAGGTAGGCGGTGCACACCTCTTCCTACTGGGCATGAGGCCCAGTGGTGTAACGAAACTTAAGGCCCCCCTTTGCAATGTAAATGGATGGTCCCCCCTCCGGAATCAACCAGGAGCTCTCAGGCCAGGATACTGTGCTGAATGTGGCCCCTGGAGCTCGGGCCCCCACACCGGTGGGGCTGCGGGGGCCTATGTTACATCACTGATGAGGCACATGTTGATGGGCTAGATGGGGGTGCTCAGCAGCTGCCAATGACTAGCGTCGGCTATATGTGATAGGATTATTCGAAGTTGGCATAGAGCTAAATGTGTACTGTGTACAAGTTGGCATAGAGCTAAACGTGTACTGTGTACAGCTAAGCGCCTGTCCTATCATGCTTAACACTGAAAAAAGAGTGGTTGAAGATCATTCTTCTGACATGGGTTCAATTAACATTTGGGTACATACATAACATGTTTTCAATTAGGAATGGGAAGCGCTATATAAATTCCAATACAAAACAAGTCGGACCTTAAAATGCATCCTTTGCAACGAAAATGTGAACTGTGCAATGGATAAAAACCTGCATGTGTACTCAAGCTTAAACGGGTGCAGTGAGGGGGAACTCACGGTATTTCATGTTTTACATCTATTGGAGTCGCAGGCATGTTCTATTGGGGCAGAGCTTGGGAAGCCTTCATAAATCAAGCAATATAATATGCAGGCTCTTTGCTTTATATTAATTGAAAAATTCAAAACCGATTGCGCAAAAAGACCCCATTAATTCTATGACATCTTGTTTCCAAAGGCGTTTTTGCAAACGAAAGAATACTGAATATACAACTCTTGCAAATAGGTTGTTTCCTCAAAACGCAATTGCATGCATATTTTTAATGACCTTTTTATCTCTCATTTCCCTAAGGGCAGCAAAATAAACTTTAAACTTCTTAAATGGCACTTAATTCAAATGATTTTCCTGTTTACCCTTTTAAAAGTGACAGGTTGTTCAATAGAATGTATAATTGTTGGAAAATTAGAGATCACAAATGAGGCACCACAGCTGCTTGCACGTAGTTAATTTTTCGGAATTTACTAATCACTTGACATAAATACAGTGCACAAAATGCCGAACGTGTTGAGAGGATATTCTTTCCAGGCAAAACTATTTTATGCTAGCTCTAGCCTTTGTGTCAAGTAGTTATAACGTGCTTCTTAGAAGTCACTTCTGTTTTCTTTTATGAGTGGAATGCATCCTTTGCCTCAGATTACTTGTTAAGAGAACTAACACGGCTGAGCATGGCTCCCATGACAAGCAGCGAGAGAGTGCTAACACGCATTGAAATCCACCAAGAAGTGCAGATGTAACCAACACCTAAATTAAAGAACATCTGTGAATTTCTAGAGTGGCCGGGTTATTTATACATTTCTGATATTACGGTAATTTAAAAAATGTTTCGGGTCCTGATTTTTTTTGTTGTTTTATACTTAAATGAATAAGAGATACATCAAAATATTCCTTACCTCAGACTTGCCAGTGCCAACCTATAAACAAATATCACTGCCTTGTGCCCAGAGCTATGAAAGAGGCACTCTCCTGGAATCTTCCCTAGTGTGTGCCAGTGCCACCCCCACGCTATCTGTGCCCGAGTAGCCCAGGAAAGTTGTTTTCTTTGCATTGTGGGACCAATAGTTCTGCTGAAAACCATTTTTAAATCACAAGTCCCAGATTTAAATTAATAGAAAAAATACTTCGACTCAACCATGGTCCTGGGAAACACCAGTGCTCGGAGGCCTACTTATATCGCACATTGCATACTGAGTTTTGTAACTGCATTATTTCCAGCGTAGTCGCTCGAAGTGTTGGTACAGTTCTCTTTGATAAGGAGCACATGTGACAGCTCCCCCCATTCCAGTGACAATCCAATGCAAGCGCATTTTTTGTGGGCATTGCAAACCATAATGGAGAATTCAATCTCAGGGTTAATCAGTAAAAATCCAGGACTGATATATTGTGCCGCAAGACGTGTCTAAAAATCTACTTGAGCAGCAAACGACT
Source organism: Lissotriton helveticus (assembly GCF_964261635.1). NCBI lineage: Eukaryota > Metazoa > Chordata > Amphibia > Caudata > Salamandridae > Lissotriton > Lissotriton helveticus. Next base: position 1,099,598,646 of record NC_136071.1, on the reverse strand, counting down.
GCGCAGTGAGTGTGGGGAACATTTCTCTTAATAGCCTCAAAGACTCAAAACAAGTTTTGTTTATCCTTTCACTCGGAACCGTTTCTGTTTAAAACAAGATTTATAAAAAATGCAAACATAACTTTTTGGGGTTGCTGTAGCATTGTGAATACTCAAGATTCATTTAGCTTTAAAAACACATTGCACACAATCAATGTAACGGTTCGTTTTTAAACACTTTTCTTTTGCATTGTAACTGCATTTTGAGTTCCATGCCTAGAGAAAACGAATAGTTTTTTAAGCAAAAATGTAATTTTGCGCGAGATGACTACTAAACACACATATGGTACGGGGGGAAACGCATTAAAACAGTAGTTGTGCAATAACCTACCTGCTTTTACTGTCGACGATGGCAACCGGGTGGTCAGGAAATGACTAAGTAACGCAGAATCTTCCTTTCAAGCATTGAAGTGACATCAGAAAGAAAGCAGGTCACGCGGTATCCACAAAGTTAAAGTAGCAACAGTTTGTTATTTTTATTTTTACTACGAATTGTTTTTAGAGCAGTCTAAGACCTGTGTGTGTCGTGTCTTCACACTTCAGCTGTAGAAAATCATTCGAATCGCACTGCTGTCATCACGTGAGGCGGCTTCTATCTCGAAACGTGGGGGTTGCGGCCCGGGGCCCTTTGTTAGCCCCCAGGGTCGCATTGGTCTGATTTCCAGCTCGGAGCCGCTTTTCTTGGCAGCCCAGAGGCCAACTTGGAATTTGTCGAAGCTGTTCAGATAAGAACCCAATCTGTAAATGACACTGCCTGTCTGCCTTGTGCCCAGAGCTACGAAAGAGGCACTCTCTGGAATCTTCCGTGTGTGCCACCCCCACGCGTGCAGCATCCAATGATGGATGCTGCGTGGTGAACCACCAATCCTGGCCCTGCATTGAGCGCCAGGATTGGCTAGGGGGGCACATTTGCTGCTCGCCCTGTCGCCCTTTGAAAACCCGGGCTGTGGCAGGCGAGCAACTACCCCTGGGTCCCGCTGGGGAACTTACAGTGCACTGTGCGCATGCTTGAGATAGTTGTCAACTATCCCAAGCATGCGCACAGTGCACTGTAAGTTCCCCAGCGGGACTGCGCACTACGATCTCGAGTGTCACTCAAGCTAAAGGCCACTCCCCCCTGCACAATGCCCGGCGGCGGGCTGAGGCTGATTCATGATGTTGCAATGTTAGATAGGATTGGATTGCGGCCGGCGGCCGCGATGCAGGTCCATTGTGGCTGGAGGGGCTACGCCCCTACGCCCCAATGGACGCACCGCTGATGAGGGAGGCAGGAACACAGAATATGGGGTGGCGTGGATATTTAGATGGGAGAAGCACACAAGGACGACAAACTTTAAAAAAAATCACAGCTCAGACGAACTACTGAGCTTTGCGAATAAAATAAAATTGTAAACCTGCACCCACGAAGAGGCTCATTCAGTGTCGTAAATGTTCATGCAGTGCCAACATTATTTTCTACAATGGACATGTTTCTGCTTTGGCCAACCACCTGGATTGGGCCTGGATGGTAGATTAGACTGCTCGAATGGTATGACTGATTCCTGTGCAAGTTCCGTCACTAATCATCAATAATCAGGTAAACTAAAAGGTCCCCAGCAATACATTCCAGTTGCCAAAAAAATCAAAGTAGATTGTTTATAAAACAGGGATCCTGCTTTGGATGGAGTGTGCAATTAGAGATTGAACTGGTCTCTCAGATGGGTCATTATAAGCAAAGTTTTCCATATATGTCTGTGATGTTCTCACAAAATTTGGTACATTTTCCTTATTTCAGTGCCAAGCGTCCATGTGTAGTTGCTCTTCTGCATGTCTAAAGAAATTGTTTGCCCTAAGGAACCTCTTGGTGCTGAGTAATAGATATTGTTACTCAACTCAACGGTACTCCTGTTACTCATCGTTCAAAGGATGGAAGGCTGAATTAACCCAGTGATTCAAATCTGTGACCATAAGCTCAGAGATAGATTCAAGGAGATGCTCTAGTCCACTGAACCTTATTAAGTGTACATTGCCTCTGACACCATGGATCTCACAAGTTATTTTTATCAATGTCCTATTTATTGACACTGAACGCTTGAATACTTTAAGCACATTATTTTACACATTTTACAAAGAGGTACACATTGGGTGCAAACATTTCATTTTTGATTATCTCCTTATGTCATGTAGCACATTCGACATATATTTACAACAACTAATAACTTGCTGACTTAAAAATAAATCAACGTGAAACAAATAATCAATACATAGTGATGAAATTAATAAACAATACACAGTGGTGAAATTAGTAACAAGGTCCTACTAATGGTCTAGGAAAGATTTTGTGGGTATCCTAGGGGTATGTTATCAGTTTGTCCCTCAAAAGAGTAATTAATTGTCCTGCGTATAGCCAGGGAAAGTCACTTATTTCGTGAAATATTTTGTGCCTTACTGTGAGATACGTCTCTCACGGTATATCCTAATTATTTGACTGGATCATACGGCATACATTTCTCCTGGCACTATGGTTGAGCCTACGCGTTTCGACCTTTTTCAATCTTGACAGGATGAATTATTTAAACAGGTCTTCATCAGGGCTTGCTGTCGGTGCTGTGGGACATCGTGTTACACCTAAGGGAAAGTTATAAGGGGCATGTTTTAATGATTCAATCTGGGTTATAGGACCAATAGCAGTGCTTTTGTGGTGTTTTCAGGGGCTGGATGGTACATATAAGGCTCACGTACCCAATTGAAGTTGAGGCGATTCAGCATGTCTTGTATACATGTGAAATGCAGAAGGCGATGTGGTGATGAGTCCCTCGGTGGCCTGGTGGAGCTGTGAGCCCGCAGTCGGGGTTTACTGCGGAGAAAGCAGAAGAAAGGATTGAAAATTCATGGTGGGTCCATGGGAGCCTGTGGGCATCTCTAGTTTTGCAATTGGGAGTCTACTTAAAAGTTCATGGTATTTTTCAAAAATGCCCATCTGCAGGTGTCTTTAAAAGGCATGAGGGGGGTGCGCTTTGTTTTGCTCAAGGGTCCCTGGTGGGTCTGGGGCCCGCCATGGGCATCGCGTACCTGGGGGTGATCTTTCTGATCAGTGGTCGCTTTTCCTTTTCTTTGTGTTCGTCACGTCGTCATCATCGCGGGGCAGTCTTTCCGCGAAGAGGACGGACAGTGGTGCGGGTCGTTCCTAGATTTCCGCGTCTCCCTTCAAGGCGTGGCGCTTCTCTGCCGGCTCTCGCTGTTGTGCGTTTGAACAGCGCGCGTCCGGCATGAAAACTTTTCTCCCGGGTTCTGAATGAGAAGAGTATTCTCATTGGTGGGTTCTCCGGCCTGAGTGTCTCAGCGCTCCTAATTGGTCAGTATCTCCGCATCACTGGCATGTGATCTCATTGCTATGGGATCAGGACGCTAGTTTCTGTTATACATCAGTGAATGCATTAGGTGCAGGCTGGAGGTTGCGCTGAATTCTGTATGGTGATTAACACGTGAAACTGGATATTTCCGCTAGTTCATTTAATCCATGGTTCACGGTGTTAAGATACATGATAGTTTTAGCTTCTTGTTTAGACAAATTGTTAGCCACATTTTTACCCTTCACATGTTTTACAACTGTCCATTTGAGATCGTCTGGTCCATGACTTTTTTCAATACAGTGGGGAACCATGGGTGCATTTTCTTTCTTGCACCGAATCGTGGAGCGGTGTTGGGATATTCTTGTTTTTATGGGTTGGCTTGTTTTTCCAACGTACGCCAATCCGCAAGGACATATGACACAATAAATAACGTTACAGGTGTTACAGTTTGTGAACACCTCATGTTTGATTTGTTTCTGGTCATAAGAGAATATTGATCCTTCTATGGTGCTGTCGCAAGAAATGCAGTTTCCGCATTTACGATGGCCTTTGGTGGCAGATTAAAGAGTGACTGAATGGAACTTTCGTGCCTTGGTAGTGATGTGTCTGCTCGAACCAGTTTATTTCTCACACTTTCGTTCTTTTTAAGTGCGAAGATGGGTGGGACGTCAAAAGGTTTCAGGCTCCGTACTGTGTTCCAGTTTTTGGTGACTATTTTCTTGATTTCTGTAGTTGCTCCAGAAAAGGTTGTCACACATACAATTGGGGTGTCTTCCTTATTCTTTACTTTGGGGATCAAGAGGGTGTCTCTAGGGATGTACCAAGTTCTCTTCATTGTTCTCTTCAATAATTTCTTGGGATATCCTCTCTCGATAAGCTTATGCATCAGCTCCTGGGCATGGTGGAAGTAATCAGTTTTCTTTGTGCAATTCCTGCGCAATCTCATGAATTGACTTAACGGTAGATTTTCCCGGAGATTGCGTTGGTGGAAGCTGGAGAAGTGTAGGAAGGTGTTCCGGTCAGTCTCTTTGGTGTATAAGGTGGTAAACATGGTGCCATCTTCATGTTTAACCAACAGGTCCAGGAAATTGATTTGTGTTTTGTTATACGCCAAGGTGAATTGAATGTTGGGATTGCGGTCATTTAACCAGACAACAAATTCTTTTAGTTGTTGTTCTTCACCTCTCCATTGCATGAAGACGTCGTCAATGTACCGACGCCAAATTTTAATATGCCCATCAAATGGATTGTTGTTATAGATCCAAGTTGATTCATAAAGAGCCATGTACATTATGGCCATTTCTGGAGCAAATGGACATCCCATGGCCGTCCCCATGGTTTGGAGGTATTGGACGTTGTTGAATTTGAAGAAATTGAATTTCAAGCAGATTTCCGCTAGTTTCAATAAGAAATCGGTGGGGACATTATGTGGTCTTTCTCTCTTTTCAAGAAAGAATTCAAGGGCTTCCAAGCCATCTTCTTGAGGGATATTGGAGTATAGACTCACAATGTCCATGGTTACCAGAAATTCCATTGACTCGTCAAAAGGTTGGCCATCTAGAAAGTTTATTGCTTCCGTCGTATCTTTGATGAAGCTTGTAGTCTGGCCAACAAGGGGTTTTAGAAAAGTGTCGACATATTTGGCTGGTCGTTCTAGGATTGAATTGACTCCTGAAATAATAGGTCGGCCTGGAGGATTCAAGGGGTCCTTGTGAATTTTGGGTAGAATATACATCAGAGGTGTACGTGGGTTCTTATTTATTAAATATTCTCCCTCCTTTTTGGATAGCCAACCTTCCTTCCGGCCTTGATTTACTAGAAGTTCCAGGCGATGTGTCAGTTTGTCGTTCCAGTTATCGTTTGTTTTCTTGTAAGAATACTCTTCTCATTCAGAACCCGGGAGAAAAGTTTTCATGCCGGACGCGCGCTGTTCAAACGCACAACAGCGAGAGCCGGCAGAGAAGCGCCACGCCTTGAAGGGAGACGCGGAAATCTAGGAACGACCCGCACCACTGTCCGTCCTCTTCGTGGAAAGACTGCCCCGCGATGATGACGACGTGACGAACACAAAGAAAAGGAAAAGCGACCACTGATCAGAAAGATCACCCCCAGGTACGCGATGCCCATGGCGGGCCCCAGACCCACCAGGGACCCTTGAGCAAAACAAAGCGCACCCCCCTCATGCCTTTTAAAGACACCTGCAGATGGGCATTTTTGAAAAATACCATGAACTTTTAAGTAGACTCCCAATTGCAAAACTAGAGATGCCCACAGGCTCCCATGGACCCACCATGAATTTTCAATCCTTTCTTCTGCTTTCTCCGCAGTAAACCCCGACTGCGGGCTCACAGCTCCACCAGGCCACCGAGGGACTCATCACCACATCGCCTTCTGCATTTCACATGTATACAAGACATGCTGAATCGCCTCAACTTCAATTGGGTACGTGAGCCTTATATGTACCATCCAGCACCTGAAAACACCACAAAAGCACTGCTATTGGTCCTATAACCCAGATTGAATCATTAAAACATGCCCCTTATAACTTTCCCTTAGGTGTAACACGATGTCCCACAGCACCGACAGCAAGCCCTGATGAAGACCTGTTTAAATAATTCATCCTGTCAAGATTGAAAAAGGTCGAAACGCGTAGGCTCAACCATAGTGCCAGGAGAAATGTATGCCGTATGATCCAGTCAAATAATTAGGACATACCGTGAGAGACGTATCTCACAGTAAGGCACAAAATATTTCACGAAATAAGTGACTTTCCCTGGCTATACGCAGGACAATTAATTACTCTTTTGAGGGACAAACTGATAACATACCCCTAGGATACCCACAAAATCTTTCCTAGACCATTAGTAGGACCTTGTTACTAATTTCACCACTGTGTATTGTTTATTAATTTCATCACTATGTATTGATTATTTGTTTCACGTTGATTTATTTTTAAGTCAGCAAGTTATTAGTTGTTGTAAATATATGTCGAATGTGCTACATGACATAAGGAGATAATCAAAAATGAAATGTTTGCACCCAATGTGTACCTCTTTGTAAAATGTGTAAAATAATGTGCTTAAAGTATTCAAGCGTTCAGTGTCAATAAATAGGACATTGATAAAAATAACTTGTGAGATCCATGGTGTCAGAGGCAATGTACACTTAATAATATTTACCTTGATTCCAGCCTCTGATTACCTTAACAGAATCAATCCCCTGTGATTTTTGCTAGTCCACTGAACCGTCAGAACCTGCTAACACCCACTCACCAGTCCCACTCACAAGGCGCCTGGGTTTCTGTACGCTCAAGGACTTTGATATTGAACCTGCAAGTAGCAAATGTGTATAGGTTGCCTCTAGGTGTTCGGAGTACAAATATTTCGCCAGTAATGAGATTATAGTCAGGCAGTGTTATGGTTACTTTTTCTACCCTTTGCAATAAAAAATTACATTTGCAAAAAGTGGTCGCAAATTGCACATCTTTTTTGGGGGGGCGAATTTTTTGCGAATTTTCCTTAAAAGAACAGTCACTGCTTTTAAAACAAATGTTTTCTTATTTTAACAAATTTCAAAGAGAGCTGACAGTGGTCTTCTGGAAAGCCTCTCTGAAATGGTTTTCACAATTCACAAGGGGAACGTGTCCTAAGGGGACCGCTTTCCCTTTGCAAATCAAATACCACATCTTTGTGATGTGGGTGTCTGATTAATGGTTTGTACCACAATTACGGTCACAAACCACGGATTCATTCTTCTCCAGCTTGTAAAATGGAGGAGGAGGCCCATTTCATGCCCCCGCCTATTTGCGATCCAGACAGGGTTGCAAAAAGCCTCTTATAAGCAGAAATAATTTCCTGACTCATAAAAGGGCATCTGTACATAAAGAAAAGTCATTTTATGGTTGCAAACACTGCAATTTTTTAGTTCGCAGGGTTTGCGATCACAAAAGGGCTTAGTACTTAAGGCCCTGCATTGTCTGATCTTTGCAAATGCCCATATCATGTGAGTGGTGCACTCTTCATATCACATGGAAGAAACACTTGTGTTCTCTCAGGGGTTACAAAGACAGATGCTTGGAGAACAATGGCACAATGAGAAGCCTCTTATGTATCATTCTCAGTGTGTCCATATAAAGCAGGGCATTTTTAACTCTTTGAAAAAAAGTTTAAAAACAGTAATGTCTAGACTTCCCAACAGACAGATCTAGCCATCTAGTAGACCTCATAATACCAATGCATTTAAACAAGCATTGGCAAAGCCAAAAGTTCTCACCTATGCAATCGGTTGCCTTTCTAAGTGTTTTACCCATGTTGCACAGCTGTGGAAACAAAGAAGGGATGGGGCAAGCGAAGAAGGGAGGAGGGTGGTTTGGGAAAAGCATCACACGGGTGGTGGAAGCAACAACAATTGGGTGGGAGTGGGCATGCAACACAACATTGGACGGAGAGAGTGGGAAACAGCAAAACAGGAGCAGGGGGGAAAGCAACCGAAAACAACAACAAAAAATGAATCTTATCTCCTACGCCCTCAGTCAGATGTCATACAATGCAACAAAAAAGAAAAGCTGCAATGCGGAGACGGGAAGGAGGTGTGGGTTAGTAGCAATGACCTGCCTGCAAACACATGTACTTTCTGATGTGCTGCAACTACAAGTAGAAAGTAGCTCCAAATGTGTGAGCTGTGGAAAGAAACAGAGCAAGGAAGCAGTACTTGGGACATGCTCCTGGGAGGGATAAACACACAAAGAGTAAGTGAAGCTGGCCCACACAAACCAAAGAGATGGAAGAAAACGAGAGTGACAGTTGCCACGGTAACTGCAGTCTGTGCATTTACATTATTTTTATTTTTTGTTGTCGAGGTTATCTTGAGAGTATTTAAAATGCATCCAAAATATGCTTCTGATTGAGAAGTACAGTTGAAAGGCCTGTTGTTCTGTAGTGTTGAGAAGGATCGTTCCACCCCTCGTAGTGCCAATGACTGCAGTTGGACACTACTGCATAGTGTTGTGAAATGCCCTGCACTGCTGCTTGAAGAGATCCACAATGTATTTGTGTCCTCTACCGAGGCACATTTACAGTTTGAATTGCAGCAGTTGTTGGTGCACCACACTCCATTCAAAGAAATGCACCGTCAGTGCTGGAAATGAGACACATTGTTGAATGTGTGCAGCAGTGCCTGCACAGCTACTCAGAAATCATGTTTCACTCTCTAACACTGCCATCTAAAATGAGAAATGCCCAATCACATTTCATGTTATACTGCAGATGTGATTTTAAACAGCTGGGTGTTTCTCAGATTACCCATATAATTTATTGAAGGTGCCTTGAGCATGTGAAAGAGGATGCTACTGCTTTAAAAAGTCAATGTGTGTGTCACAGCATGGCCACATATCAATCTGCAGACAGGTCAGCCTCTTATTGCCCGACATGGCGGTGGCTGCTCCAGTGCAACAAATAAAGACCCCATCAGCCTGTTTTCAAAATGTGATGTGTCCAAGAATCTTAAACTAGAAATTGTATTCCAACAACCAACATATAATGATATTTAACAGGACAAATATTCTGAAAAATGAAAAAAGATGAGCAGAACAGGTTAAGGTACTGCACGATGCTACAGCAAGGAATGATTTACATAACACCGAGTGACCTCTGGTAGTAGCCTAGGGAATTGCAACCTGCTACAGCAAAGATTATTATCATACTTAAGCGGCCTCTAGTGGCAGCTAAAGGTACTACAGCAATGATTTGTATCTTACTTGTGAGTCCTCTAGTGGCAGCCTAATATATTGTTGTAAATAATTTTGTCCACCCTAAGCGTGGAAGGGTATACTCAGACATGAGTCCCTTGCTCATTGCACCATCAGGATTCAAGCAAGCCGGGCCGAAGACGGCTGTAATGCCAGAAACCGGTCCCCGGAAGCTTGTTTCCTTCCCAGTGTAAGAATTGGCTTTTGTAGTTTGGTTTGCCCTGTTCCCATCATGCACTGGGACAGGAACAGACTAATTTGCATACAGCCGGGTTCTGAAACTGGGATGGTGCAATGAGCTAAAAAACGGTGTTGGATCTAGCCCTGATCTCTTGACTGGGTGAGAGTATTCTGCTTAATTCAGAGACTCTGTCCCTCACCACCCCTTGTTGTATATAATTTTGTCCACCCTAAGCGTGGAAGGGTATACTCAGACATGAGTCCCTTGCTCATTGCACCATCAGGATTCAAGCAAGCCGGACCGAAGACGGCTGTAATGCCAGAAACCGGTCCCCGGAAGCTTGTTTCCTTCCCAGTGTAAGAATTGGCTTTTGTAGTTTGGTTTGCCCTGTTCCCATCATGCACTGGGACAGGAACAGACTAATTTGCATACAGCCGGGTTCTGAAACTGGGATGGTGCAATGAGCTAAAAAACGGTGTTGGATCTAGCCCTGATCTCTTGACTGGGTGAGAGTATTCTGCTTAATTCAGAGACTCTGTCCCTCACCACCCCTTGTTGTAAATAATTGTTCGAGGCATGTGGGCTGCTAAATTCATATCTTAGCATTAGATCGCCGCCTAGTGTTGGGTCCGGATGATCGCACATTGTTGTCCTGGAAGAGTCTTCGAAGTATCCTGAGATAGGTGGCTCCTCCCCTGGACTACAGTGCGCATGGGCATCGGCTCCATCCCCAGATTGTTTTTTTCCGCCATTGGGTTCGGATGCGGTCTCGACTTCTCTCTGTCGGAATCGAGAAAAACTAACTTTTTAAGGCCAAAAGGCCTTGTATTTCTAGCGTCGGTATTGTTCGCGCACGGTCTCGGGTTCTTCCAACTCTTGGAGTCGGATTCAGCGGAGTTTTCACTCTTCGGACATCGAGGCCTTCTCATCGCGACACGACTACAACTTTCCAGCATGGAGCGGAGTCCGTTTAAGTACTGTCCGCTCTGTGGGTCCAAGTACCCACATATAGACCTCCACCCGGTCTGTAACAAATGCCTTTCACCGGACCATGACGACGGCAAGTGCAAGGCTTGCGCTCAATTCAGGTCCAAAAAGACTCTCAAGCTCCGGCGCGCGGTGCGCCTGGAGGCCAGACAAGCGGCCCCGGATCCAGAAAACATCTTCGGCGACCAAGAAGAAGATGAACAGGGTCATCATCTCCAAATATCCCCACCCGAAACGGAGGTCGAGGCGGATCCGGTGGACGACGACGGAGTCGCGGATCAAGACCTTGAATACGTCGACGAGGTAGGGGACGTCGAAGAGATTTATGGGGCCGCGGCAGATAGCTCTGGGGACGAGCTATGCCCCGAAGGTTTCGAAGATCACGATCGGGTCACGGGATCGCCAGTTGGACTTACCCAAGACCCCGTGCCGCAAGCCACGGCCCCGCCATCAGGCCCGGCCACGGACATACTTGCTGGGCAGGCCGGATCGAAACCGAAACCGAAACCTACGGTGTCGACTACACCTAAAATGGCCGACCCGAAAACGAAACCGAAACTTATGGACCCAAGCGTCCCTAAAATGGCGGCCGGCCCACAGAAAACTACTGCACCCGCAGCCGCATCGGCTCCGTCGACCTCCGGTCCGCAGAAGTCGAAGAAGTCGGTCGATTCCACAGGATCGAAATCGGCGCCGGAGGATGGATCCTCTAAAAAGGGTGGTCGGCACGGATCAACCGCTGCGACACCGTCTAAGCACGCCAAGGCCAGCAGCACGGCTCCGGTTACGCCTGGGACTCCGTTGGTCGGTCGCGTAGTGGAGACGGAACCGACTCAAGCGCACGGATCGACGGCTGGCACATCTGCGCATCGATCCAAGGACTCTGGGTCGGCGACAACTGCATCGGCGTCCAAACCTCAGAAGGGCCACCATCACGTCGGATCCGAGGGGAAGGTCAAGACATCCTCGTCAGCGCCAAAAGCCACTGTGGGTGAAGCGTCTCCCATCGCCGCTTCGCTACAGAGAATCAGGGAAAAGGCCGCTGCTACGTCGGCTCCGTTACCGTCGCCTCAGACGCCGAAGGATGCTCCGGCCAAGCCTAAGAGCAAGCTTCTCTTCCTTCTGCCGCCGAAAGAGGCTCCGAAGGCCTTTTCTACGAAATCGACGCCAAAGAAGTCGGATTCTTCTACGGCAGGGGTACCTTCAGGTCGAGAACTCGAATCAGAGGACGATTCTGAGCACTTCATCGACGCCAACACAGGCAAATTAACACTATACAAAAGGAGGATCACTTCAGAGCCTCTGGACTCATATGTTATCCCACTAAAGAAGAAAAGGGTTCCTCAGGACGCTTCTAACCTCATAGAGCCTATCCAGCCTCCTCCACGAAGAAGCCCTACTCCCTCACCAGAACATTCTGAAGGTGAGGGATATGATGAGGATGACCAATACACCTTCCCCGTCAATGAACCTGATGCACATCCAGATGCATATGACGACGTTGGTGACCAAGGCACCCAAGGTGTGGGGCAAGACCCACAGCCTTTCAGTGCACGTGCATCCCCAACAGAGGACTCTGCAGGTTTTCATGCACTCATTGAAAGGGCAGCTGCTAATCATGATGTGGACATGCATGCTGACCCAGTGGAAGAGGACTTTCTCTTTGACACTTTTTCAGTCTCTGAAAGAACTGTGAAAACGCTGCCTATGCTCAAGGGAGTCCTCAAGCATGCAGCGGACATCTTTAAAGAACCTACCAGAGCGAGAGTGGTCAATCCACGTATCGAAAAGAAGTACAGGCCAGCACCTGCAGACCCTGCATACATTCGGGGACAGTTGCCTCTAGACTCTCTTGTGGTCGCAAATGCCAGAAAACGGGCCAACTCCCAGACAACGGGTGAAGCTCCTCCCCCTGACAAGGAGTCCAAAGTGCTAGAGGCAGGGGGCAAAAGAGTGGCGGCACAGGCTGCCAACTTTTGGCATATTGCGAATACACAAGCACTCTTAGCACGTTACGATAGGGCGCATTACGACACCCTAGAGCAAATTGTACAACACTTGCCTCCACAGTTTCAAGAGGGCACCAAACTGCTTATAGAGGAAGGTAAACTGATCTCCAACGCAGCCATCAAGTGTGCACTTGACGCCGCAGACACAGCAGCTAGGGCTATCAACACTAGCGTCATGCTGAGACGACAAGCTTGGCTCCGCATATCTGGGTTTAAACCTGATATTCAGACAACAATACTTAATCAGCCAGTCAATCCTGATAGACTGTTTGGTCCAGATGTTGACACCACCCTCGAAAAGATAAAGAAGGACACAGAAACTGCTAAGTCCATGGGGGCCCTGCAATCACAACAGTTTCGTGGCAATAATTTTCGTCGCTCAGGTGCACGTGGAGTCACCAGAGGACAAATGGGTCAACAATCTCAATTCTCAAGGGGTGGAGCACAATCCTCGTTCACAAAACAGAACAAGGGAGGTTACAGAAATAACAGCAACAGAGGTCGCGGCAGAGGAAACAACAACTCCCGCTCCTCTACCCCAAGCAAACAGTGACTCTCTGTCACTGCCCCCCGACCACTTAACACCTGTCGGGGGGAGACTGCAGCAGTTCCTGCCCGTCTGGAGAAACATCACCACAGACAGGTGGGTGCGACAACTAGTCCAGTATGGTTATTGCCTAGAGTTGAAATCCACTCCACCCAACATCCCGCCAAGGCAAAGGCCTATGTCCGCAGAGCACTTGCACTTATTGCAGCAGGAAGTAGTGGCGATGCTGCAAAAAGACGCAATCGAGCTCGTGCCAGTGGGAGAGGAAGGCACAGGGGTATATTCCCTGTACTTCCTTATTCCAAAGAAGGACGGATCTCTCAGACCCATTCTAGATCTACGTCCCCTCAACCTGTACATACTGTCAGAACATTTCCATATGCTTACACTGCAACAGATTCTCCCCTTGTTAAACCAAGGGGACTTCTTAGCAACCTTAGATCTCAAGGATGCTTATTTCCACATTCCACTACACCCGTCCCACAGGAAATACCTCAGGTTCACTATCCAAGGCAAGCATTACCAATTCAAGGTCCTACCCTTCGGAGTCACCACAGCCCCAAGGGTGTTTACCAAGTGTCTGGCGACAGTAGCAGCGCACCTCAGGAGGCAGAACATCCATGTCTACCCCTACCTGGACGACTGGCTCGTTCAAGCCAAGTCGGAACAACAGTGCGCCGCAGACATGTCGACTACCATTCACCTCCTACACAATCTAGGTTTCTCGTTGAACTACCCGAAGTCGCATCTTCAGCCGGCACATGTCCGGCAGTTTCTAGGTGCGACGATCAATACCCTGACGGCCATGGCTCAACCAAACCAAGTCAGGATAGACAGCATGCAGTCTCTAATCCAGAAGTTCAGACCACAACACTCGCTTCCAGCGAGAGTGTTCATGCAGTTGATAGGCATGATGGCCTCCTGCATCTTCATAGTCCCTCACGCACGGTTACATATGCGCCCGCTCCAGGAGTGCTTAGCAAATCAGTGGACACAGGCTCAGGGAAATTTAACAGACCTAGTGTTGGTTACCAGTCGGGCATACCACTCTCTGCATTGGTGGACTCCACACAACCTTTGCAAGGGCCGACTGTTCCAGGAGCCAGTGCCACAGATTATCCTGACGACGGACGCATCTCTCCAGGGATGGGGAGCTCATCTGCTCACTTACACAGTGCAGGGACTATGGACGACGCAGCAGCAGAAGATGCACATCAACTACCTGGAACTGATGGCAATCTTCATGGCGATCAAGTCCTTCATTGTACATCTGAGCAACAAGGTAGTGTTAGTCCGGACGGACAACATGACCGCGATGTACTACATTCAAAAGCAGGGAGGCACCCACTCGCCACAGCTGTCTCATCTGGCTCAGAGCATGTGGAAGTGGGCCATTCAGAGGAACATTTTCCTCATGGCAGAACACCTCCCGGGCAAGGACAATCAGATGGCGGATCTGCTCAGCAGATACAGCCATCAAATGCACGAGTGGGAGTTACATCCATCAGTACTCCACCCGTACTTCCAGCAGTGGGGTCATCCGGAGATAGACCTGTTTGCCACAAACGAAAACGCAAAATGCCAACACTTTGCCGCCAGGTTCCCTCACCCACGGTCGCAGGGGAATGCGATATGGATGAACTGGTCAGGCAAATTTGCGTACGCTTTTCCACCAGCCCCTCTGATACCGCTGGTGGCAAGAAAGCTAAGGCAGCACGCGATGACTCTCATCCTGGTTGCTCCAACGTGGGCGCGCCAAGCATGGTACACCACGTTCCTCGAACTCTCAGTGGTGCCGCATCAAAGACTGCGCCCCACGCCCAGACTTTTGACGCAGAACCATGGAGAAATTCAGCATCCAGATCCGCAACAGCTCAACCTGGCGATCTGGCCCCTGAAGTCCTAGAGTTTGGATACCTTAACCTGCCTCCAGAATGCATGAACATCATTAAAGAGGCGAGGAAACCTACTACCAGAGCATGCTATGCTGCGAAATGGAAGCGTTTTGTCATTTACTGTACAGCCAATGACATCAACCCGCTAGATGCGTCTATCCCTAACATCATTTGCTATCTGTTACATCTGTACAAGTGCAATCTAGCCTATACTTCCATTCGGATACATCTATCCGCCATAGCAGCTTATCTTCAGAACAGGCAACATCTCTCTGTCTTCAGAGTGCCTGCCATTAAGGCCTTCCTTGAAGGTCTGAAACGAGTCATTCCCCCAAGAACACCGCCAGCTCCGGTGTGGAACCTCAATGTGGTACTCACCAGACTGATGGGACCACCTTTCGAGCCACTGCACTCGTGTGAACTCCAGTTCCTAACGTGGAAAGTAGCTTTCCTAATAGCTATTACGTCACTGAGGAGGGTTAGTGAGCTACAAGCGCTCACAATCCAAGAGCCATTCATTCAGATTCATCCAAATAGGGTAGTGCTACGCACTAACCCCAAATTCCTTCCGAAGGTGGTGTCACAGTTTCATCTCAATCAAACTATTGACTTGCCGGCATTCTTTCAAAACCCACAAACAGTGGCGGAAAGAATGCTCCATACCTTAGATGTACGGAGGGCACTGATGTACTACATAGACAGGACACAACCCTTTAGAAAGACAAAACAACTTTTTGTTGCCTTCGCACCACAACACAAAGGCAACCCTATTTCCAAAGCAGGAATAGCCAGGTGGATTGTTAAGTGCATCCAAATCTGTTATCAAAAGGCCAAGCGCACTTTAACAATACCCCCAAGGGCGCACTCCACGCGCAAATTGGGGGCATCCATGGCTTTCCTAGGGAACATTCCTTTAGAGGACATTTGCAGAGCAGCCACGTGGGTTACACCACATACCTTTACAAAACACTACTGTGTTGATGTGCATTCCAAGCAGCAAGCCGCTGTAGGACAGGCTGTTCTCAAAACACTTTTTCAGGTTTCTGCAGCTGGCACGGGCAACCGCCGCTAATGGAGGGACTGCTATGTATTCTATGCTAAGATATGAATTTAGCAGCCCACATGCCTCGAACTGAATATGCTACTTACCAGTATGCATCTGTTCTTGGCATGTAGGGCTGCTAACATTCATATCGCCCACCCTCCTCCCCGGTGCCTGTCGCAGCTGCAGATATACTATTGTATTCAATCATTAGCATGGACATCCTTTACACTTTTCACTCCATCTTCTGCCACAATGGCGAAAAACAATCTGGGGATGGAGCCGATGCCCATGCGCACTGTAGTCCAGGGGAGGAGCCACCTATCTCAGGATACTTCGAAGACTCTTCCAGGACAACAATGTGCGATCATCCGGACCCAACACTAGGCGGCGATCTAATGCTAAGATATGAATGTTAGCAGCCCTACATGCCAAGAACAGATGCATACTGGTAAGTAGCATATTCATTGTCCACCCTAAGCGTGAAAGGGTATACTCAGACATGAGTCCCTTGCTCATTGCACCATCAGGATTCAAGCAAGCCGGGCCGAAGACGGCTGTAATGCCAGAAACCGGTCCCCGGAAGCTTGTTTCCTTCCCAGTGTAAGAATTGGCTTTTGTAGTTTGGTTTGCCCTGTTCCCATCATGCACTGGGACAGGAACAGACTAATTTGCATACAGCCGGGTTCTGAAACTGGGATGGTGCAATGAGCTAAAAAACGGTGTTGGATCTAGCCCTGATCTCTTGACTGGGTGAGAGTATTCTGCTTAATTCAGAGACTCTGTCCCTCACCACCCCTTGTTGTAAATAATTTTGTCCACCCTAAGCGTGGAAGGGTATACTCAGACATGAGTCCCTTGCTCATTGCACCATCAGGATTCAAGCAAGCCGGGCCGAAGACGGCTGTAATGCCAGAAACCGGTCCCCGGAAGCTTGTTTCCTTCCCAGTGTAAGAATTGGCTTTTGTAGTTTGGTTTGCCCTGTTCCCATCATGCACTGGGACAGGAACAGACTAATTTGCATACAGCCGGGTTCTGAAACTGGGATGGTGCAATGAGCTAAAAAACGGTGTTGGATCTAGCCCTGATCACTTGACTGGGTGAGAGTATTCTGCTTAATTCAGAGACTCTGTCCCTCACCACCCCTTGTTGTAAATAATTTTGTCCACCCTAAGCGTGGAAGGGTATACTCAGACATGAGTCCCTTGCTCATTGCACCATCAGGATTCAAGCAAGCCGGGCCGAAGACGGCTGTAATGCCAGAAACCGGTCCCCGGAAGCTTGTTTCCTTCCCAGTGTAAGAATTGGCTTTTGTAGTTTGGTTTGCCCTGTTCCCATCATGCACTGGGACAGGAACAGACTAATTTGCATACAGCCGGGTTCTGAAACTGGGATGGTGCAATGAGCTAAAAAACGGTGTTGGATCTAGCCCTGATCTCTTGACTCGGTGAGAGTATTCTGCTTAATTCAGAGACTCTGTCCCTCACCACCCCTTGTTGTAAATAATTTTGTCCACCCTAAGCGTGGAAGGGTATACTCAGACATGAGTCCCTTGCTCATTGCACCATCAGGATTCAAGCAAGCCGGGCCGAAGACGGCTGTAATGCCAGAAACCGGTCCCCGGAAGCTTGTTTCCTTCCCAGTGTAAGAATTGGCTTTTGTAGTTTGGTTTGCCCTGTTCCCATCATGCACTGGGACAGGAACAGACTAATTTGCATACAGCCGGGTTCTGAAACTGGGATGGTGCAATGAGCTAAAAAACGGTGTTGGATCTAGCCCTGATCTCTTGACTGGGTGAGAGTATTCTGCTTAATTCAGAGACTCTGTCCCTCACCACCCCTTGTTGTAAATAATTTTGTCCACCCTAAGCGTGGAAGGGTATACTCGGACATGAGTCCCTTGCTCATTGCACCATCAGGATTCAAGCAAGCCGGGCCGAAGACGGCTGTAATGCCAGAAACCGGTCCCCGGAAGCTTGTTTCCTTCCCAGTGTAAGAATTGGCTTTTGTAGTTTGGTTTGCCCTGTTCCCATCATGCACTGGGACAGGAACAGACTAATTTGCATACAGCCGGGTTCTGAAACTGGGATGGTGCAATGAGCTAAAAAACGATGTTGGATCTAGCCCTGATCTCTTGACTGGGTGAGAGTATTCTGCTTAATTCAGAGACTCTGTCCCTCACCACCCCTTGTTGTAAATAATTTTGTCCACCCTAAGCGTGGAAGGGTATACTCAGACATGAGTCCCTTGCTCATTGCACCATCAGGATTCAAGCAAGCCGGGCCGAAGACGGCTGTAATGCCAGAAACCGGTCCCCGGAAGCTTGTTTCCTTCCCAGTGTAAGAATTGGCTTTTGTAGTTTGGTTTGCCCTGTTCCCATCATGCACTGGGACAGGAACAGACTAATTTGCATACAGCCGGGTTCTGAAACTGGGATGGTGCAATGAGCTAAAAAACGGTGTTGGATCTAGCCCTGATCTCTTGACTGGGTGAGAGTATTCTGCTTAATTCAGAGACTCTGTCCCTCACCACCCCTTGTTGTAAATAATTTTGTCCACCCTAAGCGTGGAAGGGTATACTCAGACATGAGTCCCTTGCTCATTGCACCATCAGGATTCAAGCAAGCCGGGCCGAAGACGGCTGTAATGCCAGAAACCGGTCCCCGGAAGCTTGTTTCCTTCCCAGTGTAAGAATTGGCTTTTGTAGTTTGGTTTGCCCTGTTCCCATCATGCACTGAGACAGGAACAGACTAATTTGCATACAGCCGGGTTCTGAAACTGGGATGGTGCAATGAGCTAAAAAACGGTGTTGGATCTAGCCCTGATCTCTTGACTGGGTGAGAGCATTCTGCTTAATTCAGAGACTCTGTCCCTCACCACCCCTTGTTGTAAATAATTTTGTCCACCCTAAGCGTGGAAGGGTATACTCAGACATGAGTCCCTTGCTCATTGCACCATCAGGAATCAAGCAAGCCGGGCCGAAGACGGCTGTAATGCCAGAAACCGGTCCCCGGAAGCTTGTTTCCTTCCCAGTGTAAGAATTGGCTTTTGTAGTTTGGTTTGCCCTGTTCCCATTATGCACTGGGACAGGAACAGACTAATTTGCATACAGCCGGGTTCTGAAACTGGGATGGTGCAATGAGCTAAAAAACGGTGTTGGATCTAGCCCTGATCTCTTGACTGGGTGAGAGTATTCTGCTTAATTCAGAGACTCTGTCCCTCACCACCCCTTGTTGTAAATAATTTTGTCCACCCTAAGCGTGGAAGGGTATACTCAGACATGAGTCCCTTGCTCATTGCACCATCAGGATTCAAGCAAGCCGGGCCGAAGACGGCTGTAATGCCAGAAACCGGTCCACGGAAGCTTGTTTCCTTCCCAGTGTAAGAATTGGCTTTTGTAGTTTGGTTTGCTCTGTTCCCATCATGCACTGGGACAGGAACAGACTAATTTGCATACAGCCGGGTTCTGAAACTGGGATGGTGCAATGAGCTAAAAAACGGTGTTGGATCTAGCCCTGATCTCTTGACTGGGTGAGAGTATTCTGCTTAATTCAGAGACTCTGTCCCTCACCACCCCTTGTTGTAAATAATTTTGTCCACCCTAAGCGTGGAAGGGTATACTCAGACATGAGTCCCTTGCTCATTGCACCATCAGGATTCAAGCATGCCGGGCCGAAGACGGCTGTAATGCCAGAAACCGGTCCCCGGAAGCTTGTTTCCTTCCCAGTGTAAGAATTGGCTTTTGTAGTTTGGTTTGCCCTGTTCCCATCATGCACTGGGACAGGAACAGACTAATTTGCATTCAGCCGGGTTCTGAAACTGGGATGGTGCAATGAGCTAAAAAACGGTGTTGGATCTAGCCCTGATCTCTTGACTGGGTGAGAGTATTCTGCTTAATTCAGAGACTCTGTCCCTCACCACCCCTTGTTGTAAATAATTTTGTCCACCCTAAGCGTGGAAGGGTATACTCAGACATGAGTCCCTTGCTCATTGCGCCATCAGGATTCAAGCAAGCCGGGCCGAAGACGGCTGTAATGCCAGAAACCGGTCCCCCGAAGCTTGTTTCCTTCCCAGTGTAAGAATTGGCTTTTGTAGTTTGGTTTGCCCTGTTCCCATCATGCACTGGGACAGGAACAGACTAATTTGCATACAGCCGGGTTCTGAAACTGGGATGGTGCAATGAGCTAAAAAAACGGTGTTGGATCTAGCCCTGATCTCTTGACTGGGTGAGAGTATTCTGCTTAATTCAGAGACTCTGTCCCTCACCACCCCTTGTTGTAAATAATTTTGTCCACCCTAAGCGTGGAAGGGTATACTCAGACATGAGTCCCTTGCTCATTGCACCATCAGGATTCAAGCAAGCCGGGCCGAAGACGGCTGTAATGCCAGAAACCGGTCCCCGGAAGCTTGTTTCCTTCCCAGTGTAAGAATTGGCTTTTGTAGTTTGGTTTGCCCTGTTCCCATCATGCACTGGGACAGGAACAGACTAATTTGCATACAGCCGGGTTCTGAAACTGGGATGGTGCAATGAGCTAAAAAACGGTGTTGGATCTAGCCCTGATCTCTTGACTGGGTGAGAGTATTCTGCTTAATTCAGAGACTCTGTCCCTCACCACCCCTTGTTGTAAATAATATACTGCAGCATGTATCAGGAAAATGGTGATTGCACTTTTTCAAAACCCCAAATGTGAATGACAATATTTGATTCAGCAATCTTTGTTTTAAATACACTTTTCTAAGCAGCTTAGTTTGCAAGACAGCTCCTGATATTGTTGGGGAATCAACAAGGGGATGTTCATGCAGTCTCTTCCCATTTGCAGTTTGTTGTTTCAGATAAGGTCCTGTATTTATCAGATTCTTTTTTCATGGCTGCTTGGATTGCCAAACTTACAAGTTCTTTCACTTAAACCAACAGCACTTAGGGAGTATGAGCTCAAGTCCCCCAATTGAGACTGCTGTTGGCTAAAAATCCAGGACTGCTGAAGATGCTACACACAGTTGAGCCACCTGCCCCTCTGTTTTTATTACAATATCAGAAATGTTTAGTTGTGTTCAAAAATGAAAATAAATGCAATTATGGGACATGTTGAAAATGAATCGATCCAGTTATGTATCAAGTTATGCATACATCTTTTGGAATGTGTTTGTCACACAGTAAAAAGCATATATTTTGGGTGCACTCCAGCAAACCTGTCTTGAAAAAATGTTGGTGCATTTCTCGTCTTTAATAAGCCTTTCTCTCTTTCTGTTTTCTCTCTGCAGGCATTTGCAGCTCATAGGCTTTCTTCG
The DNA here is from genome assembly GCF_964261635.1 of Lissotriton helveticus. NCBI lineage: Eukaryota > Metazoa > Chordata > Amphibia > Caudata > Salamandridae > Lissotriton > Lissotriton helveticus. The sequence goes on along the minus strand of NC_136071.1, from coordinate 1,099,577,581 downwards.
TTACATTCAGTCCTAGTTTAATAGCTATTGGGCATATTATTAAGGGCTGTATCGCCGCTTTAGCAGCACTTTTTATCGCCCTATTAGCAAGCTGTTGCTAACCACTGTTAGCGACAGTTTACTGGCAATAGCGCCCGTTTTTTTGCCGCTTTGCATGTCAGTGATATTTATCGCTAATGACATGCAAAGTAGGCGTTCCTTACTAAAAGTAAAGGGAAACAGTCGCAAACACAACTTCCCCCTATTATCAATGCACACGAAGCGATAAAAAAAGTCTCGCTAACCGAGATTATCGCTTGATTTTAACGCCTGATAAAAACCTGACTTAGCCATCTTGTCAATGGGGGGTGGATTGTTAGGTTAAGTACACACTTGCCTATTAACAAGCTTTTCATTAGCGCAGTTAATTTAGCGCTGGTATTCTCATGCTATTTCTGGTTTTCACTGCTATCACTGGATTTTTTATCGCTTTAGAGATAAGCGATGCTAATAATGCACTATCTTGGCGATGACATCCAGCGATAGACGGTGATAAAAAAAATGCCGCAAACCTGGGTTAGCGATAATTATCGCCTATTCTTGCTAATATGCCCTTATATTCTCATTTCATTCCCTAATCCATTATGGTTATTGTAGTTATTCATGTGTTAATCGTCACTTTTTGTACCAAAACAGTGAGTAATATTTCGCTTCATTTGAAGCTTATCACTAAAGCTTAGAAATGAAAAACTTGAAAGCAATTGATACAGCGTGAACACCTTTTCTGATTCAATGTTTTGTTTACATTTTTCTTCACAGACAGAAATTTATGAAGCAGATTACAAGACAGAACACAAAGATCGACAGAGAATTAAAGCAGAGAATCAAAAACTAAAGAAAAAAGAAGAAGATATGAGGCAACAGATGCTGTTATTGCAAGAACAGGTAGGACAGCCTCTAGAAGGAGTATAGGCATTCTACAGAGGCAGAAAATAAGGACAACTTGGGGTGTCGATGAAGGAGAGAGCTGGGAGGTCTGCTAGAGTTAGGCCTGGATCTGCTTTACCTCTGCCCAGCATTCACCCGCTGGCCGCCTACCTCCAGGAAAGGGGACGAAAGCCTCTGCTCCAGTGCAGATGCTGCAACAGTGGTGGGTGGCCGTACAGAGGTAGCATGGCTGCCCTCACCAGGCCGACCTTTGATCTGATAGAAGCCTCCTAACTCCCTTGTCTCATCCATGCTCTAAGTTCCTAGATCTTTTGCTGGGGGACTTCTCCACAGACTATGTTGTAATAGCTCAGCCGGAACAGAACAAGAGATCTAGTGGCTTGATCCCACGCGTTGTCTGCAGCGCTGAGAGGACCCTTCCCAACACTCCCAGCTCGAAAATTGTGTTTTTTTCCTCTGAAGGCTGAGAGACAAACTCCAGGAAGAACGGTTTTGTCTGAACTAGGATTATTACTACTTGAACCCAATTATGGTGGTCATGAGAATGGGATTGTGGGGTCTCTTGAATCCCCTCGTAATAGGCACCTGGTTTTTAGATCATTCAATCTGTTCATTATCTGCATGCATGTGGACATGTAGCTTATGCAGCAAAACTAGCTCTACCAAGGGGTGCATACACATGTTTTAATGTGAGGTGAACAGACAAAGGTACAATTAAAGCACATCTTCCCCGACACAATATGTGTATGGTGGGACAGAGTAAAATCTAAAAAGTGTCTCTCTCACTCATTTCATAAACCATGATTTAGGAGAGAAAACAGCACACACCATAAAGGAAAGATCAAGACAGCAATCCTCTAATGCTTGAGTATCTGACAACATCACCATGATGCGGTACCTTGCAAAATCACACAGAGACATACTTTACAACTTTATCCATATTATATTTGTGCTGTATAGTGCAATGCAAAGTTAGGAGCAATAAAAAAAAAAATCTCCTTGTTACTGCCTGCAGTATTTGTTTTGTCACAAAGTCCTGTCTAACACTGCATTTAAATAGGGCTTTGCATCAAAAATATGGGTGGTAGCGGGCCAATGCTCATTTACCGCTCATTGGAAGCCATTTGAGGCAAAGTAAGGCAAAGGAATATTTGCACTACATTTGGCGCCACATTTCTGCGCAAACAAGTTTTGTGCTGGAAAATAAACACTATATCGACATTTTGTGGCAAATTGTGTCACTTTTAGTAGCTATTCACTGTAGTAAAGTGTTGACAAATCTGCCCCTAGAAGAGCGATTTACTAATTTATAGCACAATAACTGAAGTTGCTGAACTGGGGGTCTTTCAGGCTGCCCAATTCCTTGCTCCCTCCATTTCACCAGTGCAAAAGTGCATGTGTGATCTCTAGCATAGATTTTTAACTTCCAGTACAAATTACTGTGCTTAGACATACTTTAAAACTTTTACCACATTGTATGTGTGCTGTACAGCAGAGGCCACATGGTTGTGTGAAAAGTAAGAAGAACTAAAAATATTTCGGCTTGTTAGCACCTGCCTCAAGGAAGCTTTATTTCTTTGGGCACTGAAAGACTTGTCTACCATTGTTAGCATATAGGGGCACATGCATCAAGGGTTTTTGCATACGCAAACGGTGCGAATTGCAAAATTCGGCCGTTTGCGAATGCAAATCCCTTTTTTGGGCTGCATGAAGCTTTTTGCTTTTTTCGCAATTTAAGAAATCGCAATTTATTTGCGATTTCTTAAATTGCGATTGCATTTAAGAAATCGCAATTTTGCGATTTCTTAAATGCAATGCATGACTTTTTTTAAATTGTGAAATCGCAAATAGGTAGTGGTAAATTACCATGAAGTTAAACTTCATGGTAATTTGCGAAAACTTTCAAAAGTGCATTTTTGAAAGTTTCATTTTACGCACACACATGCCCTTGGGGCATGTGTGTGTGAAAAATGTACTTAAAGGTACATTTCAGGGGTGCAGGGGGGGTCCTTTGGACCCCCCTGCACCCTTGAAATTGCATTCTCATTTTGCGATTCCTTAATTGCGAATCGCAAAATGAGAATGCCTTTACATTCATTCCTATGGGCCTTTAGGCCCATAGGAATCAATGGAAAGGGATTCCTTAATTGCGATTCGCAAATTGTGAATCGCAATTAAGGAAAATTAAGAAATTGCAAAAAAATTGCAATTTCTTGATGAATAGACGTTTGCAAATTCTTAATTGCGATTCCTTAATTTTCGCAATTAAGAATTCGCAAACGGGAACATTGATGCATGTGGCCGTATCTGCCGTACAGACCTCCTGACTGTGTATATCTGGCCCCACATTTACTAAGTCTGTGCTTCACCCTTGCGTCATGCAGGGCAACACAAAGGCTTATTTGGGATTTACAGAGCCACACAAGGCCTGATTTGCTTGGCTTTGTAAAGAAATGCAACACAACGAAGCAGCTTGCACTACGTTACATTTCTTAGTGCAGGCGTTCCATGGGTGGAGTAGCATGAGATTTCCTGGGCTTCCACCCATGGATTTCATGCAATTCTAGTTTACCAAGGCTTGTAAAGCTGGAATGGTGTGAAATTGGTACTCCTACCGCAGAGAGGTATAATGAGGAGAAATATGTGTATTTCTCCTCATTACTTCCTCTTTCTATGCATGATGCATTGCGCATCACACACAAAATGAGGAATATGTCTCTCTGTATTGTTTTTTTGCAGGTAGGTGTTTCTTCCATTTCTACTTCCGATGGGCTTTTGCCCATCCCCACGGATTTACTTCTGGTACCCGCTGAAACATGATGTAACCTATGAATAAGCTTCAATGAGAAGCTGAATCTAGAAACCCAAGTCAATAAGATTGTGGAGAGCAGTTTCGCTCTTATTAGAACACCCCAGAAGATCTTACCGATGCTACCAATCCAGGCACGAGCACAAGCAGTAAGAAGCGTTATCCTGAGCCGTTTGGACTATTGCAATGCGTTGCTACTAGAGTCACCGAAGTATCTGATTGAGAGACTTCAGAGAATCCAGACTGTGGTGGCAAAGCTCGCCCTCATGAGACCACAACGCTCATCTACATCTCTGGCATTGGCGGAGCTGCACGGGCTTCCGGTTTTACAGAGGATACAATTTAAATCACTCTGCATTGTCTTCAAGGCGCTGTATGGGACGGGGCCTATACCATTACAGAATAAGTTTGACTGGTATATTCCCACCCGTAGCCTTCGTTCCTCCTCGGCTTACCTGGTGAAAGTGCCAAGGTTTAAAAGAGTAAAAACAGTGGGAAGAGCCTTTAGTGTCGCAGCAGCACGGCTCTGGAACGGCCTTCCAACTGATCTGAGACAGACGCAAGATCTGTTGAAGTTCCGTAGGAAAATAAAAACCTGGCTATTTCCCAGAGCATAAGTTTCTGTAGTAACATGGTCCGTGTGGCACTTTGGTGGCAGTGTACATGTATCTCAGCGCCAGGATGCCCATAGGGTTCCAGTGCGCTTTACAAATATGGATAACAATAACAAAAACAACCTTCACCGTAGCGCAAGCACCCTTGTATCTTGGTGCAACAGTAGCTTTTCGATAAACAATGAACCCTTCCCTCTAGCGCCTTGAGACCCTCTGGGTGAGTAGTGCGCTATATAAATGCCTGAACTTGAACTTATCTGCGCTGGCGCTAGGCTGCCTCAAGTGCACCAGTGCAAGGAGTGAGTTGAGGAGACCCATATCTTAGTAGATAAGGAGCTTTTCAGCTCTCTCCCATTCACCCAACCCAGCACTGCAACTTTGCTTGTTGCCCTGTGTTGCATAAAATATTGATAAATATACTCCAATAACGTGAAACAATAACGTACACAAAGTTCCAGATTGTCTCACCAGCGAATACTACCTAAACACAACAGGGCAGTTTATAACAGAAGTTAATGTGCTGTGAACCACACTCGTAAAACCCTTGTCTTTGTGCTGACAACTTTTCATTAGTGGGTCCCACCTGTGTACTATATTATTTTTAGATCCACGACTACTTACAAATCACAATTATACAAGCCTCTTCGGATTTGTAATATTTGCAGTGATTCTTGGGTTTGTACAGTACTGTTGGATAAGTCTAAGGGGCCCATTACAATGTCGGTCGGATTGCCTCCGCCAGGCTGGCGGTAGCCACCGCCTGCCTGGCGGAGGCAATCCGCCTGACACTGTTTCCCTAATTACCCCCCCTCCATATTAGTATGGCGGGGGGGAACACGGCGGACGGAAAGACCGTCCGCCGCTTTTCCGCCCTGGTCGCCCTACGACCGTGGCGGAAAGGGTATAATATGGTGGCGGTGTCCAATGGACACTGCCAGCCATATCATGATGCGTGCAAATAGGTGCATTTCCGCGGCGGCGATGCCACCACGGAAAGGCAGGCGGTCTTTGCTTTGGGGGGGCCCCTGTGGGCCCCCCTGGTGAAGGCCGAGGTGGGGGTGCCCAGGGGGAGTACCTATGGTACCCCCCTTCATTTGCATGTACAAAGCGGCAGGCACCGCGCGGTGCCTGCCGCTTTGTATATCCAAATGCATAAATGCATTTTTAGCATTGTGGCGGGCGGTGCAGACTGCACCGCCCGCCACAATGCTAAAAATGAAGGATGTGCCCGCCACTGTGGCGGGCACATCCTAATTCCCCCAACAGGACCCCGCCCTTATGGCGGGCGGTCCCGAATACCGATAGGGTCCGCCCGTCATCCTAATGAGGCCCTATGACTTTTTTTAAAGACAGATTTTTACATCTTAAACAGGTTCTTGCCCTTCCTTCTCCTGACACTGAACCAAAATGTAATCCCTAATCAATAACTTAAACATTTGTATTTAGTAGCGACCATTGTAAGCCCCATCCCATAAGCACAAACAGATATACCAGCTAGGTGTTCTCCAGTAAATCATTTGTGATTTTGCACACAATGCAACAAGCTGGGTCAAGAAAGAACTGTCCTGATTTGAAAAGAAAACAGCTTGGTTAAGGGAGAAGCTGACTGGAAACCCCAAGAGAGGGAAACACACACAAGCAGAGCAAAGGAGACCAACAAATTTCATGTAGCTGCAAGATACTTGGCGTCCATTGCCGCACTAGCATACCTTTAACACTCAATAACAGATATGAATGCTGAATGGTTACCAGCAGCCATGCACACTATTTTAACTTAACTGATGCTACAGCACTATGAAACAGAAACATCAGTTATAGCCTGTGCTGTAGAAAAGACACAACATTATAGATTTTCTTATTTTGTATATTTATTAAGCACAAAAGTGTGCTATGTGCAATTATTTCGATCATTCTTTCATCCTCTTTTGGGTGGGCGTCTTCACAATGTCAGCGGCATACTTTGATACAACCCTTCTTCACTTTTGGCAGAGAGGAAGAGGCAATCCCTCATTCATCTCCATCAGTGATAGGGAGAGATAGGGCAGTTGCAAAGGGGCATATTATCAAGGACGGGCGATACATTATCGCTCCTTTTATCGGCAGGAAACTGCCCATGAAGCGGCGATAATGGGCTTGGTAATATGCTCTATGAATTCCTATCAAAGCCCATGTTAGATGTGAAGACATCTAACATGGGCTTCGATAAGAATTCATAGAGCATATTATCAAGCCCATTATCGCCGCTTTATCTGCAAAAGCGGCGATGATGTATCGCCCGTCCATGATAATATGCCCTAAAGTGCCTTTGGGACCATCTGACTTCTCTCCCTGCCAAATTTCCATAATCGGTACTAGAATGTGTAGAGCAACCATTGAGTGGTCTAGGTGTATGTGCATAGGTGCATGGGGGAAGTGGTTCTTTCTTTGGAACACTGAAAGTGGCAACAAAAGAAGGCTAGTGTTACTCATCTATAATAGACAATGTTACGTAAAGCCCATGAGCCAAGGAACTTTGATTCTCTAAAGCGTTGGCTAATTGTGAACGTTTATAAATGTTGTACCTCTGTGTCAGTCTCCCGCCATGTATCCGATAGTGGGTGATATTCTACATACCCTCACATTCTATCTTTTGGCTCTTTTTGACAGCTTAAGGTCTACGAAGATGACTTCCGGAAGGAGCGTTCTGACAAGCAGGTGCTCCAGCGCCTTCTCAAGAGCAAAGCCAATGCCAAGGATCCGGTGCTCGTGCACCGCTGCAACAACGGCAGTCACGAGACACCGGCAGCGGCACGGACCTCGCCCCCGGCTCCAGTCACCAGGCACAGCGGCAGCAGCAAGACCTGCGAAAGGCACAAGCACATCGAATGCTCCAAACACCACCTCCTGAGGGATGCAGTGCTGCCATCATCTCCTTTCTCCACAGAGTACAAATAGCAGGGCCTACTGCTGGACAAAACAACATGAACTGATGATAAGAATGTATGTGTTGACCAGGGCCCCAGAAAAGACATAACCAGAAACAGTGCATCTTTTGAATACACAGGAAGATTGGTTGATAAACTAAAAACACCTACAGAAGAATTTAATATTTTGCTCCTCGAGTTAAACTGGCCTCCAAATGAGGCTTACTGCAATCAGCTTTTTAGAAATTCAAGCAGCATATTGTACTCCTTGGCAATATATTAATTCCTTATTTCTGCAATCAGTCTGAGATTTCTAGTACCCTTTATGACTGAAATCTTTAAATTGCATTTAAACGTTTCTATATCAGATATAACTGCTACACTGAGCTATAAATAGGCAAACTGGCAAATGTTTCTATCCAATAGATACATCGGGGTCATCTTCACCCACAGGCATTTGCCGCAGAGTGAAAACACAACACAGTGTTTGTTCAATGTAGCATAGCACAACTTTGCGATTTTGGAAAAACTTGAAAATAATTCTGTATTAATTATAATCACCGTTATATCTTCTTTAAAGCATTTGACATGAAAGGCTCACACTCTCCTAGTAGAAACTGACAATTATGTCATTCAGAAAACCGCTGAAAACCTGACACTTAATGCAACCTTTTCTTGACCCAGAACTTTCTAAATGACTGGATGAAATTCCACCTGGGTCGACCACCTCAACTCTGGTGACCTCATGACGTATTTAAGGCATCATCTGATGCTGCAACCATTGCTATGAATGGAAGACTAACCCACCCGGTCTACAGGAAGTACCATCTGAGGCCACAGCAACCAGCCCTTATGATGCAGATGGCCCTGAATTTGAGTCTACAGAACCATAAGACATAGTAACCGCACCTCTAAGACTTCTACAAGCCAAGATTTTAAAGTTGGCAGCTGTCAATTTAACTTATGAAACATATACTCGTTCACATGTTGTATTTTTTATACAGTACAGTAGGGCGTCACCACTAGCTGGAAATAGAAAGAGGGCTACATGAAAATAAAACAGATTAATTTGAGCCTTTTTATTGGATCATTATTTTCTTCCCACTCTAATGCAATTTAAGGCATATACAATTTCACTGCTACAGGTTGGAAACAAAATGCAAATTAACACTCGTTTGGATTGCTGAAATAACCTAACATCTAATAAATAACCATTGCCGAAGGTTCCAAACATATCTCCTATTTGCCCAAAGACAGTAGTTAGGCAGCAAGTGATTTAGATGGTGGGCATCTCTCGCAGCTCACAATTTAAGGCATATGAAATGTGTCAGACTGAAATTCATACACAGATAAACATAGAAAACGAAAAGAACCTAAATGTCTATCATACGGGGATACTCCATTCCAGACAGCGAGGCAGAAAACAACACCATATCCGAGTCATAAGAGTTCTTCAGCCTTATTCATCAACGGGCCGTTTTGCGAGCCCCTAATAGCGATTCATAGCGAATCGCTATTAAGGACTCGCAAAACGGTATTCATGTAGGAATTGCTAAATAAATAGCGATTCCTACACATTCCTTATTTGCGAGTAGCAAATTGCTAATCGCAAATAAGGAATAACTCCCCATTCATTCCTATGGGCCAAAAGGCCCATAGGAATGAATGGGGAGTATTCCTTATTTGCGATTAGCAATTTGCTACTCGCAAATAAGATAGCGATTTAAAGGGTGCCAGGGGTGTCCAAAGGACACCCTGTAGCACCCCTTAAATGCAAATTGAAACAGGTGTTGCGCACACACATGTCCAAAGGACATGTGTGTGTGCAACATGCAACTTAGAAAAATGCTTTTAAAAGCATTTTTCTAAGTTTTTGCTATTTACCGAGAGGTCTGACCTCTCGGTAAATAGCGGCCCAAAATTGCATTTTCACAATTTTAAAATGCTTCATGAATTGCATTTAAGGAATCTCAAATAGAGATTCCTTAAATTCAATTCTTCGCAAATGTGCGAATTCTTAAATAGCGAATTTTGCATTTGCGATGATGAATCCCAAATGCAAAAATTGCACTCGCAAAAGGCAAGATTCTGAGAATCTTGCCCTTTGCGAGTGCAATTTAGCTTGATGAATCAGGCGGCTTGTCCCCTAAATTTGGGACAACAGGCAGATTTTAGTAGGGATCTTTGGCTTGGTGTTTCAATTCTAGACTTGGCACTTTCTTGCCAAGGGCTCCAGAGTCACTGTATTCAGATTAACTAGTGCCCTGGGAGGCAACCACAGCAGCTTAGTGCATTTTCTGCAGCAGCATCAGAAAGATGTCCAGGGTTCCCTGAAAGAAGAAGTGAATTTGCAGTAAGAGACAGAGAATTGATCATAATTCTGGTTTAAAGAGTATGTTTATAGAGTTAGTCCACAGCTCTGTTCCTTGTCCTGGGAAATGGAAAAATTAGGGGCGTATCCATATACCTGCAATTGTGGTGTGCAGTTTGAGTTGGAAGAAGGATCTAGGTAGAAAGTTGAAGGATGTAGGAGTTTCCATAGAAACTGTTTAGGGAGCTACTTGTGTATTTCTTTTACCCGAGCGTAGAGACTGTTTATGGGGCTGGCTGTGTATTTTTTTAGCTGAGTCTATTTATATATATGGTTGTTGCGCGTAGACACAAGGAGGAATTGGACTATCCTCACAAATACCAACAGGTGCTCGTCAGTTTACTCTGAGATTCAGGTGAAAACATGCCTTGCCCTCTTCAGACTTGTACGCATAGACATAACAAAGCCATATACGCCCAGAAAGTATTTGGATTCTACCAGAAGAGTCTGCATTCATAATCATTTCTCAGGGTCCCCAATGAAGAGAAGATTCTTCTGGCTGGATCATTTTTGCGTATTACATTGCTGATGATCCCTCTTGTATGGAGTGACAGTCCAAGCATAGCTTTGCTGGGATACAACTGGCTTCAGCTTGTGAAGTAAACAAGATAAAGGACAGACTTTGAAAAACCAAGCCAGACTGGTTATCAACAGAGGGTGCATTAACCTAGCTGGGAAAAGAGCATGGGAACTTCCCAGAAGCCTAGATATTATTAGCTGGAAAAGAAATGCAGAGATCCGGTCAGGCTGTTTCCATAAAAGTAGGCAGGGTGGGGAGCTCACTGGGTTCACTGGAGGAAGTATCCTAGAAAGGATCCGGTGCAGACGTTGCCTCCGAGTTACTCTGTTCATCCATCTAGTTGTACAACTCTCACAAAACCAGGATACAAAGTGGTAGTCCACAGAAATATGTGCACTCAAATTTGTACCTACATGAAGCGGTATGGTGAAGCTAAAAGGTAGACATCTGGTCATCTATACGACTCCTGAGCCATTTGCAGCAGACAAAATAGGGGTAATTTTCTCCTAGTATCAAGCCCATCAGGCCACAGGGTGGTGGTGCTTGGAGAAATAGCAAGGTAACGGACAGAGCGGGGCAAATGAAGGAAGAAGCCATTGTGAGTCCGGTGATTGATCATGCTAAGGCTCAGAAGGACCAACTCCCTAGAGGAATAGGAAATCCAAGGACTTAAATGGCTCCATTATTGATCATTTGCAAGGCAGAGCTAAAAGATTTTCCTCTGTAGTGATTGAACGCGCTACTAGCTAGCATCAGCATTGGGTTTTGAATGGGGAATCCGAGGGGGCACTCTGCAGCCAAAGGAAGACCGATTTGAATAATTTATATAAAGGGCCAATGAACTCAAACAGAGACAGTCATGCCAATGGGGATGCTCTGGCAGGATAAAATAAGCTGTTTGCCAGAATTCTGCTATTATAAAAGACTAATGCTGCATTCGCGAAAATGACCTGCGGGAACCTAAACGGGCATATGGCCCACAATGAGGAGACAATGAAGAGGCATCTTTCGTCCTAGGACCTCAAACTGGGGGGCTCATTGATCCGGGGGGGAGGGGGCTACAGGCACTATCCAAGAGAATCATCTTGCTGATAACAGTGCTTTGTTTTTACAGATAGACTTGGGTATTACTAAAAATTTCTGTCATTCATATGATATCTGGGAGTAGGTGCCAAAGGGGGAGTGGCCACTGAATAATACTTTTACATTTTAGTAAGACCTGGCTGACCAGAATAATATGTTGCCAATCATGCATTTGATTGTTTTTAAAACGACAATGTTTAAATATGTTTATACATATTTAAAGATTGCCAATGTTATCGAATGATTGCGGAAAATACGTTTTCAATCAGAGGCAATGACTTTGGGTGGGGGCACTTCAATATAAAGTTCGAAGATTATTGTCTTTTGGGGAGATGAAAAAAAATGCAGAAGCCATGTTACAGCACTGGTATACTCACCCTGATTAGAGGACAACCAACACACCACAGACAGCGCAGCAATGAGGGCCACAAATTAGAAGGGGCTTCTATGGCGGAAGTGTGGGGAGTGAGGTTGCCAGAGATCGATGGTATTTGTTAACTGTGGTGCAGCAGATCGCTGACTCTGGCGCATGAGCCATGGGGCGCAGTGTAGGAGGAGTTCAGGAAAGGAGAGTTAAACAAAGATTAGGATAGACAAGAACAGCTCACTTAGAATTCATGGAGCTGACAAAGACATGTAGATCTGTTCGCTAGGGATGGGGCTCTCTTTAAACGGTATTTACAGAGTACTGCACTTAACTGGGCTCTGGCAGGGTCAATACTGGTTCTTCCCAATCCCCGTCAAGCTCACCTGGAGCAGAGTCAATGAAGTAAAATAGAAAAGGGGGTGTTAGAGAAACTGCAAATGCATGACAGGAATAGTGAGAGACGAGTAGTAGTGTTCCGATACTTCTTCCATGTTTACAACAGTACATGAAGAATTGGTGTAGAAGGTGTAGAGTTTTGTGTGACACGTTGTGGCGATGGACCCCAACTGAGTGCAGCATGGGTTGAATGTTTACAGAGGGTCCACCAGAAAGCTATATGGCTCTAGTTGAATTAGAACATCGCCTGAGTGGCCACTCACCTTTGTACAAGCCCGACAACCTTAGTCCCACACCCAGGACGGCTATTAATTTTATCATCCCAACTTCTCACAATGACACCACTCATTCAGCTGTCCACCATCACTAGCTGGAATGGCCCAATGGATCTCTCACAGTTAACTGAACAAGCATTAATGAGCTCCCCCTGTCCCCTGAGGGATATCAGCTGATGCTCTGAGCCACTGTCCGTCTCCACAGGACAAACCATAGCAAATCGATACCCCGAAGTCCTTTTTTAATCCCCTGACAATCAAGTGTACCACATAGGGATCCAACGATGAGACAACGTAAGTGCACCTTTGAGTATTCCTAATGTGCACATAGGGAACTGGAAGATCATCCAATTTGTATTACACCTGGGTGTGCCACAGGCAACTCTGATGTGAACTTATAAAATATCGTTTCACTAACGGCACACATATCAAGTTACATCTGAATGTTTATAGCATACCTTAGACTTACAGGCCTTCAAGAGTCAAGAACTCGGTTACATAAAGTGTCACTTATAGAATTAATTTTAGATTTATCATCCATTTGGTACATGTAGCATAACATTTCTTTGACATAACACAAAAGCCTTTGCTCGACAATGCACAACATCCAACACTTGTTTCGTCCTTTACCATGGAAATATTTGGAAGGGTGGAACAAATCCTTTGTACTTTGGTTGCAGAATAATAAAGATAAGCTAAGATAATGTCAGGATGAGCCAAAGGTGCCACATCTGAGTCATCACATTTCTTAGCGATCCTCTGCTGATTTACATAGGCGTCTTCCACGAGTTCCACATGTAATGCCAAGGGGTAAGTGTTCAATGGTACTAGGGTTCAGAGTTACTCCAGATTGGGTGCATCACCATACCTGATATACAATGCTCAAGAGTCCATGGTAAGATCCTTAATAAATAGGTTGTCGATCGTTGAAGTTGAGAAGGCTTAACAGTCAGTAACTATTTCTGGTGAATACATAATCTGCAGATTACTCACCTCCCCACGCCTTAGACATTTCTGGATAACTAGTTCCCAAAAATAACTCTCCAGCTGTACCAGATGGCTCAAGCTACAAATCCATTTCTGGCCATGTCCTCATCAGAGCATATTAGGAAGAAACTGGTGTGCTGCCATCAATTCCTGAACTATTTCCATGCAACACCAAGAGAGGAGGATGAACCTAGCGAGCAACAACGATGGTAAATCCAGCACATAACATGTTTGTCTAACTTGGGATTTTATTAGTCACAGCACTAAGGCCTCAGCAGTGGGAAGATTACACCAGAAAAATTAAATGTTCGAGGCATATGAGCTGCAGAATTCACACATTGTGCATAGATCGCCATCTGATGTAGGGATTGGATGCTTGCACCTTGTTCTCTTGGAAGAAGACTTTTGTAGTCACCAGATAGGTGACTCCTCCCTTGGACGATAGTGCGCATGGGCATCGACTCCATCCTCAGATCGTTTTTTTCCGCCATCGGGTTCGGATGTAATTTCTGCGCTCCGCTTCGGCACCATATTCTCCAAACCTTTTCGACGCACAAAACCATCATAGACTCGACGGTATTGTTTTTGATCGCGTGATCTTCGATGCACTCCTCAAATACGCAAATCCGATCGTCGACAGCATTCGGGCCTACGGCTAATGGAGAGGAATCCATTTTAAAAAACTGCCCCCAGTGTGGAGCTAATTTCCACACAGTGACCACCTCAAGATCTGTAACCTATGTCTTTCACCTGAGCACGACAAGAACAATTGCCAGGCCTGCACCTCCTTTAGATCCAAAAAGGCCATCCGTCATCGTCGGGCCTGATGACACATCATTACACAGCAATCAGCTCCGGCACCGGTGGACATCTTCGATGAAGGCCCTGATGTTCCGGAAGAGGACTTGGAGGATCTGCAAATCGTGTCCGAAGCAGACTACTCCAACTCGAACCATCCCATCACGCCAGGTCAATGAGTGAGTACAACTGCATATGCCCCAATCCCACATCCAAAAAGAAGGCCCTGGTTAATATTTCACCTGCTGGCCCCAGTCGCGACCAAAAACAAGCTTCAAAAGCCCTGACCTTGGGATCGGCTCCGAAGATAAAAGACAAGCCTTCCGGTAGCTTGGGAACGAGCAAACCACATATCACTGTCCCACAAGCGCCATCGGCACGGAGTGCAACCTACTCCTAAAAAGACTTCGGCACCAATGCCCCCATGCCGAAGGAAAAGGCATTGGATCGGAAAGCGAAACATTCGGAACCGAAAAAGATTTCCGCCTCCACATCGAAGCCAAAGGACCCGAAAAACACCCTCCTAGGCTCTGGAGCAGAAATCCAAACCCCGCTCGGACCCGAAAAAAATCGTCGCTGAAAGCATCCACAGAAGAGGAACAACTTTTTCGACCAGATCCTATCGATCTAAAACAAAAAATACTCCATATAGACCCTAAAACAGGGAATGTGTCTACTGTTCCACACACACAACAAAAGGAAATTTGACACCCCTGGCATTCCTGCAGTGCCTGTAAAGAAGGACTGCTACTTCACCTTTGCAACCCTCTTCTCCTGTTCTTCCTTCTGAGGCTGTCTCTCCTCCACACTCTCCTATAGTTCCACCAAACTCACCACTACCACCCAGTGATGATGATTTAGGGCATGGGGACATAACACTGACCCTTTTTTTTTAGTTCAAATTATTTTATTGTAAAATAATAATAATAATTTTCATAATAAACATTAAGCAAGACATACAAAAAAAGAATAATAATTCAAAAAATCTAGAACTATATATATATATAACAAACTATTGTCTAATTCAATTCAGTAGATATGAGGTTAAATGTAATCAGACAAAACTAAAAAAGGGGGAGGAGGGGAGGGAACCATGAAATAGCAAATTAGTAGTAATTTATAAACAGAGCTACAATGCAATATCAATTAATACAATAAAAGAACAGTAAAAGGGGAACAAACAATAAATATACCCATTAATTTGATAAATAAATGTCAACAGGAATCCAGAATGAATGATATGAAATAGAATTATGAGAAACCCCAGATAATGATAACTGTGCACCTCTTCTTGTAAAAATAACCCATGACCACCAGGCGTGAACTGATAACTTTGAAACATCTTTCCAACAGAAGGTTATGGATTTTATCGCAGCTGAGATTCAGAAATTAAATAGTTTACATTCAAGATCACTTAAATCCTTCGATAATGTAACAGATTTGTATATTAACAGTTTATATGAAATGTCTTCATGAATATTAAAAATCTTTTTAATAATATCCCAAACTTCTGTCCAGAATTTGTAAATTAAAGGACAAGTAAAAAGCATATGTTGAAGTGAGCCAGGATGCAGATTACAATGCCAACATGTATCAGATTGAAGCAGTTTAGCTTGAAATCAACGTTTTGGAGTCCATAAGCAATTGAGTAAAATATAAGAATTAGTTTGAACAAGCGAAACAGGTAACCATCCAGATATCTTACTAAGCCATATATGTTCCTATATATCAATAGACAAGGAAAGCGATAATTCATTATTGCAGAACGTTGCAATCATATTTATGTTACTACCTAAAGTATTGGACAATTTTTTATATAAAATAGAAACACCATGAGTACTCGTTGATATAGTTTGGATATAAATGGATAAATCAGCTTGAATATTCAATGGAATAACTCGTGAAAAAGAATCTAAAATCGAATTACTTAAATATTCATATTTTATAAGTTCAGAATTAGCTTAACTAAACTTTGTTTGTAAAGTCTCAAACGGTAAAAAAGTGTTATAAGAATAAACATCTTTAAGGTAAAAAATACTAGCCAAAAACCAAAAACTAATATTTCTATTCAGTTTAATGACATTGCTATACCACAAAGACAATTCGTCAGGACTACACATGGGATTTTGAAAAATTGAATCTATATCATTGAAAATCATTTTAGTAGATTTGAGGATAGAAGATTTATGAAAAACTGAAGATTTGTTAGACATGGTTAACAGAGTAGGTAGTGGAAAAGGTTTCACAATGGATTTTTCAATATGGAGCCATGTAGGTGGATTATGGGGAAAATTTGATTAAACCATATGGCACTTTGTTTTAAAATAAAGGCTTTATGATAAAGAAGAAAATCTGGAACACCAAATCCAGCATTACATTTAGACATTTTTAATTTATTATAACTAATACGGTGTGCTTTGTTATTCCAAAGAAATTTTGAAAGAAATGTATCAACATCTTTATAAAATGTTAATGGAAATTGAGTGGGAATCATGGCAAGGGTGTACAAAATTTTTAGGAGCAACATTAATTTTAATAGATTCCATTCTACCCCACCATGAAAGATGAAATGAAGACCATTTAGACGTTTTATCTTTAATATAATTTAACACAAAATCACTGTTTAAAGTTAATGTCAATTTTATAGAGGAAGAGAATAAAATACCTAGATATTTTAATTAATTCTTTTGCCAAATAATTTCATTCATGGGAATCATATCAGGAGTACAGTATACATTTAAAGGAAAAAATTATGTCTTGTTAGTATTTAATTTGTATCCAGACACAATAGAATATTTTGTTTAATATTTCTATTAATGAAGGAAATGAGGATGATGGGTCACTGATAAATAAAAGTACATAATCGGCATACGCCAATGTTTTAATGATAACATCCTTAACATTGATATCTTCAATAGTATCACATTTTGTTATAGAGGCCAGAAAGGGCTCAATACTAATTAAAAACAATAGTGGAGAATGGGGACACCCCTGACGTGTACCTCTAAAAAGGGAGAATTGATTAGAAACTTGGCCATTAATAACTAAACGAGCAGTAGGGGCAGAATATAAAGCTGAAACCATGCGGATAAAAGTGTCACCAAAATGAAAAGACGATAACGTATGAAATAAAATTGCCAATAAAGTTTATCAAAGGCTTTTTCAGCATCTAAAGCCATGACACCTGAAGGACTAGTCAACGTATGACCTTGTTCAATGACATGTAACAAAGTTCTAGTATTATTAGCTGAATATCTATTTTTCATAAACCCAGATTGATCTGGATGTATGATAGAATCTAATACAGGGGATAAACGTGTGGCCAATATTTTAGCATATAATTTACAATCTTGATTTATTAAAGAAATAGGGTGACAATTAGAAACAAGAGTGGGATCTTTGTCTGAGTAAGGAAGAACAATAATTAAAGCCTCAGTAAAAGAACCAGACATAATTCCTGATGAGCCAAACGATGTAAAAAGTTGAAGCAATAAAGGTGAAAGTTGGGATTGAAATTCTTTATAAAACTCTGCAGGCAACCCATCAGGACCTTGAGATTTATTTAGTTTGAGAGAGTTAGCTGATAAAATTACTAATAGGTAAGTCCAGTCCAAGTTTGTCTGATTGAGAAATCTCAGGCAGATTACATGAGGATAGAAAAGACTCAACCAAAGAATCATCATTAAAATCAGATTTATTATATAATCTAGAGTAAAAATCCAAAAATTCATTAACAATATCTTTATGAGATAAAGCACTTTTACCATTGGGGCCATGAATAGAAGTGAATTAAGTTTTATCTTTTTTAATACGGAGATAATTTGCTAAAAGTTTGCCAGATTTATTTGCATTGAAACTAAATTTAGCTTTGGCATTAGAAATCTGAATGCCAGCTCTTTTACTAAGAATTGTATTAAAATTATAATAGAGCTTTTGTAACTTAACCCTATATTGTGGATCATTAGATGTAATAAAGAGTCGCTCATATTTCGCTATTTGTTTTTCTAAGCTTTTAACATTTGCATTAAATGCCTTATTTTCGTGGGCCATAATAGAAATAGTAGCTCCTCTAATATAAGTTTTGAAAGCATCCAATCTATTAATCACAGAAGTAGAACCTTCAGGATTCAGTTGAAAATAATCATTAATGGCGGATAAAGGTTTTGGCTTATTATGATCATTGAGAGCTATACTAGAATTCATTCTCCATCTAGATTGTTTAGTAAAAGTTGAATTTAGGTTTAAAATACAAGAAATCATAGCATGATCAGAGACATCAATATTGCCAATCATAGGTGTTTTGATAGAATTAGTAAATTGTCAAGTAACTAATATATAATCAATTCTAGAACGGGAATTGTGTAGGTTTGAAAAAAAAAGAAACATTTTTCCGTAGGAAAATGGAGACGCCAGATATCAACTAAATTAGTAGTTTGAAGAAAAGTTTTAAAAGCAAAATAAACCTTAGGGGGGTGGAATTTCGTACAAGATAATCTATCTAATAAAGGATCAAAAATAACATTAAAATCACCAGAAACAATTAAAGGGGCATTCCCCTTTTTTAACACTTCCGTTGCAAGATTATTCCAAAAACAAGGATCACCTGCAGTGGGTAAACATTTAATAAAAATATAATAGAATCATGAACTTTAACTTTAACAATTAAATGTCTCCCATCTGTATCAGTAAATTTACTTTGGCAATGAGATTTCTTTGCAAATAGTATAGCTACACCGTTTTTCTTACCATTAGCAGGAGAAGAAACAATATTGTCAACCCATTTTCTTTTCATGTAATCTAAAACGTTATCATCAACATGAGTTTCTTGTAAAAAACAAAAATCGGCTTTGGAACTGCCTAAATAATTTAAAATTTTAGTACGCTTAACTGGATGGCGCAAACCTTTTACATTTAATGAAATAATATTAATATTAGACGTAATGGAAGAAGAAGAGAGAAAAAGGTAAGAAGAGGATAAGAGTAAGCACAGATGATGAGAAGAGAGTAGATCCAGAAAATATAAAAGGTAGAGGAGAGGAAAAAACATAGACAAAAAAAAGACACATAAATATGAACCGTGAAACGCACACACGTTTCTACAAGCATGGCCTGAACCGTTGGAGCCCAAAAATTGATGAAGTACTGATAAATTTGTCAGCAAAAATCATACTGGAGAAAAGTCAAGTAGTAGGGTCATGAGTGTCCATTGAATGTTGTACCTGTTGATCAAGAAAATGTCGCAATCATTCTTGTCAGTGAAAGAATTTGGAGAAATTATCTTTCCATATGCGCATTGTAGATGGATCAAAAAGGTCGTATTTGAATCCAAGACTTCTTAACTGTGAGCGAAGGTCAGTAAATTCCTTACGTATTGCAACAGTTTCTTTAGCAAAGTCTTGATGAAGATTTTATTGCCATTGACCATCAGCGAGGGAATTTCTCGTGCTGCTTTTCGAATCAGTACCAAATGATGATGACGAAACACTTTAAATATCATTTGTCTAGGTTTGGTATGTTGAGGATTGCGATGAGAAGGGATTCTGTGTGCCTTGTCAACTTCAAATTTTTCTGGAAATTTGATATTTAAAAGACCAGGAATCAGATTTTCCAAAAATAATCGACAGTTAGATCCCTCAACTTCTTCAGGTAAATTAAATATGCAAAGGTTGTATTGCCTATTACGATTCTCCATATCCAAAAGATGTGAGCACATGGGAGATATTTTCACCACCAATGGGGTAAAAGCATCCACTTTGGTTTTATTGTCTGGAATCTTGATTGAATTATCAGAGATTTTCGTAGACAAATATGCCATTTCTTTCCGCACATTTTTAACTTCAGTCGCAATGGTCTCGGTATTAGCACGAAGTGCTTGAATTTCTTCTAAAATTAAAGAAAGTGAAGGTTCAGCTGACTCTACCACTTTCAATTTTATTGGAGGAGGTGAAACTTGCTGCCTCCTTTTATTGTTAACAGGATTTTTATTTTCCATTTTGAGGATAAAAAAAATCAGAATTTAATTGAATTTGAAGTCAAATGAGCAATAACAGATTAAATACAGGACAAGTTATTAAGCAGACTCCAAAAGTACTGGTGCAGCAGCTAAACAGAACTGTGGGTGTGGCTAGTCCCAAGCCTGGCCCTTTCCTGATGAACACTCCGCCCCCCTGACAGACAGATCAGGCAGTACCTTGCAGGAAGACTGGGGGCAGGACCCAGGGGGATGAAAACAGCACTTCCGGCGTTCACAGGGACTCCAAAACTCCTCACAATGCAGGTAACAGCCTTAACCACATTGGTGCTAAGGCAATTCCCGCTGGGTGCTGACTAGTCTGATTTTACATTGTTCATGACAAGGTCAGCTCGTCATAAGCACAGGAGCAGTGCACTGCATGACGAGCTGACCTGGTCATGAGCATGGAAGGGGTTAATATTACAGTGACCCCATTTGTGACGAAATGCTGACAAAAAAACGTTGTTTTTGATTAAAAACGGGCTTAAAGCGCGACGAAGCTCGGACGGCGGCCATCTTGAATTGCGCACTCACGCGTATCAATACTGACCCTTTTGATGACCCTGATAACGATACAGACGTACTACAGGATGATTGGGACCATTATGATGACCCAGTAGATCCTCCAGATCTCCCTAACCCTCATGCATATCCAACAAAGCCATCTCCTCCAGATGACAATATTGTTTTTAACCAGCTTGTAAATAGGGCGGCTCACTACCATGGTGTCCGCATGCATTCAGACCCCGCAGAGGAGGATTTTCTACTAGACACCTTTGAACAGTCACTAAAAACTGTACAAACACTGCCAATGTTAAAAGGAGTCATTAAACATGCCACTGACATATTCAAGGACCCTGTTAGGACTAGAGTTCTTAATCCAAGGATTGACAAAAAATATAAACCCGCTCCCAATGATCCCGCCTACATCAAAGGTCAGCTCCCTTTAGATTCCTTAGTGGCAACTAACGCTAGAAAACGTGCCAATTCTCAAACCTCCGGTGATGCGCCACCTCCGGACAAGGAGTCAAAATTATTAGATGCTTCTGGCAAATGAGTGGCTGCCCAAACTGCTAATAAGTGGCGAATAGCCAACACACAAGCATTACTTGCTAGGTATGATAGGGCTCACTAAGACCAACTAGAAACCCTATTGCAACATATACCTGATCAATATGAGACCAAGGCCAATGATTTATTTCAGGAGGGGAAGTTTATAACTAATGCATCAATCAAATGTGCCCTTAATGCAGCAGACACCGCCTCTAGGGCCATTAGCACTAGCGTGTTACTCAGACGACATGCCTGGTTGCACATCTCTGGCTTCAAACAAGAGGTACAAACAACTATCCTCAATCAGCCGTTCAATCAGCAGCTGCTTTTTGGACCAGCTGTAGACACCGCTCTTGGAAAATTGAAAAAGGACACAGACTGCTAAATCCATGGGAGCATTAGAGTCTCCATCCCCACGTGGTTCCTTTCGACGCTCCTTCTTTAGGGGCGCATCCAAAAACATCAATATAGACAATGCTTCATACAAAAACACCACACAAACATCTCCCAACAGGGGATATTTTAGAGGTGAATACAGGGGAAACAACAACAAAGGGAGAGGCCGAGGTAATAACAACACTTGCAGGAGTTGGAAACTTTTCAGGGCTATCACGGTGTGCTACCAGATGGCACTATGCGGCTCCGCATGGATGCTTTCCCGTTGTGGAAATTACATGTGGAGCCTATATAGGCGCCACCCCTGTGTGCTGTCAGTTGATTTTGAGGCTGTCCGTGCCCCCAGATGCAGAGCCCTTAGACCAAAGCGGTTGTGATCAGTGTGCAGATTCATAGACTTGGGATAATATTAATGGTTTGAGACCAATCGGAGCAGGGAGGGAGTATCAGGGAACAATCTGTCTCTAGATAGAGTTTCTACCAGAAAGAGGAGTACAGAAGGTATGTAAACCGTTCTTCCGATATAGATTTCTAGCTGCTGACCCTCACCTCTTTGATAGATACCAAAGCAGTACCTTTTTGGAGGTGGGTCTGTGAATGTACTCAAACCAGAAGGTCCTCCAGGACCAAGTGGGCAAAATGACCCTCCCGGCAAACCCGACTGTCCAGGCAATAATACTTTGTGAACATATGGAGGGATGCCTATGTAGCAGCTTGGAAAATGTCTAGGATAGGGACTCTGCATGCTTAAGTAGTAGAAGCCACTTTGGAAGGAATACCTGCTCATTCTATCAGAGTCTCCTTTTTGGCCAATGCATAGAAGATCCTAATGTAGAGCACCATCCAGCAGGAGGTGCAAGACCACCTGGCACAGGCTTCGTGACCCCACCCAGCCTTGTTTGTTGCAGTACCACATGGCAGTGATGTGGTCTGTGAGAGCCTGTACTAGTCTCACCTTGATGAATGAAAGGAAGGCTTTCAACGTTATGCGGATGGCCCTCCAGTCCAGAAGGTTGATATGGAGCCAGGATTCCGCAGGAGACGAGAGGCCTCTGATCTCCACCGCTTTCAGATGACCGCCCCAACCCAAAAGAAAAGCGGCTGTCACCATTGTCAGCTTTGGGTGTCTGGGTGGAGAAGGGAGACAGTTCTGCTGCTGACCCAATAGTAGTCCAATTACTACGACTGCAGGTCATCTGTAGTCTCCAGTGAAATCTTGGTCTGAGAGGTACACTTGATGTTGTGCCCCCTGAGACTTCAGGTCCCACTATGGAGCCTGCATAGGCCACCTGGAGTGCTCGACCAGGAGGATGCAAGAAGCCATCAGACACAGCAGTCTCAGAGTCTACCTCACTGAAATCCAAGACCGAAACTGAAGATCAGGATCATAACCTGAATATCCTGGACTCTCTTTCCCTGAGGAAAGGACCAAAACCAAACAGTGTCCAGAAAGGCTCCAATAAAGGATAGCATCTGAGAAGGAGTCAGGTTTGACTTTGGCACGTTGATAGTGAACCCGAAGATGACAGAAGCCTCGCCGTAGTATGGAGTCGGATGACGACTGCCTGAAGGGTGAATTCGCCTTCAAAAGTCAGTTGTCAAAGTAGGAAGAAGACTAGCACCCTAACCTTCAAAGGCGAGTTGCTACCACTGCCATCAAAGTTGTGAACACCCGAGGGGAGCTGGTGCGAGCAGAGGGGAGCACAGCAACCTGAAAATGGCTCCTGTCTCACCACGAACCACAGGAAGCCCCAATGGGTCTGTAGGATGGGTATACAGAAGTAAGCATTCTACAGATCCAGCACCACCATTCAGGCTCCCCTGTCGAGGGCAGACGAGACCTGAGCCAGAGTAGGCATTTTGAATTTCTCCTTTCAGAGGAAGGCATTGAGACGGCACAGGTCTAGAACAGGACGATGGACTCTGTCCTTCCTGCGCACTAGAAAGTAGCTGGAACATCAACCACATTCTACTTATGGTGCTGGCACACTCTCAACAACCCCTTTGGCAAAAAAGGTTGAACTTGCTGCCACAAATTAGAAAGATGGTCCTCCGTCAGTCTCTAGGTTGATGGTGGAAGGTGCAGTGGGAACAGAGGAAGGGTAAGGCATATTGCCTGCGAACGATCTGTAGAACCCACCTGCCCAATATCATTGCATGCAAACCCAGTAAGAATTGTGGCTTCTGCTTTCCACCGGGACCTCCTGTAAGGGCATGTACAAGAGGTTTGCAGGTGGGGCTACAGTGGAAGGGGTAAACTGAGCAGCCCTATGACCTTGAAGGAATGGGCGGTGGGCACTACGGCCCCAACCGTGAAAGTGCTGAACTCCCTGTGGAGGCTGGCGGTACAAGTTATCTCTACCAAAGCAGCAAAAAGAGCGTAAAAACTGGTGTAGTTGGCATGGTAGAGCAGACAGACCTTGAGAGTGCTTGGTAACCCTTCTCTTCTTTAAAACGCTCCAGAGCAGAATCAGCCTTGTACCCAAACAGACGAGGCTTGTGAAGGGGCACATCCAAGGAGGATTGAAAATCAATGCAGAGCCAAGTCGACCACAGTCATACATGGTGGCAAATGGCAACACTGGTGTCACATTACAACCTTTTTGAATCACCCAAGCAAGTATAGGTCGGAGATCTTTGGGCACACCGGGGAGGACTTGTGCACTGAGCTCCAAAGGGGATGCGAGTACTGGCCTAACAAAACACTGGCATAAACTGAACGGAGTGCCAGACTGATGAAGGAAAATACCCGTTTCCCAAACGTCTCCACTCGCTTAAATTCCTTGTCAAGGGGAGCAGTAGGAAAAGTGATAGCCCTGCTTGTCGTCGAAGGGCGCTGCAAGAGAAAAGCAGGTTCACCTGGAGCAGGAGATGGCGCCTGGCAATTTTTCGATTGACTTGCGGACCAAAACAAGATTTGACTCAAGTCTCTAACAAGGTATACATCAGCGTCTCATTAACTGGATGAAGTGGCTCAGAAGATGGGTGCCCTGGCTGAAGGACTTCTGTTAATACATTGGTCTTACCCACCAAGGAGATGAGCAGGGAGTCAAGTACTTCAGCTGCCCTATGCATGACTATGACGTAGGAAGCAGATTTCTCTGTGGCCAGTCCAGGGGGTGATAAACCCATTTCCATGATGTACTGAGTTCAGTAGCTTCCTGCAAGTCATTGTACCAATTATCGTCCTGGTAGGGTTGAGTGAAGTCATTACCCTGGTCATAGTCGTTATCGGAATCTGTACCAAAAAGGGAATGCAATGTGGGTGTCCTCCCTTGTGGAGGTGACAATTCAGGTAGGGAAATGGCATCTCAGGTGGTTTCGGTTGCAACTTCAGTCGAGGTTAGATTGGCATTGAAGAAAACTATCACAATCTCTTTCTCCAGAGTTGACAGAGACAGTGTGAAGTTCCCGTAGGCCATGACACCAGAAATGGGGTTTAGGGTGGAGCCGGAAGCAAAACTGGATCAGAGGGTCCTACTAGCATTGCCGGTGAACCCACCGGGTGGTATTCCAGATTGATGGCCTCTTGGCTCCCTGGGGCCCGAAGGCATGCCTGAGGAAGTCGGTAGAGATCCAAAGAGCTGGAGCATAATGGTGTGGAACTATACAATCTGATGTGGCATGGCTGTTGGTCTTGGAAACTCGGGTTGTGCTGGAACCAGCTGCAGGATCGTCTCTGAAGTCGGCCGACATTGGGAGCGAGACCAAGAGCTGTAGCATCACCCGCACGCCTGTTTAGGTGAATACGAATTGTGTGAGGGGTAGAATTCTGCTTCAATTTCTTGTGCTTCTTTTTTGTTTTACTGGACAATTTGGACTGTGACAAAGATCAGCCTTCTCGAACGGTTACATAGACTATGTGAATGGGATCAAAATTTCAACACAGACTTGGAGCAGCCACAGCGAGGGGTCTTTTTATGCTAGACAATGTAAAGCTTCGCCTCGCGGTCTCTGATGGCTTTCGGATTCATGAATGTGCAATCACTGCATGCCTTGGCATGACCCAAGACACAACAAGCGTAGCTGCAGGGGATCTGTCTCCATCATTTGTCTGCAACAGTCCAGAGCTTAAAACCAGTTGCTTTTGGGGGAGACATCCCTTGCATACTGAAGAAAAACTGAGGTAAATATATCTGAGACACACAAAGGGAGCTCTGGATCTATGTCTGGTGGCAAGGAAATAAACGAACGTACCGAACGGACGTCAGTGCACAGAGTGGCACCTATGTTGTAAAGTTCGATCACAGCCATGGCTGTTGCGACTGTGCAATCTTGTGGGAGCGAGATGTGAATGGCAGAAGCGGATTCCCTCTGCCACCAGGATCCTGTAACCACCTGAAGGTTAAGGCAATTTCCAGGTGAGAAAAGTGCCCAAAGGAAAGGGATAGTGGTGTAGTGTAGTTCCTATTATCCCAATAGGCTCTGCGCATTGGAATAATACCTTCAATAGTATAGGCCTAGACCAGACGTTAACTAGGTCTACTACTGTCGATATTAGACTTAAAGTTTTGGGTTTGCTAGCCAGCTCAGAGTTCACTAGAAACTTTCTCGAATAGGCAAGGAGGAGTTGAACCTCCCTGGATAGACAAGAAGGGATTTAGTTTCTGACAACCATAGAACATGACAACTTTGCTCTCCCCTAATCAAGAGTGTATCTCTAGAGTCGTGTGAAACAAAAGACGACTTATTTTACTCAGTCAGTACGTGCATTCTTAGTCTCACCAGATTGTAGAGAAAAGGAAGAGACGGGCGTGTTCAATAAAAGATGTTATTTATTGATCAGTCTCTTTTCTCATACAAGAGAAATGGATCGATATTTTTGCAATACTTATGGTTAAGTAAAGTGCATACAATAAAAGCAGAAGTATAAAATAATACTGTAAAAACATTGATATGGTTTCTAAGCCATATGAAGGTTTAAAATGAATAAAATGAATACATACACATTTACATTTGACTAATCGTACTCAACTGGTGTTTCTAACTACGCCTACCCCGTGTACCTGACCTAAGCCTAATACGTGGGCGGGAATAGAAAGTTACAGTTTAAGTTAAGTTTGTTTTGCCAAGTGACTGACTAAAGAATTCTCTGCAAGGGGTTATTCAGTTCTGTACCTGGAATCTAGGATGAATGAGGGATGGTATCTCTCGTCTCTGGTCTCGATATTCCAGGCTGCCTGCGAGGGCTACCCGGAAGCGCCGGAGCTGGATTTCTCGGCAGGAGAAAGCAGCGTCTCGTTCTCAGCGCGTCAGGAAGGCGGGGCTGCGCCAGCGGGGTCTGCTCTGCTCTGGGCTTCGGCCAGTCTGGCTGCTCCGATCTCGTCACCACCGCGTGTGTTTGCATAGGGCAATATCGGTAATATTTATACCTTTAAGGTGCCGAGATTGACGTAAGGATGGACATAGATACGTCAATAAGGATGTCATACGACCTGGTCGTTAGCACATTCTTTTGCTGAAGTTCTCGGTGAAATCAAAACAATGGGCGCAGGGTTTTTCCCAGGTTGTCATAGGTTTGATTTGTTTTGAGAACTCCGTATGCCTTATCAGGGGCTGGAGGAATATCGCTTGTCTAATTAGATGGCAAGCGTTATGACCTAATCAGATAACACGTTCCTGTGCCGTAGTGTGGCTTTATCAGATGACGGTTCCTGCATCATGGGGGTTTTCTGCCTCATGGGATGGCTGCTAGTTAACTTGTTAACCAGAATAGGGTCAGGAATAGGGGGATCGATACAGAACCTATAGGAATACATCACACCCACTCCACGCTAACTATGGACATATTTACGAATCTATGCATAGTAAAACATACTGTAGAGTATCGTGTATACCTTACCACCCCAAAATACATAAATGCATTTTGAATTTATCAAATATACGGAAAAAACAGTCACATGTAATATATGCACTCAAGCTGTAGAATAATGCTAAAGTAATCACGCATATCTATACATTATCACTAATTTGTATGAGAATTTACACATGAAATGGCTCTTAATACAGAAAAAAGTTTCGAGACCATTCCATCACAGAATAAAATAATTATGAACATACCAGCGGGCAGCTAATGTCTATAAAGTATCTAAAAATAGAAATCTTAGTTCTCTAAGAATAGTTCTCACTTTAAGCAGAAAATAAGTGTCCCGAAAAAAATCGTAAAAATATGTTGGGGCTGCTGAAAAAAATTGCTGTCCGTGAACTGGAGGGAAAATTGTTCATGGTATTTTGCTATTCTAGTTGAAGGCCAAATTCAGGGAACGCCGTGTGCGAGCTTGCTCAAAAGTCTCTATTTCTGCGCTGGTGAGAACATCATATCATTTAGACTCTCGAAAAAGTTGTCAACAGCTTCCTGGGAGAGTTCCACTAACTCGGAAAAAGATGTAACCATGCATTCGTGCGCATGATTGTCTCCATTGACGTTTTGATTAGTATTGCTGACAGAAGGTCGTACCTGATCAATGCTGCTTTCATCTTGAACTTCACTACCCCTTAATCGTAGTGGTGAAGCTTCCACGAATGCCGTCATCAGGATTGGTAGCCGTTGAGGGCAGCACAAAGTATGAGCCTTTATTGGACTCAACAATGTTTCTGCATCCATTGGCGCATCTGATTGTAGAGTCAGACAGGTGTCTAACACGCATTCTTCTCCGCATAGCAGGCACCTTAATACAGGTAAAACACATCGATGCCACATTGGTCGAAATGAAAGAAACCAAGTCATGTTCAGGTCTCTAAGCCGGGATAGTCCCAGGATTTTTGATATCCGGTCCCGGTATCCAATGGCTAGGATTGTTTCTTCCCTTGTCGCAGGTGTTTTGTCTGTGACATGGTTTGCCATAACGAAATATAAGGACTAAGAATAGGATTCCTGCAATTAGTCCCAAAATGAGGGGAAGTCCGCCAAAAATCGAATGGACGAAATCTGGAAAAATACCCAGTATGGCTTTGAATGGTGTTAATGCCATCGAAAATACTGTCTTAAATACTTTTGAGACTCCACTGGTATCAGAAATATTTAAGATTTCATTCAGGATTTCTGCGAAATGTATGGGGGAATTAGTTGATAATAAGGAGTGAATCTCTGCAGTCGTCCTTGCGACTAGGAGATCATACGTTTCTTTTGATGACGTGAGTCTGGTCGGCGTCTGAAGAAGCACTGTTTTCATTCTGCTCAAAGTATCTATTCGAATAGAAGTAATTTTCAAGTTGGGCCATGCCCTTGCCTCCCTGTCTGGAAGGGAGCTGGGGAACAATAAGCGTCCACAGCACTTGACCTTCGCAGTCGTAGTTACGAGATAAGGAGTCCCGGGCATAAGACTACAGCATCTGCGATCTACAATTAGAATGTAACTCCCATTATAGAGTCTTTGAAAGAATGGTTCTATCTCTGTTGCAGGTGCGCCTAGCTGGTGACAAGAAAGGTTATTTGAGTTCCCTTCACAGGCTCCATGCAAACTAATTCCATCACACAGAAGTGTACCGCTCAGCGACATTGCACAATTATTGCCACTAAGAAACACTTTCTGGCCTTTATTACTGACACATGCATGTGAATAGGGCAAGTTCCATGTTGTTTTAATGTACCCCTTTCCCAATTTTTCGTACATGCCAGCCTGTATATATTTTTGGCAGTATTGAAACCTGAAGGTTGATATTGGAATATTAATTATCCCATGTATTATCCATTCACTGACAGGTCGTTCTGACATTGTCACTGGTAATCTCTCGAGTTTCTCAATGCTCAGGATTGTATAATCAGCACCCTTCTGGGCCATACTGATTTGTTTATCAGTAAGGTTAAAGATATTGAATAGTGACGTTGTGTTGATTAAACGCCAAGGCACATAGCCTGAACGCAGGTTTTGTAACGTCCAGCCAAGCTGTACAATAGAACGCAATTGAGACTGACCGTGTTGTAACAACAGTAAGTCTTGCGATAATATGTCGATTGCTGAAGACACAATGCTGTCCAGAGAAAAAATTCTGGAGGACAGAGTCATTAACCCATTGTCCGCTACAGAAAGTGATTTTTCCAAATTAATACGGTCAATTTCCCGTATTCTTTCTGCTGTCTCAATTTGAGTCACCTTCCAGGCCTCGTTGTATGCTGCATATACAGAGGCTGCTATGAAACGTTTCTGACGCTGTTTGCGCGGTCCCATAATGAAATCACGCAAGTCAGCACCATCAGTAAGTAAAGTTAGGTGTTGCTTAATTTCTGCCAGTGTGGAAGTCTGTAGCCATTGAAGGCATAATTTGCCCACACTGTAGGTGGTTATTATTCCTGGGTGTTGTCTTTGGGAATATCTAGGGTCTGGCCTGGTCATTTTGAACCCCTGTGTTTTGTTCAGGAATCTGTTTTGACAGTTATTAGTATCTGTGGGCCAGATCAACCACTGTTTCCAATCAGGATGTGTTCTGTTTTGGTTTAATACATAATTTACGTCTATCTCTTCATCTGTGGAGCTATTGCTGTTCAATGTTGGTTTTGGAATAGACGGTTTATTTAAGTCTTTTATTTTGGCTAAGCCAAGACAGGTGGTTTGTTGAACAGTGTCATTTAAAAATATAATTTGTTCTGGGATCATGCAGGCTCTAAACAAGGATTCTATACCCTGTACTTGCCATTCTTCTGTACCCCAAACACTTTTAACTTCAACATTTTTGTCCCAATAATCAAAACCAAAAGTATTCATTTGTTCAAAGAATGAGTCTGAATATATCAATTTCGTGTTTGTTATCATGGTCTTTGTCCCTGTCTTATTTGACAATTTGAAATAAAATGTTTCAGCATTACTTGTGTTGAAACCTGAAAAGTATGAATATTTGTCATAAACGGTTCTTGAGCTTCCTTTTTGAGGAGTTGCACAATGTTCCCATTGATTATAATTTAAAACATTTCTAGGTTGTGCAGATCTATGTAGAAAATGGTTACCATAGTGGTTATAACAGTACATACTATCATAATTTGTCGAACCCTGCAAATAATCATGTTTGGTAATTTTAGCAGACATTACTAAGTCAGACATCATATTATTTATACTTTCAAAGTCCCAATCATCAGCAAATGAGCTTGGTTTTACAAAGTCACTCAATGAGATCTTAATTTGGTGTGGATATTTCAGGATTTCAACCGGACCATAAATTTCGTAGTCAGTTTTGTCCCATGCTACCCCACCCGGTATAGGATTGGCTGTGAAGTTGACTGAAGAAAGTTCTCTTTTCTCGACGTGTGAAGATGTGTGTGGTTTGAGGATCAAGTTGATTTTCTGACTTGCTGTGTCCATTTTAGCATATTTTCCCTCAATGAAGCGTCCCAAAGTTAGTACCATGATGAGCCAAAGTATGAGGATAAATGCACCAAAACCCACCCAAAATTCAATCCATGGAGAAATTAGATATGTTTCTTTCAGTTGTTTCAAAAGTACTTTAACTTTATCTTTAAAGGTTTTTGTTGATGGCTGTGTTTTTGATCCAGTGAAGCCTTCAGAGGAATCATCGAAGTTTATGAAGTAGCCGGATGCAGTTCTGTCTATTGTTCCAATTGTTTCAGGATTACTGTTTCTTGCATAGTCGTGTGTTACTTCATTATAGATTGGTGTGTCTCTGCTAAATGTTTTTATTTGGGTTTTCAGAGGTCTAAGTTCCATTGCATTGTTGCATAGTCCTTGTTGTAGTTCTGTAGGCTTTTCTAATGTGATTAGCCTCTTCGATTGAACCTCTGTGTTAGTAGCAAATCTTGGTGTTCTACTACTTTTCGGGAGTCCACTTGGCCTACTATTTGTTATCGGCCACATGTTGTGGTTTTACCAGGTCGATGGATACAACTCGGTTCTCCTTTTTACCAGCAAGCGGCGATAGTACAACTGATCTTGTCCCGTTGACAGACAAGACAGGAACTGCTTTTCTGTAAGAAGGCCCAAATTCCTTCTTTACCGCGATCTTTTCTCTGACTAGATCCCCGATTTTTGGAATCCAGACAGGTCTTGCTGGGACAGGTGGTGGTTCTTCAGTGGTTGTTGGCTGCTGTTTCAACTTTATGTTGCTCAGGTCTTTTCTTGTTTCGTTTAAGTCCTGCAAAACAGCCAAACGATCTTTGATATCAAAGCATTTTTCCTTCACCACTGAAGTCTGACTGTCGAGATCTAAGACTAACATCCTAGTTCCAAATAATAATTCGTACGGACTGAATCCCTTCAGAGAATTTCTTGGCAAGTTATTTAGACTACGTTGGACACTTATTAGATGTTTGACCCACCCAGTTCCCGAACCTAATATCCTTTCTGTTATAGATAGCTTTATGCCTTGGTTTTTTCTTTACACCATCCCGTATCCCTCAGGAAGGAAGTGAGAAGAGTCCCGCTGTGCTATGCTCATTTGGCCATGTTTCCCCTCAGGATGGAGGGCTAGAGTGAAAACAATGGCCAAACGTAGCATGCTTCTAGGGTATATGCCATTTAGACTCGCAAATCTTTGTATAACAGTCCAGATGTCAGCCGAGTGCTGGTGATCTACATTATAAATGGAAACTAGCCTGTATATGTTAATCGGACGCTTTGCTTTTTATTGTTGATCTTTTCTGGAGTGAAACGACACGGTATTACACCGTTTCTCTCACCACTGCGATTTCTGTTACAGTTTGGGCAGTTCTTTACAAAAATGGTATGATGCAGGCTCATGCCTGGCCACCAGTACCTTGATTGTAATTCTTCCAGAGAATCTTTTAGTTTGAGGTGTCTGAGACACTCGCCCATATGTGCGTCTGCTATTAACAAGTTTCTCCTGTCCATGTTTGGAATCACTCTATCCCCCACTCCAGGGATTCGAGCAAAAGGGACGGAGTTTGCATCGATTATGTATGTATAATTGAGTGGATAGTTGATCGGTAGCTCCGAGCAGTCGCCTTTTAATGACGTTTTCACCGCCAGCACTGTTTCACCGTCAATATACTTCAATGTACGCTTTTTTCGAGCTACGGAAGCCGATTTAGTTGCTACCGCTGTGGCTGTCTCAGCCAATGAATTCCCTGCAACGTGAACGCCATCACGCTGATGACTCAGTGAGTGTGTCACGTGAGTCTTTGGTAGTTCTTTTTGTAAAAGAGCTATTTGTTCCCAAAGCAGTTTTTGCTTTATTGTTGCATCTGTGTCATCTTTGTAACCGTTTTGAATCCATGTCTGCAAATCGTTGTTATATGATTTGACGCAGTAATATGAATAGGACACTATAAGTGTCGGGAATTCGCGATCCGCATTATCTAGCGCCATTTTCAATGCTATTATTTCAGTCTGTTGTTCTGAATTAGTTTCTACTGAGTGTGTTTTTGTTAATAGAGGTCTTAGTTTACCTCCGCGCCACACTTCTTTTGTAATCTCACATGTGGGGTTGTATGCTTGTTCTCCTCAAACGGAGGGTTGAGCATGTCCGTCTGTATAGATTACACAAGCGTATTGTCGTA
Organism: Lissotriton helveticus; assembly: GCF_964261635.1. Taxonomy (NCBI): domain Eukaryota; kingdom Metazoa; phylum Chordata; class Amphibia; order Caudata; family Salamandridae; genus Lissotriton; species Lissotriton helveticus. The sequence goes on along the minus strand of NC_136071.1, from coordinate 1,099,544,605 downwards.
AGGGCAGAATGTCGATAGGCAGAGGGAATGTTCTTTCATATTCTAGATTTTTCAATTCTTTTAGTTCTGGATCAAAGTAGTAGTATACTTTGTCCGTTGTAATTGAATTCACCCATTGTATCCATTCCGGATTCAATGTTGTTGTTGGTAAATTACAAGGTGTTGTTAGTGCCTCAAAGGCTGATTCTGCTGTTCTGACTGTGATGTGTCTACCGTCCGCTTGATCTTTTTCTCTAGCTATTGCGGTTTGAACTGCATGAACAATGTTTTCTTTAATGCTGAATTTCTTTTCAGCTTCTGTGTACAAGTGTGATTTGAATGCAATTGGTACCTTTTCTCCCTCATTAGAGGTCAGGTATGTTAATCCGCATCTTCCTGGGATGACTCGAATCACAAGATTGCGTGTGTTATCACGTGTTTCTAATTTTGTTTTAATTAACATGTCTGTTTGTAAGGATCTCAAGATTTCTGTGTGTATTTGAGTCCAATTGGTTCTTTTAAAATCTGGTTTTATTAGATCATAAAGGGGTTTGACCCTTTCTGCGTAATTTGCGATGTATGTTCTTCCGAAATTTAGGAAGCCTAGAATTGACTGTAGGTTTTTTAGCGTTCTAGGTGCTTGGAGTACGGCACATTTCTCTAGGAAATTGTCAGCCAGGCTTTTGCCTTCACTTGATAATTCTGGATTTTTTAAAGTTGAATTTGTAACCCTCTGCTGCGAAGCCAAGTATTATGGTGTTCACTCTCTTCAAGTGAGTATCCAAGTCATCATCTGTTAAGTATATGTCGTCGACATAAGATAATGCTTCGTCATCATATGTTTGTAGTAATTCTGTTACTCTCGCTGAGAATACCCCTGGGCTATTCTTGTACCCCTGGGCTAACCGACAGAATTGTTTTTGAGTGCCATTTATTGAGAATGCAGACAAATATCTGCTCTCTGGTGCTATGTTTTGACAAAAGAATCCATTAGAGATGTCTAATGTTGTTTTGTATTTTTTGCGCACTATGTTATTCATTAGTGCAGCACTATGCGAGTTTTGCACTGCAAAAGTTTTGCAACATGAGTTAAGGTGTCGGTAATCCAAAACTAGACGATATGTTCATTTGTGAGGTGCAAGTTTCAATCACCCCCTGGTATTCTAATTGATCTAGAATTTCTTTTACCTGTTTTTTAGCTTCTTGCTTAATTGGGTACTGTCTTTGTGCAGTAGGTTGTGATTTTAACTGGATTTTGTGAGGAGGAGAGTCCTCATCCCATCCTACATGATTTTTATATAAAGCAGGAGCTAGAGCTACTGCCCACTTTCTGGCAAGTGTGTATTTTTTATGAATTGGGATATGATTTGAGAAGGCAGGCATAACTATTTCTTCGCCATGAGGGCACTCCCTGACAAACTCTGATGGCCAGTCTTTTTCAGCTAGAAGGATGTCATAGCCCTTGGAGAGATTATCCCAAAATAGTCCCCTTATTTTTCTAGTCTTATCCCCTTCTATACGTAAAGTTATTTCATATATTTTGTGAGGTTTGCTAACTCTGGTGTCTGCAGTTTCCACTTGAAGATATTCATTCGTGTCCACTGTCTCCAGATGATTCATAAGGACTTTGCGAGCTATGCTCACTTCTGCTGCGCTGTCTAGCATTGTCTGAGCCCATTCTCCGTTTTTCAGTTGTGTCCTCAGTATTCTCGGCATTGTTAACTACCTTGATACTGGCTACCTTCTTTTTTGGAAATTGTAATTTCTTTTTTAGATGAGCAGGTTCCTTGTCTTTGGACTTCGCGTGCTCTTCTCTTTGTTCTGATCGTCCTCTTCTTTCCGATTTCTGCGAGGAAGTCTGAAAAGATTGAGAGGGACGTGTATCAATGTCTTGATATCTATCAGGCTTCTTTATATTATCCCTATTTCTAAGGTTATATCTTTTCCCAGAGGGGTCACTTTGGGGTGACCTGTGTCTTTGGTTCGGAGATTTTTCTCTCCGCCGAGGAGACCTTCCTCTGGACTGGAATTTCTTTTCTTTAGGATTGGATTGTTTGTTTCCATCCCAGCTCTTTTTTTGTGATGTTGAATTATTATTAAAAAATATTTTTTCAGGACTTTCAATCAGTTGTGGTTTTACTGGTATTCCACCTAAACTATCTCTACCTAGTTCCTCATAGGATTTTTCTATAATTCTGGCAATTTCAGCTGGTTGGTCTGCTATATCTGTCTCCTTTAACCTCTGGCGGATCGCCACGTTTGCTGCTTCTCCCTTTATGTTGGCTAATAATATAGCCGAGACCTGCTTGAAGTCTTTTAGTAATTTCATACCAAGAGTTAAAGCGGGTTCTGGACCGTATTCGTCTTGAATTTGTTTTAGCACATCTGGTATTACCGAAATGGATGGAACACCGCGCGTTTTTGTGTAGATGGAAGCAAAGACTGTACCCCAAGTGTCACAGTCCTCCACGTGTGGTGCGATTCCCATTGGAAGACAGATAGTCAGAATCCTGTGTTTTTCTAACGGGGTGGTGTCTGGAAACACCGCCTCTATTTGGGTGATTTTTTGTGCTAACCAGAATGGTATTTGTTCCCGTTTGGCTGGTACTTTACCTAGGCAGGATTGTATGTTCTGTGGTGTAATTTTATTTGTGTTCCCCTGGTGAGGGGTCAGCTGTGGAATTTTAATTGCTGGTTGAATTGTTGAAGTCCGCATCACATATTGGACTAATTGTCTATGTAATTTTATTAATTGTTTTAGCTGTGTTAAAAGCTCTGCTTGAGACATCCCATTGATGTCTGGATGTGGTGTGTATCCGTCTAGGACCGGCCACGTTGCTCCTGGTCTACCTAATGGACCGAGCCTGGTGATGTGATTATTATGTTTTAGGGCGCCATTAAATAAGAGCAGATGCTCTTGAAATTTAAGTGGTACTTCCACCTCCTCGAAAGGAGTGTACTCATTAGGAGGGTCCTCTGTTTTGTAATAGTGGAAGTACTTTGTTACAGCATTTGCTGCTGGAAAGTGTATCCATGAATAATATACCTCTGTCTGCCGATATTCGTGTGCCTCAATCACGAATATGACTGTGCCACCTCTAGGTGTCAGTCCATTTTCTATAAGTTTTAAAGTTATAGATTTCCTCTTGATGACCGGGATGAGTATTATATCCGAGTCTGCGTCTTGCAGTGCATTATCAGCAGCTGCGAGTTCAGTTGCTATCCTAACTGTCTCTCTTTCGTCATCACTGTCTCCCATTTTACCGACAGGAACGTTATTTAGTTTGTTTGCAGATCAGGTTTCTTATGGAAACAAAGATTAGATGCACAATATTTTGGAACAGTGTATCCTTCAACGTTGACTAAACCAAGAACCATACATAGGAGTTTCCTCCTGCGAGGTCTGGCGGATATTACCTTTTACCCACTCCAGACGTCTTTGGAGTATTATGGGAAAAGGGGTCTGAGTGAAAAAGCACGACTGAGTTACTCTAAATGTCTTACGTTAGTTTTATCGCCCTTCCAAACGCGTTGGGCGCCATGTAGTGTAGTTCCTATTATCCCAATAGGCTCTGCGCATTGGAATAATACCTTCAATAGTATAGGCCTAGACCAGACGTTAACTAGGTCTACTACTGTCGATATTAGACTTAAAGTTTTGGGTTTGCCAGCTAGCTCAGAGTTCACTAGAAACTTTCTCGAATAGGCAAGGAGGAGTTGAACCTCCCTGGATAGACAAGAAGGGATTTAGTTTCTGACAACCATAGAACATGACAACTTTGCTCTCCCCTAATCAAGAGTGTATCTCTAGAGTCGTGTGAAACAAAAGACGACTTATTTTACTCAGTCAGTACGTGCATTCTTAGTCTCACCAGATTGTAGAGAAAAGGAAGAGACGGGCGTGTTCAATAAAAGATGTTATTTATTGATCAGTCTCTTTTCTCATACAAGAGAAATGGATCGATATTATTGCAATACTTATGGTTAAGTAAAGTGCATACAATAAAAGCAGAAGTATAAAATAATACTGTAAAAACATTGATATGGTTTCTAAGCCATATGAAGGTTTAAAATGAATAAAATGAATACATACACATTTACATTTGACTAATCGTACTCAACTGGTGTTTCTAACTACGCCTACCCCGTGTACCTGACCTAAGCCTAATACGTGGGCGGGAATAGAAAGTTACAGTTTAAGTTAAGTTTGTTTTGCCAAGTGACTGACTAAAGAATTCTCTGCAAGGGGTTATTCAGTTCTGTACCTGGAATCTAGGATGAATGAGGGATGGTATCTCTCGTCTTTGGTCTCGATATTCCAGGCTGCCTGCGAGGGCTACCCGGAAGCGCCGGAGCTGGATTTCTCGGCAGGAGAAAGCAGCGTCTCGTTCTCAGCGCGTCAGGAAGGCGGGGCTGCGCCAGCGGGGTCTGCTCTGCTCTGGGCTTCGGCCAGTCTGGCTGCTCCGATCTCGTCACCACCGCGTGTGTTTGCATAGGGCAATATCGGTAATATTTATACCTTTAAGGTGCAGAGATTGACGTAAGGATGGACATAGATACGTCAATAAGGATGTCATACGACCTGGTCGTTAGCACATTCTTTTGCTGAAGTTCTCGGTGAAATCAAAACAATGGCCGCAGGGTTTTTCCCAGGTTGTCATAGGTTTGATTTGTTTTGAGAACTCCGTATGCCTTATCAGGGGCTGGAGGAATATCGCTTGTCTAATTAGATGGCAAGCGTTATGACCTAATCAGATAACATGTTCCTGTGCCGTAGTGTGGCTTTATCAGATAACGGTTCCTGCATCATGGGGGTTTTCTGCCTCATGGGATGGCTGCTAGTTAACTTGTTAACCAGAATAGGGTCAGGCATAGGGGGATCGATACAGAACCTATAGGAATACATCACAGTGGGGAAAACAAAAGATGACGTCCTTGGTATGCCTCAAGATGACCGCACAAGTCCTCCTAGCTGTCGATACCTTCAGTGTTCATGGTGTATGTAATAAATACACAGTACGATATACATTTAGGTTAAACAGTAAGTATATGATCTTACCTAATACCTCCCACTTTCCCACTAATATGTATCAGCTGGGACCTTGCATATGTAGTGTGCTCATAAGGAAAGTGAATACAAAGGGTAGGTAAATGTATGTAATAGCTAAGCAAATAGGATTCTGTTCACTGATGGGTTTTCCTCTTGTTTATCGTGGTTTTTAGGGTGCTAAGTGTTGTTTTTACTGCATTATTAGATATGATTTTTATGTATCATATTGTATTGCAGCATTGAATTTCACTGCTGTGGACAAAACACATTGTCATAGGCTGTAACAAGTGGAAAATGAAAGATGGGAAAAATAAAAGCATTCTAGAATATAAAATAAAGAGGCAGCACAGAAAATTGGACTACTGAATTGGACTTTTTTGCTATTTTTGTTCTATTTTAGGTGCACCACTATTTTTTTTAATGTAATCTCGTGATCCACGTGGTGGAAGTATCCAAGTGTGCTCGATATTAATAGAGTATCAAAAAATAATAGTCTTTACTTTTCTATCACTTAGGAGGAGTGTGTTATAACCGTGTTTTGCCTACTTTTAAAGAGAAAATAATCACCAGCCGTAAGTTTCTCAAAGTCACAGCACTGGACGGTGAGTTTAGCTAGCCAACTATACATAAACATGCACCTTACCAACACAGAAGAACAGTCAGCTGTTGGGAATTCTTTTGGTACCCTTTTATTGTTTGCAGGTTTCTAGAGGAGAAGGTACCCATAGTAATAAGTACACCCAAAAAGACAGCAACACGTGGTGCAGGAGACGAAAAAGATGCTGGAAAATATTCACAGCGGCAACTGGAAGAAACCTGAATGAAGCGTTCAAGGAAATGAATTGTAGGCAGCAAATGAGTCCCGGGTGCAGCTTTTATGTCGCACCCGAGGAGTACAGCCGTGACTAGTGGGGATTTCCAGGTGAGCCGTTGATGCAGGGGAGCACAGAAACACAAGACAACGCTCCCTGCCTTGGCCCCCACCTGAGCTTCCTGGTTATCGACCATGCATCCAGTGCAGAGAAGCGCGGCCGTGACATATATAGGCCCTACATGTCATTTCTGGAGTGCAACGCCACCAGTGTGGAGCCGCACAGGACCACTTGACGGAGTCCCGAGCTACTGCTCAAAGGTTTCCAGATCCAGTCTGACACCTGGGAAATATTCAAAAGGTGCGGAATCTGCAGCTAGAAGTCTCTATCGGAAAGGAGAAATTTGAAAGGGTTGATGCTTTTGATCCATCCCACTGATCTGGGTGGTAGGCTCTCTGGATGTAAGATGCGGTCTACAACTTCATCCGGAAAATAAAAGAATTTACTGGCACCTCTCAATCTCGACACATGCAGCTGCAGCATGTAAGGACTGGTGTGGCCAAGCAGAGAAAACCTGATGTGACCGGAGAGAAAGAGTGGCTGAGTACAGAGTGTCAACAGATCGGTGTGACAGATCCCCGAGCCCAGACTGAAGTAAGTGCTCAATCCTCCCACCCTTCTGCAAGACTTTTGAGAAAAGAGAAATTGACCAAAAAGTGTAATACTTCTGCAAAGACTCCATGTCGCTACATCCATGTCTATAGGTGAATTGAATCCCAACACATGTTTTATTACTCCATATTACCTGATTGTTGATATAATGAATGGTTGTGGTGTTTCAGAGAGAATCTGGACATTGTCCACCGACATGAAAGGGAATAAAGCATTCAGGGGAAGGCAGACCAGCCCAGCTCGTGTAAATGTATGTGCATCAGGTGCTGTTCTGATGCCAAGTAAATAACCCATGTCATCTGGATGGGCACTTCCGCCCAGCAAGGAGGTATTGATAGCCTGAAACTCTGGAAGGTCGATTGAGAGACCCCATCAATCAGTACAGATCCCGATTCATATCCTGGAAGATAAGCATCTACGGCGAGAGACTTCCTTGGTGTTACAGCCGCCATCTCCTCAGACCCACTGGCAGGCTTTCATCAAGCACCTGAAATAAGGCACCAACAGGATGCAGACCACCATGAAGTGCAGAATCGGCAGTATTGCAGTCCAAACTAGTGTCAAACACATTGGAATTACCGTCATCTAAGGGGGACCAAAAACTTTCAAAAGTGTTGCATTGAGCACTGCACACATAAAGAATGGGTTGTCTGCAGAGGAGGTCCTCACAATTATTGTCTTTTCCTGGTACATGGTTAGTCAATATTGTTTAGGGCCGAAGAACAGCAGAGTGACAGAAGTCTGGTGCCGATCTTTAGGGTGGGTAAAACATGGTTTCCCTTATTTGTCTAAATAAAATATTGCTTTCTTGTGATCTATTAGTACTTGCACTACCTTGCTTTGAATTAGACTTTGGAAAGCCTTTAGTGCTAGAAATAGTCTTTAGTTCTCGATAGGTCATATGTTTTGTTGCTTCCTTTTCTGACATTTGTGCTGTTACCTTAGGCCAAGAGGACTACAATTGAAGGAGGGGGGTAATAACCCCATCCCCACATCGAGTGAACCTTGGCTGGGGTCTGGGTCGTCATGCTACATAACTGATGGATACCGTTTTGGACACGCCATTTGTGTCTTTCTTTGAATACATTTAAGGCTGCCCTTTGGTCTGTTTTAGTCCTGAGGAAGACCCGCCATGATGTACAATGAATAACACTTGATCACAGGGTCGAAACATCAACGGCATTACACTATGTCCTATGTCAGTTATCCTTGGAATATGTAAAGAAGGATACACTGAACAAAACATTTCTGGGACATTTTGATTATTTGTGCTTCCAAGGTCTCATGTTTGTGTATGTGATCACCAGCAGATTTGTGATTTTCATTACGCATATGTTAATGTGATGTATTGTTCTTTCTGTTCTCTGGACAGCCATTGAAAAGAGAAATATGAAAAAAGATAGATATACATGTTTTGATACATAAAAAATAATATATTTAAAACAGGTTAATGGTTGTGTTGTGTAAGTGTTTTTTGTAAATCCTTGAGATCATTTATAGGCTATTCTAGTATTTAATATTTAAAGAAAAACCTTTTTTTACAATTCCCCTTGAGGAGATTTCATTCACCCGACAGATCTATTTGTAGGGAGAAGCAAAGTTGTACACAGTTCCCCTAGGGGTAGACAAGTAATGAGGTCTCTCTCCCAGCCAGCTGAGAGTCAGCAAGGGGGTGTAAAGTGCTAAAAGGTCAGCAAGTTCCTTGACGGAACTAAGGAAGCCTCACACAACTGATGAGCTGGATGACATGTCTCATTCAGCCTACTTGGGATGTTGTTTAAATCATCGGCTTCCTGCTCCTACGTCGAGCCGGCGCTGCAATGCCCGACGGGTAACAACGAGTGTTACTCTTTTACGGAGATCTTTTGTTCCTTGCCGTGAAAAGTAGAAATTTGTAAGGCTAGAAAAAATGAGGTAGTGAGCAAAAGGTGAATTATTTTAAAAAAAGTTGGATAGTCCACGAGGAAACCTTTATTCATGTGGCTAGCCACTTTATTAAAAGGTGCAGAGAGGGGTACTGAGGACCAAAGTAACTATTAGTGTGGCCTCATATCAACCCTCCACTTGGTCAACATGTTTCATGCCCGAAAGGGCAATTCTTCAGGACCGAAAAAGTGCTCATATAATCCTTAGGTGCCCAAGGTGAGCTACAGGGTATTAATAATACAACCTGATAAGTCTAGGTCTATAGCGGACGAGGAATACTGCATCACCGTCAGACCTAGGGATCAAGGAAACATAACAATTGCTACATTATCGTTATTGATTATAACATGTATAACTGGGTGCGCGATTGACTTTTGGGGTAAAGACAACGCACGTTTTGTAAGCGTTATAATCAATAACGATAATGTAGCAATTGTTATGTTTCCTTGATCCCTAGGTCTGACGGTGATGCAGTATTCCTCGTCCGCTATAGACCTAGACTTATCAGGTTGTATTATTAATACCCTGTAGCTCACCTTGGGCACCTAAGGATTATATGAGCACTTTTTCGGTCCTGAAGAATTGCCCTTTAGGGCATGAAACATGTTGACCAAGTGGAGGGTTGATATGAGGCCACACTAATAGTTACTTTGGTCCTCAGTACCCCTCTCTGCACCTTTTAATAAAGTGGCTAGCCACATGAATAAAGGTTTCCTCGTGGACTATCCAACTTTTTTTAAATAATTCACCTTTTGCTCACTACCTCATTTTTTCTAGCCTTACAAATTTCTACTTTTCACGGCAAGGAACAAAAGATCTCCGTAAAAGAGTAACACTCGTTGTTACCCGTCGGGCATTGCAGCGCCGGCTCGACGTAGGAGCAGGAAGCCGATGATTTAAACAACATCCCAAGTAGGCTGAATGAGACATGTCATCCAGCTCATCAGTTGTGTGAGGCTTCCTTAGTTCCATCAAGGAACTTGCTGACCTTTTAGCACTTTACACCCCCTTGCTGACTCTCAGCTAGCTGGGAGAGAGACCTCATTACTTGTCTACCCCTAGGGGAACTGTGTACAACTTTGCTTCTTGCTCTCTGGACAAGTACACTGGACCCCTTTAAACATAGTCCATTCCCGTCCTCCGTTTTGTTTACAGATCTATTTGTAGCTCATAACTTACCTTACGATTGGCAAGATGTGCCTATCCCAAATGTGATTGCATCGAGGACAGGAGATTTGAAATGCCTACCTTTCAGTATAGTGTGTTTATTCCACCATGTTTACTCTGTGCCCAACACACTTCTTACAACCACTATATCCTCCCTGTCCTCTTACACTTGAGACCACTGAATATTTAATCGTTCCTGTACAGGTCACATGTGTAGTCTTAAATCTAAAATCAAAAGAGATTACATGATGCGATCATCTAAGTAACTCAATTATCATTCTCACAATTAGAGTCAAGGTGTTTGACAAATACTATTTTGTTCCTAAAGTGCCATTAACAGTACCTTTCCCTGATGGAGTTGCTCCTAAAAAGGGTTTCTCTTTTTATTGGTAAATGGGCAGTTTTTTCAAACTGATCCCAGCCCTTAAAGTACGTCTATTACACTCTGAATGTTGTTTTGACGTCATTAGGGACTCTCCTTGACCAGCCAATAGTCCAGTAATGGGAATACATGATTGGACCCCATTCTCAAGGGTAAATACACCACTACAAAGAATTTCATAAAAAACACCGCTTTTGCGTATTCGATTCCAAATGGTAATACTTTTGATTTGTCACGAATCAATGCGTGTATTACTGCCATATTATGTAATTTCTTCCCTACTAATGTTGTAAAGCGCTCCAATACCTTTGGGTCTGGCCAACGCTATACAAAACTCTTAAATAAATAAGTAAATTGTACTAATATTGAATATCTTTCATTACACAGAGAAGTGCTTTATGTGAGTAGGATGCGTGGGGATGTCACGGTAACCATCTTCAAGTGTCTGGGTAATAGTCTTCCTCCAGTAATGAACACCCCTTCATAAGGGTTTTCATCTTGAATGACTGTATTTATCAATCGGTTAACATTACGGTTGTCACGTTTTTTCTGGTATCAAGAAGTATGAAGAGTACACTCCTGGTTCTCTTTCCTGAGGAGGAACATCCTTTACTGTTTCTCACATCAAGTACCCAAACTTCTGGTTCTAGAATAAGTCTCGCCAAAATACAAATGTCCTAGTGTTCAAGGCAGTTCTCGTCTAATGATCTACAGGCATCACTAGTTGTACATGAATTAATTGTTGTAATTAATGTACAACTAGTGATGCCTGTAGATCATTAGACGAGAACTGCCTTGAACACTAGGACATTTGTATTTTGGCGATTTACTGAGTGGAGGGCGTCCTGGTTTTCTTTTCCCTCTATACTCTTATCTTGTTCTCTAGAATAAGTCTACCTGTAATGTGGGTTCTTTGACGGGTGGCTTCTATATGAATTTTATGTAATATGTGAATCCGAAGACATTAACACTCACTTATCTGTTATGGACTGCCACTTTGTGAATTAGTACTTTATTCGGCACCCCTACAGGTGTTGGATGTTCTGGGAATGGAATGAGGAAGTAATTTAATTGTAAGGACAGCTCTGTTGGCAGTCCTCTTGATTTCACTCTTCCTTTATGGGTCGGTCGACCTTGTTTAATATGTTGCTAGTGACCTGGATTTTGAAAGGAGCTTATATGCATTTGTCTTTGCCATGTCATATGAAATAGGGGTCTGCTATGCCCCTTTTGCCCGGTGCACCCCCTTGGCGAAACCAACTTCTTTATTGTAGTGGCCCTATAATTTATTTATTATTTATTTAAGAATTTTGTATAGCGCTGGCCAGACCCGAAGGAATCGGAGCTCTTTATAACATTAGTAGCAAAGAAATTGCATAATATGGCAGTAATACACGCATTGATTTGTGACAAAACAAAAGTATAGGAGTGCTTTACAAAATTAGTAGCAGAGAAATCACACAATATATAACAGTAGTATATACATTAACTCGTGACAAAGTCCGTTCGGGGAGGGGGAGGAGACCAAGGAACGAGTCGGGGTGGGCGAGGTAGAAGTCTTAGTTATAAAGTGGCGGCGTTTTGCAGTGGTCAAGATTCTGCGATTGGGTGGCAGCTATCCATTCGGGAGGGATCGGTTGAGGAAGAAGTCTTTGAGCTGCCTTTTGAATTTTAAAAAGTAGGAGGTAGTCCTGATATGGACTGGGATGGAGTTCCATATTCTGGGCGCATTTCCTGAGAAGGATCGCGATAGGGTTTTTTGTTTGAGAGTTTTCGGAGGAATGAGGAGTTGAGTGTTCGTACTCCTAAGGTTCCTTGTCTGGCCGGCTTTCTGGAGTTTGGTGGCCAGGTATGCAGGTTTCCCAGTATGCAGGGCTTTGTGCGCGAGACAGGCAGTTCTGAAATTGGCACACATTTCGATTGGGAGCCATTTTAGCTCTCTGAGAGCAAGCAAGATGTGTTCTTATTTCTTGACTCCGGTGACCATTCTGGCTGCCGCATTCAGAGTTGATCTGAGGGGAGCTAGGCGAGATTTTGCTGTTCCTGTGAGTGTTGCGTTCCCGTAGTCTAGTCTAGACAGCACTAGGGATTGAGTAGCTTGTTTGAGGTCGTTGGGAGGCCAGGGTGAGATTGCAGTTGAGAGCATCAATAGGTTCTAGCTATTCTGTCATTTGAGGGTTCTTTTCCTTGTTGGAAATGAGGATTTCCGTTTTATCTTGGTTGAGTGTCAGGTAATTGAGGGATAGCCAGTGTTAGACTTCTCTTAGAGTGTCGTTTAGTCTGTGAATGTCATCAATGGAGGAGGTTTCTAGATAGATCCGAGTATTGTCCGCATAGAGGTGGAAAGGGATGTTATTTTTCTTAGTAAGATAGTGAGGGGTTCCATGTAGATGTTGAATAGTTGTGGTGAGAGAACTGATCCTTGGAGGACACCCCTGCTGATGGGGATTGGGTCAGACGTGTGTTTTTTTATTTTTATTCATTGGGTGAGATTCTGCAGAAAGGAGGTGAACCACTTTTAGTAGCAAAGAAATTACATAATATGGCAGTAATACATGCATTGATTTGTGACAAAACAAAAGTATAGGAGTGATTTACAAAATTAGTAGAAGAGAAATCACACAATATATAACAGTAGTATATACATTAACTCGTGACAAAGTCTGTTCGGGGAGGGGGAGGAGACCAAGGAACGAGAAGGGGGTGGGCGAGGTAGAAGTCTTAGTTATAAAGTGGCGGCGTGTTGCAGTGGTCAAGATTCTGCGATTGGGTGGCAGCTATCCATTCGGGAGGGATCGGTTGAGAAAGAAGTCTTTGAGCTGCCTTTTGAATTTTAAAAAGTAGGAGGTAGTCCTGATATGGACTGGGATGGTGTTCCATATTCTGGGCACATTTCCTGAGAAGGATCGCGATAGGGTTTTTTGTTTGAGAGTTTTCGGAGGAATGAGGAGTTAAGTGTTCGTACTCCTAAGGTTCCTTGTCTGGCCGGCTTTCTGGAGTTTGGAGGCCAGGTATGCAGGTTTGATTAGAAAGACTACCTCTTCTTTTCCAACTCCTTGTTGGAGTACCTTAGTGAGTAGTTTGGGGTCAACCGTGTCGAAGGCTGCCGATAGGTCCAGCATCGGTCCATATCGAGTGATTTGTGGACATCATCTATCACATTCAGGATCTCTGTCTCTGTGCTGCACCCTTTACTGAAACCCGATTGGTGGGGGTCTAGAGGTTGGTGTTGTCCAAGTATTGAGTAAGTTGAAGGAGGACACATCTTTCCATGATTTTAGCTAGGAATGGGAGATGGGAGACAGGTCTGAAGTTATTAAGATCACTTGTGTTAGAGCCAGGGTTTTTTAGTAATAGCGTGACTTGTCCGATTTTGAGACAATCAGGCATGATTCCGTTTCTCAGGGAGCTATTAATAATATTGGTCCAGAGCGGGGCTCGGGTGAATTTGAGCTCTTTGGCCAGTTGGGTAGGAATGGGGTCCGCAAAGTGTGATGAGGGTCTTGAGCTGGAAATCATTTTGATGATATCCAATTTGGAGTTGAAGGATTTCCAGCTGTTTGGGTGGGTGCTTGGGTTGGTATCTTCCGTCCTCAGGAGCGAGCTTCCGGTTGAGGGGGGTAGGAGGGGGGGCGGGGGTCTGCGGTGACCGTCCAGGGGGAGCTCAATGTCATTACAGAAATGGGCAAAGTTATCTCAAAGGTCTTTGGAGGGTTGCATTGAGGATCAAGGGGGCTTGGAAGTTTGTTGCCTGATGAGATTGAAGAGTTCCTTGGGCCTATTTTTAACATTGTCTAGAGCATCACAGAAAGAAGGTTTTTTCTTTCTTGGTGTGTTTTTTTTATATTTCCTGGGTTCTGATTTGAGTCGATCAAGGAGTATTGTGGACGGGTTGTTCTGCTAGAGACTTTCTCTAGCTCTTAGTTGTCCTCGTTAGGAGTTTAGGTCCGTGTTGAACCAAGATCTAGAGGGAACAAATCTAGTTCTTTTTTGTTTCATGGGAGCTATTTGGTCCAGAATGGAAGTCATCGTTGCGTTATAGTGTGAGGTGAGATCTGTTGTGGAGAGGTCACTTGTGTGGTTGGGAAGAAGTGAACTAACCCTTACTTCCAGGTCTGCAAGGGGAATGGGTCTTAGATTTCTTGCCCAGTGGGGGTGGGGGGTGTTGGTTCCTGAGTACTAGGCAGGCATGAGATTGTTTGGTTGATGTGGAATAGTATGATATGGTGGTCTGACCAGTCGACAGGCATGATGTGGTCAATGGTGACTGCATCTACTTGAGCAATGATGGCATCCAGGATTGAGCCTCTGTTATGGGTTTGCTCTGTGCAGTGTTGGGTAAGGTTGTTGTTGAGTAGCAGTTCGGTCAGGATTGGATCAACGAGTTGTTTTCCTCATTCCAGTGTAGATTGAGGTCACCTAGTATAATGTTGTTGGGGTCTCGGAGTGAACAGTGAATTATCAAGTCGGACATGTGTTCTCCGAGGTGGTGTTACCTGGTGGTTGATAAAGGAGATGACAGTATAGTGGGTTGTTATCTTTCGTCTTAAAGGTGACTGTTATGTATTCAAACATGTTGTATTTGAAGTAGTCTGTTTCCGTTACGACGATGTTGCTCTTGTGTATGATAGCGATACCCTCTCCTTGCTGTTTTTTTCTCTCTTTATTGATGATTAAGAAGCCCGGGGGCACAAGCATGTCTATGGTAGGGGAGGAGAGCTCATTCAGCCATGTTTCAGTGATGAACGCGACGTCTATGTCATGGGTAAGGATGGTTTCTGCCAGTTCTGTTGCATGCTTGGTGGCCGATCTGCAATTTATGAGCATGCATTTGGTCTTCCCATTGTTACTGAGTTTCTTTTCCAGTGTGGCCCTGGGGATATTGGTGAGTAAGGCTGGAGGTCTTGAAGTTCTAGGAGGGGAGTGGTCTCTTCCTGGATCTTGGAGCTTGGGGTGATAATAGAGTCAGTGTCATAAGAGATGGCAAGATCAATCGCCTCTTTCGTGGACGTTGCGGCTCTTGTTCTTTTGGGTCTCTGTGGCTGGTTCAAGAGCGGAGTTGTGTTCCAGCGGTGCCATTGAGCCTTGGGAGGAGTTGAGTTTTTAGCGTTGGTAAATGTGGGTGTAGAGTGTGGGCGTTTGGTAGACACCATGGGTGCGGTGAGTTTCATTAGGATTTTGTTGAGGCCCAGTATTACCATTTCTAGCTATCTTTCCAACAGAGCAAGTCTCTGAGTCGTCTCCAGAGAAGAGGGGGTGGGGAGTCTGGGTTCGGGCTATCCTGATCGAGGTAGTCCCGGGAGGGAGAGCGAGCGCATGTCGCTGGGGGATTGGCTTTTGGTGTTGCCTATGTTGTCCCTGTGGGTAGCCATGGACAAGAGGTGTGAGAAAGCACAACGTGATTCAGGCAGCCTCCTATTGCATGCTGGCAAAGGTAGGGGGTTCAGAGTCTTTGACCGAGGGTCACTTTCGCTAGTTGTTTGTTGGGGGGGTAGGGAGGAGTTGGTCAGCAGGGGGTTGCAGAGTCTCACCGGAGAAGTAATTCCGATTAGTTATGGGAGGGAGGGAGGTAGATAGGTATTGTGCGCATCAAGGGAGGGGTAGTGGGAGGAGAGATTGATGTTCGGGGGGAGACGGTGGTGATTTTTGCATAAATCATGGGATTATTATGAGAGTTCTCCCTGGGGGTCAGTCTGTCTAGGTATAGGGAGTTGCTCAGGTGAGGGTAGCGCGAGTGAGTGAGTGAGGGCGTTTCGCAGCGAGGGGGAAGAGGGAGTCAAATGCACCTAGGTTGTTGTTGGCTTGGATCATGACTGTGCCGTTGGTGTAGATGTGTTGCAACTGTGCCTAGTGCGGTTTGGGATTGAGAATGTTAGCTTGCAGCTGGAGGGAGTGCTAGTTGTTTTGGATACGAGAAGGTGCGTTCTAAAAATGGTGTTCCATTTTGCAGGGCTTTCAGTGTGAAAAATTAGATCCATTTTCAACTGGCCTTTGGGGAAGCAGTGTTATGTCAGCGAATAGTGTTTCTGGGTGTTGTCTGATCAGTCCGTGTTTTAAGTTTCTTTTCGCTTTTAGTGAGAGGTCGGAGGGGAAGATGATGGAGAAGGAGTTAGGGCCATGAGGTTACATGCAATTTGGTGGAAAGGCGCAGAGGGAAGTTGAGGTGGCAGGTGTAATTTTGTCTCGGTTGGAAAGGTAGATAGCTACCCCAAGCTCTACTCAGTTTATTGATCTTAAAAGGGTAGGGCTGGGAGGTGTTCGATGTATATATTCCTCTCAGTGGCTTAGCGACAGCCGGAGATTAACTTTTTCTCTTTCTGAGAGTACATGCTCAGCATTCGAGTCTCTGGTGTGAGCTATTTGGGTTTAGTGGTGTGGTAACTACCTCTCTGGCCCTCAGGTGCAGGTCAGTTGGGTAGGAGTTCTGCCTTCAGATCAGTGGTGTGAGCTATTGGACTCAGTGGAGAGTAATTTTCCTTGAAGGCATGAACAGTTACGTGGATATTGTCAGCAATCTATCTGGCTCCCAACCTCAGTGGTTGTTGAAAGACAAGAGAGGGAAATAAGGAGTATTTTCAAAATGGTGAGTTGAGTTTTTCTCTAGTTTTCTCACGAGATTCACAGGAGCAGATTTATTCGGGCTGGGTATTATTGATGATCAGATCCGCCATCTTGGAGCCAGGCATCTACTATTTCATTAACACAGTTACGATCATATTGTCTGCATCATATTTGGTTCCAGCCTCAGCGGTGGTAGAAAAACAGTTATGGGCATATTGTGAGCAATATATTTGGCTCCAAACCTCTTTGGTGGTCGAAATACAAGAGTGAGAAATGAGGGGTATTATCACATTGGTGGGTGGAGCCTCTCTAGTTTTCTCTCAGGAGCTTGCCCGGTGCTGTTTTTTTCGGGCTGGGTGTTACTGGTGGCCGGAACCGCCATCTTGGGGCCTGGAGTCTATAATTTTAGACATGTCATTTGTTTTCACTCGCTCTAAATTTTTATCTGCTGCAGGAGCAGGTAAATGTTCACCTGTGAAAGACCATATCAGTGACATTAGATTGTACTAAGGTTTGAATCCGGAAAACTGTAACCATGCATGCATAAGACTATGAATATGTGATGTTACAACGCGATCAACATGATCGCGGTATGTAACATCTCAGTTTTTACAAAGCAAGTCGTTACAACGACTTGCGCTGGAGGGTGCTAGACTTAGGAGTAGTAAGATTTACTATTCCAACCCCAGTCTACATACAGTAGGGAAGGTGTTGGGATAGTAAATCTTACTATTCCTTAGGATATAGCACCCTCCAGTGGAATTCAATGTAACGCTTGCGTTGTAATGCCAGTGTTCTAAATGCATCGCAGTGTAATCACCTCGATGTTTCCCTAAGACTATGCATGTTGTTTTCCTGAAGTGCGAGCTTTATTTCATGCTAATTTTAAATAGGTTCTAGCTAGTATTCTTCCTTCAATTGTAGCTTTCCTCCTTTTTTGATAACGTTCTGGAACTCTTCTGTCTTTTTCCGATGCTGCTGGATATATCGGTTTAACAGTGCATTAAAGTTCCCTCTGAATGGCTGCAACATTGTCAACCTTTCTCCTTACTGCTTCAAAATGCATACTGGTAGTCTTTTACCAGTGTGTTTATGGGCTTTTATGCCATTTTGTTGGCTAGCTCTTTTCCGCATGTGAGCTAATGGACCGTGGATCTTGTGGCAAAGGTTTCCTTTATTTCTCAATCTGTGACTTAAACATTTTTGAAAATCGCTGGTTTATTAAATATGCCCTAATCTTGCTGTAAGACTGCAACAACAAGAAGGTGATGGCTGGAATGCTTGAATTCATCTCAGCCACTAGCATAGCTGAGTGTCTTATTCCAATTCATCCTTTTTCACTCACTTCAGTTTGTACCCAGCCATATGCAAATCAGTCTTGAACCTGCTCAAATTGAAACAGTGCACCCCGAACTGCCAAGCCAGGCCCCCCTGAACAAGAATACAAGCAACCTAGGACAGGTTTCACCTTTATATGGGCTCTTCATCCAGGTATAGCTTGATTCAAATGGCACAGTGAGCACAGGACCACGGCAAACTTGTGCTCACTGTCAGTGAAATCAGGCTATACCTGGCTAAGTAGCTCCAAGGTCCGAGGTTGCTTGTCTTCCGGTTCAGGGAGGACCTGGCCTGGCAGTTTGGGTTGGACTGTTCCGGAATGGAGCAGGGTCAAGACTGATTTGCATATAGCTGGGTCCAAATTGAGGTGGCATGCTGGGAAAAAGATGATGGGATGGGGTGCCGCCCGAGCGACTGCCACGGGCTGAGATTATTCCAAGCATTTCATCCATGACCTTGCTCTTGTTGCAGTAGAACTGCTTGCAGCAAAGGTAAACAATGATTTTGCATACGCAGAGTATCTAACGTGTCTAGAAGAAAAATAAAATGTCAGATTCTACGTCCAATTTTACCCTATATGCCTCAGCTGCTCTTTTAACAACCCCATGATAGTCTGTAATGGCGTCAAAAGGTGATGACATTCTCTGTTGCTGAGACGTCATTGGTTTACATAATTTGCTAAGTATTAACTTTCTTTTCTGATTGTCCCCATCATCTCAGTTTGCAGCTCTATTTCTATTGTTCGGGATCTCCATTTCTCCTTTTGTTACAGGGGTCAAAGAGTCCTATCTTGCTTTCTTTATGCTCAAAGTCCTCTGTGGTTCATAAGTATCTAATGTGTCCTCAAAAAAGTTTATTATTTTATCATTCGTGGTGCTCAACATCTGCAGCTCAAGTCTTGTTTTATGACTCCGCTTCTCCTCGGACAACAATGGCCTCATTTTACCTTCCGAACTTCTCCCAAAGTCGAGTGGACATCATATGGCCATTGTCCACTGGTATCTTTCACACAGAGCTTGGAGGGATACTGTTTTTTCCTTGGCGTCCTTGACTGGTGTAGCTTTCAGTGTCTGGGGATGTGCTTTAATATTATTTGTGTAGGTGTCACCGTTAAATGCTTGCTAGTGGACTTGGACAATGTTTCCAATTGTCTCTCAATGGAATAAATACCTTATGTTCTGCTACAGAATGTTCACAGGCACCCACTGTTGGAATTCTAGTAAAAAAAGGGATTTGTAAGCTAAGGTGGAATCTGTTACTTATAAGGTCCATCTGAAGCAAGAATATCCTCCTCTGAAAGCATCCCCCCACCCCCAATAAACCAGAATTACCTTATCCATGTGTATTAAAGTCTTAGGCTTAAACATCCATGATCGGTTGGAAGACAGAGCTTCCAAACCAAGTGCTCGTCATTAATGTCAACTTTCAGATGCAGCTAGGGCAACATTTAAATAGGATACTCAAAATACAAAATGGCATTAAAATGTTGTTTGTTGTTAGGTGATGGAGAGAGCACAAACAGTCTAAACTTACCCACAATATTAGCACAGCAATCATCATTCCTGAATACAACAAACGGGCAAAAGTAGAGAGAAATTGCTAGATTAACAGGGTAGTTTGAGCATATGTGAGCAGGAGACATGGATTGTAAAACATGTGATGAATTCAGATTGCTGTCTATTATAGCGAAGTGAGTTAACAAGCAGTTGTAAATGAGCCATCTGAAGTCCTTGCATGAGCAAATACCAGATTGCTTGCAGGAGAATTATGTTCTGGAAGGAGCAATAAACTTAACTAAAGGAAGAGCAACGCGACAACAGGCAATCACTATTCCCGCAATGTTTCGCATTTAGAGAATGAATGGATGTGTGAATTTGTCTCAAACACCAGTCTGATTGTTAGAAAGGAAAACAAAGTAGAAGAGAAATCGGATTGGTCCTCATTGCTACAAACTTTAAAGAAAAAAATAAAATAAAATGGCAAACCACTAACGAAATAAGACTGATATCTTAATTATAGCTTTATCAATGATTGAATAGAAGATAAGAACAAAGTTCAATGTGATTTGGTATTAATTATAACTTTAAAGTACAATGATATATAATTATATTAAAATACAAATATTGCAAAGACAAAATGTGGGCACTGTGAGGTGTGGCCTTACATGTCAAGTCCTCAGTTACTCTTCGAAAGCGGTGCTTTGTCCCCCAACCAACTCGCAAATAATAATGTGGAAGTCCGATGTGGATCCAGAAGTCATATTGCATCTAGTCATCTTTTTTTCATTTTCTATTTTAAAAAAGTGGTAAGGCGTGTAATACTCATTTAAATCTCGTATAAAAATACCCACAATGGTAGATTTTCTGAGTTCCAACTTATCAAGATGGCCAGACAAAAAAATGACAAAATAGGAATTTTATATCAATCTTCAGCGCATGAGGAGGCTGTGCTTGGGCCCATCCACTCGCTCCAGTTTCTCGAAATGTTTTCTTGCGTTCCGAATGTTGATCAGTGTAGCTGCAGAGGCTGGTGGAAGAGAATGAGACATTAGATGGGTAGTTGGCACGAGTTGCTAAAAAGCCTATCTAGATAGATAAACTAAGAATAGTATTTTAATAACATGCTTAGCACTCAGAAGTGACTTCGGAACCACCCTTGCTTGATTAGGTGGCAGATAGAGCTTCTAGCACGTTTGTGATGTCACACCACAAGTGGAAGGCAACTTTTTGTTAACCCTTTCCGTGCTGATGACGGAACCGCTCCGTCATCAGCTGCGGTGGCGCTGTGCTGATGACGGAGCGGTTCCGTCATGGCCCGCCCGACATGCCTGCGCGGATTTCGCGCCTGCACGGCGCTGATTTCGTGCCTGCGCGGTGCGTTCTATTAAGCGGGCGGGGCCATGACGGAAACGCTCCGTCACGAGCACAGCTCAACCGCGGCTGGTGACGGAGCGGGTCCGTCACCAGCATGGGCGCGCCGCGCGGCCCCCTGCCCCCTTTAGCGCTGCGGCGGAATAGCCGCTGCAGCGATTAGCTTAATAGGAAATGCGCAGTTCTCTCATTTGAATTGTACACTCTCATAAGTATTTCCTTACATTTTGGCAAGCCTTTAAAGAAAACAGAAACTTTTCAATATCTGCATTTACGGAGTCTGGAATTATGGGGGATAGATTTTTGAATGAATGGAATGGTCTGGCAGAATATCATACACACGAGCAAGTTCTGTTTTTCAAGTAAGGTATGCTTCCTGTTCTCTTATTTTCTTGACAAATATTTTAGTATTGCCTCTGTCAGTTTTTATTAAGATGTCCAAGTCTAAAAGTAATTTTCTTCTCACAGCAATTACCATCTGGGCTGTAGGGTATTTATAAGATTTGAGCGATGTGTAATGTAATCAACAGCGTGTTTGTATTTATATAGCATTGCCCTATCTGTTGCAAGCCTTAAAACACTCTTCGATGTGGTCCAGTTGCATTTTTTTATAGTGTTTCACATTCCTGGCTCATATGTATGTTCTGCATTTGTTTAGAATTGCATGTTAAGGTATACGCTAATAAGTTGATTTTTGTCAATAGATTTTTCCATTTTACAATTCTCGTTCATTTGTGCCCTGTTTCTGTGGTACCCAGATGTTACACTTTCCATCTCTGGCTCTCCTCCTTCCATTTTGTCCTGGTGCCTATAAGGATCACAAACACTCTAACTCACTGCTTCCCACTTCTCCTCCCACACTGTCCAAAATATTTAATTATCCCAACATGTTAACTATTGAGGCCACACTATTTATCTAGGGTGTCCAGCTCAGAAGTCTACGCGAAGGCCAGTGAGGTTAAGAGCATCTGCCCTGTTTGGGTCTGGAAAAAGACCAGGGTCAGGCCCCTTGGCCCAAAAACTACAGCAATTCATCTGGTTAAGTAAACTTTCAACCAATCTCTCAGGTACCTCAACCTTAAGAAGGGTCAGAATAATCTGAATATATAACTTAATATGTCATGGACCACCACAACAGGTCCCCAAACCTCCCCTCCAAACAACACTCTCCCCACCCCCTCACATGTATTTTTGGCTGGAGGAAAGGGAAACACTCCAGACACTGCAGATAGGATTGTCGCTCCTAGGTTCTCCTCAGATTATTTTCAACTGATCTGGTGGTGAAGGGGTGTGGGGGGTGTTTGCGGGAAGGGGGTGGGGGAGGAACGATGACTAATTTCTGGGTTCATCCCAAAGGTTAATCTGAACAAGGTGGAGATTGTGGATTCGGAGTTCTGCCCACAAGTAAACCCCATGTGGTTGGTGATTTTATGCCAAGGATAATATTATGCATTAATCTTTTTATGTACCCCCTCCAAGCACCAAACATTTCAAAGTTCCAAGAAAAATGACTCCTAAACCAAACAGAACACTTCAGTCTACAGAATCCAACAACATTCCAACTTCTCCCTCTTTTGTTTGCTGCTTCTGAGCAGATAAGTACATGCTGTTTACATCAGATAGTTAAATGTTTTAGGAGAGTTTGGGTGAGTGTTCAAGTTCAATCGAATGTATGTATTGGAATGAGAGACGATATGGGGATTAGGATGTATGATGTATGGTTAATAGAAGTTTAGAACAATGGTTAAGTATTTTTTGCTCATTTTAACAAAGTTCGCTTTTAATCCTTTTCAGGTAAGTTACATTTAAAGTGTATATTCACACTACAGCAAGGTTGTAAGCTTAAACATATACTTTAGAATGTTACCGGTTTGAGAGTTGATCGTAACGGTTTTAATCTTCAGAGCCGGCTTTGATGTACTTCACGAGTACTCTAACATGCACATACAGGTACGGGCAAGTTGCCTTTGCAAGCTTCAGCCACTTCAATACAGCTGGTGGTCAAATTTGATTTGGGCATTGTTGGAACTGGCCCTTTTTGCAGGGTTATCCCCAAACGTTTTGCTTCTTCCTCCCTTATTTTTCCTGACATGTGGCTGTTGGCAATAGGACTCTGAGCACTTTACCACTGCTGATCAGTGCTAAAGTGCATATGTCTGTAGGTCTGCCATGTCC
This sequence comes from Lissotriton helveticus, assembly GCF_964261635.1. Classification (NCBI taxonomy): domain Eukaryota; kingdom Metazoa; phylum Chordata; class Amphibia; order Caudata; family Salamandridae; genus Lissotriton; species Lissotriton helveticus. The sequence goes on along the minus strand of NC_136071.1, from coordinate 1,099,521,673 downwards.
TCCTGGTCAGTGTCCCCACTGACCAGGCCTAACCCTTCCCTTTCTGTGCACATTGGTCACCCCTATGGAAGGCCCAAGATACCCCCGTGGGCAAGGTGCAGTGTATTTGAAAGGTAGATTATGTACTTGTGCAGGTGACATGCTCTGGTAGTGAATTACAGCCATTTTCGTTTTTCACTGCTGCAAGGCTATCTTGCTCCATAGGCTATCATGGGGGATGCTGGCTACAGTGGCTACAAGCATATCTTCCCATAAGAGCAAGATAGGACATAAAAGTCTGGTATCCCCGAACTCAGAATTTAATAACACATCTTTTACGAAATGTGGTTTTTAACTCCTGTGTTTGAGAATAGCACTTTTAGAAAGTTGCTGTTCTCTTGTCTTACCTTTCTGTGTTCCTTGGCCTGTTTGTAAATTGACTGTCTGGTTTGAGAGTGACAGGGGCTGGGGATTCCCCAGGAAGCTGGCTGAGTCAGCCCTAGGCTGAATGACTGCATTTGCAACTTGAGTGGTGGGAGGAGATAGCAACAGGGCCTGAATAGGGCTGTACCTGCCTTCCACAATGCTGGCTCCACCTCGTGCTGGGCGGCTGACGACCCTGCCCCTCACTCTGAAAAGAAAGGAGAAGCCAGGAAAACAAAGTGCTCAAGGAACACCCAGAACTGGTTCAGACTGGGCTCAGGGCCCACTTGCACAAAGAGAACAAAGACTTTGAGGGGTAGAAGTACAGGACCCCTGACAACAGAAAATTAGATCATCCTGGAATCAAGAAGGAACCTCTTCCACGGAGAAAGCTGAAACTGAAGAAGGAAGACTGTCCTGCTGTTGCTCCGCTGGACTGACCTGCTGTTGCTTTGCTGCCAAGGAGAGGGGAAGGACTCTGCTTTGTGTTGTGTCCCCTTGCTTGAAGGAATCTCCAAGGGCCTGAGAGAGAGCTGGCTCCCTGTTATGAAGTCCCAGGAACAAAAGGGCTTCCCCCCCAGCTTCCCTGAACTCTACTCACCTTCCTCCCCATACAGACCGGATTCGTCGCAACAAGTCCGCTGCTGCAGCGGGGCTGTCACTAACGCCTCCACAGGGTCTCGGGAGCAATGCATCGCTCGTTTTCCACCGCTACAGCTTCTGTGCTTGGAACGTTTTATCGCTAACAAAGGTACTGTGGCTAAACGTGACGCAACTGTGATCTTTTCATGCAACTGTGGATTATTTTATCGCTAAACCTAAGAACTCTTTTGCAACCATATTCTTAAACTGTGTATGTTGGATTTCTGTCGTTTTGGTCTTGTGTAGTTTAGATTAAATACATGTATTTTTCTAAAACTGTTGTGGAGTCAGTTTGTGGTGTTTTCATTGTGTTACTGTGAGTGTTGGTACAAATACTTTACACATTGCCTTTGATAAGCCTGACTGCTTGTGCCAAGCTACCAAGGGGGTGAGCAGAGGTTATCTAAAGAGTGCTTCCTCCTTACCCTGACTAGAAGCAAGGGTCCCTATTTGGACAGTGGTACTTACCTCTGCCAACTAGAGACCCCCAGTTCTAACATTGGTGGCAGCGGTGGGATTTGAGCTTGTATTTGTACTAGACCCACAGTGATTGGTGTACATCACTAGTGAGTGCAGACCACTACGCCACCGCATACTACTGTTTTTTTGGTTGGTTCTATTTTTGATCGTAACCCTGAAAGAATCCAAGCACGTCTCTGAATGGTAAACCAGCAAGTGATGTTGCAGAACTGGAGTTTGATATTGAAATGTTAAGTGATTACAAAGTAGGTCAACTCAGGCAGTTCTGCAGGAGCTTTGGATGTCCCATGAAGCGCCGCTCCAAGAAGGAGGAGCTACAGGAGGCCCTAAGGGCCTGGTGGGAGACCAAAGAGGCTGGGGAGACAGATGGTGCATAAGTGGATGAGGATGCACAAAGGGATGGTTTCAGGTCACAGGATCAGCCTGTGTCCAGAGCATCCTCAAGGGCTGGCAGCAACCATTCATCTGAAAGTTTGAGAGTTGGAGGAAAACCAAAGGGCTAGAGATCATAAGTTAGAAATGTGGAAGCTTGAATTGAAGCAATTGGAAGCAGAGAGGGCGGCGGAGGAGAGCAGAAATGCCCGTGACCTGGAGGAATTGAAATTGACCTTGGCCCATGAATTAAGAATGAGGGAGTTTAAGTTGGAGCTCGAGAGGCTTGAGGCCATGAGTGCCTCAGTTGAAGAAGAAACATGGGTAGCTCAAGCGGTAAGCTGAGTTGGAGAGGGAGTCCAGCTCAGATGGTGGCAGCATGATTATGATATCTAGTGCTGAGAGAAAAGTACAAACACCCAGAGATGTGGCGCCTGACTTGAGGGAGGGGGTCGACATACACCAGGGAGTTCAGGTTTATGATGTAGTTCCAGTGGAGTGCAGTGTCCCTGAAGTAGATTGGGGGACTGGCACAGGGGACCATATTCCTAGTGGTCGGAGGGACACTCTACTGACTCTAGATGAGATGTACAGGGAGAGGGGTTCGCCCATAGTAGAAACCTTGGTGGGTGTGTGTGTGTGTGTGTGTGTGAAGACCAGCCAGAAGAGTGTGGGTTGTGTGACAGAGAAAGTCAGATACTGTCTTGCCAGTCTTAGGAGAGTGGTGTGGGGTACTTGTGTGAGGCACTGGAGGGTGAGGCAAAGGGTAGCTTGGTTAACAACTGTGGGGGGCTGTGTGATTTATTTGTTGGAGAGCATATTTTAAGTCCCTGTTTTCCAGAGCTATGCCAACACCCGGTGGAGTGTGAGTTCTCTGACCCCAGAGAGCTTGCGTTGGAGGCAGACCTCTTGGTGGATTCCAGAGAGTCTGAGAAGGCATTGGGGCGTGATCCCAAAAGGAGTGGCAAAGATATCTTCCAGACCTGTGAGGTGGAAGAGATTCAGTGTAGCCCAGTTAGGTCCCAGTGTAGTGAGAGGGGTGTAGGGGCTCATGTCCAGACTCAGTGGAGGAGTGAGTGTGGGACGGTGTGTCTTACGGTGCCCGAAACCCAGTCACAGGGCCAGGAGGGTTCCTTAAGGGAACACCAGGTTGGGGGCCTAGAAGGTGCTAGTAGGCCATTTGAGGAAGATCTTCAAGTGTCTGTTGAACGGGGAGTGCCTGTAACCAGGCCTCCATCAGTTCTGGTGTCTGGCAGTGCCACTCCAGTTGGGAGGGTGCAGAAGTCCAGACTGAGGGGTGAGAGAGGGAAAGAATTCCCAGTGGAAGAACCAGTGGGTCAGGGGCCAGCCAGAAGGGCTGAGTCTCCCATGAGTGCCCATGGTGACACCACTTCTGTCCTGGGGGATCTTCCCGCACTGTCAGGTGGACAGGGGTCGGGAGATCTGCGCCAGGCAGACTGTCGCAGGACACATGAGTTGTGTGTCACCCTCAAGGGAGTACTGTGAGAGTCCCCAGAAGTTCTGGCGTGCCAGGCAAGTGCACAACCGCAGGTATTGGTCCCTGGGTTTGGAGACCAGGTTCAGGATCTGCCTGACCTGGAAGGAAGCACATCTTTGCAACCATATTCTTGAACTGTGTATGTTGGATTGTCGTCGTTTTGGTCTTGTGTAGTTTAGATTAAATACCTTTATTTTTCTAAACTGTTGTGGAGTCAGTTTGTGGTGTTTTTACTGTGAGTGTTGGTACAAATACTTTACACATTGCCTTTGATAAGCCTGACTGCTTGTGCCAAGCTACCCAAGGGGTGAGCAGAGGTTATCTAAAGAGTGTTTTCTCCTTACCCTGACTAGAAGCAAGGGTCCCTATTTGGACAGTGGTACCTACCTATGCCAACTAGAGACCCCCAGTTCTAACAGGCATGCACTGCGTAGCGAAAGGTTTTAAGGGAAATAGGCTTCACTTTGACACGTTTTGAGCTTTCTAGCTCACGCATTCGAGTAAGGGCAAGTAACTCTTGCAGGCTGCAAACATTGTCTCTTAGCAGGCAGCCATCTTATTGTAGGGCATGTACTGCGTAGAAGGCATTTTTAAAGTAAATTGGTCTCATACTTAGGACTCGTTCAGAGGTTAGAGGAAAGGACATTGTAGTTTTTTCTTTTTTTAATGGAACATCACTGAATGAATTTAAGCATGACGACAAGTGCATTTGAAGGGTGAACTCTATAGTTGAGGGAAACAGTGAGGAAGCTGTGGGCTTGTGTGAGACTATTTCTGTTTTAAAGGATAGGATTTAGATATTTTACATTTGAATAGCAGAGGGTAATGGAGAGGGGAGAGATTGTCAAGAAAGAATTAAAAGAGCCTGTTAAGGAAACAGTGAAATAGGTTTTGAAGGATCATAGAAAAAGAAAGGCTATTATCAATGAGGATGAGGAATTTTTATCTTTATCAGGTGAGGACTTGTCAATAAGAGGTCCAGGAGGTTAACTGTAAAAGGAAAAAGACAATTGTCAGTGAAAGAGTCACTAGGAGGTTCTGGATTTGGAGCCCAAAGCGGCTCGCAGGGGGAGGGCGTATTGTACACTACATACACTAAAGACTAAACACAATACAAAAAAATATATACTATATATGTCAAGTATTGGCATTTATTTGTCAACACCATGTAATTGCCAAGTAGCAATCAAAATTCACAATCAATAATTAGCCCCATAGGAAGGCAGGAAGGGAAGGAAGGAGAGGAAGATGAGTGCACGTGAAGCGAGTGGGGAAAAAGGTGAACACAGTCCAAAGACAAAATTAATTGTAACTTTATCGATCAATCACAGTACATAAAATACATAAACCCTAAATCAGGGCAGACAGTGAGACTCAATAAAACGATGACAATCAACGGTCACATACAGATTTTGAGAACAGTCTGGGGCATGTGCCGGGAAGTCCAAGGAAAAAACAGTCAGACTCATCTTCCTCTCCTTCCTTCCCTTCCTGCCTTCCTATGGGGCTAATTATTGATTGTGAATTTTGATTGCTACTTGGTAATTACATGGTGTTGACAAATAAATGCCAATACTTGACATATATAGTATATATTTTTAGGTCTCGCCTGTCGATGCGCATGCGCATCGAGCAAGCGAGACTATAGGGGCTCATCGACTCTTTATCTAACTTGCAAGGAATCGTGGCGATTCCTTGCAGTGCCCGTGACTTTTAAGCTCAATGCGCATGTGCATTGAGCTTAAAAGCGCGTGCACAGCCGCCCGCATTCCTCCGACACCTTTGAAGTGAAGCTTAGCTTCACTTCAAAGGCCCGGCTTCTTCACACCCACATGCCGCTCTGCCCCGCTCCGCCCCCTCCCCTGAGTCATCCTGCCTGCCCAGACTTCTCCTCCCCCCTACTTACATCCCGCTTTCACTTGTTTTTTGTTCCGACTCGACGTTCCCCCCGCCCCCTCCCGCCACGCAATGCCGAGAGCTTGTTTTTTAATGCCATCTTTTCTCCCCACGCTCTTTGGAGAGAATGCATTTGTGTTTTCTAATTGCTTCCCCTGACTGACGCCTTCCCGGATCATTGCAACCACAGTCACTTGCAGGTTTGCAAAACAGGCTGGGTAAACAAACAGATGACGTGGGCAGTTCAGTGCGATTGTCCAGCGAGTTGATATCGTCCGCAAGTTATTGTCCGCCCTCTGGTGCTTTGGACCACATCCTGACCCTATAGCCCTGAAAAATGATGGTACCACACAAGCCTATTGACCGCATACTGTCTGTGGTGTCTGCCCGCCCGCTCTCCACTCTATCAGGCAGCCAGCCGCACTCCTCCCACACCCCGCTCCGCCCCCTCACTCTCTCTGCCCGCCCGCTCTCCACTCCATCAGGCAGCCAGCTTCAGGAGAGCAATCTGGAGAGCAATCTGCGGGGTGTCGCCATTTTAGCAGCACGGGCTTTCCCGATCACTGGACACTTACAAATTGGGCAGCAGCATTGAAGGCTTTGCTGCCTTACAAAACCGGCTCAGCGTGGCTGTCGCAACGCAAGTTTCCGTGTCTCCTGGAAGGCATCAAGTGCAATACTCTATTCCTCGTGGAACAGATCCAGCAGGACAGACGAGTACAAGAATAGTAGTTTGTATCAAAAGCATGACCTTCATTACCGCATGATAGCTGGGTGTTAATCAGCATGGCTAAGTCTAATTCCTTACGCACGGTGACATTTCTAATGTAGCTTCAGCGCCATCGGAAGTATAAAGCACTATATCCGTATCATACCATTATCGGCACTACAGGTCTTGTGTTGCGGATTGAGTTTCCTTTTAGAGGAAAGTTTGGTTCTGATTTGCATGTGTGCCAACTGGGGCCTCTGGTCAAGAATTGTAACTTCTGTCATTGCACAGAGCCCTAGAACTTAGGGTGGCTGATTATCTCACAAGAACATAAGAAACTTTACACGAAAAAAACACGCCCTTTTGGCAGGGCCACTGGAGCTTACTTGACTAACTATTTACAGCTGTTGGCTGGAGACTGTCATGTCTGGGTTCATTATGATATTCCGAGCGTTAAAACATACACTGCCAAACGCGCCTTCACATCCTCACCCCCTCATCCTCACACACCCTCACTCACCCTCACCCTCACTCACCCTCAACCCCTCACCCTCACTCACCCTCACCCTCACCCTCACTCACCCTCACCCACACTCACCCTCACCCACACTCACCCTCACTCACCCTCACTCACCCTCAACCCCTCACCCTCACTCACCCTCAACCCCTCACCCTCACTCACACTCACCCTCACTCACCCTCAACGCCTCACCCTCACTCACCCTCAACCCCTCACCCTCACTCACCCTCACTCACCCTCACCCTCACTTACCCTCAACCCTTCACCCTCAAACCCTCACTCACCCTCACCCTCACTCACCCTCAACCCCTCAGCATCACACTCACTCACCCTCACCCTCACTCACCCTCAACCCCTCACCTACCCTCACCCTCAACCACTCACCCTCACCCTCACTCACCCTCAACACCTCACTCGCCCTCACCCTCACTCACCCTCAACACCTCAACCTCAACCCCTCACCCTCACTCACCCTCACCCACCCTCACTCACCCTCACTCTCACTCACCCTCAACCCCTCACCCTCACTCACCCTCACTCACCCTCAACCCCTCACCCTCACCCACCCTCAACCCCTCACCCTAACTCACACTCACCCTCACCCTCACTCACCCTCACTCACCCTCACCCTCACTCACCCTCACTCACCCTCACTCTCACTCACCCTCAACCCCTCACTCCCCCTCACTCACCCTCACCCACCCTCACCCTCACTCACCCTCACTCACCCTCACTCTCACCCTCACTCAGTGCAATAGGTCTCGGAGCATTTGAGTTAGAGCTTTTACATTTGTTTATGGCTTTTTTTCTTTGTAATTCTTTAGCATTGCCTACAGGAAACAAAAATGCTAAAGATTTACAAAAAAAACCCATAAACAATTCTAAAAGCACTAACTCTAATGCTGCGAGACCTATTGCATTTCCAATGCTTGTTTTGTATTGTGTTTAGTCTTTAGTGTATGTAGTGTACAATACGCTGTCCTTGCGGGGACCCTTCTGTTTATGTACCACGTAGCGCCCAGGTCCCCACGACTGCATGGGTTCAACCCCCCTTTCTGTAACGTCGCAGGGGGGAGGCGCCCGAAGTGACAAGAAAAAGAGGCAGTTGGACCCTGCAACAGAGTGGGCTTTTACACAAGTCAATTCAGGAGAAAAAGATCATGAACAGGACAAATGTGTTTTTGATCTAGATACTGATAATTATTCAGGAAATTAATTTTGAGATTTATTTTAGATGACATAAAAGTGATTTATGAGAAGACTGTAAAGGATCCTTTAGGCAAAAAGGTATTTGATCCGAAGGATGTAAAATAGCCTAGGAGTTCAGATTGATGGCCGTTGCAAAGGGTCTCTGACTACATAAGGCAGAGAATTAGAAGACCATTGGAGAGAGATGATAGAAATGTTATGAGAGTTGAGTGCTCCAGACCAATTGTGGGGGAGAAAAGACACAATGACCTCAAAGCTGGAACCAGAACTAGTTATTTATTTGTTTCAAATGGGAAGAGATCCTAGCAAAGGTTTAGAATGGGTTCTGAAGCAATGTGAAGACAAGTTGCTGCACTTCTTGGGTCTGTTTGCACAAGTTTGTGATCTAGTAGAGGAGGATTATTTTAAGGAAAGTGACAATGGCACTGAGCGTCTAAAAAGGCTGGAGCCAGAAAGCTAGAAGCGCATCAGCCCTAAGTTGGGTGATTTAGCTATGAATGAATCCTCTGAAGGGGCGGAGGGTCTGTTATTTAGAGAGGGCATGGTAATATCAGTTGGAAAGTATGTATCAACTTTTACAGCTTTAGATAAAGCTCAGAATTCAATGAGGAATGTGTTTGGAGGGGACGCTATACATGGCAGTACCAGTGGTGTGACAATTGTCCTCGCAGACGCTGCTGTGTGGGAACAAACAATCATGGAACAAACTTCCAGCGGCTCTGTGAGCATCCACTGATCAGACTACCTTTAAGAAACCGCTGTGTGAAGCGTCCTCGGGTCCAGTCGTGTGAACCTTTAGAGCCAGGACACTCCTGATGGAGTAGCTGTTCGCTCTACAAGTTCCATTAATGAATTAATTTATAGAGGATGGACAACATAAATGCAGTGAGATATATAAACAAATTAGAGGGAAGCAGGTTATAGAAACTAGCATAAATTGCAAAACAGTTTTGGGAATTTTTCCAAGAGTACAAGATGCATGTGACAGCGCAATATCTGCCAGGAAAGGATAATTTAGTGGTGTACTGGAATTCACACACTTTAAGGAATTGCAGCGACTGGAGGTTGAGAAAGGACATTTTTCAGGAGATAGACTTAAAGATGGGTCCTACAGAAGTGGATTTGTTTGCTTCCCGTTTGACGTTCCAAAAGGAGAAATATTTCAGTTGGCGTATGGATCTAGGAGCAATGGGCATGGATGATTTCACTAAGAATTGGCTCAATCTGAAAAGTTATGCTTTCCCTCCATTTGCAATGAGTCAGAGTGTTAGTTCACCTGACGAGGCAGACATGCAAAATTGTGTTAGAAACCCTCCTGTGGGCAACACAAATTTGGTTTCTGTCAGTTGCTGGTGGAAGTGCCCTTTTTGATACAGTCTTGCAGAGGGATGCTGGAAGGTTTGGAAGGAGAGGAGAATCCTCTGGTGGAGCCTGGTATGCCAGCCTCAGGAATTCCAGAAGACTCAAGGGCCTTTCAGGAGGACCTTTGAAGCTTCTCAATAAATCCTGGGCACCAGGAACTAGGAAGAGATACACGGATCCATGGAAAGCCTTGTTATGTTGGTGCTTGGAAAGAGATTTGGATCACAGGGAGGCAGATGAAGTAGAAGTCACAATTTTTGGGAGAATTGTTTACTAAGGGTTTCTCGTATCGAAAGGTAAACTGTTATAGGTCAGCTATTGTGGCAGGACATTCTTTATTGACTGGTTTATCCATTGGGAAGAGCCCTTTGATTAGTAGGGTGATGAAAAGGATTTGTTTGAAGGAACCAGCAAGATTAAGTTATAACAGTATGTTGTACGTGAATTTGGAGTTGAATCCATTTGAGTCCTGGCCAGGTAATAGGTATTTGTCGTGGAGACAGTGGTCTTGGAAATTGGCATCACTGTTTCTTTCAAGAGAGAATCTTATGTTCAAGCTTTAGATATTGCCAGTAGATTTTACCAGCCAGAAGAGGAATCTAAAATCAGTGAAAGGGGCAATGTCTTTTGAAGGGTTTTACAGCAGGAGCGCGACCAGATGACGTGATGAAAGCAGCAGACTGGTCGAACACTGAAGTTTTCATGCAGTTCTATTTTAAACCTGTGACGCTTATTTCAAGTATTTCTTTTAGAGGCTTTGGACATGCATAATGTTTGCCTCCCGTCTTGCTGTAAAATGTAGACAATCTAAGCTTTACTCTATAGAGAATTGTGATATTATTAAAGACAAGGAGGCTAACATTATCCCTCCCTCCCCAAAAAGAAATTTAGAAGAAAAAAAACAAAAGGGAAGGGACGGGAAATATGTTTTTCCACATAGTTGTTTATATTAATAGGGCATTTTTTAAATGAGGAAATGTTACTTTTATACTGGATATAGAAGGGTGTTTTTATGTGGATTAATATGATCGCTTGATTTCTTTTTGTAGACATCAATGAACTACGTTGGACTTGCAGAGAAGATGGGCTGGTTGAATGGAGAGTAGGTCAAAAAGAGAGCAATTGGAATGTTGTTGAAGTATGTAGACTGAAATGTTCTGTTTGGTCTAGGAGTAAAACAGTGTTCTTTTCTTGGAACTTTGGAATGTTTGGTACTTGGAGGTGATAAATAAAGGGATTAATTCATAATGTTAGTCTTTTTGTCTTTTATAAAATCACGATTCTCTATACACTAAAGCTTTGAGAATCAACATTGTCCCTACTGTTTCTGACTACATTTTTCATCACTGCTGGAGGAGGGAGCTAGCCCTCGGCTCTGCCCAAAGGTACATTAATTTGTTTATGAGAGGTAACCCTGAATACTATCCCACAGGTAAAGTACACATGTGTATAAAGTGTAGGTAAAGTGTGGTTAATTGGGGAGAGATGCTTCTGCACAGCTGACATATCCCAGAGCTATCCTCAGACATCACTGCAAACCAGTGTACAACATAAGAGTATGAATGCCACTCACCTATGTAACCAAGAGTGGATCTCTACATTCGTATCCTTATTCCCTGTAATAACACCCTATCACCCCAAAAATCTCTATAACCTGACTCCATTTCACACTTAGCAAACCAAAGATATGTTCACCAGACCAGAAACTCTACCAGTCTAAAACACCTAATAATTCCCCAATTATTTCCACACATATTTTCCTTTTTAAAGAGCCACAATCCTCAGCCCCCCCATCAAAAAATAAATTCACACAACACTCTCCTTCACAAAACACTCAAAACACCACAGGCACAGCAGAAATAATCCCACGGTCCAGGTTCACCCCCAACTAATAAGCATACCAATTCGCAGTGTATATCCTAACACCAAACTTCCTCTCCGACAGCTCTTTTCCCCACTCATTCCACCCTTCTACCTCCGACCCGCTCCCTTAGAAACCAAAGATTCATACTATAAAAAGATTAGCTGCATCCTCATCAAAGCCCACTCTAGGAGTACAAATCATCAAAACTACTTCGTTCTAGCCACTGGACGTCTCTGCTTGATGACAACCTCGAGCTATAATCCTGATCACTATCGTGCAAATGGCCCAAGATAATTATACTTGAACAGTACAAGCAGAGGTGTAACCCCCTTAAAAGCCACAGCTGAATCCTCTATGGGCCACCGTACTTAGTGCAGACCAGTTATATGAGGCATTCATACGGAGTGGGTATTACTGCCTCTAGATGATCGACAACACAACCGGCCTGTAACTAGGACTCGCAAAATAACATCAATGCACCCCCAATGGTCTTACCCAAGGACCTAAACTAATGATTACTTCAGCCACTACCAAAAAAGATTTCAAAGACTCATTAAGCCAACTAACAGGCTATTGTAGTGATAGCTTCAAAATATGGGAACTGCTGGCCATGGGTTACCCACAAGTTTCTAGCTGGTCAAGTACAATGGCCTTTCAAACTCCTTCTGAAAGAGATTCAGGTTCCTTTCTACCACAGACGGCACGATCTCTGTACTGGGGTGAATGTACGACATTGTTCTGCATTCTGTCAAGCCACCAAGGAAAATAATAAGATACCTATTTTGGGTAAAAAAACTACTGGCATATTCACATTAGATGGTCAAGTATCAACGTGGAAACAGGAAAGGGATGTCGTCAATTTGACCCCACAGCCAATCAGTAGAAAGGTTAACCAGTGCATTTTTTCCCCACTAGGTTTGTTTATTTTAGTGAATGTAGCCAACCTATTACTTTCCCCAACAGACAGAAAAACTACTGACAAGCTGACCGGTTTGGCTTGTGCACAGCATCCACTAAACAGGAGTGCACTTGCTAACACATCTACAGACCATCATTTTTATAAAGTTGTTCAATCATACATTCACTTCTACCCACAAACCAACTGTAAAGCACACAAACACAAAATTAGGCACCTCTGGGAACAATGAGTGAAGCAGCTGCAGGAAGCACTGAGTGAAGCATGACTGGAAATGAATGACACCACTGCTTGTAGTGCTTATGCCAATCCTTGCCCTTAATCACCACTGGGGGGAGGTTGGGTGTGCAGGACAGCTGTGCCAATTCAAGCAAGCCTCAGGTGTTTGGACTATAGACCCCTCCCATGGTTTCTTGTGCTGCTGCAATCAACCCACCCTTCTTGTGTTGTATAGGTTAAGGCGGGATCAGTGAGCCTCTCTGACTCACCAAACTCTGGCAAGATGAGAAAGGAAGGGGCGGTTAACACCGCGGCTGCTTAGCCTAGTACAGCACCACTTGATACAACATAGCTGTTACATTGCGATCAGTTTACTTGCAGAGGAAACCTTATGTTCTTCTAGAATTTCCCTCTAGAGAACATCCAATTTGGTGGGCCTTGCTTTGTTCATCAGCCCACATCTGCCCTTACCTCATATGAAATGGGAAGGTAGTGAAAGTGTTATAACGTGCTGCCTTTAACATAATTCGATTAGCTCTCAGGTAAAAAATGTTGCGCTCTAGGCCTCACTGCTTGCAAAATTTCTGTTTGTGGCTGAAGACGGCAACAGACTATTTATTATGTGGGGGGCGTGGCTTGGCTGCCGAGGACAATGGACGGGTGAGCGCTGAGCTCCGTGGCGGCCTCCACTAATTATCCTGCCGAAACTCATCCTGGTGACCCTGGGGCCCTGGGATTGCCTGCATCTCCTCCCGCGGGCAGTGTGGCCTGAACGGCGGTGGCGGAGTCGACCCGGCGCCTGTGTGGGGCCACGCCGCGCCTGGGACATCACAGGCGGCGCCGGCCATTTTCGGCGGCCTGGGTGCTCGGCCGCATCCCCGGCCTCGATTTCTCAGGAGGCCAGTCTGCGGTGGGGGCCGGCCGGCTGCCGGCCGACGAGGTGGACGGAGCCCCGAACTTGCGAGCTGTTGCGGCGGCGGAGCCTGGGCTGTCTGATAGCGGTGCCCTGGAGAGGCCGAATCAGCGGGGACTGGAGGTGAGGGGGCTGGAGGCATCCTACGGCCCAGAGGGCCTGCCGGACATTAAGCGTGGGACACGGGTTCGGGGAGAGCCCGATCCTGCACTACCTTCCCGAGGGGTGCTCAGCCGGCGTTGGACACTTGCTGCCTGAGGCCGGGGGGCCCTGTCGCCGCAGAGAGGCTTGGCGGGATGGCGCTGCGGACCCCCGAGGCGGCCTGATCTTCTGGGGCCCTGCTGGCTGCACCTGGCGAGGGGAGCTGGGGCTCGCTTTGGGAGCCAACGGACGTGGCCGGGCCCGCACCCCGGGAGCGGCCCTCACCGGGCGTGCTGCTCCCCGGCCCCCTCGTGGCTGGAACCTCGACTACCTGCCCCCGACGCTGAGCGGTGGTGGCCGCGTTGCCTGCTGCCTGCCGGGCACGTCACTACTGTCCTTGGAGGGGCGGCTCGCCCGAGAGGGCTCCCCGTAACTGCTGACCTGGGCTAAGAAGCGCGTTGGCCTAGCGCTGGTGGAGGGCCGCTGGCCTTGGGGGCCCGTGGAGCCGGCGCGTGTGCGGCGTGAGGAGTGTCCCCCTGGACTTGCGGCCTTGTGGGTGCTGGACAACCGGCGCAGCGTGCATCCTGGACAGACTTACCTGGGGGAAAGCACCACTCCAGATCTCAGGGAGAGGCGAGACCGGACACCATCATGGGGAAGCGCCTAAAACCTCCCCCGGGCGCTGCTGAGGGAACTGCGGACGACCAGGCCTCCACTCCGGACACTGGTTCGGCGACGGGCCTACCGCAGAGCCAACTGGAGCAGATCTTGAAGGCCATCACCGACACCAGGGAGGCTTTGCAGCGCGACATCGGTCAGGTATCCACGAATTTGGGCCTTCTACGAGCGGACCACAGCAAATTGGCGGACCGGGTCAAGCAGGCCGAGGTCCGGATGGACGCCCTGGAACCCACGGCTAAAGCGACGGAGGCTTTGATGGGGGAGCTGCAGCAAAGGGTCCAACTGCTGGAACAGAGGGCGGAGGATGCCGAAGGACGCAACCGCCGCAATAATGTACGCGTGGTGGGCCTGCCTGAAAAGATTGAAGGGACGGACATGCTGGGCTATCTAGAGTCGTGGCTACGCGACGTGGTGGTACCGGAGGGTTTGTCGCCGTTCTACACCCTGGAACGTGCTCACCGGGTACCGGCTCGGCCCCCAGCCGAGGGCCGGCCTCCTCGACCGGTGGTGGCACGCCTGCTGCACTACAGGGATCGCGATCTCATCCTGCAAAAGGCACGAGCACTGGGGCCCTACAAGGTGGCCAACGCCCAGGTTTCCATTTATCCGGACTATTCCTTGGAGGTGCAGAGACAGCGGTCCACCTTTCTGGCGGTCAAGAAGGCTCTTCGAGAGGAGGGTATCCGCTACTCTCTCTTATTCCCGGCCCGCATGCAGATCATGTTGGATGGTCAAACTTCCTTCTACGATTCTCCCGACGCAGTGTGGGACTGGCTGGAGTTGTACAGGACCGGCGCGGATGCACATCGGATGACAGGGGAGCAGCGGAGGGCGACGCCGAGACCTAGACGGAACAGGAGGCCCAAGAGACGACCGCCGAATGCTCGGACACCCTCTGTCTCACAGACTGAGCTGGAGCGCAGGGATGCCCTCCGGGCGGTCTCTAACATCTCCAAGACAGTGGGATCGACGTCTGCAGTGGAATCGGGCTCCCGAGGGGGCACTGATGAGGCGGCATCGGAGGAGTCGGGAACGGGGGGCCCCGTGCTGCCCCATGTCACTCCTGGAACTGCTGATGACTTGCTGGACGAATGATCCTAACGCCCCCTGAAGTGGTATTGTATACGCTGCTGTATCCCCGGTTTGGGGTTGGGGCGAGGACATGTCATCCGAGTAGGCAAGGAACTGGTGTTGGGCGACCACCTTATTCAGTGGCTCCTGCCTTAGATGGGGTGGGGATGCGGGGCGCCCTGGGCAAGATGGCTAGAGCTGATTGGGAGGTATGTGTTGCTTGCGGTCCATTGGAAATAGCGACAGGCCGCCCCCCCTATCTCACACCTATTGTGAGACTCTGGTAGTTACCAGGGACTGTTCCTTTTGGGATTTAGGCATTTGGATGGGTTTCTACTGTTTGGGGCCTATTCTGGGGAGGGGTGGGAAGCGGGACTGTTGGGTGGTTTTAGGGTTCTGGTTTTGGGGCGTGGTCAGTGTGCGTACGATTCTTTCTTTATTCGGAACTATACTTGTTGCTGTGAATGGGGACTATACCTGACCTGAAGTGTGTGACCTGGAATGTGAGGGGATTGAATTCCATGCTGAAGCGTCATAAAGTCCATGCCTATCTTGTCCGCAGGGGGATTCAGGTTGCCTTCTTGCAGGAAACCCACATCGACCAGACTGAGGGGCGGGCTCTGCAGCGCAGATGGCGGGGACAATTGTTTTACACAGTGTTCTCGGCCTTTGCGAGGGGGGTCTTGATTTGGGTACGGGCAGGGGTTCCCTTCCAACCTTTGGTAACAGTGGTCGACCCTGAGGGGCGGTTTGTGGCTGTTCAGGGCCGCCTAGATGGGAGGGACGTGACGCTTTGCAGCGTCTACGCCCCAAATGTGGATCAACCTGCCTTCTTTGCGCGATTGTCTGGGAAACTGGCGACTGTCCTGGCCGGCACGGTCCTACTAGGGGGGGATTTTAACTCTGTACTGGACGTGGACTTCGATAGATCTCACCCACCGCTGGCGCAGGCGGCAGCTCACAGACTAGCGAAGAGTAGGAGAGAGTGGCAAAGTAGCTGGGGCCTGGTCGATGCATGGCGGACCCAACACCCCACAGAGAGGGATTTCTCCTTTTACTCCCCTCCACACGATCTGCATGTTCGTCTTGACAGCATTCTCTGCTCGCCGGACGCCCAAAGCCTGGTTCGCCACAGCGAATACTTGGCCAGGACGATATCCGACCATAACCCTTGCTTAGTGGCGGTCCAATGGATGAGCCGAAGTCAAGCTATCCCGACATGGCGGTTAAATCCATTGGCGCTGGAGGACCTGGCGTTTAACAGTTTTGAAAAAGACTTATAGCAAACAGATAATTAAATGCCAAAACCTCTCACTCATATATTGACATATATAGCTACAACAATCACACAATTCTCTATGTATATAATAGCAGAGAGATATATAGTTTGATATACAAAAAATCTTTTTATTTCATATCATTGATTATCTAATTCTTTTAGTTGTCCTATATAGACTTTATAAATAGATGTTTATAATACAAAATTGTATATTACATTTTCTAGAGGTATACACATAAAAAGAAAAACATGAAAACATAAACATATATCACGAAAAACCAAAGAGACAAATCGGTCGATAGTCTATAATGGTAGGCAAAAGCGGAGAGTTTTGACACTACGCGCGTTTCGGCATTCTGCCTTCATCAGGTGACCGTCATTCGCGTGTATACTGTACAGGACAACAAACTACAAGAATACAAAACATAAATATATTTATATTAGAGATTTAAAGAGTTGTAGCATAATAGTATTTACAATTTTACATGTAGAGAGAATCTAGGTCATTATTTACATACAAATATATTTACATTTATTTACATACAGCAGCTCATAATATGAATAGGGATTACCCTTATCTTGACTCCAGGCAACACAGTGTTTATATAGCATATACATATAGTTGAACATTGTTCTAATGTATAACTTCGATCTAAAGTCTTCAAAACCATTCAACTGGATAAGTGTAACTCATGTTGTAAAAAGAGTGGCCAGCCAGTCACAAGAGACCATAGTCATATATATCTTACATAAACTTGTCTTTCTTATATGGGAGTCTCAAAATTCCAGATAGCTAACCCTACAATTTTAGATTAATGCAACAGATAACCCAGATATAGCATTTCATACAAATGGCTCGGTTACGACCGGCCCACATTTCACGTTTTTCAATGTTACAAATAATTTAATTCCATCCTTATATAGGTCGGTCTAGATTTGTATTTTTCACGTTTATAGACGTTGTAATTAGCTGAAGCCTATCTTTATATACAACGATCTAGATTATGTATTTAGGCACAATTCATCTCGGACCATTGTAAGGGATAGCTCATAGGTATAACTCTCTGAAAAGGCCTAGGGTGAGTCAGTCAGTACATAGAGATAGAAAGCCTATACTCGGTGTTCTCATTTGATAATATTTTGAGACGGGGCCCAAGCATTAAGCACATTTACATAGATATATATTTCATAGTCACCAACCTTATGTAGCATTGGTATGTTGATAGAGGTAAATTGTTTTAGAGGCCCACATCTATTTTCCTCAATCGAATTAGCGCCGATAGTGCACTAGTTTTCTAAATGGAATAGAAAACACCAACACAAGCTTATTAATGTATTTTAGGTGGGGAATTATTCTACTTCCAGTTTGCGCCCCAAACTTCCAACCAAGTATATTATTTTAATTTTATTTCCGCAATGTATATTTCATATTCTCTCTAACCAACGAGAAGGTTGACCCCTTAGTCATTATTCTACTCAGATGTCCAAGTTATATAAAAACTTTACCTACATGATTACCGTTTCCAGAGATGCTTTAAAATAGGTTCATATGGTAATCTATGGCGTTTAAGGCTGCTGTACGCGTCGGTGTGGAAGGCTATTTTGATGCTAATACGGGCACGGCTTCCAGTAGGGCGCTGGAGTGGGACGCCTTTAAGGCGGTAATTCGAGGCGTCTGCATATCGGCTACCGCGGGAGTCCATAAGACCCTCCTGCAAGATGTTGCGCGAAGCGAGGACCAATTGCGCGACGAGGAACGGCGCAGCCACGCGACTCCGGAGGCTCTCGGGGCAGTTTCGGCCGCGCGGGAGGAAGTGGCATCGGCAATGGAAAAGCTGCGCTGCTTTGATTATAAGGAGTTCCTGGTTCGAGCTCATGCTGAGCGTGACAAGGTGGGCTCACTGCTGGCGTGGTTGGCCAGTCCTGGGACCCGTGGCACCACGATTGTGGCGCTGGCCGCCCCGGAGGGACACATGGTCTATACGCAATCGGAGATCAACGATCAATTCCTCACGTACTATGCGCGCTTGTATAGGAGCATGATGCCGGATACCCAGGTGGGGCTGGAGGAATTCCTGTTAGCAGCACAGCTACCCCGGCTCGACCCGGAACATGCGAACCATCTGGGCGGAGATATCTCTGAAGAAGAGATTAGAGTGGCCATCCGACACATGGCCCGCCGCAAGACCCCTGGCACGGATGGGCTGCCGATAGAATTTTATGCGGCCTACGCGGATGTACTGATCCCGCGATTGCAGATGGTTTATCGGGAGGCCTGGGACACCGGGATCTTGCCGGCGTCCACTCGTGAGGCGTTGGTGATACCCCTACTGAAGCGGGACGGCGATGCGAGCTGCCGCTCGGCCTACCGCCCACTCTCTATGCTCACGACGGACTATAAGGTCCTGAGCAAGATCCTTGCGACGCGGCTTCTGGCCCACATGCGCACCTTGGTTCACTGCGATCAGGCGGGCTTTATTCCCCAGCGCACCACCGCCACATGTGTGCGCCGCCTGCTTCGGATCATGGGGGGCGATGCCGCTGCTCATCCGGGTGCCGCTGTCCTCTCAATTGACATCGAGAAAGCATTTGACAGTGTTGAGTGGCCATACCTGCTCCGTGTGCTGGAGGCCTTTGGCCTGGACGAGCGCTTTGTAAAGTGGACCGCCTTGCTCTACGCCGCGGCTACTGCCCGAGTCAAGACGGGGGCCACCATCTCTGCCCCTTATGCAGTAGGTCGAGGGACCCGACAGGGATGCTCCCTGTCCCCCCTGTTATTTGCGCTCGCTATCGAGCCACTGGCAGCTCACGCCCGCATGGGTCGAGCGTATGCAGGCCTTCCTCTAGGAGCCGACACCCACTACATCTCCCTCTATGCGGACGACTGTTTGCTGTTTCTGGCAGACACGGGCGGATCCCTGCGTGGGGCCGAGCGATTGCCGTCGGATTTTGGCCGCCTCTCAGGACTGAGCGTCAACTGGGGGAAGTCTTGCCTTTTCCCGCTGACACCGGGGGCGGATGACTCTCAACCGGAGGGTGAGCTACGATGGGAATACCATTGCCTCCCTTATCTGGGTACGCACATCTACCACTCGCCGCTTGCCCTCTTAGAGGGTAATATCAACAGAGCAATTCGGAGCTTGCAGGGATGCATGGGATTCTGGCGGACGCTGCCGCTTTCGGTCGCGGGACGAGTGGCGTTATTGAAGATGGTGGCACTTCCTCGATTGCTATATCTGTTTCGCACTCTGCCGATTTGGATCCCTGCGTCGGTTTTTAACAGACTCCGCTCCATAACCTCTGGGTTCCTCTGGGGATCGGGCAGACGACGAGTTGCACTGGCGACGCTGATGCGCCCCAGGGCAGACGGGGGACTAGCATCACCAGACTTCGAGTGGTACTACTTGGCGGCGCAACTGCAGTGGCTCACCCAAGCGGTGGCTTTGGAATTTCGAGGTCCGGAGGAAATAGCGGGCAGACTATTCCCGAGACACGTCCTCTCTTTTATAATCTTGGGCCAGAAGTTGGACCTCGCTCGGCTCACAGTGGAGGAACGTACGATGCGTAGCTGCTGGCTTCGTTGCCACAGGCGCTCCGGTGCCACTCGCCCTTATGCCCCTGAGATCCCGTTAGGGATGTGCACGGCCTTCCCACATGGTGGCGACTGGTCCGCACTGGCGACATGGGAGGAGCTTGGCTTGCAGATGATTGGCGATCTTTACAAAGATGGATCACTGCTGACGTTCCAAGAGCTGCGGGACACCTACGATCTCCCGAGAGGTGACTACCTGCTGCATGCCTCGTTAGTGGCCGGTATTCGCCGACACTGGAGGAGTGGCCTTGCCGAACCGCCGACCTCGGAGAGCTGTCAATACGTGGTCATGGCTGCTGGCACTTACAAGGCCGTCACCTGCCTTTACAGGAGGTTGTCGACTGCCACCCTGCGGCCCCTGGATGGACTGAGAGCCAAATGGGAAGGGGATATTGGGCGTCCAATTCCTGAGTTGACATGGCCGCAGCTTTTGCGGCGGGCATGGAAGGGCACTAGGAACGCCAGGTTCCAGCTGGTCCAGTTTTTCACCCTGCACCGAGCGTACTTAACACCGGTTAAGATCTCGCAATACTTCGAGGGTGCATCTTCGCTCTGTCCTAGATGTAGGGCAAAGGAAGCGGACTTCGCGCACATGCTCTGGACCTGCAGTACGATGGTTGGTTACTGGGAGGCGGTGATGTCTTGCCTGAATGCTGTCACGGACCGGCAGATTGAAGCCGAAATGGGCGCCTGCCTATTGTTATGGTTCCCTCACACCCCTCGCACTCGCGTTACCAGTAAATTTTACGATTTGGGCCTGATACTAGCCAAACGGGAGATCACCATGCACTTGAAATCTAGCCAGGGACCCAGCTACTTGCGTTGGAAGACCACTCTGGAGCGGTGGGCGAAGGCGGAGAGCGTTTTGCGGCTGCGACAGGCCAGGAGCCTAGATAATGACAAGGCATTGGAGGTGGCTAGGGCGTGGGAGGCCCTGGTTGTTGCGCTCCAGCAGCCTGTGAGTGAACTGAGCGAAGATGAGGGAGGAATGACATGATAGGGGCACTGTCTTAGGGAGCACCTCACTTCCAGCGAGACACACACTATTCACAAACAATGATAGAGGTTCTGAGAAATCGGATTCCCCATTGATAGGCGCTACTTACCTTTTGTTACGGTTCTTGCCAAGGGACTGACACTGTTGGCACTGGGGTGACTGAAGGAGAGGAATACAGCACACTGACCAGGGGGGAGGGACACGGGGAGGGCAAGGTTTGGGGGAATGCTCTGTATAAAAGGTGGCTTGTCGGAAAGGTACGGTTATCCTGATTTATTGGCTAACGCCATATTGGCTTTTCTCTTCTGTACTGTTATAATTTCGAACTTGACTGCCAATAAAAATTGTTTTTACACAAAAAAACAGACTATTTATTATGTCTAAAGTCAACTTTAGATAAAATGGAGGGGATAGTGTTAGGAGGCTCCTCTTATTGCTGGATTCCTGATTGGTGGTCTGATGTTTTTGGCCTACATATGGTTCCAGTTTGGCCCATGAAAAATCTAGGGAGACCCTTCTTTTCACATTCCAATTGACAAAGTCACTTCCTCTTGTTTTCTACAACTGAAGAAGTAAGAGAAAATCGTACTTTCCTACAGAAAACATCGCACTGTCTATTCAGAGAAGCCGTGATAGGAGTCCGGCTAGACTACAGTAATGCTCTTTATCTTGGTTTTCCTGCTTATTTAGTGCAAACGGGATCTGGTTTGAAATGTGCTGCTCCTCTGCTTCTGAATCTGCTACTCCATGGCACTTATTTTATCAAATGAAACATTTGCACAGACTCCAGATCTAAACGCAAATTCAGCACAAAAAAAAAAAGACTTCTGCTACAAGGCTCTTCATATTCACGGTCAACCATTTATTAGGCTGCTTTTTCCTGGTATTGCCTATCCAAAACAGTTAACACTTCGACTGCACTGATTTGACAACTTCCTAAGATAGATCAACAGAGTTCGCCAAGGTGGAAGATCTTTTGCCTACTAAAGTCCAAAGCCTGAAGCCTGAAATGCTTAACCACTCAATCTCAAAAGTCAGATTAATCGGTCTAGGATCAGGAAGAAGCTAGAAACTTGCTTATTTATGTAGTCAAAAGTCAGACTAGTTAGATTTATGAATTAGCAAACATTATTCTGTCCAGAGTAAGGTAGCGATCTAAATTTTGCTCTAATTCGAATTTATTAGCTAGGTCCCTCTAGAAGTTCACCGACTTTATTCTCAGCTATTTCTCTCAGACTAGAAGTCGTTTTATTGCAGTTTCTTTGGCCGACACCTTGATGGTTTACCATACTATTTTTCACCGACAAGACATGTTTTGCACTCAGCAGCTCTACAATAATAACTAAACCATTATGTAGCTGGGTTGGCAGTCTGCAAGGGTAGGCTGAGCAGAGATGATGCTTCAGTTGGATTAGTGTATTACATGTATTTTTGAGCACAGAATGCCACCAGATGAACAGCAACAATCCGATGTTTTCACCTGTTGACTGCTAGTACTAAATCCCGAGAAAGCTGGAGATAATCGGCTAAGGTCAAGATGATTTACACATGGATTGTCTGTTTAGAAATATTACAGAAACTATACATTGGAAAGTTATTCTAAACAAATGCAAGCACAGAAGATGAATTGTTTAGGTTAGAGCCATGATACCGAATTGACCCATCAATGCGAGTAATGAACTGCCTGCTGCAGAGGGTGACCTTGCTCTGGTCACTATGTCTGGATTGCTGCTTATGAAATTAATTTTCGTAAAGTGTCCGAGGCTTTTGATAGGTATTCCTTAGTGGCATGAATAAAAATAGTCTGCAATAACAGTAAGCTTGTGTCGCTGTGGGACAGTGGATGATGTGTTACTACTTTTGACTTGGTGTTCTGTGCCTGAAGAGTGCAAAGTAGACCGTGTGGGATTTTTCTTGGAAAATGTACAGCAGAGTATTAGCACAGCAGTGTATCCCTGGTAATAGGAGAGTGCACAGTAGAGGGTGAGAATACCTGCATGTCCCTAGTCCTAGGAGAGAGCGCAGTAGAGGGTGAGCATGACTGCGCATTCCTGGTAATAGGAGAGTGTACAGGAGAAGGAGAGACCAAGTGTATCTGCCTGATAACAGGAGAGGGTGCAGTAGAGGTGAGCACAAATACATGCCCCGGGTCCTGCGAGAGTACACAGTAGTTAGAGTATTGGTTATTTCTCAGAAAATGAGCAGTAGAGGGTGAGCACAGGTGGGTGTCCCTGGTAATACGAGGGTGCACAGTAGAGAGTGAGCATGACTGTGTTCCTGGTCCTAGGTGAGTACGGCTGAATACCCAGGGTAATAGGAAAGCAAGCAGTCGATGGTGAGCATGACTGGGTGTCCATGGTCCTAGGAGAGTGTACACACGGCTGAATGCCCTTGGTAATAAGAGAGCAAGCAGTCGATGGTGAGCATGACTGGGTGTCCATGGTCCTAGGAGAGAGTGCTGTAGAGGGTGAGCACAACTGTGTCCTTTGTCCTGGGAGAGTGCGCAGTAGGTGGTGAGCACAACTGCATCTCTCTGATAACACGAGAATGTGCAGTAGAAGGTGCGCACAAATGTGTCCCTGGTCGTAGGAGAGTGCGCAGGGGAGATTGTGCAGGGGAGAGTGCACAGTAGAGTGGGGTGCACATCTGATAACAATCATAAACCCTTTTTACTAACTTATTGTCCATACACAAAAGAACGTAAGTGACTGCACACATTTAGCCTTCGACTTAAGCAGAAATTAATTAGCATCTACCAATAAGCACAGAGGCAGTTCTGGATTAAACGCACACATTTATTACCACAACTGGAAAAGTGACTTACTATA
The DNA here is from genome assembly GCF_964261635.1 of Lissotriton helveticus. Classification (NCBI taxonomy): domain Eukaryota; kingdom Metazoa; phylum Chordata; class Amphibia; order Caudata; family Salamandridae; genus Lissotriton; species Lissotriton helveticus. The sequence continues at coordinate 1,099,498,082 of NC_136071.1, read as the reverse complement.
CACGAACAGGTGAGACAGTGGAAACCAATATGTAAGTTTACTCATCTGAGAGCAGTCACAATTTATAAACTCGATGAATTTTTAGCTTTTTTAACTCTTGTTGTTAGAGTCACAGCAAGCTTTACAAAGTGACAATTATTTAATTTCCCTAGCTACTTCAGTTAATATAATTGTGCCCATGAGTGATGTTTCAATTCTTTATACGACCAGTGGTTAAGGATTATGCAGTTAGACCTTCCCTCTGCCAAGTGCTATGGCATTTTATACAAGCAACATATCATGGTAACAGGCCTCAACACCACCATAGGAGCACTGGCCATCTGCCTTACCCAGGATGGAAGAGAACACCCTTAGAATATAAGAGAACTCTAATATATTTGAGTAGAGTCCCTTGATTGTACAGAGCCATAAGTATGTGATTAAATGTTTCTCTGTGTGAGAAATACCCACCTAAGCTCTCCTGCTTGGCGCCCATGTATCGTTAGACATGCTTGAAAAACCAGGATTTAAAAAAAAATATTTCATGAATGTCTCCTCATAAAGAACTATAAAACACCTGAATGGCAAAGTCCTTTCATCTTTAAGGTGAAGTACAAAGGATGAAAAGACTGATCTACATGGGTGATGCGGCATGTCACTGTACTTCATTTAACACTCCCAGTCTACCCTGTGTTTTTTAACAGCAGCATTTTGAACTCTGGAACTTTTAATCCTATATTTAAAATTAATAAAGCACAACGTTTTAGAATGCAAAGTTCTACTGACAAAAAACAACATCTGCTTAAGGTGTTATACAGAACATGGGCAGAAAAACACATGGTGGGAAACTGAAGTGTACAAAGTTTGCTTTTTATGTTTATTTTACTATGTTTACAACTGCAAACAAAGTTACTTCGTGAAAATTCTACTTCTATGGCTGCTCTGGAGTTTTTTAGTTTTTTTATATCCTGTTTTCAAAAAACAGTCCCTCATAAGTAACATTACTGAGATTTTTCTTTCGCTGTGATCCTGTGAAACAATTTTGCTCCAGAAAGACAACTCCCCTGCAATAAATCATTGGACCACGATATGAGGAAAATAATAAAGGCTTGCTGAATAAAACTTGTTGGCAAACTAACTTAAACACTAAATGCTGTTAAGAGCCTTGTAAAAGAAGCAAACCATGTAAGTTAAACCGATTTACGTCTCACACCACCATCCAGATTCGATAGTACCTCCATTAGACTTTGCCAAATCTATAGGATGCAGCATCTTTCCATAGTAAACAGAAAATCTATCAAAAATGTTTCTACTCGGGGGCGTGGCTAGCAGCCGGGAATGGCGGACGCGTGAAGCGTGAGCTCCCTGAGGCAGCACGGCCTTATGTAAAATCCGACATATTTATCCGTACAATCCCCCACCTGAAGGAGCAGTAACCAGGTCCGGTGGAATAGAGGCATCTTCCGGTCCTGCCCCGGCGACTGTACGAGGCCGACAACTTGACTTATTTGCCCCGGAGTTTCTGGGCCTGCGGCCAGAGCGAGGCACCGACCTCGAGTGCTTCCCCGACCCCGGCAGAAGTGAAGGCTGATCGGATTGGACCCGGAGGTGTCCCCCCCCCCCCCCCCCCCTCGCCTGGAGCGCCGTGAGGGGCGATCCGGCACCACAAAGTAGATCCTGCACTGCCGCTGGCGGGCGGACCAACGGAAGAGCCCAACAACGCCTGGAGACACCACCGGAGCGTCTCGGTGACTGCAGAAACGGGACAACAAACGGGCGGAGAGCCCTGCGGAAGTGGGGGTCCCCCGAGGGAGACGAGAGCTACTAGGACGCAATACCGTGACGGACCCGACTGCACCCCTTCGCCATCGGCTGGACCATAAAAGGCCACACGTGGTGCCGGACGCCGGGGCTGCCGGCAGGTCCCCCCGGGGTCCCGCCTGGAGAGGAGACGACGGAGTGAAAGTTAGAGTGGCCGGGGGAGAAGGCGGCTATTACGGGGGCAGTGGTGGGCCAGCCAGGACAGACACTAGCGAGAAGCTTCCCGGGCGGGGGAAGCCTCGCTGAGGCAACGGCTTGCAGCGGGGCGTATGCCGGACAGCGCCAACAACAAGTAACGGGACACACACGTGAGTGACCGAGACCTCCGGTGCACCGAGCAAAACAGTGGCCAAATACCGAGACCAACATCGCCCAAGCGCACTTTGTCACGGCGCGACGCAGCGCATAGTCAGGACTAGCAGCGCTATGAGCGCTCTGTTTGGTTGGTGAAAGAGCGACGGTCCACAAGGATAACGCAGTGTACCACCTCCCACGGCAAATACCGGACTAAAGAGGGCCAGAAGACCCTGAGAGCAGAACGCAGGGCTTTCCTCTCGAACTGCAACCGTCCTGCCCTCCCCAGGCGCACGAAGAACTAGAGGAGTGCATTAGTGGCCCTAACGAACCCCAGAACCGTGTCCCGTAACCGAAAGCTGCGAATCATGGCGGGCAGGGGCCCCAGGGGTGGTTCCACGCAAGCTAAACTGGACAAATTTGCATATGGCTCGCAGGGACAATCGTTGGGAAATGGACGACCTTCAACAGGCGCCACTCCAGAAGTAGAGGGTACCAAGAAAGTCACGCTGGAAGACATCATGAAAACCCTCTCCGAAGTGCGGACTACAGTGGGCTCTATCTCCTCCGAGGTCACTCTACTGCGAGCTGACTTCCAGAAAATGACAGAAAGAGTGTCGCAGGTAGAAGTGGTCACGAAATCTCTTGTGGAGGACACTTCGGAGTTACAAATAGCCGTGGAGCGAATGGACAAGATCACTCGACAACTGCAGGACAAGCTGGACGACCAGGAAGGGCGTTCCCGGAGAAATATTGTGCGCATCTTTGGTCTTCCGGAGACGGAGGGGAAGAGAGCAATGGACCTCTACATAGAAGACCTCATCAAAACTAAACTCCAACCTAAAGGGCTGTCGCACTTTTTCTCTGTGGAGAGGGCGCACAGGGTGCCAGGAGGCGAACCCAAACCGGGTGCGGCACCGAGGCCGGTGCTGGCACTTTTGTTCAACTTTAGAGACAGGGATGCGATTTTGCAAGCGGCGAGAGTCTCACCACCAGTTAAACTCCACAACTCCACCTTGGCATTTTTCCCGGACTACACGGCGGAAGTGGCCAGACGCCGGAAGTCGTTTACAGTGGTGAAAAAGGCACTGCGGGACAGAGAACTGCAGTACTCAATGTTATTCCCTGCTAAATTACGGATTGTGGCCAACAGGAAGACGTGGTTCTTCGACAAGCCGGAGGTGGCACAAGACTGGCTTGACGGCTGGAGACAGGTGGGACAACCCCGACGGCCGCACAGAGATCGACCTAACCAACGGAACGGTGACCAAGCAGGCAGGCAGACTGAACATTTGACGCAGCGGGAGAACTCGGCGAGGGCGGAATCCGACACGGAGCAGAATCCAATTGACTCTGGTCAGCCGGGACCCATCTAAAGTTTGACCTTTGGAGGGAGGGGCAGGATATGAGAAAAGGACCTGGGCCTGGTGCTGCGGAGTAAGGTGGGCAGAGCCGGTGCCTGTAGGGGACTCACCAACCCCACAAGCAAGTAAGATAGTTTGGGATGGGACAGAGCACTCTGCACAGTTGGGGGAACGGGCGGGGGTTTGTCCGTGGCGCAGGGGAGCAGGGAGGGGGGATGGGAGGGGAGTTACACAGTTCTTGTTCATGTTAGTAGTCATCAATCACACCACAGGGTACTCGAACGCACATGACACTGAGAGTTTCTCTCGCTCTGCCACGGAGCGTTGCACGTACAGTGAACCCCCGCGGGGACAGGCAGGCCTGGCGATCTTCCATAGCATGCTACGATGTATTAGTGCACTAGACACTGTGCTGCCTCTACACCTCACCATTGGGAACTACATGTACACCACGACCAGCCCTATGATACGAAGGGTACCACACAGACGATCCCATGGCCCGGCAATTACATAATACACCCACTGAGGGGGCGAGCACGACCCTTGAGGTGCCCCCCCTGCGAATACTTACTTGGAACGTCAGGGGGTTGGGAGATAAAATAAAGCGGGGATTAGTATTGCAGGCACTCAAACGTCATGGCCCTGATCTGATCCTACTGCAGGAAACGCACCTCACGGGACCAGCGTGCAAGGCACTTGACAGGCGTGGATATGTCATGGCGGCACATGCGGAATTTACGTCTGGCTCCCGAGGGGTAGGGATACTTATGAAAAAGGCGTCACCCTTCATGGTGACACACCACAAAACGGACGAGCAGGGTCGTTTTGCGGCAATACATGGGCAGTGGGAGGGTAGACCCCTCAACGTAGTGTCGGTTTATATCCCCCCGGCACTCCACTCTGTGGCTTTGCCAGCACTGGGCGGCTTCCTTTTGGATCTTCCAGAGGGTGACACAATCATAGGGGGTGATTTCAATGCGATTATGGACCCAACGCTAGACACATTTCCCACTAGAGACCGCCGTAGAGGGACTCCACCTCTCCCGGGATTCGTAGAGGCAATGGGCATTACAGACGTTTGGCGTCACCTACACCCCACAGAGGCACAGTACACATACTACTCTGCAGTACACAACAGCATGACACGCATTGACTACTTTCTGTTTCTTGGGGCAGGACTGGGAAAGATAGACAAAATTGACATCTTGCCCAGAGGGATCTCCGACCACTCACCGGTGTCCCTGTCACTCACCACAAAAGAAAAGAGACGTACGAGAATTTACCCAATATACCCGAACCACCTCACAATCCCGAAGATCAGGAAAGAACTCCAGTTAGTGACCACACGCTACTTTGAGGAGAATACGGGCTCAGTGTCATCCCCCTCGGTACTTTGGGAAGCTTATAAAACGGTCCTGAGAGGGGGAGCAATGGCAGCGATAACAGGGCACAAGAGAGAGTGCAGGAGGGTCCTTACAGAGATCGAGCTGGCACTACACGCCGCAAACACTGCTCACATGGCTGACTCCTCCCCAGAAACAGCACACGCACTACATTTAAGACAACAGCAACACCGGGCCCATCTTACGGTGACAGTCCAAAGTCACATCACAGGCACAGCCAACAGAGTGTACGACGTGGGAGACAAGGCCGGGAAAATGCTGGCATGGCTAGATAAGAAGGGGAGGGGGAATGGTAAAGGTATTCAGCAGCTATATTCACATGACGATCAAATACAGACACACCCGGAGGACATAGTATGTACCTTGGCGGATCACTTCCGAGAAATATACACCCCTGAGCGAGAGGTTACGGCTCAAGAGGCGACACTCGCACTTACAAACATTGACATCCCCAAGCTCGCACCAGAGGCAATACAGGACCTAGAATTAGACCCGACGGAAGACGAAATTCAACTGGCAATTCAGACACTGCACTCAGGTAAAGCGATGGGCCCCAATGGAATACCTTTGGAATGGTATAAATCGCGGGCCGACACATTGAGTAAGCCCCTGCGAAAAATGTATATGGAAAGTCTGGAGAAGGCAGTCCTACCTCTGGACCAACGTACAGCCACGATAGTGGCTATACCGAAGCCGGACAAACCTCCGTCTCGGTGCTCATCGTACCGCCCCATTTCACTGATTAACGCGGAGGCCAAGATACTAGCGAAACTGCTGGCCACTCGTTTGATACAACACCTCCAATCGCTGATACACCCTGACCAATCAGGCTTCATGCCTCACAGAAGTACGTCTCTGAATCTCAGACGACTCCATGGGGTGATAGCACGAGCGCACCTTATCCCCGAAAGCGCGGTTATTCTTTCCCTCGATGCCAAAATGGCTTTTGATCTAGTGGAATGGGAGTATCTGTTTGCGGTGCTAAGACGGATGGACTTTGGACCGAAATTCATAGCCTGGGTAAGATTGCTCTACACACAGCCGGTGGCGCAGGTCGTGGCGAATGGCCACATCTCACAGACATTCCCACTGGGCAGGGGGACTAGGCAGGGATGCCCGCTGTCACCCTTACTCTTCGCCCTGGTGATAGAACCGCTGGCAATCCTGCTCAGAACTACACCGTTGATAAGGGGAATCACGTGGGAGGATGGATGGGAAGACAGAGTGTCCCTTTATGCAGATGACATGCTGATCTATATGGTGGAGCCCGAAAGCGGTATCCCAGCATTGCTAGATTTATGTGACACGCATGGTAAAGCATCAGGATACACTCTGAACTGGACTAAATCGGTGGTGTACGCACTACGTGGTCCGGACCCGGTGCTGCAGGAGAACTGCCCCCTACAGCTAACTAGAGATTCCTTTAAGTACCTGGGAATTGTCATTACAAGGACCGCAACAAACTTTCTCAACAAAAACTTACAGCCCCCCATGGAACGCCTTCGGGCGGATGTTAAACACTGGGCGGCTTTGCCGCTGACTCTCCTAGGGCGCGCTGCGCTCTACAAAATGATGGCTCTTCCCAGGTTCCTCTATGTGCTAAAGAATACTCCCTATCTCGTGGAACCGAGATATTTCAAGCAAATTGCGGCGTTGGTTTCAAACCTGCTTTGGAACAACGGCCCGGCGCGAATAGCATATGACAAACTGACAAGGAGCTGGTACGAAGGAGGCGTAGCTTTGCCTAACATACAGCTGTATTATTGGGCGGCACATCTAAAAACAATCAACCAATGGATACATGCCCCAAGGGCCGACCCAGCGTACAAAGCGGACTGGGCACAACTAGGAACGGACGGCATGCTTGCAGTACTGTATAATAAGCCGCAGGTACGGGAACTATGGGGCCCGACGCACCACACTGCAACCATATGGCACATTGCACAAAAGCGAGTGGGTTGGCAAGGTAAACTCACCAAACTGACACCGCTTTGGGACACAAAAGCATTGGGGGCCCTACGCTCCTGCAAGGGATTCACGCAGTGGGACTGTATAGGAATCTCCACAATCGGAGACCTCTGGGACAAGAGTACGGTGATCGGGTTTCCACAATTACAACAACAGTACGACCTGGGCCCAACTGAGACATTTAGATATGTGCAGATAAGGCATGCACTACTGAGAGCAATCCCAGCGGGAACGGACCTACCAGAATCCTCGCCACTAGAGGACAGACTCTTAACTGAATTCATGCCGCAAAGCGCCACATCACTCACATATAAAAAATTGATCAACAATCTGGGAGATCCAACAGAAAGACTGAGAGATAGATGGGTGGGAGATGTAGGAGAGGTTACTGAATCAGAGTGGAATGAGGCAATGGCGTCCCCACGAGAGGTCGGAATCTCAGCAAAATTCAGATTGATACAACCGAAAATCTTACACCGTATTTATTACACTAGGACACTGCTTCACAGAATACACCGAGCGCCACATCCCTACTGTCTACGGGGGTGCGGGGAGGAGGGGACACTATATCATACAATCTGGGAATGCCCAGAGATACGAGAATTCTGGAGACAGGTAATGCGCACCATCTCGCAAACACTTAGGGTTTCAATTCTACCTGAACCTCGAAAATGCTTATTGAACATTTGGGACCCTAATGATTTGAATAGGCATGGACAGATATGGGCTACCCTAGCCATGATGGTGGCGAAGCGGGATATTGCGCAGAAATGGGGAGCGCCAGATACGCCTACAGCCTATAGGTGGGGTAACAACATAGACAAGCTAATGATTACCGAAAGAGCAATGTACGTAATGAGGGCTTGCCCCCGCAAGTGGAATAAGGTGTGAACAGCATGGAACACTTATAGAGGAGACCTCTGTGAACCTCTACCGGAAGAAGAGGACCTAGAGTCTGAGGGAGAGGAGGAGTAAGGGGCGGGGGGGAGGTTGTAGTATTGGCCCTAGTGGGCACCATGCAGCTCGATAGCAGATTTTAATAAGAAGTGGCGCAGGAAATGAGGGATTACTATAGACAAATGTCACTGTTGCAAATGCACCTATGGTGGATGACTCATATAATGTTTTAATGGTTAATATTGTTATCTTGATGATTGTTATGATACACACAATAGTAGGAAAAGATCTTTGTGATTATAAGTACAGGCAGAAATGAGGTTAGACAGTCAACAGACTTAACACACTCATGCAATGATCGCGTAATATTCTTGTTCAATTGGTAACTACTATGGTATATTGAGGAAAGAGTGTAAACTGGTGGAATATTGCCCTGAAGGGAACCTTGTGACTGTACTGTATGCTGACAACTTCAATAAAAAGTTTAAAAAAAAAAAATAATGTTTCTACTCACTCTCCTCTAGCAAGTGAGGTATTGCCAGCCACTAGCTATGTTGAACTATCCATTTGCCAACAGAGCAAGAGACAAGATGAAAGATGGATGGGGTGGATGAAACAATAGGTTCACTTGGGCCAATAAGGAACATCACATGTGGGGGACGGAAGATGATAATATGGCATTGCTAAATTGAGACATTTTGGGAATGGTTGAGCCAATAGTTTAGTGTTTGAGCCTTCCGATGGCTATGTTAGGATACAGAAAGGTCGACAACCGAATTTTGGTAAGGAATAATATTCTCAGCAATTATCATCATCTTGAGGTACAGCACCAGCTACAACCAGACAAGTTCTAAATAATACGAAATGATGCAATAAGTGGGGAATCTCTTAGGAATTTAATATTGGTTAGTAGACAGGGATTTTTTTCCCTCACCAGACTGAAGGCTGCAGGGCTCGGATTTAACCCCTTGCATGCTCATGACGGCCCCCGGCTGTCATGAGTCACGGTGGGGGTGTGCTCACGACGGCCGGGGGCCGTCCGAATCCCACCCTCTATGTTGATGACCCGCACAGCACGAAAAAGGGCAAGAGCCTTCCCTCTTTTTAAATTTTTTTTTTTTTAATCAGGACCAGGGACCGAGCCCCCGAGTCTTAAAATGGCTGCTGCCACATATTTATTGATGTGGTGACAGCCGATCAGATCTCATCCTGATATCTGTAGGCTCTGCGGATCCTCTAAGGGTTAGGTTTGCAAATATTTGGAACCTTCATTTCTCAAAAATTACTTAACAGATTTACAGCAAATCACAAAAAGCAGACCTTTTGGAACAAGGTCCAGCTTTCTGCCAAATATTCAAATCATCCATTTTTGTGATATGGTTATTCAATTATCAAATGTAAAACTGAATGAGAAAAATGTGCTTTGCCCCGCCCCCTCCCCGCTTTATTCCCCTTGGCCCACACTGGATGGATCCCTCTGGGGATTGTCGTCTCAATAAGACTACAATCTAAAAATTCCAACCAATTCAAACAGAATTAAAAGCATGATTGTGTATAATACCGATAAAAGCTGGAAGAGAAAATAAGACAATCTTGCAAGAAGACCTACATGGATGTAAAAAGAAGATGAAAGTAAACTCCAATTTCCACTTACGGATAGATGGGTCTGACATAATAACCATGACATAGGTGTTGGATGTGAAGATATCAATGAAGGCAGCAAAGTTTGAGTTCCTCACTTCCATGCTTTGGAAAGAAGCTGCCAGTTTACTGTTGAGAAAATTATGAAAAATATATTACGATCCATTAGGACGGACTGTAAGGGGATTTTCTTCCCAACCAATGACGAGAATAAACTACGGAGCAACTAAACTGTTAAAGGCAACAACCATAAATATCTGATGAAGACATTTGCACATTCTTTTTAAATATTTGTACATTAAAAATATGCACTCCCAAACCCTTAAAATAACTAGCTATTGTAGCACACAATGTTTCCACAATTCAGAATTAGAAAATGCCTATATCCTAACCCTATAAAAGGCAGTTTCCATCTAAATCTTTGAATAAACATTTGGGTTTTGGAAATTTGCACAGTTCTTATAATGCCCTAAAGTCTGTTCTAATAACCTTAACATCCTCACTAGCCATGAACAAATTCTAGGTAAATAATTTTATATCACATTGCATGGCTATTGACCCACTTTCACTTCAGGCTTGCTGGCACAACCCAACTTGAAACATCCTGCTTAAAAGCTAGTTCAAATCTTGCGTCAAAATCGGGAGTGTGGAGAGAAGAGGACAGACTGCTACGATACAAAGGTTCTGCAATTTTCCCTCCTGCATCATAGTGAAACATTACTCTGACCGTACCAGGTTATCGCATGACAACATGAATTGGCTTATGATGACAGAATACAGTAAATGTTGCCTTTTTGGTCTACCTGAGGCAGACCTTATTAACAAGTTACCTTACTTTGGTAAAACTCTTTATGGTAGGCTCTGGCTAACTGCAGATTACTCATTTTTTAAATATTCCCCAGGAGCCATACTAGATCAGTGCTCACACACCAATAGGTGGCTCCACACAGCCTCAACAATGACTGAGCAAAGCTGCATATACGCACCATCCCTGTGTGCTGGGAAAGAGTTACATTAGATTTAAGCAAAAAGTGTCATACTGAGAAAGTGAAAGATAAGTATGTGTACTGAATCGTTCTACACACAGCTCATGCATTAAGAGGTTTATTCTAAAATAACTGTAGAAGATTGAAATGGATCATGACCTTAAAATTCTATTAAACAATAGGCCTATATTAGCTTTCAAAGGTCTAGTAATCTTAGATCTGTGTTAATGGCAATAGATCAATGATGAAAGTGTGACAGAAAGAATTTTATTGGCAATGAAATCGGGTACCTTTCCATTTCTCAATTTACAAAGAGTAACTCTACTATAAAGTCTGAGAGTGGCTTCCATCCCTATATTGGTATGAAAATAAAATAAAATTAAATAACATTTCAAGGGGTCACTCCAAACATTGCATATACCTTAGACCCTGTGGAGTGGACTATGTTTGCAAGGCTGCAAGAAGGGTATAGCTCGGATGATGTGAGCACAAGAGCAACATCAGGTCAAGCTACGTGAAATCTCAGAATGCAAGACATTTCAAAATCAGAAAAAACAATATTAACCAAGGTAGATTCTAAATTCTTGCAACAATACCAGCGTTCGCAAAGGGTGGGGAGATAAAAATTATTTTATAAAGCAGAGACTGTTGACTTAATAAAACTTACAACAGCTCAACCATAAGACTTAAATGAACATTTGGGTGCTTCTTGCCTTTTATAGAGCACTGAATAGGTAAAGAAGAAAATAAAAAATGCTGCGACACAAAATCTAAACTTGACTAAACGTGGACTAGAGGTCGTTTCGAGAAAACATAATTAGTAAAGTGGCATCTTTTTGCGGTTAGTATGTTGTGCCAGTATGTTACTCCTAAATGTACTTGGCAGAGGCTTGCTAAGAGTTTGACGGCCCTTAATTGCTTTCGTAATTCTATTCTAATAGTAAACTCTTAATTATTAAAAGACTAGTCTTGGAGTTTTCTCAAAACTCACTGCATTTTTAGGCACTAAAATGAGCACTAAAATATTTTATAGGAAAATACAGCAGAGGCTTAGAGGAGTGTTGTGGGTGTCGTGGTACATTTGGCAAACTCATCAAATTCAAAATCCATTATAAGAGTTTGCAGACACAAATGTCTTAACATATTTTGAGACAGTAGGTGGTCACTTTCTGACCCAAGCTGAGGAGGGTAGAGGGGAGGAGGGTGGTTGTGGGTGTTTGTGTGTCTCTTTTACATTAATGGTGGCATTTTGTGGTATGGATGGTTTTCCAGGGGATGCTGATCTTCACTGCTGATATAGTTGCAATTGCTTTCCTTGATCTTTTCTCTGAAATGGCCAAGGCCATTTAAGGCATTGTAAGCATCTCCGGCTTCACAAATATATTTCAGATGGATATTAAACAACTTTCAACTCGATTTGGCATAGGATACAGCTATGGCAGTTTCGGAAACTTGTATAGACTGCATAGCTTCTACAGCCTAATTTTCCAGAATATGCAAGTTTGAAGTATTGGCCTTGATCTTGGTACAAGTGTATGTTACCGTGCACTTATGTACATGTGCAAAAGCGCTAACAGTTAATCCATTTATATGCATAACTTGGAAAAAACTTAAGGGATTTGAATAAAATTGTAGGGAATTTAAAAATTTGAAAACGCATACATTTTCATGTTTGCTAGGATCTTTTCCTTTCCACTCAAGTAGAACACCGATAAGGATTACACTAAGCATGTGAATGAATAAGTGATAAAGGCTGCAAAACTAAGAACTCTTTAGTTCAACGTAACAGGAAAACACATCATATAATTTGTTTTGGTAAAAGGAGTCAGAAATAAAGGCGAACATTCCCAAAAACCTAAAAAAATAAAATAAAAAGGACTGTTTGGTACTCACTCCCCCTGCCCTTTAAATTTAAGGGGTTATTATTCATTTGAGTCATCTATCTATTGAAAAAGAAGAGGCATTTTGATATGGTTCGGACACTTGGCAAACAAACATTGTTTCATGGTCGTCAAGAGTCCCCATAAGAGGAAGTGGCACTGATCACACATGGAACGAGACCAATTCAAATGATAAACTCAATAACAGTCAACATAGCTTAGTAATAATTGAAAGCGTTGTCTTATAAATAACAGACCTCGCCTGGCAAGTATGTGGAACATTCACCTTTTGACTGGACTAGTTACACTTCATTCGAAGATAAATAGCTATTTTGATTCCCAGGTAAGTACTTCCAAACGCCTCGTTTGCATATCCACAGCAGCTCTTTTTGTATAATCTCTTTTACTGGGGCCTTTAAAAACAAAGTGAGTGAGTTGGTTGCTTTGGGTAACAACTGAATGCCCTGTCTGGCTCTGCACCTTCTGTAGGCAGAGAAAGCAAGTTCTTGGCATCTCAGAGGAGTGCAGACATTTGTAAAGGGCCATAAAGAGCTCGAGCTACAAAGCACTGGAAGCACGATCACAATTCAGAGATTAAGAAGTGTGGGTACAAAACTGGGATTGAAAGAATAAGGGCACAAAAAGAGAGGAGATTAAGAATTGTTCAGAAGAGAAGGAGACTACTAAATAAAGAGGGCTTGAAGGAGCTCTTCGGAAAGTACTGCTTGAAGAGTTGTGGTAGTGAAGAGGGGAGGGCACTGCTAGATCTTGGTCGAAATGGAATTTAACTTCCAGAGCTTAGTTTAAGGCCCAACAATATTACAGCTGTGGGTGTTTAATAGCCAGGCATACATTTTCTTTCTTTTCCTAGGTACGCAGGAGAACACAAGTTTACCAATTTGAAAATAAAGAGGCTGAGATAATGAAAGTACGAACTTGGTCTACAAAGTTTGGGCTTCAGGTAGGCCGCAGACATCCAGAATTGGATTGTGCAAAATTATTGCTTTTGCTACTAAGTGTAACCTCACCTGAAACCTTCAAGTACAGGACATTCCCATTATCGAGCTTTGAAACTACTGTGGTCTGAATAAGGGCAGTCAGTACTGGAGCTTCAGAATGCAAATTCTTTATAAAGATTTTATAATTTTCCAGCTCTGCCTATTCATGGATAGTTTGTGGTCTAACCATAGTCCCTGGCTCTTCATTATTTGAGGAGGGGGGGTCCATTCCAACTGCCTCATCTCCAAGGAAGCAGGAAATTAATTGTTGCTTGGGGAACACACTTGTATGTATTAATATAGTATTTCTGTAGTACCAAACGAGACAAAAGGCAGCACCTCTTAAGGTTCTCTTTTAAGCTCACAGAGAGACAGTATAGTCTGGAAATCTAACTTCTACTTCCTTAACAAAATGGCTAGCCGATACACTGAAAGGGCAGATCCATAGGGCCTACAGTTACTTAGACAGCCCATCTATTATACTGGTAACTATAGCCATCTTGTCCATATAGACCACTTCCAGCGTATGAACCAAAAGTGTCAAAGGCAGCAGACCACACACCTCTAATCTCTCAACCACAAGACTAACCTTAAAACCGGTCTAGTCAGACTGTGGTTCTGTGCTCTGGTAGAAACCTGGAATGGTTGTATAGGTGTGCCTGCAGCTGCTCACCTTCCTCCACCGTCTTTAATATGCAGGGGTGTAGATGAGCTCAGTTCATATAAACACAACCAGGTAAGACTGGGGGAAAAGCAGCCAGAAACAAAGAGACCCAAAGGCAGAAACAAACTACATACAATGTTAGTTGAGGCAATCAAACTGAAAAACAGTATCCACATTTCTTGCATCAGTTTCTTGCATCAGAACAGCGAAGGATTCCATACATCCCGCAGGAAGGTGCGGTCTGGAAAGACCAGAAAATCAGGCAGCAGCATGACCAAACTTCACAGGACTACAAAGACAGTGACAGAAAAAACACAGCTGGAGCTTTGTCCTACCTACTACAAGAGGAACTGCAAATGCACAGAACTATTCCTGGAAATGTCCCAGGAACTAAGGAGACAAGTCCTGGTCCAACAGCCAAACATGGCATAAAGCCAGAGCTTTGAAAGGGGAAAAGGAAGCTGGCTACAAAATAAAGGAGACCATCTCGGCTTGAAGCTCTAAAATCGTCCTATATTACAAAGTAATTTTTTGTTGGTTTTATTTTGATTCAATCACGCTGTAACTTTTTTCTAGACAAATAAAAATTATCTGAATGAAAAAGCACAATGCGCATAGAGATAAACATACTTTCAATGTTCTGCAACTGCTTCACCTATTCTAGCATCAATCAAGTTGCTGCAGTTGGAAATCACATCTTCTATTTTGATTAGCCTTCACTTTTAACAAATATTAGGAAATGATAGCTCAGCCAGCGCATTACTCTAAAAACCATTATATATCAATTTCAAAGACAACGTTTGGCTCAATCAGAAAAAAAGACTTAAAATCAATTGGCTCTGAAACATTCTAAACAACAAATGTTAAGCATGAACTCTCACCTGCAGCTCAGCTTGAACTGTTTAATAATGTTGCTGATTTTTTCAAATCTGTGGATATCCCGCTGTTCTTTACACTGATAATGAGAAATTACCTAGAAAAAAGCGAAATGAAACACTGGTCAAGGCATTGTTTGATATCTATTGAAACATGCTGATGCCACTTTCAAAGTCAATATTTCTCATAAACCTGATCTCTGTGCTATACGTGCCCTGCACTGACCTGGGACACATGCCCATGCCTGCTGGTCAGTTGCTACAAGTTTATTTTAATATACCATAACACAATTCTATGCCCTTGGGCCCTGCAGTGAGAAAGCTGCTTACGTTCTTCATTTCTCTACAGTTCAAGTGGACCGCATGTCTCAATGTTGAGGGATTATAGGTAACTAGAGGGTTCAATCTACGACTAAAGGGGTGCTAGGACCTTTTGGTTTGCTTTCCTGATCATCAATTTTATTGGTTAAGAAAAGCCATATGTCAAATATGACCTAAAAACTGCAGATCTGGCTGGACTCTGTACTGGACTATATATCAGAGTCCCTAATCAGTTCTCTTAGACTACACCGTAACTTTTCTCGCTTGCTCCCTATTGGAAGAGGAGCGCCAATAATGAGCCCCTGGAAACTTTAGAGCCGTGCTACAGTATTCAAAGCCCTAGGAAACCAGTGGCAAACAGAAATTACTCACCAAAGAAATGGCCGGTAGTCACAGACTCTCCTGTGACCAGGACATACAACCCACCACAGGAATAAGATGGAATCCAGTCTATATTAAATAAATTCAAACTCTCGTCAGACTTCAACCCCATTTACAACAAAGGTACGCCCAATATGTTTGTGACACAAATGGGCATGTCTGACATAGTCCTCAAATAGCTAACCTTATTCCTCTCAAAGAAGAACATGTACGTCTAATAGGAACTATACACATACTTAACCCCTTCCGCGCTCATGACAAGCTCAGCTCGTCATGAGTTACGACGCTCGTACGCTCATGACGAGCTGAGCTCGTCATGTAACGCGGCTTTGAAAAAACGCAGCGCGCAGCGGGAAAACCGCTAGCGCGCATGCGGTTAAAATCAATTATGCAAGCCTCTATTTTCAGCTCCATGATGTTCCACACAAAATGAGCCTCTCGGAAGGTTCCTAGCTAATCTGCACACTTCCCTCTGTAGAACTTTAGGACAACATCCGTAGTGCCTTCACAAAAAAAGTGACGGTTTCAAAAGGATGAATACCGTCAATTTACATGGTGGTTCAGTATTACATAATCTTGACAGTATCTCATTATGGCATAGGGTCAATTGTTTTTTATAATTACATGTATCAGAGTTCATCCTTTTATCTTCGCAAATGTATGTGTAGGAAAGTGGATTGTTATACAGTGTTGTGGGGAGACCTCATCATGCAATAATGTCACAATCTTTATCAGGTCTAGTATGTTTTTTTAACAAAACCCATAGTTCAGTGTTCGGTAGCTGTGGTGCAGAGCAGTTAGGCTTAGTCAACGGGCAAGTGTAAAGCTTGTAGAATACCGAAACATTAAATAAGAATTAAACACAACTCAGTTAAAATCAGACACCAATCTCTTGAGGGGAACTGGGGATACGATTTTTCAAAGGTAAGTAAATTTGCTTGAATACAGTTAATCTTTTTAATCAGCTTAGTGGATTCCGAGCCAGCAGGCCCAATAAATAGCAATCTTCTCTCAGACAGGCCATAACGGCCAATGAAGCCAGTCACATGGACCACTTAGGTCCAGGGAGACAGTCACTTGTCGGGTCCGGCATACTCAGAGTCCTAAGTGCACTTTCCTCCATAACCGGGAATCAGGATGCTGAAGAAGTGCTGAAAGGATTAAATGAGTGTTCCTGTGATCACCCTTATATTCATGAGCGTCAGGGGTTGTCTCTGGCCCTGCTGATCAGAGCTAAAGTGCAAGTGCTCCCTGTGTAAATTGTGATTATGATAGGTCATCCATGATTGGCATATTTGATTTACTGGTAAGTCCCTAGTAAAGTGCCCTGTGTGTGTCCAGGACCTCTAAACCAAATGCTACTAGTGGGCCTGCAGCACTGGTTGTACCACCCACATGGGTAGCCCTGCATACCAATCTAAAACATGCCACTGCAGTGTCTGGGCACGCACTTTTAAACTGCCATGTTGACCTGACAAGTGCACCCACTTGGTAGGCCCAAGCTACTCTCATGAGCAGGGTGCAGTGTATGTGAATGTTAGGACATTTACTGTTGTGTTTTACATGTCCTGATAGTGAAATACTGCCAATTTCGTTTTTAGGTCTCGCCTAGTGACGCAGCACATGCGCTGCTCGCCTTGGCAAGATCTATTGTTGTGGGTTTTGCGTCCGAAGGGGGACAGGAGATGTGGACGTGTATGGACAGGAGATGTCCACATGTACGGGTGATTTGTACGTGTGCACATCTTCTGTTCCGTACGGATCATGTGTACGCGTGCACATCGCCTGTTCCTCCCGGTCTTCTACTCGCTGTGCCTGCGCGGACAGGAGATGTGCATGCAGAGACAGCTTGTTGTTTCCAGGCTCGGCAGCAATTTTGGAGACTGTTGAGAAGTAAACAGGCCAGTCTCTGTATGTTTACTGATGGAGTCTTCCAACCCATGGGACCCGGTGCAGCCATAGGCCGCTGCATTAATGCTGACCCAGTGCATCAGCTCAGGAGTCCTGAGTCAGGTGAGCAACTGCCGCGATAACAGACCTTCGTCCAGTCAGTGTAATGTAACATACATAATAAAATTAGGGAATCCTCATCAACCCAGAGGATGAGCTGCACCTAACATCCGATTATGCTTTCTTTGGAGGTGGAGAACAAGGTTCTATTCCTGGAGTCGTTACAACATCCTGTGATTCTGGGCAAATTACTTAATCTCTCAGTGCGGAAAGCAACATGAGTATGACCTTGTGGAAAGTGGTCATGTAAATCGCCACAATGCTTTTGGGTTGAGTTCGTGCCATCTAAAACTTTAAAAAGTGAAAAAAGCCAAAATATTGTTTTTCAACAGCTCCCTTACAGTTCCATTCTGTGCACTACTGTTTACAAATCAATTGTTAACATTTATTTTCCTGATGTAGATTACTAACTGGCAGCCTGCATTGCCCCCTCGTCTAACATGCCGCATCCTGTCAACCACATTTTTACATATTTGTGTTTTTATTTACTCATTCTATGGGTAGCACAAACATCGGAAGTTAAATGTTGTCAAAGTCAAGATGCTTAATGCATGTATCGCTAATGGTAGCGTAGAAAAAAGAAAAATGGTATGGCTTTCACCTGCACAGAAAGGATGTGGAATTTTATTAAAGATCTACATGTCCCAGTGACGACATGCTTAAGGAAGCATTGTCAAAGACAATAGGCCTCGTCTATGGGTACTATTGGTTCTGCAAAGGGTTCAAGCCATGCTGTACAGCATAACCGATGCTGTACCGCATGGCTTGTAAAATGTAGGACAGATGGTATATTTTATTGTGAAGCAGGCAGTAATGTCATTATTCTGGAAAGCAGTTCATATTACAGGCAATATTAAATAATGCGTCTGTACGTAACAGAATTATGGGCAGGAACTGAAGGAAGGGGGTTAACATGATGTCATGTAAATAACAGTGAGAGAATATTTTGCTCACTTCTATAGTGATTGTTTATACAGTGCACATCACAAAAGGATGTGTACATTGGTGCTTAAAAAGTGTAATTATTAGCAAATGAGACCGTATTCATTGTGGTCTACTGTGAAAAGATGAAAGCTGAGTCAGCCGTGCTGTGAGGCGAGCCTGTAACATGCAGGTTACATACAGATATCTTACAGCGCATGAATCACTGCTTAATGTTGCTAGTTTTAGAAGGCAGCTGAAGGAAATAACGGTCTCAAGTCGCCCAGTGCATTAAACAAGCATTTACAATGCAATAGGTCTTAATTTGACACGAGTTTGAGCTATTGGAATTGCAAATAACAATGCCTTTTATTTTTGTTTTCTTTTTAAAAACATAAATAAAAGGCATTGTAATTTACAATGCCAATAGCTTAAACTCGCGTAACTCCGAGACCTATTGCATTGCAAATGCTTGTTCACTACTGTAAGGACTAGCTCTCCCATAGGCTTAGGCAATCTTAGGAGCTGCCTTGTAACCTTTTACAAGTGTAACTTTCAATTGGGAACTGCTAGAGATTTGAAGTTTGGACTCCTGAGCTCAGGATTTGAAAATACATATTTTAGAGATGGTGATTTTTAAGTGGTGTGGAAGAAAAAGCCACTTTTAGAAAGTGCAACAACAAAAGGGGGTGGGTCCACAGGACCGTAACCAGGGAGGACCCGTTTAAACTCAACAACAACAATAACCTAGGTTCCTAAGTCACTTACTCTCCATTCATTTAGAGGAGAAAAAAACACACTATTTTCTGTAGGTGGTTGGGTTATTTATTTTACCCAAAATCTTTCCAAATTTATTCGTACATAGTAAAAGGGGCAACTGTTCTCCACAGATTTACACACAAAATTTACCAACAAACATTTACAAATACATACACTACTTCATATATATAGCAATAATCAGTGAAACAAAATAAATTCGCATAATCAATGAAACAAATAAATTCGCAAATTTTTACACACAATATTCACAATCACGGTCAATAATCCAATGTGGAACGCAAGAAATGTTTTTCGCAAAGACAAATCAATTGCACTGCAAGTCTGCGTTTGTTTGCACAATATTCTCATATCTTGTTTGTATTCAATTCATTCTCCAAGATATTCTTATTATCAGTAATCATATTCCTAGTACAACTCAGCGGAATTCTCGCTGTGCCGACGCGTTTCGAGACACACAGTTGCCTTAGTGTGCTCTCATCAGGGCATCTTACTTATCCACATTTGGGTGTATCTGCCAATGTGGTAAAGCGTTATTTTAGTCGGGCTTTCTAGACCGCTGTGTCCGGTTTGTATACACAATGAGTCTGTCTTTTTAGTAATGCCAGGCTCAAATACAACTTCTTCGTTGTGACCTTAAGGCGTCTGTTTTATTCTTCCGCCTATTGCAATGGGGCCTGTAGACGTGTCTTCACCTCATCCTCTCACTATCTCGGCTACGAGGCCGAGATAATGAGAGGATGAGGTGAAGACACATCTATCGGGAATTGAAAGGAAGGTGTATGGTGACCCAGGCCCCAGTGCAATTGATTTGTCTTGCGAAAAACATTTCTTGCGTTCCACATTGGATTATTCACAGTGATTGTGAATATTGTGTGTAAAAATTAGCAAATTTATTTGTTTCATTGATTATGCGAATTTATTTTGTTTCACTGATTATTGCTATATGTATGAAGTAGTGTATGTATTCGTAAATGTTTGTTGGTAAATTTTGTGTGTAAATCTGTGGAGAACAGTTGCCACTTTTACTATATACGAATAAATTTGGAAAGATTTTGGGTAAAATAAATAACCCAACCACCAACAGAAAATAGTGTGTTTTTTTCTCCTTTAAATGAATGGAGAGTAAGTGACTGAGGAACTTTTAGAAAGTGGGCATTTTCTTGCTTTAACGTTCTGTCCCTCTGCCTGCTTATGGAATCAATGACCGGGTTAGAGTGACAGGGTCCTGTTTGTGCATTCACTCTAGACAGTCACACAAAAGGGAGCGGAGGTGTGCCCTGCATATCCTGATAGTCCATCACCAGGCTGATGCGTCTTCCTGAGTTAGAGTGGTGGGAGGAGTTGTCATTGACACCTGAATAGGGCGGTGTTTGCCTTTCACAATGCTGTCCCCACCCCTTGTCGAATGGCCAGGCCAGGCAGGACAGAACTGCTTCTACTTAGCAAGAGAGACTTTCTTTAATGCCCTCATACTTCAAAGGCTGAAAGTGATAAGTATTGGGGCTCTGACCCGAGTATTTTAGAACACTTCTAGACTAAGATGACCCTGCCAAGAGGACGAGCTGCCAGGAGGAGTTCGGCGGGGTGAACAGGCGGGGGGGGGACATACCTATTGGTGTGTCAATGTTTTTAGGTTCATTTAGACTCTGCCTTGCTGCCTTGTGTGCTGCTTTGCTGGGTTGGAATACAGTTGCTTCTTCGGTCTATGGGGAGTGGAGAGGACTGGACTTTTAATTTGCTGTATCCTGCTTGAGAAGGTTCTCCAAGGGCTTGAAGTAGAGCTTGCATCCTGTTAAGAAGTCTCAGGGGCACAAAGGCTTCACCTACAGCACCTAGACTCCGTTGCAGGGAATCCTGAACCTACCAAGTGGTGCCAATCCCAGTTCTGGGCCACTGTAGGGGTTTGCTGAGCTGTAACTGCAAGAAACTCAAACACTGCCACCAACACTGCTGCGTGCACAGACGCCGTGATCACCACTCGCTGAATGAGCGCAGCACCGACCTTGACAACACGGCAGCCCTGGTCTCACCGCCTACGTCGCATCTCGCTGAACTCGACGCAGCAGATTGCACCAACACTGTGGGCACCGCCTTGCCACACCGACAGCACCACAATGCTGGCCTCACCACCACCTAAGCACCAACGCCCCTATTTTCACCGCAGACATGGTCACCGCCTTTACGCACCGGCCCAAACACCGCAGCCTCAGGCTGCCGCAACAGCGCTCCACACCAACGCCATGACCGCTGCCTGCACCGAAGCCACGGACACCGTATCGTGAAGTGCACAACGCACCACCCGCGACAACACCATAGCCCAGGCACCGCCGCCGTCAGCGCTCCCAACTTCGACCTCACAGAGTTCAATCTTCAACAAGTGTGACTCCGAGGAGTCACTGACTTCTACACCGACCTGTGGCACCTACACCAGTGACGTTGCACATCACCGCAAGGTCCTCCAGGCCTCTTCAATTTCCAAGGTACTGTTTGCAGGTCTTCCCAGATACCGTAGCCGGCCCTTGACTCCATCGAGATCGGACTGAACTGTTAGATTTGTTGGCCATGACTCCGTGATAACGCCTGTTGGAGCTATCGACTTCAATGAACTGTATTTTTGGGATATTCTTTGAAAATTCATATCTTTGCTTGTGTATGTTAGGTTTTTGTCATTTTGGTTTGGTTTTGTTTAGGTAAATATTGGCTATTCTTCTAAACCGGTGTGGTGTTCATTTTGAAGTCTCTTTACTGTGTTACTGTGTGTATTTTGTACAACTACTTTACACGTTGCTTCTGGGACAAACCTGTTTGTTTGTGGCAAGCTACCAAGGGGTTAAGCAGGGTTTATCTTAAGCATGTAATCCCCTTATCCTGACTAGAAGGAAGGCTCCCTACTTGGACATGGAGCATGCCACTGCCAACTAGAGACCCCCAGTTAGAACAGGTAGATTTTTAAGGCAACATCACTGAGAAATCCTTTGGGGGAAGGGAGACATGCCCATTGGTATGCCAAAGCTTTTTGGTTGACTTAAACTCTGCCTTGCTGACTGAGAGAATGAGACCCCATCTCCTGTTATATAACATTACAGAGCATACCACAGAGTAAAATGGAGACCAGTGTTGTTTACTCCTTATGGTTGGCACTCGCACAGCTCCTAAAAATAAGGAAAGCATATAGCCGGGAAGGGGATTGCAGTTCTACCAGTAGAACAACTTTACTTCAATGTCCCTTCGATGCAGTGTTCCAATGTAAGAAAGTGTGCTTTCAAACGATTAAACGTTGGATGTCCACCAGCTACCTTAAGCGGAAACAAACAGAAAGCCAATTTAACCTCCTTGAAATGGTACACTGCAATCCTCATTTTATTCTCAACTTTTGAGCGGAAAAGTACTACTCTCCCTTTGACTCGTTTTCTGATTTACGAGATTGCTGGGGTTCGGAGACCTCAGCCACTACTTAACATGGGAATGTGGAGTTCCTGAAACTTGTGGCAAGTACGGTGATTGCTTAAGAGAGCTGTGAGGCACCACACCTTCTGGCATATTCTTGGAAAGGTTCTGGAGAGAGGCAGACTCTCTGAAGAGAGACTCAAACCTGCCAAAATCATTCTTCATTCTCCTTTCATGCTATTGCTTACACAGTATGGCGCCCAGACTGTTTCCATGCAAGCTAACTTCTGACTATGTTGGGTGGAGTAGTGAGATCCTACTGCAGACAGAGAATGTTGAAAGCTCCCCCTGCAGGAGTGAAACACTAATCAGGCAGTGGACTCAGGATTTAAGGAGCAGGAGACCAGGTAATCTGAACTACTGATACTATATCCTGACAGAGGAAACAAAGGTTAACACTTTGAGATGATGGTAACAAAAATATAATGATGTGATCTTCACAACACTAAAGACTCATTACAGATTTTGTTAGATTAAGGAGTGGACAAAATCTCTACCCCAATTTAGCTAAAACTAAAGTATTTAAGAGTGCTGATGAGTCACCTCAAGAAGACAATGTCTGGCTGAATGCCTGGAGGGAAGCGTCAAACTAGTAAAACTGAAGGTGTAGAGCTCAGAGGAGAGTCTTAATTAGGGCCACTCAAAATCTTGGCAGATTATGTATAAAAAATACAACAGAGGAAATTACTAATCAGAGACAGAATTGATCCTAATCCATGACAAGCAAATTCTGCATGCTCAGATGTGTAGAGAATAGACCCCAAACCACTGATCCAAATCTTGCTTTTTAGCAGATGGATAATGTAATCAATGATGTTTTGGAAATAACACTGCATCAGAAAACATACGGAGGTTCCAAACTCAAGCTCTCAAGATTGTAGCAGTACATACATCACTTGAGCCAACAGACCCATCCCCAGATGCAAATATGCTTGGAAGTGGTGAGACATCCAGCCCTGTTGTCCCATGGAGAGCCAAATACAAAGAAATAAACACATTTTCTACAGCATGTGATGTATATAGCGGCAGAACACTGATACAGACAAAGCGAGAAGAAAAAGAGAGGAGGCTGCAACTAGGACAAGCAGAATAAATTAGTCTTCTGGTTTGAGCTTAGACTTGTTAGCAAGTGCTCAACTCAGGAAGAGGAGGATGTTCTAGCTCAAGCATCATTTCTCCCAGATATTGCACAGGCTCCTCCCTGCTAACTAATCCATAAAAACTTTCAACTCTTGGATTCATGAGGCAACTTCCTGAAGAATCTCAATCAGGGTTATTCAGGAAAGAACTATAAACAGCATCATTGTCAGCAGAGAGCATCCAGCAGAAAGACGTCCTGGACCAAGGACCTGGTCTTATTGCAACTCCAAAGGATAGATCGAGTTTTAAGGAACAATATTCACACTGTTCGAGTCGCTCAACTTTGCCTCGTAAAGCCAGTGAGGAAAGACGATAAGAAAGAAGGTAGATAGGACCCTCTCCAAATAGCTTAAGATGTCTTCTTTTACGCTAAATCTTAAAAAGCTGCTCAGACCAACTAGATGAATAGGAAGAGTATACAGCAAATGAACTATGTCACTGTGTAGTGAGTCAGGGTTCAAGATGTAATATTCTACAATACTCTATACAATTCTATATGCACTAGTAAAATAGAAGAGCCAAACTGTGAATCAGACCACTCTATCTTGCAAGAAAAAGAGAAGGCTTGGGTTGGGGCCTCTCACCTATTAGGACTGGATGGAGGCCTATCCATCCCCAGCGAAATGTCAATTGCCACAGTTTTGTCTCATACAGTGAAAATATCTGCACAGGGTTTACTACATGTGGGTGAGGCTGTGCTTCTGTTACTCGATGCAACCAGGGGACTTAATCCACACAATTTGGTCATATGGCCAGGTGACCTCGTTCTGTAGGGGGTGTTGTTGTTCTTGGATTCGGTGTTGGGCTGGACTTTGCCCAGAAATGGGGAGGAACCCAAGATGTGCAAGATTTCTGGTAACAGAGAGCAGAGGCTCTCCACCCAGGTGCCAGAAATGTTTGTGTGTGGCAGACTGCTTAAAGCCAGCGAGTGCCCACACCAGGGTTGGTAGGTTTCTCTGAGTACACATTTTAATAAATCTCACACTGGCCTCAGTGTAGGTTTATTACAAGGAGCTCTTTGATACCAAACACTCCTGGGTTCAGTGCAGTAGCGTCCCGTCCCCTGTCAAAGTGGTGGAGCGGGCCAGATGAGGGAGGTGGGAAGGGCGGGGGATTCGGGGACAAAATATTAAAAACACATAGAAAAATACCTTACCTGAACGCTGTGTGCCACAGGGCTTGTCCCTGAGCTGCACACTTTTTAATGTATAGAACACCCCACTGGCGACTATCATTAGACAGTTCGGTTTCTCAGTGGTCGCATTCGCTGACGACACCCAGTTAGTGGTGTCCATCTCAAATAACATTGAAGAAACAGCCAATTGTCTTTATAGCTGCATGACGCAGGTAAACCTATGGATGTGGTTTAAGGGCCTAAAATTGAACACTGTAAAGATAGAGGTTCTGTTGCTTGGTTCTAACACATCCTTCTAGTCAGCCACATGGTGGCTCTACAGCGTGGGCGATTTCCCAGTTCCTGTGCAAAAGGTTAGAAACCTAGGGTTCATTTTTTATGACAAACTGACATTCAAAAATCAGATCAGTACCCTTACTTTAACCATTTTAGGCATCCTAAAAATAATCAGGAAAATGGGCCTGTTTATCCCGCCAAATTCCCTACAAACACTGGTTACAGCATTAGCCTTGCCCAGACTGGACTATGGTAATGCTTTATACATGGGTATCCAATCACAGCATCTACAGAGGTTGCAGCATCTTCGAAATGCTGCAGCTAGATTACTATTGGATAATCCTAGGTCCCAGCCTGTCTCCCATTGTCTAAAAGCCCTGCACTGGCTCCCAGTGGATAAGAGGATCACGTTTAAATCCCAATGCATAGCGTTCAAAGCACTATACAGTGCCGGTCCCCAATTCCTGAAGACACATTTGAACTGGCACATGCCTTCCAGAAGTCTAGGATCTGCACATAGTAAACTTCTACAAATGCCTAGGTTCAAGAAAGTTCACTGGGGCGGAAGTAGCTTTCTGTTACGGACAGTCAAGACATGGAACTTGCTCCCGGTCAGCATACAGAATAGCCCTACGCTGCTATCTTTCATGAAGGTGCTATATTCTTGGCTCTTCGCTAATTAACATTTCATCTACAGTGACACCGGCACCTACTTGACTCTCTGACATCAGCGCCTAGACAACCATGGGCATTCGTGTGCTTTACAAATGCACAAACCAAACCAAACCTTAGGGGTGGTACTAGCCTGGGGTGGGCAAATCTACTAGACTAGCTAATTTCCCCACATGTCCAGGTGCCAAAGAGCTCTGGATAAAGGAAGTCAGCTTCCTCTCCTGCAAAGTTCACCAGCCTTGGAATGCTAATCAGCAGGCCATCCGCTGGGGAGGGGTGTGAACACCCTCTTCCCGAGCAGGCTTGGTTACTGACCTCCTGAGAGCAAAGCCCCTCCCCCTTGGAACAGAAACTCATCTTTTATGGCAGGCTGACTAGATACCAGTCAGTCAACAAACCAGAGGCTGGTAGGTTTTCAGGCGGCATCTCTAAGGTGCCCTTTGGGTGCAAGTATCAATAAATCCAACACTGGAATCAGTGTGGGTTTTATTAACACAAGATGTTTTGCACCAAACATTCTAATTTTCAGTGAAGCCATCATGTAGCTGGGGAACACTTTTTCACCAGTGTCCAGGTAATGTTTTTAAAATTGCTTCCCTGATCATTTGTACTGCCAGTAAACTGATCAGCACAGGGGCATATCTGCTCATGAGGATACGTCCCCACATGTAATATAATGCACCCTGCCTCAGGGCTGTAAGACCTGCTGTAGTGATGACTTGCAAATAGTACATATGGTGGTGGGGACATGGCACACAGGGATGAGTGTTATGCTGTGTTTTCACTTATGTCTGCACCAAAACACACAGCCTGCAATGGCAGTCTTGAATAAGCTTTGGCGAGGGGTCTCTTAGGGTGGCACAATTTGTGCTGCAGCGCTTAGGATCCCTCTTTAGTACCTCAGGCCCTAGGTACCAGGGGTACCATTTACTAGGGACTTCCAGAGAGTGCTAAAGGTGTTGCCAATTGGGGGTGCAATTGTACAGTTTTTAGGGAATGAACTGGTACTGGGGACCTGGTAAGCAGGAACCTGGTACACTTTCAGTCAAAGTTGCATCAGGTACAAGGTAAAATTGGTGGTACTGCAAAAAAAAAAAAAACGGTTTCCTACACTTCGATTAAAATCAAAATTCACAACGTGTGTTGAGGGTTCTACTTTAGTTCAGAAAGTTAAAAATTAAAACATAAGCAGCTTCTGTAACTTATAATGTTCAATCAGAAGAAGAAAAGTCAAATAACAGAACAAATACAAAACGTCTGTTTGTAAAAACTGAGAGCTTATTGAAGAGTAAGTAAGAAAAAGACTCAAGAGAAAAAAAAAGGTTTTGTTCACAGATGCACAATTATATAAACGAAAATAATTGAATGTTAAAAATGAAGTAGTTGTTATACAGATATGAAATAAATAAGCAGTCTAGACATAAAGTTCTTTTTACTGTGGGACTCTTGGAACAACACATGACAAAGTCATTCCTTTTACAGCACGGTGTATATGAATCAAAGGGCTCTAGAGTACTCACAAGAAATGTTGCTCTTTCAAACAGGAGTACCTCATCCGCCTCTATAATCTGTGCAAAATTCCTCAGGTTCGTCTCAAGTTGCTGTACATTAGGAATCAGCTGATAGACTATACTCGACCATGCCTGGCAAAACAGAAAAATATCAGTTATACTGGTCCTCTGAATACATTTCATTACTTAAAGAAAAAACACAAATGGAACAGCTCTGGGACAGCCTACTATTTACTCAACATTTCTTCCCAAAAGTTTGTAATGCCCCAAGATCACTCAGGTCACTGGTTTAGCTGCAAGTAATGAATCTGCAGAGTTTTAAGTTGCTATTTTGTCTTTGTAGCCCTTTGGTTAGACGTTTCCCACTCTTAACACTCCGGTTGTCCTTCAACAAGCAGAGACAAACTACCGGTCTTCACACCGCTCCTTCATGTTTTTAATGAAGGCTCTGGGAAGACTAAAGTGACTCCCAAAACCAAGAATCAAAGTAGCCACACTAAACAATGGTAATAAGTAGAATAGCCCAGGTTTGTGCAGGGGAAAAATACAAGAAGACACAAAGCAAAGAAGTAAAAAGAAAGAACTCTCTTGGACATACACATACAACCACAATATCACTCAATATATACTGTTATATCACACATACATACATACCTACTTGGATAGAAACACAAATCTGAACCAAAAAAGCAACCACGTATTGCACAAAGATAAAGAGCTCACATCTATAGCACAATTAGAATTTATTAAAAGTAATTAAAAATAACAATTCAAAAATACATGAATTCACACATTTAAAAAGCATTAAAACCATCACGAGAGACAAAGAAATATATGTGAAATGCTTAAATTCATCAGAAAAAGGTTATTCCCAACTGGAATCAAATGTATAAACACCATCAGTCTATTCACTTATTAGTTGTATTAGCCACATGGCTGTTCCTGGATATAACCCAATATAGAAGTACAGGCGTCGATGCGTTTCGGTGGTCGTAAATTATTGGGGTACCACCATCATCAGGACGTATATAGAACTTGTCTCTCGCTCAACAGGTTAAAATTTTAAAATACACTGTCAGTTTTGTATCAAAGAGGAAGATGTTTATATAATCAGTCCTTCCCAATCAACTTAAAGGTTTACAAATTATCTGATTTAATCCACCGTGTCTTCACCTATGCGGTGGATGTGATCCTCATTTGTTTCATGTATATACTCAAATATATTGTTGGGGATCAAACTTTCGACAGGAATGAAAAACGGAGCTTAATTAATGGTATCCGTCGTTACATTCCAGACAAGGCACATGGGCTTCACACCCTCAGTTATGGTGAAAAACAGATAGCCGTGTGGTAATCCATCGTCTCCTGGTTTTTCATCTGAGGTAATTAAACCAACCAAAGCAAAGAAGAGCTGCACCGATCTAAAATATAGTTTGACTGGTGTGCCATATACCAAGCAATCATAGGGTCAATACCATTATCCAAATCAAATGTTTTCATCAATATTGCATCAAACAGAGGTGATGAAATGCCCCTGGTGCAAGGCAGTCATGAGACTTCAATTAGTATACTGGTGACGGGCAGACTATCTACTGGTTCAAATAACAGTGCATGCTTGTCTTTGCAGATTCTAGACCATTTAAAAAGAAAAAACTAAATTCCACTGTACAAAATAATTTTTCTTTTCAATCCTTGCACTCTGTTTTCACTTCGATGTTGAAAAACAAGTGCCTTGCTTTACAATGCTGGTGCCACAGTCTAATAATTTTTAGGTCTCTGCTAGACCGCGCATGCACGGTCGCTTTGAGACATGTTCTTTACAATCTGTGAACTTACAGTCCACCCAGGGCTTACCATTTGTTTGCTTCAGCGTCGCTGCTTCAGCGTCATTGTCGTTTGTCGTGGCAGGCATGCATAAGGACTCTTCTTATTCTTGACTCTCCTCTAGAGCATGGACAAAGTATTTGTCTCCATTCACTGCTCCTGTTTTTGGAGCTACTTTTTTAGCTGTGTTCAAGAACTTCATATGAGTGCGCGTGTTTTCAGTCCATGTAGTGCATTATTTAATATTTATTGGGCAACCGCTTTAAGAGTTCCTACCTTTCTCTAAATGACCGCTTTTTCTGGAATCTATTATTTTGCTATTTCAACGCTTGGAGGTTATTCATACTAGATATTGTGAGCGTGCTTGTATTCATCTCATATGTGTACGTGCATCCTTGAGTGCTTCTGGAACTTCATCTGTTGGATATTTACCCTTCTCTTCCTTCAAGTGTGTTTTCTCTTTTAGATTGTGTACTAGTCTATATAATTAAGCCACTCTGCTATATGTTTATATTTATTGGCAGTTTTAGGTATATTTGTGCGCCCTGTGCACTAACGAATACATGTGTACCAATTCTAGTACATATACATCACATTTTAACTTTTAAAGATGATTTATTTCTTAATTTTATCATACTTGTTTTCTATCATGTATCTGTGCACATTATCAGCATGTGTACAGGTTTTACACCAGACACTTCCAAAATCCAAAATGTTCCTTATTTAGTTAGTTTGATGTGGTGTCGCAATATGGCTGTGCATTATCATATTAGCATGGATGATAATGATAGGTGATTGCTGGATATATTCCAATTGGTCTATTATGTCTTCATCGCCTTTTAAAATATACTGTATACTTTTCACATTGTCAATGAGTCTTTATTAAAAAGCATGATCAGCCCGATTTAGTAAATGTATTTCCTCTTACCCTTCTTGCATTTTGGAGCTGCTGACACAACTAAGCAAAAAAACACGGCCCAAACAGAGTGGGTGTACCTTTTTGTTTAAATATAGAAGAGGGGCATCTGTTAAACTGTGTGGACCATCACGATCCTGGATCTTTGCACAAGAAGAACCACTCAATGGATAACGGATAGCCTTGAGCCAGACTAGTACTTCAAAGCACTGATGGGGTGTTCCCCACTAAGAGCCCTAGATGAATCACTGGTCTCCAAAATTTGAGGAACTTCTCGTGCTCCTTCAGAGTAGGCATTTGAAACCTACCCATCATGAAGGTCCACAGAGCACATCCAGTAGACATGGAGAAACTGGGAAAGTCTAGGTCAAAGTAAGCATACAGAACTATTGCAGGAGGAGGAATTGATTGGATACATAAATATCCAGTATGAAAAAAAGATGCCTCTCTTTTCCCTTGCAAGAATCTAGTTGAGTGCCATTTCAGTGCACTTTCTGGTAGCAGAAATGTCTCAATGGCTCTTAAGGAGAAAAGCAACTCTATTTCCTTCATAATTCTCCTAGAACGCCAAAAGTGGTAGTGGCCCAGATAGAGAAGAATGTGGCAGCTACTGGACATAACACTTCTTTCCCCCAGAGAGGACACACATCTGGTTATCGGAGCTGAATGACAGTAGATGAGATTAAGCTTTTCCTCCTCAGTTTGGTCAGTATGCATGGATGGCACTCGGCAATTTGGCCACGACCATGCCATCATACTGCTTGCTGGACGGGACCTCGCCAATTATGGTATCAAACATGTTCTAACTACCAAAGTGGACATCATGACTTTCTCCTGGGCCCCTGGCTTCAAATGAAGACTTAAGCGATGATAACTGCTGCACTGAGAAACTGGCGTTCTTCATCCTGGTGGCTGAGTCAGTAAAGTTTCCGGACCTCAGCAGTGTCTGTCAGGCAACGTTTTTGCCTATGTTCAGCATAAACAGCTAATAGGCACTTTAGATGTCATCTGTATTTAAGTGTTAGGAAAAGCTGAAAGAGGGAATGTAGCTCCAATGTGGAGGACTAGTGCACAAATAAGATAGGTCTAGGTACGTCACAAGGGAGGATAACCGGATCGGAGCATCAGGAGATTGAGAATGAGCATTGTGAGAAAGGACGTAAAAGACCAGTCCTTGATATGTCACGGAGGTCGAGTGTATTGTGCAAGTTGTAAACAGTTTCAAGTGCTAATGAGATTCTAAGGAGGATGTGAATACAAGATGGTGGGAGAAAGCTGGGGTATAACGAAAGCCATGAAATTATTTGGACGGCATGCACATTCACTAGCTTTTAACAGATTTTGAGATATAGATGAGGTACTGTAGTGGAGTGGAAGGAATGTAACTTGAGGAGGGTGCAGCAGTT
The DNA here is from genome assembly GCF_964261635.1 of Lissotriton helveticus. Lineage (NCBI taxonomy): Eukaryota > Metazoa > Chordata > Amphibia > Caudata > Salamandridae > Lissotriton > Lissotriton helveticus. Next base: position 1,099,466,572 of record NC_136071.1, on the reverse strand, counting down.
GGAATAAGAGGGGTAAGAAATTATTCTTTCTTTAGAGGGCTAGTACGACAGCAGGTTTAAAGCAGCAAGTGTAGACCAGGCCTCAAGAAATTTACTTGCCCACTCACTATGCCCACTCACTGTAGCGATTCAGTGTGAGCTATTTTTAGGGCCCACCGGCATGGCTTGATCTGGCAAAGAACAGGTGATCTGTTCATTCTGAAAGTGAATGAGCAATAAAGATGCCTTTAAATACTGCTCTTATCATGGTACATGCGCTGTACCTACAAAGACAGAGGTAAAATGTCAGCTTATGTCTTCTTACAAATTGCTGCTTATTTTATCCTGAAAATTGGTGTGCAAAAAATCTTCTGACTTTGCAGTTAGAGAAAGAAAAGTAAACCTTCCGATAATTGTGCTGTGATACAGGCAGAGTGAAATAAAAGGCTGCAGCAAGATGCCAGGTTTATTCTTACGCAAAACATTGTACAAATATTTCAATATTTATTGTAGTAGTTAAAAAAGCATGTTTTGTAACTCTGAAGTATGATGGAAACCAAGATTTTAATAGGGTAAAAACAGATCAGAAGACTTTATTAGGGATATGCAAATTACATATTTGCTGAAACCCCTTTCCACACATTGTTTGTATGCTACATACTTTTATCAGTAAAACGGTTTCATGGGAAGGTTTGTGGCCATTTTAATGGAAATGTGTAGTCTGTAAATGACAGTGAGCTACCACATCATGGTTTAGTAATAGATTTATTAAAGGTAAGAGTTTTTAAACATTCTTGTTCCTGCCCTGATGACAGTAAGCTAAGAGGCAAGTCAAGGGTAATGTGTAGCCTTATATATGGGATAGAGTTTTATTATATACTAGCAACCCGTCCCGACGTTGTCCGGGTATGAAATAGAATGTGTGTAATGTGTGTATTTGGCAAGGGCAAATTATTTTAAAATCTCGCGGTAGACAACATTCTTTGTTTCATTAGAATAGGGACGGAGAAGGCCCAGCTGCAGCACTGGTTGATGTCAGCAGGCGTGTGTAATTGGTGTAGTGATCCGGCGCCTGAGCCCGGCTACAGCCCTTGTTGATGTTAGCAGGCGCGTGTAATGTTGTTGAATGAGAGAGTTATCAGCCGCGGGTAAATCCGTTTAATGTGAGAGTTGAGTGACAGCGAGTAGGAGAGGCTGCAGTAATTGTCCCCGCAGACAGGCTCATTTGTGTGTTCCCCCGCTTGAGGCCCAGATGCAGGCCTGTTTGATGTTAGCAGGCGCGTGTTCCCCCGCTTGAGGCCCAGCTGCAGCCGTGGTTGATGTTATCAGGTGCGGGTAATTAGTGTACCGATAGTGTACCAACCAGGGCTCTAGCCGCCTGAGCCCGGCTAGAGCCCTGGTTGATGGTAGCAGGCACGTGTAATTTCGTTGAATGAGAGAGTTCAGTAACAGCGCGTAGGAGAGGCTGCAGTAACGTTACTTACCAGGCCTCCAGGTGAACGAGTTTGTCACGCCCCCAGCACACGGCCACAGCAGACGATCTTCTGATTAATGTACGACCCACATGGCATGAAGGGCGGAACTTAGCACACGCCCCCAGCGTTTCTCACGCCCCAGCGTGCCCATAGATGCGGCGCAATTGCGTTCTCATGGCATGAAGGCCGGACACACGCCCCCAGCGTGACACACGCCCCCAGCGTTTCTCATGCCCCCAGCGTGTCACCCCCCCCACCAGCGTGCCCCTTGATGCTGCGCAGCAACGTAAATGGCGCTTGTATGTACGACTCACATGGCATGAAGGGCGGACACATGCCCCCAGCGTTTGTCACGCCCCCAGCCCACGCCCACAGCCCACGATGTGATAGCCGTACCACACGCCCCCAGCGTTAGTCACGCCCCCGGCCCACGCCTACAGCACAACGCAGACACGCCCACAAGGGACTACTTTGCTGCCACGGTTCTTTTACCTTTTAAATGTATAGAGGAGTTGGCCTAATGGCTAAAACGCTCGACCTCGGACCTGGGGATCTGGGTTTGAGTCTTGGTAACGACGCCAAACATCCTGTGATTCTGGGCAAATCACTTAATCTCCCCCTGCCTAACAAAAATGAATGTGTGTACTGATGTAACGTAACTGGTGCTATGTAAAGCACTCTGATACCAGATTCCGTTCAGGTCAAGTTCGCGCTATATAAAACTCTGCAAAGAAAAATATATATATGGTGGCCGTCTGCATAGCCTATGTCCTTCTGCTGCAACTGCCCTTTCAAACGCTGTATTGGGTGTTGTGATTGGTGCTGTGGTTACTGAGATTACCTGCCTCAAAGGTTTGGGCTCTCTCTTTATAATATTAGTATGGATATGGATATGGATATGGATGGAACAGAAGTTTAGTCTATTAAATCAAACAAAACCGTTTTGTACAGCAGATATGCTGAACTCACATATTTGAAGGGGCTCTCATATATGATAACGAAGAAAAGGGCAACTCTGTGAAATAAAATATCTGCCTAGGATCACACAATTTGAGACCAGGTTACGGGTCAAACGTATTCCAATCAGGTCAAGTAGATTATTCCAACTCACTAGACCTGCAGGTCTGGTAACATGTTATGATGTTTCAAGGCCTGTACACCCCAGTGTGAAGTGAAAGTTAAATAAGATCCTAGGTTTCTTGCGGTGCATAAGGATCATCATGATGGATCACTGTGGACACCGTGGAGTCCATTTTGAATTTTCACTGCAAGTTGTACAAAATGAAAGTAGTAAGAAGGCTCTCAGACAAGTAATGTTCATTGCTGTATTTATGAGTCGCCACACTGTAAGGAGTAAATTAATGGAGACAGCAGCCTCCTTTTCCATCCCTTGCTCTTTTGTTTCATTTAGGTGCCACCACCATCAGGTCGATAGGCAGTGTGACAGGACCCAGAGCTACCCTTCGACCATGGTCTGACCTTTTGCTTCCCCTGAGGTGCTCCTCTCTAAGGCCCAGAAGTGTAAATTATAGGAGCTTCTCTCCCCTTTGTGCCTCTGATTTGGGGCACTCTGAATAAGAGTCACCTAGCTGGACCACTCCTTCCTTCTGGCACTTGAAGACAAAAACTGAGGCTGCCTGTGTGGGGATGGATACATGAAGTTACAAATGCCACACCCCAGTGCCAAACTTTTGCAAGAGTAATACACAAACTCTGTTTATGCATATGGTATAAACCGGAGACTACACCCACGTGTTTTTTCTCTGACCAATGCTAGGCGACTACAATTTGGATTTTTATAAACTTCTGAGATACAGACCTAGTGTCGATGACAGACAGATTACCAGTTACATGAGGGGACGTCACCCGAGAAGTCTGAAACTTTCTGCAGTGTTCACTCCAGGGACATTTACAGTTCCTCTACTGCTCTTTCACCTCACTTGTGGAGGAACTCGAAGCATCTAAGGTGGGATCACATTATGTTTGGGCCAGGTTTTTCTCTGGTCTGTGTCAGCATCTCCAAACACTGCGAAACCCCTGTTTGTGACCACGCAGCTACCCAACACAGCATTACTGAAGGCGGCTGGGTGATGAACTCTGTGCCATGCCCTAAAAGAGTGGCCATGCTCGTATGAGCACCTAGGAGTTAAATGGCCCATCATGGCATTAGTGATCCAACACAGACACTAAAGCAGGCGATTTTCAACAAAGCGCTCACCTTCTCATATTCGAGAGGCACAGTTTAGCAACACTACTGTGAAGCAGCCCACAGGCAGAGTCATAAATGAGAGCCGCATCACTCAGTCACTGCAATATATTGCCTGACTAATTTCCCTATAATAATACAGATATTACAGTGTTCTTCATCTTGCATTTATGTAGTATCGAGCTGAGTGTGGTTTAATTTCTTATAACAAATTAATGGTTGGGCACCATTGTTGAGTCAGTGAGTTTTGAGACTCTAACCAGACACCAATTCCCTGATAAGCCTTGAACTACTCACCATCACTTGGTTCGGTTTTCAGAGTTTGAGGTCAGCCACATGACATCAAAGGAAAATGGTATCAATCACTTTGATTAAAGCCTAATAATCCATAGATGCCCCATGACTCTTGAACAGGTTCTACCAGGATGGAACAAGGATTGCTATGGATTGACAGGATGTCACAAACAGTCCCAGTCCCAATTCAGGAATTACTTTAGTCAAAATATGCACATATGTTCACAAGAGTCTGGAATTTGTACATTTGTCACTGAACGTAGTGTTGTGCTTGTAATCGAAAATGATTAAACTCCCCCGCCACCCCAAAAAAAAAAAAGTCTGGAAGTCACAGCTTTTAAAAAATGATCACGAAATGCAGATTAGTTTTGTGAAGTTCAGGAACATTCATAATGTTTATGGATACATTTGTTCCATTTTAAAACAAGATCAACCTGGGTAAATCTGGAAATCAAGTTGGCAGGTACACACCTTGTACAATGTTTCATCCCAGATGGATGTCCGGAAACAAGCACAGTCTAATGGGCGCGACAAACGCCTTAGATCCTCTTCCCTTTCTCGAAAGATCTACGGAAATAAATAAAAACAAACCATATAATGTAATTTTATCCCACAATTTCTGCTCAAAGTGATCACTACAGTGAACAGCTTAAGTATAACCTTATCAAAAACATGGGAAAATTAAGTGGCACACCAAGGAGAAGAGCCAGATTATTGGTCAAAACGCATAATATCCACAAAGGAACCATAACATGATCAGACTGGTACAACAGCCAGGGAGTATTTTTAACCGCCGTCAGGCACATGGCACCACATGAAATGCCACTTCAGGTATTTTTTTTTTTTTAATAAAACTGTTTAAGCTACATTTTGTGCAATATTGCGTAGTGGGAGTAACATAATATAATAGCATGGAAGTCAGCCCATTCTAACACATGCTCTATAAAGAGACAATTTATAGTATAACATGGAGCATGCAGGATATTAATGCCATGGAAAGATATATTATGCCTCTGCACAGGGGAAAAATGCAGTTATGGGAGTAGGCTGGGGATGGTGGTATCGAATGAAGCAACAACTATCCCATCTGAACCTACAGTTCTGCTACTCAGAATACCCGACCAGAGATAGAAACTAGAAGCCATGGCGGTAGCTCTGTTCACTTTGAAAAGGATAACATTCAGTTAGAATCATTCAAAGGCACTTGCTGTCAAACTGGTCGTCTACGAGTATTACTCAGATGCCCCGTGTACATCCAGAGGAGGTAATTTAATCTTAGATTATGTGGTATTGTGCCAATCATTCCATCCACTCGATGGCAGGTTAAGGGTTCACGGGGGTGATCAGAAGAGAAAGGGTAGGTCAAACTCAACAAAGACACAGCGTGTAATTAGTGTTGAGGACGGATTTACTGAAAGGCAATACATTCTCAGGCTTCTGTGCCCAACACTAAATGTCAAGAGTATGGAGAACTTGTGATCTACAGCCGCACATGTTATACACTGAACAGTTTTCCTTAACAGGAAATTTATCTTCAAAGAAGGAATCTAGCTCACTTTCATTTTGAAAGTCTAGCAATAGTCTCACGTCTGAAGGTGAAGACAAAAGTTGTCTCCCTCAAAATCCTCACCTAGGTCCCTTGATGGATGTGCTTGCAGGAAACATGCTGTCTGTCATGACAAGGTCAAAGAAGCTTGTAATAGCTTCAGGGCTGCGTTTCTGGCTTTTCTTAAAATAGCATCTGCTAGACAAGTTGGAAGAACTCAAACAGGGATTGTTCTGTGCCAAAGCAAGAACCAACATCTTAAACATACACGAAGCAGAGGCTAAAGTACAATCCAGGGTAAAAGATGGCTTGTTGTACTCAAGACATTTTAGAGGCTCCCGAAGGGGCATTAGCGGAGTTAAGCTTGCGTCCAATGGAGAAAAAAGGAACAGTTACTGTAGGAGAGGGTTCGTTTTGCTATAATAAGCACAGGCTTTGAAGAAGAGATGTCCAAAGGTTCTTCAGAAGTACTCCTCCCAAGCTTTTGACGAGGCGGATGAGAAACAGTTGTGCTTTTTATGATGCCATTTGCAACGAAGAGAAAGAGATGGATTTAGATTTCAATACAGATATCTTACAAGAGGCCTAAAGCAATTTTCTCTCCCTCACACAAAGGGCATTTTGGGATATGAAGGCACAGAAATCACAGGCAGCCTTATGATGCTTTGAACTCAGTCATCAAAGTAAAGAAAAACATAGGACTGTGCCGGACATCTGTCAACTGCAAAAGGATTTGAACTTCAAGACAGATGGCTTCCAAGAACATGTGAATTTTTCCAAAAATGTTGACATTTGGGGGGTTGGGATAGAGAACCTGGCACTTATGATGCGTGGAAACAAAAAAGGACAAGTGTAACTGATGACAGGTGGGGGCTTTATTACCTATTTCATCACTTTAGATAGGGGCCCCCTCAGACAGGTGCTTAGCGCTGCGAGAGCTGCCAGGTGAGAGTATCACAGTATGATGAAACCACATTTTCTCAGTATAGCATGGGTAATGGGAAGACTTCCTGCTGATGACTCTGCAAGATGGAGTATCTATTCAAATGGGTATTTATTACAACCAAGAACTGCTTACTTCTGTTACCCTATTAACCCTTTCCTTTCGTGTTCAGGCACTCTGAACAGAATGACTTAAGTCAATCGGGCAATAAAACAGATGGATAATTTTGGGAACCATGACGGCATCACAAGTTTAGATACTTTTCAATCTGACTACTTTGTTTGTCCATACCTAGTTCACTACTGTGTGGTAGTAGAAAACTAGCACATGCAAACCCTTACCAAGTCTCGTTGATCCTCCTGTACCAAATCCATTTTGTGCACCAAACAGAAGATTTTGGCATCAGGAGAGTTCTGGAGGATGGCTTCCAGGCATGACTGGTAGTAGTGCATATCCTTCTCTAGCTCACGGCTTTCCACATCAAACACATAAATCAGGACCTCTACGTTTCGGAAGATGTTATCCCGCTGACTTGTGAAGTAGTTCTCCATGAAGGTGTCCTGCCTGACAGGGGAAAGAGGAAAAAATAAGTGGGCTTAGTAACTGCTCTTAATGTCTTAACTTTAATTGCAAAGGTGGATGCAGCAAAGTTGCATCTTGGCAATTAGATGCCATACAAAATGAAATTGCTCTCCAATGCATCCGAGCAAAGCTATAAAAGTTGTTTAATAAAAAATAAAATGTATATTGATGCTCATAGCACATCAAACCTTTAGATATTATAATGAATAGGTTACCAGTACTATAAAAATACATAATAAAATAATAAACAAGAGGATTTTGGCCCTATAAATTCATCAGAGGGATTTACTGAAATGAAAGGAGCACACAAACTCTAGTCTTATGATTTTCATTGTTACCAGAATACCCATATGGCTCTGTTGGACCCACAGTACACTTTTACTCAAGGCTCTCAAGTCTATAACAATATCAGTCATCACATACAAATCCAAAACAATTGCATTCATTTAAAACACGTATATTTCAATTTTAACACTTTCAAATGTGTTTTAATGTAAACTAATGTGAACTTCATTTTCAGTGCTTACTATTACTACTCAGCAATGCTATGTGAATTCCTTTAAGCAGATGCAGAGTAAAAAAGAAGCTGCAACCAGGGCCGGACTGGGAATCCAAAGCCGCCCTGGCATTTTTATCCAGACCAGCACCTTTGGGTAAATTAATCACACGAGTTATCTGAACTATAGTGAAGTAGGATCAGCTTTCATGGTTACCCCCACTTTTTACCGGTGTCTACGTTTTTTTGACTAGCCTGACTGGGATCCTGCTAGGCAGTACCCCAATCACTGTGCTTCCTCCCTTAATTGACCATGGTAAATACTTTGGTACCTCCACAATTGGCTACTGGTGTACACTTGTAAGTCCCTAGTATATAGTGCTAAGGTACCCAGGGCATAGGTACACCAGGGGTTTCCCATGGGCTGCAGCACGTATTGTGCTACCCAAGAGAGAACACTTAAACTGTGACTACAGGTCTGCCATTGCAGCCTGTGTGGGTTGGTGCTTGCATCGGAGGTCACTACACTTAAAACCTATAAGTCATCCCTATGGCAGGCCTTCCAGTCCTGAAGCGATGGCTAACTATATAGTGGCTGTGCTGAACCCGAGCATGTTTGGTATCAAATATGTTGGACTCATAGCCCAACACCGGTAGTATGATTCCATGCACTGGGAGCTCCCCTGGGAAGCCCCCCAGTACTCCTGGTAACAGCCTTCCAGGGCCTGCCAGCAAGCTAGTGTTGCTTCCGACCCCAGACACCATTCTGCCCTTCTGCTGCTGAGCTCGAGCAGGGAAAGATAGAACAATAGGCTTCCTGCGCAGAGAGGTGTGACCACCTCCCAGACAGGACTTAGTGTATTGTGCTGGGGCGCTTGCCTGCGGCACCAGACTGCTTTGAAGGGCACATTTGTTGCCCTCCTTGCATACTCCAGTTGGAACCGATTCAGGGAGCCCTTGGCTCCCGCTGCGTCGCGAAACTGTACAAAGGACATGGTAGTATCCTCCCCTCTGTCCAGCCCCTCCTCTGGGAGGGACCCCGAGTTTTTACTCCCACTGCTGATCTGCCAGATATGACCCTCCTACCAGCCCCCTATGTTTGCATCCCCCATGCTTCTGAGTCATTGAGAATTTTGGGACGGACTGAACACCAAGGTCACAACCCCCATGCCTGACCCCTGGTGTACCTATGCCCTGGGTACCTTAGCACTATATACTAGGGACTTACAAGTGTACACCAGTAGCCAATTGTGGAGGTACCAAAGTATTTACCATGGTCAATTAAGGGAGGAAGCACAGTGATTGGGGTACTGAACTCAAATGGCCGCCTCAGTTGGTCTCTTTACGATGCTCCACCACTACTGAACAATAGAACTGGTCATCGACCTGATCTTGACTACATCCCTCACCTGACCTTGATCCTGCTCCAGGACATGTACTCTTCAAACTTTTCCTCGACTGTGGAGACCCTGCCATTTGACCGATGCCCAGTGGAGCTACCAGTTAGCTGAACAGGAGATGGGCTGTGGATCCCCCCTCGGCCGTCACCAATCCAGTCGGGCTTTGGGCAGATGTTACTTAGTCTCTCTGTCGTATCTCCCTCCTACCCATTCACCCTACCCCTACCCCCTCTAGGCTCCCTTCTTCTTGCCTTCTATCCCTTAAATGTTTTTCTGTTGAGACCTAGCTATTTGACCGATGCCCGGTGGAGCTACCTGATAGCTGAAGAGGAGATAGGCTGCAGATTCCCCCTCGGCCGTCACATACCCAGCCGGACCTTGGGCAGACTTTCCCTTCGTTTCTCCGTTGTATCTATACCCTACCCCTTTCTCCTCTACCCCATCCCCTTCTCACTCCATTTTCCTTTTCTTCTATGCTCCTTAAATGTTTTTACTGATATCATTGGTAACTTGTAACTGATATAAGTTTGCAACGATGTGGAACCTTATGTAAAGCGCTCCAATACCTTTGGGACTAGCCAGCGATATATAAAACTCTTTAAATATCTGCCCATTCACTTATCGGATCATGGTGCTATGGTTTTCAAACTAGATTTCCCCCCGGATTTCTCTTTAAGAAGAAGGACATTAAACAGGCGGTTTCTCCTGCTATCTTCTACTCTAGGTCTTTTGAAGCTTGAAACTGAAATCTTCTTCCTCAAGAATCTTGGGACTGCTCCCCTGTAATAGTCTGGCTATAAGGCTTGGCTGAGAGGGTTACTAAAAGGGGCGGTATCAGCATGGCTAGGTCAGAGAGGGGCCAAAGCTGATTTGAAGGCGAGACCTCCTGATGACCCGAGGAAGGAGCGGTAGGTAAAGAGAGTGGAGGAGTGTCAGCTAAAATTTAAACTTAAAACTGAAGAAATTTTACATCAAAAGTGGGAGATAAGCAAGGTGAGGGAGTTTGACCAAGGGGAGAACTGTGGTAAGCTTCTTGCCATGAAGTCAAGTACTGATAGAACTAACATGTATATCAGTAAGATCAAGATGGGTACACAACTAACAGAGGAAAAAGATAAAATAGAACAGGCTTTTACAGAGTTCTTTCAAGATCTATATCATGAATCTCCAGGGGGTGGATGAGCGTATAGCTAGCTGGCTGAAAGAGAAACAACTTCCGAGGTTAACAGAGGCTAGTCCAGAATTTCTCTATTCAGAAATATCAGGGAGTGAGATAATGGAAGTGTTAAACTTGGCTAAAAAGGGGAAAGCTTGAGGCCCAGATGCAATTCCGATTGAGGTTTATTTCATGTTGAAGGATGAAATCATTCCGATCTGGATTAAGTTGTTTAACTAAATACTAAAGGGTACTTGCCCCCTGCCAGATGCATGGTCGGATGCAGTTATCACCCTGATCTTGAAGCCCGGTAAGGATCCTTGTCAGTGTCAATCATACCGCCCAATCTCCTTATTAAATGTTGATTATAAGGTTTTTGCAGGGGATTTTGAATAAACGGCTTTGTAAAATTATAGGCCAAATAATCCATGAAGATCAAAAAGGTTTTCTTCCGGGAAGGCAAATGTCAGACTTGGTTTATACTTTGGTCGGTACAGTGGATATGGCATCATCAAGGGGTCTCCCTCTGTCAATTATTATGGTTGGCGCGGCTAAAGCCTTTGACCGTGTTAACTGGCATTTCCTAGACAGGACCTTGAATGTTATGGGCTTTACCTCGGGTTTTAGAGAGGTCATTAAAAAAAATGATAGTTCACCACGGGCTCGGATCTTAGTTAGTGGTAGCCTTTCCCCGCTTGTTAATATAGAACGTGGTACAAGGCCGGGATGTCCGTTGTCCCCCATTCTATTTGACATTTACTTAGAGCCTTTGGCGCAGAGTTTAAGGTTAAATAAAAAGATTGTTCCATTTAAAGTGGGTGGGTTTGTTAGAAAATTAGCTATATATGCAGACGATCTAGTTGTGTTCTCATCCAGTGTAGACACTACCTTGTACAAACTTATACTTGAAACTGAAACCTTCGGGAAGTTCTCAGGTTATGAGATAAATAAAGATAAGACGGAGGTTATGGATTGGAACATTGTTAACCAGGGGGTGACATATGCGACAGAACTTAGAAACATCGGAATTACAATAACTCAAGATCTTAGAAAAATTTCAAAGGTGAATTTAGACAGAGTTTCATAGGAAGTTGAGATTCTTTTAAAAAGATGGCAGAACAAACCACTATCGCAATACGGCAGAGTTAATTTGATTAAAATGTGTGTCCTCCCAAAATATACTTATCTTTTTAACAACATACCGTTGGAATTTCCAAAAGCTGAGATTCTTAAAATTCAGGGTAGGATTTCCTCTTTCATTTGGGCAGGAAAAGGGACTAGACTGTCCTGGAAAAAAACTTGGGTGCAAATGAACACAGGGTGGTATGGGTTTACCTGACCTTCAGCTCTACTGCTGGGCCTACCAACTAAAAAATGCCCGGATGTTATTACATACCCCGGATAATTCTCTAATTGGTAATATGTTCAAAGCCATGCTGGAGGGGGTAGGAGACCATGGTTTTATGTACAAATTTGGCTCTCCCAAATTGTATAAAAAGGTTCGTCTGAAAACGCTGGGTATGGCAGCCAAGCTTTGCTCGGACTGACGAGTCTGTTTGGGGCTTCCTTATTACAGCGAATGGGCGCCGGTGTGGGATTCTACTGGAACACCGGAGTGCCTTTTAGACGCCTTAGCCCATCCACTAAGAGCCGGGGGGAGTACTACTATGGGGGGGATTTGGTAGTAGATAGTAAATGTCTTCCCTGGGAGTTCTGGAATCAAACTACAGTTGGGTTATTGGCGAGATTTAAACACTATCAGCTTAAGTCATGATGTAAATTTCAAAGTTGGTCGTGCTGTGAAGATAATGACATGGAAAATAATTTGCAAAATCAAGCACCGAGGAAGAAAGAAATTGCCCTATGGTATAATTATCTTCTGGCTGCAGCAGAAAGAAGGATGGATAAGCCGGATCGGGTATGGGAGAATTACTTGCCTGACGAAGAACTGAAAGAGTTATGGCAAGTATCTATTGACCTGCTTTATTCTGTGCTTAAATCTGCTGCACTCAGAAGAAATAATTTTTTCACACTCCATAGGATATACTGGACCCCTCTTAAAGTCTCTAAATTGAAGGGTGGAGGAGCAGCTAATTGTTGAAGGTGCGGTTTCCAGAACGCGGATGATGTTCACATATTCGCGTCTTGTCCCAAGGTTCACGAATTTTGGTTGGATGTTGGTAGGACTATCTCCAGGGTCCTAGGCGTAGATGTGGAGGTAAGTCCAACTCTTATCTTATTTTGTGTGGTGTCTATGCCGGGTAGGATACGCCTTCAGTGTGCCTCAATATAAATTGGTGTTCTACTTGATGTTGTTGGCAAGGAGGGAGATCTGCTTGCTGTGGTGACAGGAAACTTCTCCTAGTTGGAATGCCTGGTGGAATTCTGTTAAGTATTATCGAGCTGTAGACCAGAGGGTCAATGTTTCTAGGGATAGGGCTGACGCTGGGTTGTTTTGGAATTGGCTGGATGACCCTCCCGGAGTAGATTTTGGATAACCATTTGTTATATTTGGATATAAGACTTATTCCTATGATTAATACCTCTGGGTCAGCTCAAGTCGAGTATAAATGGGCATTCCCCGTTTAGAACATATCAGCTGTGACTAAGTATCCACCAAAAGCTATTTGCGCTAGTGGTGGGACAGGTCGAGAGGCGGCGTAGCTACGGAGGTCATTTGAGGAAGAAAAAAAAAAACCTCTTTAAATATATAAATAAACTTCTCAGGGTATTTAAGTGCTTACCTGTGGGTGAGGTCCTCAGATTCTTCGTGGGAAAAGACTCAAGCCTGAAACCAAGTCAATCTTCAACTGTCTGGTCACTTGTACTTGGTCTGAAACCGAGAGTGCATCAAGGAAGACTCCTGTTGCTCCTGGTCTCGCTGTTCTTCAAGTCTTCTTCGTCATCTGTGTGTGCTTCTTCCAGGATCTTCAACAGACCTGTGGGCATCAAGGACACCTGAAGTAATCTCCCTTGGAGTGAAGGAGTCCTTCCCCTGCATCTGCAGGCACAGCAACGGAGCTCACAAGTCTGCTGCTCCTGACGTCCGACGGACTTCGAAAAGCTTAACACCACAAGTGGTGGAACTGCAACTCCCTCGAGGTCCAACTTGTCCTCTGCAATTTTGAGGCCAGTATCCCTCGTCGGAACCGCTGGGACCGAACACCTTTGCACTGCGGCGGCTTGCTGTTGTCAAATCTTGTTGGCTCTGCACTCCAGAGATCTCCGGGCTGCAAGAACCTCCAGCATTTCTTACTGCCAAGTACAGCATCCTCATAGCATCCTCTGTTCGATTGGCCTTCCTTCTTGGGGAGCTGCTCAAGGTCCTCTTGCGAATCCTGTGCCTCCGGCATGTGGGTCTTCATGAGGGATGACATCTGCTCCAGTAGGCTCCCCCTGCTTGCTCGGGTGTGCTATGACCCTCATGCTCTTGGTGAGTCCCTTGGACCGTGCTAGTCCCATTGATGTGCCTTCTTCACTTTCCACAGCTGTTGCAGCTGCCAAGGCTTGTTGGTTCCCCGTGGGACACCAACCCCCTGGTTCCCGACTTCCGATGCGGAACAGCTCGTGCACGACTCCTGGTCTTCCTCAGTGTTGTCTTGTCCTCATAGCAGCAGTGACAAGGTCATTGTCAACTCTTCGGAAGCAGAAACAAAATGATATTTAAAATACCATTTTATGTTTCTGTTTCTCGCACTGGGAGAAAGCATTGGGGAGACGCCCCTCCACCCTAATGGGCGTAATTTGTTACCAACTCAATTAGAGGCGTGCCCACAGGAATCCTGGGGAGTTGGATAGCACTGGATGCAATAGTGGGTCGTGTCCACAATAGTATCATGAATTGGATACTTTTAGGCTCACAAAGCCACATAAACAGGGGGCACTGACAAGATGAAAACAATTAAGTATCTGGGGCACGGAAAACTTCTAACAGACACCTGGAAATGAGTACTTTCAACAACAGCAGAATGTGAGATTAACACCAATCAATGTTTTCTACCCATTAAATATGGCCCCAATTCAATTTCCGTCTCAAGTGTGGACTGACTCTGAAAGCAAAATGTGTAAAGACAGAAACTTTAACATACATTGAACACTGTCACAATATACAACACAATTAGCTACTAAAACACCCAATAACAGATGCATGCATTGTCTGCCATAAACATGCAGAAATCTATAAGGAAATTAGCATGCATTCTGATCAAGAAGGAAGCAATAGCTCCAGTACAACCCTCTTACCGCACCTTTTTAAATCCACAACTCACAATTACACATTCGCCTAATAGAGGTACACTGCTTCACACCAGACTGAATCAGGCTCTGGTCTGTGATTTTCAAACCAAGTTTGGCTCCTCAACAAAGAGGGTTGAGGTTGTTTGCCTCTGGTGTCCCAGTGTCTGTCCTACTATTGGTCTGCTAACTGGGCGAAGTACAACCCCTTCCTTACACACTTGATTCTTGGTGGTATTAATGGCGTGCAGTCACAGGATTCTTAGGGATGTAGTATGTGGGAGCTCGACCTTAGCACTCAAATACACCTTAGTATAATGAATTAAGAAATAAAAGAAATAAATGAAGAAACATATTTTAATGCATACTCGAAATGAATACTTAAGATATGAGAATGTACACAACACACTTTTGTGTCTTACGAGCCTTGAGAAATCTACTAGCCCACTCACTATGGCGAGTCAGATTTGATCAAAGTGAACTATTTTTTAGGGCCTACTGGCCCAGTCTGGCAAAAGAGCTCCTGACAAAGAACAGGCGTTCTGAAATTGAACGAGCAACAAAGATGCCTTTGAATCTTGTTTTTATTTGATCACATTTACTTTGCTGAAAGACAGAGTTCAAATGTCAACTTATGTCTTCTTACAAATGACTGCTTATTTTATCCTGGAGATTGGTGTTTACAAAATCCTATAACTTTGCACTCAGGGAAACAAAAGTAATCATGCTGGGGTACAAGCAGTGTAAAATGAAAGGCTGTAGAGAGTCATTTTTTTCTTCAAACACAACATTTAAATAGTTTGGAAATGAATTATTTCAAAATATAGTTTAGTAGTTGGGAAAGCACTTAAAAAAAATATTTGAAGTGGTGATGTAAACAAAGATTTTAATAGGATCAAAACACTTTTAATGGTGAGGCGCAAATGATGAGTATTTTCTGAAACCCTATTTCCACACATTGTTTGTATGCTATATAATTCCATCAGTAAAAAAAATGTCAGCGGGAAGTGTGTGGCCATTTCAATTGAAATATGATGTTTGTATAGGACAGTGCACTACGACATCATGCTTTAGTAATATAATTATTAAAAGAGAGAGTTTTAAAAAATGAACTGAAACATTCCTGCCCCCTCCCTGATGACAATGCTATTAGTGAACGAAGAGGCAAGTCTGGGTCATGTGTACCATTCGATGGGCTGGATTTCTATTTTAGATGTAGCAGAAGTTTAATCAATTAAGTCAAACAAAAAGAGTTGTCAGACATGCTGAACTTACATAATTGAAGGTGCTCTCATATGTGATAATTGAAGAAAGATGACAAATAAAATATTTGCCTACGATCACAGAACCGTAGACCAGTTTATGGGTCAAATGTGTTACAGTTAGGCTATACAAGATAATATTGTACCCAGGTAGTACAACGAATCAGGGTGCACTGCAAAACAGTGGTGATCCAAGGAAAAAGGGGCGGTTACCATAAACAACGCTAACATGCCCTCCAAATCTGAGCACTCCAGTATTTTGCAAAAATAGTCAAGAGTTCAGCAATCTCAAAGTAAAAGTCCACTTTAATCCAGGCTGAATATTTTCAAGCGGATTACATTATCTGCCTTTTTTTCGGAATTTTTTTTGGAAGATTTTTTCTTTGGAAAATGAACTAAATGACGCTTACTGCAAGCCTAATGTGAAGACTTGGACTACATCTGTTGAGCCTGAACTGCAAACTTGGAATAAAGTGGACTATTACTTTGAGATTGCTGAACTCTTGACTATTTTTGCAAAATACTTGAGTGCTCAGATTTCTGTGTTACAGTTAGGCTGAGAAGATTATTCAAGTTGCTCAACCTTCAGGTCTGGTAACATTTTTATGAATTTTCAAGGCCTGGTTCTAGCCCTGGAGTAACTCAATGCTTCTCCCCGCTATAATCCCCGGTACTACCCAGGGGTCTAGGTGGATCCCACCCAAGTCAACGCTGAACGGGATTCGGCTCTGGTGAAGATTACCCGCATTGCTCTTGGAATTGGACAAAGTCTCTTAACATCACCGTTTCCCAGCCTATTGGTCTCTCAGTCAGTGTTCAACATGCCTTCTCAGCAGTGAGTCTGCTGCTCCTCTTGTGGGCTGAGCAAGATTTAGCAGTTCCTCTTAGCCTCCTTGGTGGTCACGTCTGCAGTGATGTGACTTCATGGAGAAGTGCAGGTTTTATAACTGTTGGTCCGGCTGGTGCACGGTGTAGTCCCACTGGGGCACAGATAGAGCACAGACCAGGATCAAGCAGAGGGGAGGGCTTACAGATCACGTCACAGTCTCCGGTATAGAAAAGGCTCAGAACACATTACAGCTCCACGAATCCCAGACAGGAATCGCAGAGAAGAGTCTAGGACCCACCGACACAAAGGTAAACTGTCCACGCTCCATATTCTTCCACTTTTGCAGACCAACCAAACAGGGTCACGTTGCATACTGCTATTCCTGGACAGTCCTCCTGCAGGGTTGGCAGGCTCTTTCCCTCTGAGCAAGCAGGTTGGTTTCTGGGTACCTAAAGAGAGGTAAACAGCTTTACAGCAATGGGTGGGTAGACGGACATGATGTTCTCTCAAATATGGGTAGTTGGCTGTCCGGCAGACACTTGCTCTGGTTGTACGGCAGTCCTCTGACTACTTGGTGGAGCATTCCCTTCCTTTATCATAGAGAACTCAGAATGGGTATAACCAGTGAGTCGTCGGGTCCGTGAACAGTAAAAGCAGACAGGAGATGTGAATCAAATGTCTGCACTCTCAGGAGTGGTTTAGGGAGGTTCTGCTTTCAAGTGCATTGCCAGACTGCTCTCCAGATACAGCCTTTGTGTAGAGCGATGCTCCTCACAGCCAGGTTGTCTCCATACTAGAACACCCTAAACAGAGGCGCAAAGAGATATTAGCTTTCTGCACCTGGCTGTCATCAGCCGTACATACTGCAAGAGTGATAAAGGAAATACAAAAGGCTGGCCTCACCAAAGTGGTACTACTCACCTTGATCAACAGAGACTGCAGTTCCACTCTTCACCCCCCACCATCTACCAAAATTGCAATGCTACAGGAAGACTAATCAGCAGCACCTTGCTCAGCCAAAGGCTAATTGAATGTCTTGTGAAAACAAACTCACATCCATCTTAAGCATCAAGTAGGGCTCGTCGCATCCAAAATGGATCCCAGACCTCCATTATTCTGGCTCACTCAGACATGCCACGTGTGTTCTTGAAAGGCCACAGGGGGGTAAGGTGGATGAACAACAGCCATCTAAACAAGACTTGGATCAAGAAGGATTTGTAGACCAGGGACTAATTTTCTTCTTTGGTGAAGGCTAATCGTATGCACAGATAGCAAATTTCACAGTGCCGTGTACCCATTTTACTATTTTGTTCTGAGTCAGCGACTAAGTTTTAGTTAAGCGGCTTTGCTAAATCAATGCTTTACTGACATAGGATTAATTTTCTGGGGTCAAAAAAGAGGAATTTGCACAACTTGATGACCTACAAATCTGCAAGTCTTCCTGCATATTTGTATATTTTTAGCCCCTCCTCCTAGTGACATCTCCTGGTATTCAACATTTCCTATTTTCACATTCACCCTAGTCTAGTTTCCACCCTTCTACTCACATTTATCCACTGAGCCACTTAGTCACTGTAATTAAAAACTGATACATGTTTAGATAACATACATTTTCTACTCTTATCAAATATTCTAAATCCTTACTCTAGATCAATCGTTTACAACTCCAGTAAGACCACTAAACAATTAATTTGTGAAACTTGCTTTTTGCCATTTTCAAGTCCTCTGCAATCTGTTGTTTCCCAAATCCAGATAAAGGGGTTAAGATTAGAGCTCCTTGTTTAATGCTATTTACTTTTTGGGAGATTTCTGTCTGCATTTATCCATAATCACTTTTTGATCATTGTATCTTTATGTATCCATATTTATTGGATTTTGCGAAAAAATTAACCTTTAACTAGTATATTTTTACATTTAATAAACTATTAAATGTACCCCGACAAGTGGATGCATGATGGGTTTTAGTGATATAAGAAGCAACAGACTATTCATATGCAATACACTCATATAACATTTGGATTTCAGTACAGACATGTGTACCCCTGAACCTGTCTATGGCTCCATTAGGAACATGTGTCACTTATGCATTGTTAACTTCTTTAAGTGTCAGCCTGCACATGTATTAGCCGAGCATGAATGATTGACAAAATAAAAATTCACTCCAAAAAAGCCCATATTCCCTTTTTTCCATATTTAAAAATACATTCCTACAGAGAAATAGATGTTTTTCAGTCTATATTTACCTGTAAAAATCAGGAAACACAAAAAACTGGGGCTTTCATTATGATCAATGTGTCTCCTAAAGAATAGACTTAAAACTCTTTTGCTCTAGAAATGTCTCACGAACCAGCACAATATAATAAATTAGTGTTGAGGGAACATGATAAGGTTAGATGAACTTTAGTGATAATATGACATAACCTTCCCATTTTGTGCCATCGGGTTATCATACAAATTCTGTATGATTTTAGTATTTCCTTGGTAGGCAAGTGTTAACAAAATCAGTCAATTATTCCATATTCACCTAAAAGCTTATAAAGGCAATTGGATTAGCAGCTTCACACTATCTACTAAAACTCCAAAATGAGTTATTTGTTTCTCCTTATTGTACAAAAGAGAAAGCCTTGTACCTACCCACCACAGTCCCAGAGGTTCAACACCAAATTTCCTAGGAAACGTACATGAGAGTGCTCCACATCAACTGGAAAACAAAATCAAGGAAAAGGAATAAAGAACAGTGTTATACCTGGTATGAATTCTAAAAAGCAAAACAGAGGCAAGAAAAAGACTGCATAAGCCACAGCTTTCTCTGGATAGGTTGAGTTGAGAGAATTATGGCTGAGACACAAACAGGGTTTTAAAATTTCAGGGTCATATTTACAGTAGAGATACAAGGAAGGGCAATATCTAATAATTTTAAAGAATTGCTCTGGGATAGAAACTTTAGATTATATGTCTAGTGAACATTACTGCAGACTGTGGATAAATTCCAATCTAGATTACATAAGTGTGCATCATGATCGACTCTTAGTATTAACTGTGGACCTAGTGAATATAGAATATTGCAAGCAGGCATACTCATTTTTTGGTCTGAAGAGAACAGGCCAGTCTCCTTCGCTGACAACCAGTCAAGGAAAGAGCAGATTTCTTTATTGTGTTTTAGTGAAACATGCATTCAAGCTGACTTGCTATGAATTACAATGGAGTCCGCAAAATAGATAGGTGTATGTGAAATAAACGATGCACTCTCAGTATCCCAAAACCATTACACATATCCACCCAATTCACATACACTTCTTAGTTCAGCTGGTGTCTGTTATAACTACTTTAATCTCAAACTCTTTAGAGCTTTCATTGTCAAAAAAACAACAGCAGAAAGCAATATGACATGACGGGATACCACTTCAATACTCACCACTGTGACCACTCTATGGAAATTGCGCAATGCATACTGATACTACTTTAAAGACTAGGCCTATCCAACACATTGCAGCATTGGCACATCCTAGTGTTTTGAGGTCATTAGCAACCATGGCTCAAGTGTGAAGGAGAGAGAAAATGCCTTCTCTTTGTACTTCAAATTAGCCACTTTATTTCAGGCTCCATATATTTTTCCATTTTTGTTTGGGTTGTTGATACCTTGCTGAATTTTATTTAAAAAATAAAAAAAACAGAACACAGAATGGTTGTCAGTCCATCCGCAAAAGCAGTTTTCGAAGTACTTCATTCAGCCTATCAAAGTGAACAGTGAGATTAGAAATGCTGCATTCAAGTCATGGTAAAAGGCTATACCTGTCTCCTTTGTTGGAGTGAGACAAACAATGTATTCCTTGATCAGTGTATGCTTCATTGCTGCCATTAAAAGCTCACTTGCTAAGTTTAAAGAAGCCAGTGCTGTTCTTTATGCGATTATGGAGGTCTGAACTGGCATACCATATGTTTACTGTGGGTGGGTGGGGGCTGTGAGAACTAACAGAAAAACACACTCTGGGGTCCTTATCTGCTCTTCTCCATTTGGTGGTGCAAGAATAGATTTCACAGTTCCTGGTCTCACTGGACACACATGATTCTTGTAATCCAGAAAGAGATTGTTGTTGATAGTCTTCTGCCATGTCAAGGTATGTGCCTAAGAGAGATGACAATTTCCCATTTGAACCCATGGCTTTAGAATCTTAGAACTTTACTCATGCATACTCACTGGGCTTGCTTCCATTCCGGTTGTTTGAGGAAAATTGTTTTCCTGCGTCTTTAGTTTTACAACCCAATTGCCCTTCTTTTAAGCAGCCTTGCACCTTGAGGTAATTTGCACAGCTGCACATCATAATAGCTTATATATAAATGTAATGCATGATCACCAAGTAAGTCAGTGACTGAACCACGCATTGAATTCAATAATTCAGATTCTGTGCTATAACCATGAACTTGTTACAGCACAATGGCAGAGTGCACAGAGGCGCTACACTCCTAGTGTAATTTTCCTCAAAGGATCTGCCGGCAGTCCTAGTGTTTATAGGAGATTGTGTCTTTACATTAACATTTTCTCATGGGGACCCCTAAAACTGCCTCAGGTAGCACCCCCCTAGACCTGGGGAGTGTCCCCCGGGCTCCCAAATGTCCTTATATAAAAGGTTTCATCAATGCTTTTCAAAAAGTAAACGTCAAATGCTTGCTTTGACAAATTGTTCGTTTTTTAATTCATCTTGTTCTATTCACAAGGAAATGTTCAACTTTCACATAGTTATTTCTTCAAATTCCAAAAAAATGCACTCTAGTAATCCCAATGCATTTCGGCATAGACTAAATGCCTTCTTCTGGGGATATGAGTTCTGTCAACAAAAAAAAAGGAAACATATTCGGTATACATGATGGTGTATTTAGATGTTTAACTAGCGTTTAACTGCACGGATATTAACTGCAGGTAAGTTTCTATGGGGTAAAAATGCTAAAAAGATGCTTCGGGAGTGAAAAGATGTTAGCCGTGTGGACGTTAACAAGGGCTGCACCGGTGAATACTGGTGTGGCGTGAGCTATAATATACTGAAGTGGTCTGCGCGAACGGCGTGCTTTAATAGCCTGATGTGATAACGATTGTGACACGAAGTGGCTGTTCGAATAATAATGGCAGGTCTAAACAAGGTGCTATGGTACACTGTGCTTCCGCATGCATACCGCGTACACAGATTAAACACAAGCGGTTAGGTGGAAAGCTTACCGTGGCGTGCAAACGCTGGAAAGTGAAAAAAGGTGTGGCTCTTCCCGTGCCGGGTTAGGGCGTGACTAAACCCCGGAAGTATTTTAAGTTCCGTCCATTGCTAGGTGACGGGTAGATGTGAAGCGTTATGAAGTGATTCTGAAATGTACTACGTAGGTTAATAAAAACCTGTGTGGTCTGTTGAATGAATGTAAAAGCCGCTTTGTTAACACGAAATAAGAACGGTGAATTAAGAACGTGAAAAAATGTTGAAAACTAAAACCTGACTGATTTGTGGTATAAATGTCTACAATTTAAAGTTATATACCCCTAAACAACTACAACAGGCTGCATGATATAGCTGAATGACTCATGTTAAATAGAAACATTGCCGCAATGTACCATCAATGTATACACAATGTCTAGCTGATAATAAGGCTAATAATCACTCGCACATAAGTAACAGTCCTCAGATGAATTGTGTGTTTATAAATAGCATGAGTATTCCACACGGTCATTAAGACCGAATGTCTTCATGCTAGATAGTGTGAAAATCCAGTAGTTCTCTCTTTTCAACAGTTCATTATGGTTGTCTTTGCCTTCTTCTTTGGTGACTGTTTCCAGTGCGCAAAAGCGCAATTGGCTGATGCCATGACCTGCTTCTATAAATGTTGAGCCACTACGGATTTAACTTGTTTGGTTCTAATGTTGGACTTGTGCTCATTGAGACGTGTTTTTAATTTTCTCTCTGTCTGACCAACATAAATTTTACCGCATGGGCATTTCAACATATACACAACATTAGATGTATCACATGTCGCGGTCGCTCTAATCTTGATCTGATGTCCTCTCATGGGATGATTGATGGTTTGTCCTTTCATACCGCTGTTGCAGTGGTTGCAATTCCAGCATGGGGTTGTTCCTTTGAATTCAGTGTTGATGCGATTAGAATGCTTGATGAGTTCTCCCAAATTTTTAGCTCGCGTGTAGGCAAAGATAGGTTCGGAGCTGAAAATGTTGTTGAAGTCAGGTTCAACTCTGAGAATGTCCCAATGTCTCTTGATGATCTGCTTATACTTTTTACTGGATGTTGAGAATTTAGAGACAACCGTGATGGAATCTTTTTTAGTTAACGCTGTTTGGCCTGCTCGAGGATCTGGTGTGGGTACCCACGAGACTTAAATCTCACTGTCATGTTATGAATCTCTTGTTTAAATTGAGTGGTGTCGGATGTGTCGAAAGCATTGATGAAACCTTTTATATAAGGACATTTGGGAGCCCGGGGGACACTCCCCAGGTCTAGGGGGGTGCTACCTGAGGTCATATTTACATTACGCCTTCAGTCGGAGGGCGATACCCCGGAGCACCACACAGATTGTTGAATCTCAATCAAAACGGCAGTGCGTCCAGCTATACCCTTTAATAGTGACCCCTAAAACTGCCTCATTAACTGGAGGCACTAAAATCATATCGACACTTCAGTCTAGATTTCCCTACAGACAGCTTACGCTGAAGTTCATATTTTTCAACATCTCACTTGCTCTAGTTCTCTTTACGTTTATCCAGATTATACCATTTCTTACTTGTGGCCCCGAGACGTCGCGTATCTCTGGCAATGTAATTTGCAAAGATGATAGATCTCATGCTAGTCTTTCCAGAGCCACTTTTCCCCATCAGCAGCACCTATTAAGAAAAAAATGTAGGGAGATAAAAAGAGCAAACATATTAATTAAGACATAACCACACAACACTCACATTTGAAAAACAAACATTCATACTGAACACTATTTAGGCTCTCATATCTTGAATGAGAGGATTATTATGTGATATCCCACTGCGTACCTATTATGTGACACTACAATGGTGAGTGATCATTCAGCGAACTTGGAATGTGAGCCCAATTCCAATTTACACTCATTTAAATGGGAATAATTCTCAAATTCAGATGTGCTCAAACATGAAATGTGAAATGCAGGCAACAAACCTCAGAGGGCACAATTTTGGTTTCTGTTATCTATATTTGTGTGCAACCAGGACCCTTCACTTATCACAGAATGATGCATTGGAGGGGAAGTTTGTAGACTTTCTTTCAATGTCTATCCCCCACTCCCTATTCCAGTACTTTCATAACCACTTGCATTCCACCTTCCGTCTGCTCCTCTCTTTTGGTCTGCCCCACCATCACCATAATCCCACTTTGTACCTCACCTTTTTTGTTTCACAACCAAGATTTGTCCAATTGCCCCTCACCCAGCCATTAGTGACTAACATATGTGATAATACAATGTTTCAACAGGTAATATTTAACGACAATTTTTTGTAATTAGCACATCAGTTGCAAGGCGAGGAAAACTAGGAGACAAATTGTTATTGCAATGTATGCCAAGAGCAGTTTGTTTTATAGAAAACACAGTAGGAAAGAAAAGCACTACATTTCAATCAATGTACATGTAACCTGTACAAACTTGTACACGCGTGTTCGTGATAAAGTATGAATGGCGGAAGGTGAGGAGTAAAACAGCGAAGGGACGGCACAAAAGAAAACACACAATCAATATTTACAGATAATTTTTTTGTGGTTCATAGTTATTACCAAAAATTAGGAGGAGGTCAATTATTTGGTGAACCACGGAGCATGCGCCAAGTAATCACGCTGTTGGGGGTGGTGGCGGGGAGGAGGGTGGGGGTCGATGCCGTTTCAAACTGTTGTAAGTTCAGGTCATCTTCATGACCAGTTACAGAATTGTAAGTGCCGAGAAGAAGGATAGACAGAATAAGGAATTGTAGGGAGCGGACCAGCGTCACCACATCTGGAGGAAAAAAATCCATTATAACTGCGTGATAGTAGAAGGGAAAGTCCAGGGAAGGCAGCGATGTAAGTACAAAGGGCGGCACGAGGTCTGCGGAAATGGCCGAGGGGAGCAAGTTAGAAAAGTGGTGGTGGAGTACTGCCCCAAAGGAACTAATATACATGAAGCAGAGGAGAAAAACCACATAAGAGCGAGTACATTAAGGTGCTTGAATCGCTGTACCTGATTAGTACGGTGAAAATGACTCACTGTAGTATATCGAATAGCACTTATTCCAGGTGGACTGAAGTAGATTACAAGAAGCTCAGCAATTTGGAGTGCAGTTGTATGGTATCCGGTGTCAGGGGAATGACATCCGCTAATGTGGCTAGGAGGAGAAAGGAGGACTGTTAGGTGGGATGTGGACGGACCGAGAGTAAAACCGGATAAGGTCATCAGAAGAAGGACTCACTGTGGGAAAAATAAGTAGGACATCAGTGGATGCTAAGCGAAGGACAGTCGGAACCGCAAGAACCTTCAGGGAAGTTGCATACTGCGGCGGGAGTCCGAGTGCGAGAATGGGGATAGATGTGTGGAGAATATAGAAAGCCGGGACGTCCTGTGAGCGTCAGGATGGGGGAAGACATGAAGTCACTACGTCCGAGGTGGGCGGGGACATGAGTGACAAGCAGAGAAAGTTGTAAATTGGTAGAAGATTCACAGTTAGACAACAATATACAAATATCGCAATGTCATGTAAATCGGTGGTAGCACAGCTGTTCAAGTTATGTAATCTGGGAAGACCTGGCTTGGCAGTTCAGGCTGGACTGTTCCTATGAGGCACAGGGTCAAGACTGATTTGCATAAAACTGGGTCTGAGGCGACGAAGTGAGCTAAAGAACGATGATGGATTCAACCCAGATCTGTGAGTGGGGGTGAGTGTCTGAAAAGATTCAGAGCTCTGTCGATCATCTCCTTGTGTTTGAACTGTAAGAAGGCTACCACATGGATCATTCTAGGCTGAAAAAGATTAACATAATTTACAAATATACAAGGAGGCAGAGAATGTGTCATATATAAGCGCACAGTAAATCAGATATTCAGATACATCATACAAAATGGAACAATTAAGCATGATTAGCATATATGCAAAGAGGCATAATATGTGTCATGTATAAGCCCAAGGTTTATATGGTGGTCAGATGCATCCTACAAAATGGAGCAAGGGACGTTTACGGAGGGCCTAAAAAGGGGAGCCCAAGTGGTTGTTACATTAACACAAATAAAACATTCTGGGAGATAAGGGAATAGGCAAACTTTTGGAATGCAAGGGACTCAACAATGCGTTGGCATCAGTGTATCTCCGCAAGTAAAGGGAATATTTTTGCAATGGAAGGGCAGTAAGATAAAGATATGATTGTGAACCCAAAAGGGCTCATATGCATGTGAACGCATATAGGCATTGGTATGGAGGTTGACAGCAATCATGGGGTAATACTTTTACAGGATGATCGTGTTGTTTCATTTATCGAGGGTATTAAGGCCACGGTTCACAGAGTGACGTCAAGTGATCCATCGGCATTCGCATTTATTCAACAGTTGTTGTAAGTTGCCACTGCGTTTAAGTAGCGTAGGTTGATCAATCACTGGCCTTTCTCAAGATAGTGCGTGACTAACGGTGTCGTCTCAACTTTATAGTGGATGCAGCTTTTGCATTGGATGATCCATTGTTTTATCATTTGTGTGGTCTGGCCTATGTATAGTAGATTACAAGGGCATCGTGTAGCGCAGACCATGTTGCTAGAGCGCAAATTGGTGAAAGTCTTCAATTAGTAAATATGGTCATTCATTTTGAAATCTTTAGTATTGGTTGTCAGGGAACAGGCCACACAATTTTGCCATTTATAGTGTCCAAGTACAGGTGGGAGACCCCATACTGATGTAATGGAACCCAAGTCGTCAGGCTTTTTAAGGCCATGTAATGGCATGTACTAAATGATCAGCCAGATTTTCTCCTCTTTTGTATGAGAAAAGCGGTGGTTGCAGAAAAGTCTTGTGGGTGTGTAAAACATTTCAGTTCTTTTTTGATTCTGCACACTTTATTGCTAGAGGGACTGAAAGGGGAGACAAACGGGATGCGTTTGTTTTGTCGTTTTACTTTAGGTGCAACTAGAATGTCTCTAACCGTACCAGGCCCGTTTGCGTTCCTTGAGACCAGGCGGCAAGGATAGCACAGTTGAATGAGTTTCTCAGTGAGAATAGCAGCTTCACGAAAATATTTTTTTCTCCATTTGCAGTTTTTGCAGATCCAGAGAAATTATCCATATGGGAGGCCATCACGGAGTCCTGGAGGGTGAAAGTTGGAGTAGTGTAGTATGGTATACCGTTCAATGGGTTTACGGAATTGGAAGGTCCCCATTTTGTTGTCCTCGGCATGAAGAGTCAAGTCTTAGAATGATAGATCGTTAGTTCTGGGATCAGAGGTAAATTTGAGGTGAGGCTGGGAGTTGTTAAGCCATTTTACAAAAGAGTGTACTGTGTCGGAATAACCATGCCAGAGAAAGAGGATGTTGATGTAACTACCCAAAAACCTATACGTTTCACAAAAGTGTTGTTGGGTGTCAAAATATTAGTCTTTTCAAGATGGTGGATGTACAGAATGACGAAATTGGGAGCAAAACATGCTTAACTTATAAGCAAAATCCAAGAAAATAGTTATTACAGAAGGCAATACGGTTAAGTTCATAGTTAACTCCGGAGGGATATGGACCAGTTTAGGTCTGGCATCAAGGAGATTCTGTAGGATCAACAGGCCATCATCATGAGGGATGTTAATAATGATTCGATATCGAGACCAACCATCAGATTGGTTTCGGTATGGAATGATCTGTCTTCGACAAAATTAATGAGGTCCATACTGTCACAAACAAATGTGTCAATACTGGGGACAAATTCCTTGAAAGCAGCATCTAAGTACTTGTCCACTGGTTCAAGGATGGAGCACAGCCCCATACAATTGGTCAGCCAGGCGGATTGGTGGAGTCTGTATGTATTTTGGGGAGTACAGAGATCACAGGAGTATGGGGATGTGGATTGTTGAGGAAGGCCAGTTCTTTTTCTGTTATGATGTTCAGCAGTCTGGCCTGGTTAGTCACAGCCTGTATTTTTGATCTAATGTTGGGAAAGGGATCAAAGCTAGGGGTCCGGTAATAGGAAGTATTGGATAACTGTCTCATTATCTCCTTATCATTCTTTTCTCTGTCAATGACCACAATCCCACCCTCTTTGTCAGCCGGTTTGATTATGAGGTTCGGGGTTTCTTAGAGACTGAGGAGATATATATATTCAAATTCACTTTGATGTCTGCAACTTCAGCAAGAACTAGTCTCTCGAATGCCAGTATTTCAGGTGGCATGCTTGCGGCAGTTGGATGAAAGGTGGATGGTGGGTGAAAGGGGGTGTAGGGTATACGGTCACGGGTGGGCTTGTCAGCAAAGAATTGTTTCAGTCTAATTCTTCTGAATAACTGGAGTAAGTTTACTTTAAGAGCAAAAAATGCCTGCGTTCCGTGGGGACGAAGAAGAGACCTTTGCTCAAGCGGGCAATCTCTTGGGAGGGTAGGTTGTCTTTTGCGAGATTAAAGATTGGTATTGTTGTCATGTCCATTTCAGGGGGGGGGTTGGATATGTTCATTGGAGAGGGCCCCAATGGTAGAATTTACGGCGTGTATGGCGTGCTCCAGGGTATTGGTAGTTGGCCCGGGCTCTGCTGCATCCGCAGTTCCCATGTAAAAAAAAAAAAGGGCAGGCAAGGGGGGGGCGTCTATTTGGTATTCTATCGGAAGCTGCCTCTCTCTCCAGGGTCGGAATCTTCCACCGAGGTGTTGGAAGAATCTGAGAAAATGATCGTCTGGTTGTTCCTGTATCTGTCCCAATTCTTTTTTCGTGGAGGTTGATATGGGGTGGTGTTGAATTTGTCACTTAAGAAAGGGCATGTTTTTACTGAATTGTAATTCTTGAGGTCTTTTCGCATTTTGTTAATATTTTTATTTTGTTCAAAGGAGTTGAAGGTGGCTATAGTGTTGTTTATTTTCTCAAGCAGATTTTTGGCATCAGTCAGTGTGCTATCCTCAAGTATGAGTTTTTCTATCTCCACAATTTCTTCTAGTTCCCTGCAGCTATGTTCAATCGCTGTATCAATACCAAGGACCATCCAATGTCATGAGCAAATAGTTGCCAAATGGCCAAAGCCAGTCCGGAATTTGGGGTCCTGTGTAAAGATAGCTGGGGTATTGCGGATCTGGAGGCCTAATGGACTGAAGTTAGATTTCAAATATTCTGTCAGCATGCAAGCATGTAAATCACTGCAAATTAGTTTTTTCTTTAGTTTTTCAAGTCTGACAAGGAGAACTTGTGAAGTGTTAGGCGCCGATGGGGTGGGGGTAGAAAAAGAAGATGAGGGACCACTCAAGATTTTTCTAATGTATTCATCTGAATAGTTTGGGGAATTCCGGTTGTCAATATATATAGATTAATTATGCATTAAGTGTCAAAATGACATATGAATGAAGGTCCGATATGGACAACTCTTGCAACCTAGCGGTTGCTCAAAGTAATAAGATAATAAGATTACAACAGGTCGAAAAGCCGTCGACCCCCACAGCGCAATTACTTGGCTCATGCTCCATGGATCGCCAAATACTTGACCTACTCATAATTTTTGTTAATAACTATGAACCACAAAAAGTTTCTTTGTAAATATTGATTGTGTGTTCTCTTTTGGGCTGTCCCCTCGCTGTTTCACTTGTCACTTTGCGCCATTCACACTATCACAAGTTTTTACAGGTTACATGTACATTGAATGTAATATAGTGTTTCCGATTCGGACAGTAGATGGCGCTAGTGTGAGTTCTCCTTCCTGGCCTCCACACCACTCACAATCGCGAGGCTGGCCTGAACAGATCTGATCGCTTCCCACCTTGGCTCGGCGGTTCGGCATATCGCCCTGGCTGAGCTGCTCCAGAACGGATGATCGGGATCGAGCTACCGGACAACAACGAGCTACGGGCCCCGCGAGCATCAGCATATGCTCAGCGCGGGCACAGGAATACCAGCATATTGTCCGGATTAAAGCAAGCTGGTGCTCACGAAAATACACCACCGTGCCTGCAATTCCCGACGGCTCATCTTCTTTCTTCAGAAACATCCTCTGTAAGACGCTGCGGGCACTGTGGGATAGCGTAAGACATCCGGATGAAATGAATGGATGTCTCTCAGTGAATCAGATCAGCGCGAGTATTGGAATTTCATTTCCCAAACGGAACTACAAGAATTGTGGGAGGACGACTACACAAGGACAGAAAATCCTCAAAATCAAAACGAACCTGAGCCACGAGGAACATGGAGAGAGAGACAAATCTGAGAAGGTCACGGAAAAAGCAGACCCTCTCAAAAAAGGTAAAAGGGAAGATGGGGGGGTAAAGAAAACAAGTAAATCTGGTGGAGGAGGTAACTTAAAAGAAAATCTTGCTGCAAACACCTCTGCTACAGGAAAAACGTTATCAATCGCCAGACACTTTCCCATCGCTGCTATAAAAAAAAATACTCTTACCCCTCCCACTGCCATCGCTACTGCTTCTACTCCTATTTTTGCTCCAGATGAAGCAAACAATCCACCTGACGATGCCCCGACTCTAGGTCAAGACTCTGCACTACCACCACTGCAATGTACACACTCAACCATGGATGAAGCCCGCGCCAAACTAGCAGCGACCAAGGAAATGTTATGTTATTTCGATCTATATAGCGCCAAATCACCGACAGGTCTCTTAGCGCTTGCTTTGGGAACCCGTCCTGGCTTTCCCTGCGAGATAACCCATACTGGTCATCCCCAATGTGAAGACCAGGCATCCCATCGCAGTGGGGCCGTAGTGGAGATTAAGCAAGCTATTGCCCAGAGTTGCAGAGTGTGAACCCATGATTCGAGTAGGCACCGAGGCGAGAATTATCGAGTCCGTGGACATTTTGAGCTCAAGACCCTGCCGCGTCGGGAATTGAACACTGGTCCCGGGTCTGACCTCTGCATCAGGGTCTGCCTCCTCTACCCAGTGAGCCACACTTCTCCAAATAATGCCCCCAGCCTCAAGTCATGGCGACCAAAACGCTATAGTTGGTAATGCTGCCTCAGATAAAAACACCTTAGTTTCTACTGCAATTTCACCCGCCTCTATGGTCATACAAGACATTCATAACAAAGGAGCAGGGGGCATGGAAAGCCTGGTAGAAGAGAATCAAAATGCCGCAGATCCACAGTCCCCGGACCTAGCAAATGAAAACGTTTACTCTGTCTCAGATGGCTCCTTGACAGGGGGAGGACCTTCGGGCGGAGAAAAGCTGGCAGGCTGCAGGCTCTGGACCGCACACCAAAAAGATGGAACACTACTAGAACTAAATCATGGGCTCACTAAATAAACTTAAGGTTGTGTCATTAAACATACGTGGCCTGAACGATCTATCAAAGTGACAGAAAACAGCACAAGCACTATGTTTAATGGGGGCAGATATAATATGTCTCCAAGAAACGCACATTGAAGGTGCCCAGAGATCTTTGCTGAACTCCCTTGGGTTTAAATTTATCGGGGCAACGTCTCAAGGGGCTAGGGTGAAGGGGGTCGAAATAATGGCTAGGAAAAACCTGCTGTTAGTGGCTAATCAAGTTAATGTTGACGTATTAGGGAGATGGGTCATTGCAAGATGCACTTTATTCTCTAAATCTGTATTTACGATCTGCTCTATCTATGCCAGCAATCTAGATGACCCGGCGGCTATACAACAGGTAAACGAGGAGCTTGTTCATTGGCCGCTCCTGATAATACTATGCGGTGATCTGAACCTAAATCTACCTTTTTTTTTTTTTTTTTTTTTTTTAGTGTTTCAAGTTTATTTTATTATGATAAGGAACTCTTTATGAGGTCCACATAAAACAGCATATACATACAAACAAGAAATATATTAAAATATTATACCATCAAAATTACAGAAGACATCTTAATATAGGTCTAAAAAACATTTAAAATAGTTGTACAGTTTAAAAGCAAACATTTCATTAGGTGGGTTAATCAAGGCAGCCTTAAACAAAGAAGCAGATGATATGTTGAGTTGTAAGCAAATTGGTCTTAACCATCTGCGCCTGGAAGGCATCAGTGTCGGACAGACAAACATGACGTGATCTAAGTCCTGATCATACAATTGACAAAGATCACAGCGTGCCGAATGACCAAACCAACTGGCATATAGAACTTTCAGCGGAAGCAAATTGTGTCTTAATAAATACACAAGGCGCCTGGCGCCATGGGAAATATTCCAATGCATATATGGTTGAGCCTTCCGCAGGGTATAAGATTCAATAACAGGCGTACAACCTTTTTTTGCTAGACAAAGGTCTCTATCCTGACAAAACCCCAATTCCCAAGAGGCTGACTTCAGAACCGTTTTTAATTGGAGAGAGGACAATAAAATAGGGTCTCCTCATCCAATTTTAATTTTAACACGGCAAATCTGAAGTTTTTTACAATCAGTGAAAAGTCATTAAGAGATCCTAATAATTCATTTTTTATGAGAACTCGTAAAGTATTAGGTTCACCTTTAGATAACGCTACTACCCAACGTATAATGCTTGCCAAACCTTGGACCCAGCTGCTACGTAAACCCAGCTCCTGTCTCAAAGAGGCAGTTGAATTTGCAGTACCTACAGACAATAAACTACGTAAAATTTTCCCTTCCACAGAGTTTAAAAAACTCCACTTTTTTAGATCAACTAACTCAATACCGTATAACAGGGAGGCAGGAACTTTTGCTCTAAAAACATCTAAAAGAATAGAAAAATGCCTTCTACCTGTGGCTTTATATAGGGAAACTAAGCTCTTTCCCTGCGAGATAGCCTTACGAGAGTTATTGTCAATGTGTTGTTTGTCACTTAAGTTATAAGTGACAATTTTACCTAGGAAGGTATAAGATTTCACACATTCCAGGTTTTTCCCCCCCACAACCCATGGATAATTAAGGTATTTAGACTTCTTTCTACCAGAAAAACAAATAACTTTGCTTTTTGCCGTATTTATAGATAGGAAATGGCCTTCGGCATATTCAGACAATGCATGCAGCCGATTGTTCAGGCCCTTTGGGGTGAGATCCAAAATCAGGATGTCATCTGCATACATAAGGCATGCAATTGGAGCTCCACCCAAATGCGGGGCAATACCGGCGCAAGCAGAGAGAGTGACGGGTAAGTCAACTGTATATAAGGAAAATAGCAATGGAGCCAAAAGGCAACCTTGCTTCAACCCGTTGGAGGTGGGAATTAATTTAGATACACCACGTTCACCTCCAAGTAGAACTCTGCACCAAGTATCAGAATAAAGGGCGCGAATTAACTTAATAAGGAATGAAGGCATACCCAAGTTAACTAACTTTCTCCAAAGCAAAATTCTATCTACCTTATCAAAGGCGGTGGAGAAATCAATAAATGCGCCAAATACCTGGCCACCACGGACTTTCACATATTTTTCATTGATAACTTGTAATGCAGTCAAGTTATCAAGAGTTCCGTGATTTTGTCTGAAGCCAGTTTGCTCCATGGGAAGAATTTTATGTTCAAATACCCATTGATTCATTAAACTAAGCACGCATTTTGCAAAGACCTTACCAATCGCGTCAAGCAAAGCTATTTGACGATAGTTTTGTGGTAGGTCTCGTGCCCCTTTTTTATATAAAGGGACAATAATACTTCCTTTCCAGGAGGGGGGGACTGTTCCGCTAAAAAAACAAAATTTAAACACTGGGAAGAGTATTTTACTCCAAAGTTCACTCTGGTTTTTTAATACTAAAATTGGGATTTTATCAGGCCCCATCGCACCAGAGGAACGCATATTATTGATGGCACTTTCAATTTCCTTTTCTGTAGGACAGTCAGGTATACGTGAGATATTATCCAATTCAACATTTGAAACATGAAAATTATTGCTACTGTACAACTTCTCAATATAATTAACCCACACCTGTTCCTCAATGGCAATAGGCGTAGGACTGGCTCTGGTACCACAACCTTTGCCAATTAGGGACCAGAAAGTCTTGGCTCGGCCATTATAAGAAGCTTCCCTCAGTTGGATCCAGAGGGCATCTTCCGTGGACCGTTTTAAGCGGGCCTTGAGCCTAACTCTCCTTCGTTTTAAGATAAGCAACTTAGACTTAGCTTCTTGAGTAAAGAATAAAAATTGCGCCCTTACAACTTTGTTTATTTCTCTATTTAAAACCCTTAGCGGATAATGGACCACAGGGGATTGTTTCAGACCTGGTTTCTTTTTTGCACTAGCCGTTACAGAATCTAAAAATTTTTTAAAGCATAACAGCACTCTCCCTTCCCAAAGGGGTAAATTCTCAACGGTAAAATACAAAAGAGGCATCAGATTTCCAACAATATAGGGGTTCCAAAAACATTTCCCTGAGCTGGAGTCAAAATTCACAGAATCTATATCCAGACTCCACGGATCTGCTTTTTGAAGCTTAACGGATATAGAAAGCGTCAACACATTATGGTCACTAAGATTAGTCTCAATGACCTTCATATCCTTCAGTAGGTGAAAACCGGCATAATCTACCATGATAAAATCAATAATAGATTTTCCCTTTTCAGATTTTCGAGTGTAAGCTGCCGGGATATCAGATGGAAGCCTCCCATTTACTATTAAGCATTCAACATTAAGTAGACCCTCTAATATAATTTTACCTCTTTTGTTAATTTTAATTTTGGAGGGAAACTGGGCTGGTGGTATATTCAGAGACTCTTCTAATAAAATATTTCTAAACAATTCCAACCCACAGTTAGATATATTACAATTTAGATCCCCAAACATTATCACGTGCGGAGTAGGGGAGATATCAAACGCTTTAGTTAAAAAAGAAAACAGAGTTTTTAGACCAGCATTAAAACTGCAATTAGGAGGAATATAAATGTTTATCACAATCAACAATTTAGAGCAATCCTCAAAAACATCTTTTAGCATTATTGCTTGAAACAGTTTTCCTGGATCTAAGTAATATGAATAGTTCCAATGCAATCTGTTAGATAACAGGCATGCTAACCCTCCCTTGGCATGGCCTCTTCTAGTACTGGTTGCACTGCAGTCCAAAACAAAGAAATCCTTTTCCAAAGCTAATCTTCCTTCAACCCATGTTTCCTGCAAACAGATTATGTCAGCCTTTTGAGAATGTAGGAAACCCAATTTTTCCTTATAATCCTTAAATCCAGCAGTGTTCCATGAAATAAATTTCAGCTCTTTGTTAAAAATTGGAATGGTGTTTAAAACCGGGAGCAGATCTACTCGCTAGAACTCCAGGTAACCAACTCCATTTGGATTGATCATCCTTCACTGTCTGCTTAAGGGGAGGATTTTTGTATGAGACTAGCCTTTCATTCTTAGCCACAGAAATTTTTAGGTCCTCTAATTTAGAATTAGACCAATCCGACAACTGCGCTCCCGTATTTAAGGGAAGTGATAGTGGAGAATCAGCAACAATACTTTGGGAACATTTTTCCCCGAAGTATGGCATGACATCTATCCCTCTAACTTGTAATTCCTCTGCCCACTGTAGAACAAGATTTAATACAACTTTCGAATAAAATTTCACCCTTGATGATCTTAATGGTTTCCCCATATAAGAATTAAGGAGAAATACAATATCTAAATCGGAAGTTTGAATTAATTGCAAACCTTCGATCTCTTTAAAACAGATCAACAGGGTAGATCGATTTAAAATTAAATCAGGTTCAAATAAGGGAGAGAAATCAAGATATAACGTATCCACATTTATTTTTTCTTTTGAGGATGAAACCTGAAAGGGTCTAGCTGACGGATTCAACGGAGGCGCACACGGGAGGACAGGAGGTGAGGAAACCTTAGAAATTACTTGGCCAGAACCTGCTTTGCTGTTACAATAGGAAAAAGGGTTTGCGGAGGGATAGGGAACCTTGGGAAGAAAGGGATTAGTGAAGCTCATAGGACCTAGCCCAGGGGAGAGGGCATTTTCTTTGGGCGAGATAACCCTAACTTCTACATGAGGAGGAGGAGACTGCTCCACATGCACGGAATCATCCATACTTAATTCAGCATTCTTATCAAAGAAAAGTTTCCTCTGTCTTTTCTTAGCAAACCTACGAATGGGTTTCCTCTTCTTTATTTTAGTCTTTTTATGTTTCAAAGGACTCTCTTTTCCCATCAATCCCGTATTTACTTTAGGAATCTCCTCTTCTTTACTTAATGGCAGGGAGAATATCGGAAAAAGAGATGGGATTTCGGATTTGAGAATGGGAGGGGAAGATATTGTTGCATCTATCTTGTCGCTAATTAGAGCTATACAATTAGCGCCAGCCGAAACTACTTTGGCAGGATTGGGGACAGCTAGGAGGGCTACCGGCTTCTTTTCCTTTTGTCCCTCTATCAAAGGACAAGATAAAGCTGAATCCAAAACTGCCGAAGCAGAGGGTGCGATTATTTTCGGGTGTGCCAACAAAGGGGCCGATGGTATAGGAGGATCTGACACTAACTCATTTTTACTTAACAAGAGAACTTGCAAGATTTGCGTTACAGTGTCAAAAATACATTCCGAACCTCCCACAAACTTTCCAAGCAAACTTAAAATCGAAGAGAGAATTGATTCCAAAGAGGATAAAGAATTAGAGATTAACCTCCCATTAATATTTGGAGAACCCTCCACTACATTGTTCAACATTTGACCTGAACAAGATGTAAAGTTTAATTGTGGAAGGGAAAAATCTATTTTATTAGAAGGTGTGCTATTTAGAGGACCGGAACTTGAAATCGTTATTGCTTCCTCTAGAGGTTCTCCTTTAGGGTTCCCCTGTACTGATCCTACCCGCGCCCTATGAGCTGTTAAATCAATGTCAGGCAGTGTAAAATCATTCCCCACTACAGGGGATTTAACCAACGCGGCTGTAAAAGGATCAATATTCACAGGACCTTTAGGAGCATCCATCGGTGCAACTTGAGAGGGGACAGTTTTAACAAGTTTTGAGGACATATTACCCAGAGATTCAAGGGGAGCCTTCTGTTTCAGTTGTACATTGTTAGACGCCGACTGCGAACCCCTTAAAATTTCGGGGCTAGCTAAAATAGGCAAAGATTGACTTGCGACCAAGATTAAACTTGAAGAAACATCAATGACCTGGTTAACAGGCACCGATTCATTAGAACCCGGAATGACATTGGGGGACTGCAAATCAGTGGGTTTATCTTTCCCTTTGTCCCATAAGTTGAAAAGCTGGCATTGACCTTTCAATTGCATAGAAGATGCAATTTTGTTCCGTAGAGGATTGGATTTGGTTTTAGACCCGGATCTCCCCACAATCACTCGCCCAGAGCGTAGTTTTTTAGCCGTCATGAGACTTATATTAGAGAGGGGGAAAAAAAAGAATAAAAACAATTATATAATATAAAACCTAATAAACAAAGCCTTAAAATGCAATGTAAGCCTTTGAATAAAATAACACACTAATTTGATACCGGAGAACCAAGGGGGGGGGCCCAGCCCAGCCTTCTTCAGCCTCTGACGGCCTCAGACGGTCCCGCCCTTGTCCCGGGCTTCTCCCGGCGCACTCCCGCGCGCTCCCGCGCGCTCCCGCGTTGCGGTGTCACAGAGGAGGTTTATAGCCGCGCTGAGGCGGGGGAGGAGCCAGCAGGGAGAGCGGGTCAGCTGCTGGTGATGCCGAGGGTCAGGCGCTCCTGGGACTTGAAGTCCTCGCCTGACCACGCTCGCAGCCCTGCCCACACCACCGCCACAGAGGCTCAGTCACTAAGAATCCTGGAGACACAGCGCACTTTCAGCAGCGCTGACACAGAACCAAGGGCGAAGCGGGACCCGCAGAGCGGGTACCGCGAGGAGTTGAGTGAAGTTTAAGGAAGAGCAGCTCCTGCGTGCTCGCAGTCCAAAGCTCCCTCGTCAAATCACAACAGGCAACAGGTGAGAAACCACAGGACAAACTGAAGCGCTGGTTTTAGCCGCGCTGAGGCGGGGGAGGGGCCAGCAGGGAGAGCGGGTCAGCTGCTGGTGATGCCGAGGGTCAGGCGCTCCTGGGACTTGAAGTCCTCGCCTGACCACGCTCGCAGCCCTGCCCACACCACCGCCACAGAGGCTCAGTCACTAAGAATCCTGGAGACACAGCGCACTTTCAGCAGCGCTGACACAGAACCAAGGGCGAAGCGGGACCCGCGGAGCGGGTACCGCGAGGAGTTGAGTGAAGTTTAAGGAAGAGCAGCTCCTGCGTGCTCGCAGTCCAAAGCTCCCTCGTCAAATCACAACAGGCAACAGGTGAGAAACCTAAATCCTAATCTAGTACTTGGGATCCAATTGGGATATGGGGCTACCAGGGCAGGAAACCTAAAGTGTATCGGGCATTGGTCGACCTAATGTGCAACCATGGTCTAAAGGATGTCTGGGCCCACTCTAAACCGAATCAGCACGGTTCACTTTTTTCTCAGCTCCCCATTCGTCACTAACCAGACTAGATTGTTTTTTTAGTCTCGCCCTCCTTAATTCATGTCTTTTAATTCATGTCATTTAGTCTCTCTGACCATAAATCTCTAATTTTAACTTTATACGGTTGGGGCAACCAAGAACTAGCCTCACAATGGACCTGTGAAAAAGCATTGTTGTATAATAATAATTATCGTGAGCATATGGTCAACTGGATACAGGAATTCTTGAGCCTAAACAATGGGTCAGCTTCCACTATGATAGTGTGAGATACTCTTAAGGCTGGTATAAGGGGCGAGACGTTACGCTTTTCCATCGGGAGGAATAAAAAAGAGAAGCTTCAAATTGGCCTGGAACAGGGGCGGATGATGGAAGCGGAGAAAAATTAATATCCGCAGTCCAGACTGGAACAGGGATTGGGGAGGCACAACTAGCGGTCTCAGTGGCAAAATCAGAGATGGGTGCTGTGCTGACGGAGAAAATAGCCACTAAATGGGCAGCATCTAAGGAAAAATGCTACGAGCTCGGAGAGCGTATTGGCCACCAACTTGCCATCGCTACCAGACAACAGATAACCGCCAACGCTATCACTACAATAAATATAGATAATGTAGGAACATCCTACCCTAGGAAAATAGAAGAAGCCTTTCAGAAATATTACACTGAACTTTATTCGGAAGAAATCGAAGGAACTAATTTGGACATACAGGGAAAAATTTGAGATTATTTAGCTAGTATCCCTGCAGGTGAACTTAATTAAAATGAACGCGAGGCAATAGAAAGCCCTCCAACATGGAGTGAGATCTTAACAGCAATTTCTTCCCTCCCGGACTGGAAAGCCACCGGGACGGACAATATACCCGTAGAATTCTACAAGGTCTTCTCGCAGCAAATAAAAGAAATATTCACTGAGATGGTGAGATCCATCTTTGAAGGCGCCAAACCTCCAGATTCTTGGTCATCAGCTAAAATAGTCCTCTTTCCTAAAAAAAGACAAACCACCATTAGAAATGTCATCATACAGACCCATAACCCTAATCAACACGGACTCAAAAATCTTTAAAAAAATTATCGCTATCAGACTCGCTACTAACATCGAGTCTTTAGTCTCAAAATGGCAACATGGTTTTATACCCAAAAAAGGCACCACTGAGCATGTCCGTCGCGCAATCACTTTATTCGATGCCGCGGAGGTGTCAGGAGACCAGATCTCGCTAATTCTCTTAGACGCATAAAAGGCATTTGATCGGATCTCCTGGCAATTTCTATGGGCTATCATGCGGCGGATCGGCTTTGGTCCTAGAATAATCCAGGCAGTTCAGGCACTATCTAAATCCTACTGCTAAAATCCTTTTCAATGGTCAGTTGACAGAACAAATTAAGATCACAAGAGGGATGAGGCAGGGGTGCCCTTGCTCACCCCTGTTATTCGCAATGTATATTGACCCCTTGATAAAAAGAATAGAGCTAAACCCTTATATTTTACCAGTCAGCAGGTTCGGCATGGACACAAAAATCATGGCCTATGCAGACGACCTCGCTAGAATAACCCCTGAGCCGGAGACTGCCATTAGGGCATTAGAACTAGAAGCACAGGAGTTTGGATTAATCTCAGGCAATGCCCTGAACAAATCAAAACCGCAAATAGTTGTAAATAGAAAGATAAGATGGGTAGATAGTAGGATAACTGAAAAGGCAAAATATTTAGAAGTCTGTATAGTCTCTGAGTTGGACAAGGTAGTCTCTGAAAATCTGACTCCTCTTGCTACCACAATGGAAAAATCTCTTCGGAAATAGATAACTTGCATCTAACCTTAGTAGGAAGATGCAATGTTTTAAAGATTACATTTTTTCCCAAGCTACTGTATTTTTTTCGGACCATCCCGCTCGATTTCAACAACCACTCACTGGCCATATTCTAACAAATATTTTCTCGGTTCATTTGGGCATACGCGCAGCCAAGGAGAGCATTCAATCTCCTCTCCCTTCCTAGGGAAAGGGGAGGCTGGGCTCTCCCTAATCGAAAACTATATTATTGGGCTTCAGCGCTGCAATATTATTGCGACTTATTAGATGAAGACTGTTCACTAATCCCCTCAGGACTGCCTTCTCCTTATTCTTATCTCTTGGTAAAGAATGTAAGGGGCTGCCTATGGCGTCAATTGGAACTCGGTTATTACAAACGAGTCAGATTCAAGACACTGCTCAGTGCTCACCGAGTCTTTAACAATGTCCGCAAGATCTTTGGAATTTCTAAATTAAACCACTACACCCCGGTTAGACACAAAGATAATCTACCACAGATATTTCAAAGCATATATCTGCGACAATGTATCTAGCAGGGATTTGCAAACTAGGGGACTTTTTTTTAGCTCCGGCGATATTCGAACATTTCAAGACCTGCAAACCCGCTTCAAACTGGGTAATAACCAGACTTTCCAATATCAGGCCATCACAAACTATCTTAAACATAAAACCGGTGGATCTTTCGGCTTCACCGCGATCGGACTCATTGACAAATTAACAAACCCTAACCTGCCAAGGATATGAAGCATCTATTTAATTTTGAATGAACAAGGCCAGATGACTTGCATAAAATTTACATTAAATGGCAATTCAAGGTAAATGCCCCACCGAATGCTTTCCTCTCTGCTTTAAGCCTAGCACAAATATACCTACTATCCTCGAAACTACATGCGCAATTATATAAAACCACATTTTTCTTGTATATAACACCCAGTAGGGTTGCTAAATGGACATCTGGCTCCGGGGCAAACTGCCCACGCTGTGCTACGTACATCGCGGACGCTGTACACATGTTTGCCACATGTCCTAAACTTCAACCACTAATCCAAGATGTACAAAACTTTCTGAGCAAGATTCTTTTGCTAGATATTCAACTTATACCTTGTACGATCTTGCTAGGGCTATATGACCGAGTAGACCCGAAAGCTGGCGGCGCATTAATCTTTGTGGCAATGACTAGCTTACGTATATGTATGGCTACCTATTGGCAAGACCTGAATCCTCCATCTTTTGGGCAATGGCAAGCGAGGCTACTCGCCACATACAGACTGGAATGGGCAATATACGCCAAAAAAAGGTCAGAGGGCAAAGAAAAGGGGAATTATTGTTTGGGATCCTATGGCCAACTGGATCGAGGTTGGGTAATATTCTGGCCACACCCTCCTGCGTTCTCCCATCCGACCCCCTTCTATCTTTATTTTCCCCTCCCCAGCGACTTGTTCCCTTTCTACTTATGCTGCCTAGTTTTGTTTTTTTCCCGCCAGAATTGACCCGCTCTTAGGCTGTCCGTTTTTGGATTTATTATTCATCGTCATGATAGAACAGTACTTTTGAATATATATCTAAATGTACCTAAATGCATATATGTATTTTTTCTGTCTACTTCTCTCTGCTGTTTTCCACGGACATGGGGCGCGGGGGGGGGGGATGTGGTTGACTCGGAAGTAGCAAACAATGAATTTGTGAATTCGTAAATTGTCGGATAAAAACCAAAATGTAATATAGTGCCTTTCTTTCCTACTGTGTTTTTTCTAAATACAAACTGCTCTTGGCATACGTTGCAATCACGATTTATGTCTTCCGGTTTCCTTCGCCTTGCAACTGATGTGCTAATTAGAAAAATGTTCTTTAAATATTACCTGTGGAGACCTTGTACTATC
Organism: Lissotriton helveticus; assembly: GCF_964261635.1. Lineage (NCBI taxonomy): Eukaryota > Metazoa > Chordata > Amphibia > Caudata > Salamandridae > Lissotriton > Lissotriton helveticus. The sequence goes on along the minus strand of NC_136071.1, from coordinate 1,099,424,958 downwards.
ATAAGCCGGTCGAACATGGCTGGGTAACGGGAACTGGGACAAAGTCTCGGTTTTGAAACAAAGAAGGTGAGGTACAAAATGGGATACGTGTTGGGACATTGTCCTTAGTGACTCAAAGTCTTAAAAAGTAAATCCCTTTGGGAATTTTTGCATACAACATACCACTCCTGATTTTTTCACATACCCCAAGCAACAACCAATACAGACTCACTCATTCAAATGGGAGCTTCCAAAATTTGCCAATTGATCAAAAATGTAATAAGTGTTTCATTTATTTATACATTCGAAGTTAGATGTATTGCGAGAGAAGGAGCTGATGTTACAATGGGGGAGTTTGCTTAGAACCAAGGTTTTCACCAGGTTTGCCCCACTGTCAAGTAGGAAGAGTGGGACTATTTTATTTAAAAGAGGAGCTGGAAGTTCACTGTTCTCTTATATTGAAAATACCTAAAAATTGATAAATTGAATTCTGAACATTGGTTACAGGTTTAGGTCGTTGATCTAAGATGATGGGTGAGATAAAACGGATGTGTTGGTAAGGAATTCCCCAAGACCAAGTATTTTTGTCAGCCACAGTGTGACTGGAGGAAAAAGGGATTCTTTGTTTATCTGGGAAACCTCAGGCCACAGCATTTGCTGATTAGCTGTTTGTGTCTAGAGTTTATTTCCCATTGAAAAGAGAAAAAAAGCAAAGTGATATGAAGTGACATCTTTGGGAACGAAGGGTTAGCATCTGGGATGATAGGGGTGTGAAGGGCTCTGTTGGGCGATTGCAGAAACTTCTTTTGGTCTGATAAAATATGAAGTATAGAGTGATTGTAATTTCTTCCAGTGTGCACCTTCGGAGCCAGAACTTATTTTTTTAATCACCAGACTTTGACCAGAGAAAGGAAGAGGTAGAAAGAGAGGGAGGGAATAAGAGAAAAAACGAAAGAGAGAAAGCGAGAAAAAGAGACAGAAGGGAAGAAAGTAAAAAAAAAAATTAAAACTGGCAAATGAAGATAGTAGGAATAGGAGTCTGCATAAATGAAGGGTAGGGCTACAGAAGAAAGGTGGAACCACAACTAAGTATTGTTGGTATTCGGACCCTTTACTTTTTTATGTATTTATTTTACAAATTAAGCACTGCAAGTAATGGAAGTAATCATGGTGTACCTGTGTTAAGACATATTCACTTTCCTTCCTAGTTGGGCCGTTGTTTCATCCAAGTCAATATGAATAACTGTTTTCAGGCTGCACAATTGAGCGAAAAAACACTTACATTGCATGCTATACATTACGCAAGTCTCCAGGTGCTGTTAAGCAGATTACCATATTATTATCAAGTCATCTCTGGATTGGTCAACTAGCATGATTACTTTGTTTATAGGTATCGCCTAGGCAGTGATTGAGCTGTCTCTTCGAGGTATGGACTTGAAGCTCCAGTCATCTTTTTATTTGGCTGTTGTCACTGTCCTTTGTAAATGTTAGCTTTTGATTTGTTAATAGGCGTATTATTCCCCCCTTAGTACCTTCCTCTCTTCTGTTACCTCCCACGAGGACTGGTCCTGTTACATGTGTTGTTACTCTGTAAGCTTTATTTACAGTCTTGTCAGCACTATTTTCTAACAAGACTTTTGCATGCCTGCTTTTGCAGGCAGGATATCTTCCTCCAAAATAATGTATTGATTTATTACAATGAAGCTTGTTTGGACATAAGCAATGGCGGCCGTGCGACTTGTTTTGTTGTGCAAGGCTCGTTCAACTCTATTTTTGTACCATTGTATTTTGAGGGGGGGCAGGGGGGGGGGGGAGGAGCAGCTCTGCAGCTTCACAAGAACGGCCATACGATTTTCTTTTCTTCTCCATAAGCACCAATGGCATATGTGCCACTTTATTTTCAAATCGCGCAGCTCGCCAAACAATTTTTTTCAATATTTTATGCTTTTAGTAAGCAGCGTTGTACAGGCGGTATGCTGCACTGCTTATTAAAAGCATAACATTTTGAAAAAAATTGTTTGACGAGCTGCGCCTTTTCCCCATTTGTCAAAGTTAGAGCTGTTGGCGTTATAAATGACAACGTTTTTACACCAATGTCAATAGCGTTATGCAAATATAATTACCCCACTGCAAAAAAAACAAGCATTTGCAATGCAATAGGTCTCGCATTTGCAGGAGTTTAAGATATTGGCATTGTAAATGACAATGCCTTTTATTTATGTTTTAAAAACCAATACATAAATAAAAGGCACTGGCATTTAAAATGCCAATAGCTCAAACTCTCACAACTGCGAGACCTATTGCATTGCAAATGCTTGTTATAATTGCTCCCTTTAATTTAATTGCTCGGTAGGGTTTTAAAGTATTTTTTTCTCCCTCTCACATAATAATAAAATACACGATACAACTGAAAAGCTTGTTAGAAAGCATCACTAGTAAAACAGTCAGCTGTTATTTTTAATTTTACAATATTTATTGCACGCATATAATAGGTTGATCACTTAGGTGCCTGTTATCTCTTTTTCTCTTCGTGACGCCTGCTTGCAATAAAAATGTTACTCACGGACTCGTCCCCCGCCAGGCCACATTTTGCGCCTGTGATCATCACCACGATGTCATGTTTCTTGTTTCTGATACGCAGGGGCTCAGTGTCCTCCTGTCTGTGAGTGAGAAATTAATTAGTCACTCTATGTGGGCCTAACGCCGGGGGTTTTATTGATCAGTCAGCAGCGCACGGCACCGAGTACTCAACTCTCAGATTGAGTCCCCTGCGGCGCCGCTTCTGATGACACTTTACCTCGAAGTTCCTCCACTCCGGTGACGGTCACATTCGGATTATTAATCCCGGCTCCCGACAGCCAGAAGCAAGCACTGCTGAGGGCAGTCCACGCTCCCCGGTCACGTCACGAGGTGCTTGTCTGAAAAGCGCGGCACCAGCGGGCCTCAGAAAATATGCAGGAAGGACAGGCTGCCGGGCAAATTTTAAACATTTAGCAGCATTCTCAGCCACTCCAGAGCTGAGAGCAGGCAATGCCAGGCATCGTTAACCATTAATTTACTGCTCGAGCCCAGCCGCTGGCAGCACGTCTTTGGGGAACAGCATGCACAGCGCCAATGGAGTGCGCTGGCACTATCCAGAGTTTTAGAGTGGCATTAAATGCATGACAATGAGAGGTGCTCTGCCTGTTTGTCCTTTGCCGATGCAGCTCACAGCGGGTGCCGCCGGTCGGTGCCTGCGCTCCAGCTGCTCCCACGTCAGTGTTCATTGCGAAGTCTCACAGAAGTAATACGGCGGCCTTTATAATTTATTTGGGACACTGTACCCAAATAAATTATAAAGGCCGCCGCAACGGGCCAGTGCCACCCTCAAAATAGTGCCGCCTGGGGCGGACCGCCCCCCCCCTAGCTACGCCGGTGCTCGAAGGCCTAATTTCACACCAGCGTATTCAAAACTGAATTAATGGCCGCTTCTAACCACACTGATATGCATTAACTCTGACATGCTGCCTTACCTAGGCTTCAAAATGTACGCGCGCCGGTGACAAGTGCTGAGTAAACAATATGCCGCCTCGAGCCGGCAGGAAGTGCGGGTAAATCACCTGTGTAATGAGACAATCAGAGCTGGCAGCAGTGGCCGATTATAGCGCGAGCCTTGTAACGGGCCCTTCTTCCAAATTCTCGGCTCGTGGTGCCTTGGCGGGGCTTGCTGGGCTTGCTTGTGTGCTTCCCAGAGAGACAGGAGATTGGGAACGCGCGCGCGCGGCCGGCGCCGATCGCTTTCCAGAGCGTGCGCGTGACATCTCCTGTCTCCTGGGAAGCATAGCCGGTGACTATAGTATCGCGCCTGCGCGATGGCATATGGCTTCGCCATATGCATCGCAGGCGCGAGACCTAAAAAGGCAAAAAACATTGTCATTTTCAACACCAACAGTTCTAACTTTAACAAATGCGAGACCTATTGCATTGGAAATGCTTCTAAAACTTGCCTTGAAGTTAACAAAAAAGTTCACATCAAGATTAAATTGTAACTTGCACTGGATAAAAATCTAGCGACGCCCTTTACCTCGAGAAGTGGGAATATTTTTGAATGAGTTCGTTTGTAGAATGCAGAACTGGGCTATCAAAGCACAAGCAGTCAGACTGACTATAGAGCCTCAAGTTAAGGGAAGCCTCTTGAAGTGGTCACCCATCAAATAAAGAGTTACAGGGAATGACCACAAGTCTACATCTGCTGCCACAGAGACCTGGCAGTGGAGCTCGCAGCACCCAGTGCAAATCACCTGGAGTGGTGATGGGGCGTGCAGATCGTTTTGGTCATCCAGTACTGCTGGAGCAGTAGGAGGAAGAGTGAGGATGGACAGCTGAATCCTTTTGGATGCTCATCTCAATGACCATAGCGAGGCTGTGAGGTCATGAGGAGTCTTTGGAGTCCCTCTTTACATGTTTATTGTGATAGTGGAGTCCTGCCACATGACTCACAAGGAACAGTAACAAAGGGGGGCAAAACAAACCAGATTTTTCCTCACGCTCAACTTTTGCATGAAATCGCTCTGAAGAACCACGGAAGCATGTGCTCCCCAAGTGGCCTTGCGGATGCAGGGAGATCTGTACTTTATAAACATCTTTAAGAAATGAAAGTTGCAAACACCTCAATCAACTTTAAGTGCCACTGATGAAAACTAACCTAGAGGAACTCAAGTGGAAAATCAGCAACAAAGAGAAACAAGTTCAGGTAGCTAGAAGCTGAGCAGCCAGTTATTTCACAAGGTTAGAAAATGAGCGATTATAAAGTGTTTTAAAACTGTACCAGAACATTACTTCTGAAACAGGAGTAGGAAGGGAGGAAGACGATAACTTCACCAGGACATCAAAAATCTGAGTTTTCAGGATTCAGTCCTTTTCTAAAAGGGATGATCTTAAAGTTCCCATGTATCATTTCCTGAGGAACAAAGTTTTAGACCCAGAGTTTTTCTGCATTTGTACCCAGTTGTTTTTTAGTTGCTCAAACTTGTGTATAATATATATCTATAAAAAGAGCATAAGTAAACCATATAAAAAATGGGCGATTGAGTGAAATACCCAGACTGTCAACCAGGCCACCAAGAAAAAAAAAAACTATTTTGTAATTTGCTTTCCCTATGTCTTATATGCAATTTTCACCCATTCCCAGACGCAACAGCTTTCATTGTTAAAATATGATTGGCTCAGTAGTACGTCTGGATATTATAGCAATAGCTATTTTGAAAAAAGATATCTTAATGGGCCACCAATGCAACAAGAGACACAAATAGAGAAACAAAGAAAGCGTTTACCTTTTTCTTCATGGCGGAGCTCGGCATCCCCCAACTGTAAACATGAAATAGACAAGTCACCATATAAGTAGGCTGTATCATTAACAAGGCAAATCAGAGCAAATTCATCACTAGAACAAACTGTCGCAAGCAGGGTAAGCTCAACATATTTCCAGATTACAATTTCTAAGCAGGAAACAATGCTGAAAAACGTTTTACCTTTAAAAAATGGCAATATTTGTATGTTCCTAAAACATTAACTTCCACGGTCCATACATTTGAGGCTTTCCAGTTCCTCTGTGTAAAGATAAAACAGACTTGCAAGCCATTGCTGGGTTCCTAGGCACTAGGGGGCTTATTTACAAGCCCCTTGCGCCACCCGTAGATCACTTTTCCCATGTTAAAAATTACGCAAAAGTGGCATAAGAGGCTTTTCAAATAAGCCCCTAGATCTGCAATAAAATTAAGTGGGAAGAATCAGTCAGCCACTAGCATAACATTCACTCTGGCAGGGTCTGGAGAAGTAATTTCCACAAGGCCGTCCAGAACACCTTGAGGACCAATGCTGATAAAAATCTCCATCAAGCCCTGGTACTTCTTGATTTGTCTGCCGCATTCGACACGGTTGACTATTCTATTCTGGTCAACCGTGTCGAACAGGCAGGCCTCAGAGATTCCGCTTTAGCCTGGTTGAAATCGTTCATTTCTGTACGTACTCAGGCTGTCCGCTTAGGCTCTTTTTCTGCTGCTAAAGTCAACTCCTTTTGCGGGGTGCCTCAGGGCTCCTCGTTATCTCCTTTATTGTTTAATTTGTATATGCGGCCCCTTCTTTTTGCTTTGAGAAACCATAAAGTCACTGTATACAATTATGCAGATGACTTACAGCTAGTTTTCACACTTAATTCCCCAAATGCTGTGGAGGACTTTCAAGCTACCATGACTTTAATCCAGAGTTGGATGTCCTCAAATCATCTTAAATTAAACCCGGGAAAAACTGAGCTAATCTTGCCCGGTAAAAGCGAAATCAGCTGGAGCCCTAACTTCTGGCCTGCTGATATGGGCCTTCCGCCTAAAAAATCTCTGACTGTAAAAAGCCTGGGGATTACCATCAATGAGGACCTTACGTTAAAATCCCAAATTGGAACCGTGGTTTCCTCTGTTTTTTTTCAATTGAGGAAAATTAGGAAAATTGCGCACTTCCTCACCCATCCCGCCCTAATTCAGGTGGTCATGGCTTTAGTCCTTTCCCACATTGACTTTTCAAATAGTCTTTATCTTGGCCTACCTGTAGGCCAACTTCGAAGATTACAGTACTTGCAGAACCAGGCAGCCAGACTGATCTGCAATGTACCCAAATGGGAATCGATTAAAATAGGCCTACAAACCCTGCACTGGCTACCTGTGGCCCAAAGAGCCGAATTTAAAGCTGGGTGTATCATCTTCAAGGCTTTGCAAGGCAAGGGACCTCTTTTTATTAGGCAGCTAATTGGAAGATATGCTCCCTTACGTAGCTTGAGATCAGCCCATAAAAGACCTACTTGAGGTATCACGCTTCAAGAAAAAATGACAAGGAGGCAGCAGTTTCCAGTTCTTAGCAGCTACCCTGTGGAACTCGTTCCCACTAGTCCTCCGCCAGAGTAAGGACCTCCTTGCCTTCAGAAAGGCACTTAAGACTCACCTTTTTACACAGGCATATCTGAAGTAAAGATTCTTGCACATTTTATCTCTTGTTATGTTACCTCTTTCCAGCGCCAAGAAGCTTTCGGGCGTACGTGCGCTTTATAAATTTTTAATAACATAACATAACAGTGAAAGTGGCATGCCTAGAGTCCACCAGAGACTCACGAGATCAGACAGGTTTTGTGAAAATAGGGTTTGACTTTTTTGTAGATTTAGTAAGGATGATCCAATCCCCCAAAAAATTGCTTGGTTTTTGAATCCTCGATTGTGAATAATACCTAGAATTTAGCTAGGAGTGCCACACAATAATCTCCTAGGAATGGATATAATCACCACCACATTAGAAGCGGGAGAAACTCAAATCAAGAAGTTCTAGGGCTTGCACATTACCTTTCTGGGAACTTAGGGAACTTTCATGTACTGCGTACTTGTGAGTATTACGACTCACACACTCGCCCAACATGACCCAACAACCTGCAGATATTCCTGCGCAGTGTAACATGGACACCAAGGTGGGATATGGGGTGTTTTCATGTGGACTTTCGCACAGGCCTAAATGAAGTGTTCTTCACTACACAAGTTTGAGGAGGAAGGCGCATTGGAAGGGAGACTGAGGGAGGGAAAGGTGCCAACGTCTCCTCGCCAGCACCTCTCCCAGACTTACATTCTTATACTGTGTTTGTTTTTAGCGTCGGTTTGGGTATGATTCACAGAATACACTGTTTCATGGTATTTTGCAGATCAAAGTTTGCATTTGTTTTCAACTTAATTATTATATTTTTCCAATATTCCATTATCTCAGGGCATGTCCAAGTCATATGCAAGAATGCAGCTTTTTGTTCTGGGCACCATGGGCATTTCGAGGTCCTATCGGGATATTTCTTACTCAGTTTTTGGCAGCATCAGCCAGGGGTGCAGCCAAGTTTGCATTCTACTGTTGCCTGCCCACCAATGGCTTCTAATGTTGTTGCAAGGCTTTAGAGATATGGGAAATTATTTCCACTAGTGCCCCAGGTCCAGCAGTCCCACCAATGGGAAGACTAATTTTAATACAACTCTCTATCAGGGATGAGATCTACTCGGTTATTTAAAACGCTCAAAACATGGCTCTTTATTCAGTAATTTTTGTGTGGACTCTTTAAAACCATATGGTTCTTAAGCTCAATGTGCGCAGCGCCTTAACGCCCCAGGCATTCGTTGCGCTCTACAAATACACTTCATTTCATAACATATCATTCATATTTTGTAGCAAATTAGGCGCAAAGTTATGGACAACCTGTATACTTTATTCTTTTGCAACAAGTCCATCAAGAAAATGATTGCATAGATATCTTAGTTTTAAAATTGAGCTGGTACCATGGTGGCAAATTAGCAGGTCAGTGGAAAATGGATTAGGTCACTGAACTGTTTCTAGTAACAGAGGGTTACAAATTAAAAACACTGACTTGGTAATCTGTGTGTTACATCTGGAACAGCAACAGACAAGTAAAAAGCTTAAAATGTATTTACGCTGTTCATCCATGCAACTGTGATTAGAAGTTCAGTTTAAGTATCGTTCGGGTTGCATCTTAACAGACTATCTGCCATGAACGAACCAAATGCTTCAAATATCAACTGTTAGTTTGTGTGAGAAATTCAACAGCAGCCTGGCAAAGAAGTTCAGGAAGCACTGGGCATAAATACTGATTTTGCAAATGTATTGCGAGAGTAGCGGTCATAAAACAATTATGCAGCTGTCTTCCTCCACTAGACAGGGAGGACAATGCAATACTGCAGATCTTCTGGTTTCTATATTTTATATGTACTACGTTTAATAGGACAATTATTCAAAAATAGTAGATAAACAATCACACGTTCATGTACTCATATTTCAAAAAACAATTTATTGAAGCAAGTCAAACATATGAAAATGCATACATAAAGTAGACATTTTCAGGATTTACTCATCTAAGTGATTTTGCCTAGTGACCTATTTTGTGCCCATTGTGTAAACCTCAATGACATCGACCAACCAAACAAGACCAAGGGGCTGAGTCAACCAAACCTCACCTTATTTCTTTCAGATTTTTACGGGGCGACTTGAAGTGCAGATTTATCAAGATTTATAGGAGAGAACAATTGGTACGCTGTGTCCCCTGGTAGGAACGAGAGATTCAGCTCAACTTTAACCATGTAGTGGCAACTCAAAATACCATTGAACAATTAAGGTGAAATAGTCCACCAGTAAAAAACTAAAAGCCTAATTCAAAGGCAGGGCTGGCAAAAATCAGGATCCTACTTCTGCAGTTTTACTCCTGCATTTGGTGTTTTGGGGATGTACAAATATCACAAAAGCAGAATGTTGTAGACTGCCATTAATACCCAAACTGGGCAAAAATAACTTGTGGATTTTCCGCACTGTAAAAAGACCACATTAATAAATAAAGAGGAAATGAGCAGGAGCACACTTCATCAACAGGGTAAATATCTCTTCTTGAAAAAACCCTTCCCAGTGAAATGTCAGGGTATTTAACTCCATTTCCCCACAATGGAAAGGCATTTTGTCCTGTCTGCCACATGAGTAGCTGATGGGCCTTATCAGGGCAGGAAATATCCACAACCTTACAAGAGCATGAAATATCACCATATTTTGTACGGCCAGCCCCTATTATGACCTCTTAACCCTACATTTATAACGATGGAAACCATTTATACTAGCACACTTTTAGATAACTTAGACATTTAACTTTTCAAAAATTTCTGTAGCCCGAATCTATGAATCAGTATGTAAAATTTTAAAATTACCATTGCTTTTTTGTGCATGCTCGGAAATTAAATTCAGGCAAGCAAAAACTTTGTGAATCTGTCCCTAAGGAGCTTTACACATATCAATAGAATCCAGAGATGGCATTATCGACTATTTTTTTTTTTTGCAGACCACAGAAAAGACATCTCCCGTTGCAGTCACTAAGCAGTCATATAGCGTGCATCTACCGCTGCTGTGGTCTTGAAGCGTGGGAGAAAATTGGGTTCGGTTGCAGTACCCCTCCACCCCCAACCTTTTTGCCTGGCTTTTGATGCAACCTAGGGTACTGAGTCCCTGCTGTCCAGGTTCCCGGGACCAGTGTTCTTTCCCTATACACATGTCCACAATTGGTACTTCTGGCCAACCCCCCTAAGTCCCTAGTAAGTGGTACCCTGGATACCTAGGGCCTGGAGGCTGAAGAGGGTCCCCTGGGACTGGTCACTAGGACCATGCAGGGATGTGGAATTCCTATAGCCTGACGCCCAGGACATATTGTTTGGGGTCAAAGGCAACACATTTTCATGAGTATTTTCTCCTTGGGACAAGTAGGCACAACCCACTGCAGCACAAACCCTTTGGCTGCCAGTTTGCAGTACCACATTATGGAACAGGAAAGGGCACTGTCTGCAGTTAAGGTAATATTTTTGTCCATGTGTTAATGTTGTTCAAACATATCTATGGTTCGTTAATTGAAAGCCTTTATTATTAGGGTGAGCGCTCTAAGTAAATGTTGCCTGCACTACCGAGTGGTTCCAGAGTACAAATGTGTACACACGTGTACACGTTTCCAAAGTTGAGCAATATGAGGCTATGTATAATGCTCCCAGAATGCGCTCTGATTTGATGCAAATATTTGCAGAAGAAAATCAGTGTAACCAGTTTTCAATAAGATTATGGGAAACACAAAAACAAGCATTGGCAAAGACAGTAGGTCTGAAATTGATGGTCAGCTTTTTAGTTTTGTCAATGTGCGAATTGTTTTGGCGTGGTTTTTGTAAAACCTTATTGGTGTGGAAGCTGCCGGGCCCTCACCATTATAACAAACATTGGCAAAAGCAAAAATAGTGTTTGGTCTCAAAAAGAACACACTGCCACTGACCAAAACTACTTTGTGTGCCAATATGCTCCTTATGAAAGAGCAGAATGCTGTCACTCACAGTGGAGTCAGCCAATAGAGAGAGAATTGTCATAAACGCAAAAGGTCATGGTCAACGCCAGACTAAATTACGGACCCAATTATTAAAGAAAGTCTGAAAGTGCACCCATGGTATATATGTCCTTGCATTAGGTGCAGCTATACGGCTTTCGTGAATTCCCAAAAATTAACAGAAGTAGAACAAGAAATAGCACTTTTCGAAGATATTTGTGAACTGCATTTTAGCATGAGCAAATACGAATGTGTAGATTTGCTCATGCGAAAATCTGTGTTTGCAAGTTCACTTTCCCTCTGACCACTTTTTTCCCAACTCCGGAAGACGATTTACGCCTGCCATTGCCAGAAGTAAATTTCCAACATTTATCAGTATGGAAAAAGATTAGAGAAGAGTTGCTGAAAACCCTTAAAACATGCAAGTTATTAGGTTTGCACAGATTCAAAAAGGCATTCTAACCCTGGAACTATTGCTTACCACTACCTTCAGCCACAGTATGAAGATCGGCGGAAATGTGGCAACATAAGGAGATTGCAAATATTCAAACACTACTATGGTATGAGCCCTGGCATAATCAGAGAGGCTATATCAGAGCTCTTATATAATGAGATTTCTGACAAAATGTGTCACTGCAATACCTGGCACCAAAGGGACAAGTGGATTTTGATACAGGACAAGTAGATTTATGAAGCAACCTTTCCTATGGACAAGTAGGTATTTTATTAAATTCCACAACCCTGCCATGCCAATGCTCCTGCAGCTGGCATGCACCTGTGAGGTGAAAAAATGATCAAGTCGACATGGCACACTGCCTGTGTGCCATGCCAGCTAGCACTGCCTAAGATATAGGTAAGTCACCCCTCTATCAGGCCTTACCAGCCCTACGGCAGGGTGCACTATATACCAGGTGTGGGCATATCTGTATGAGCAGATTGGCACCTACAGTATTCGGGTATACATTCCTTAATATTTTAAGTGCCAGTGAAGCCATAGAATGTACATGGACTGGGAACTTGACAACTCGAGTTCCACAGCACCATGATGGTTTCACTGAACCTATGAGTATTTAGTACCAACCAGCTCTTTGTAATAAATCCACACTAATGTCAGTGTGATTTATTAAACCATGTACCCATACGGCTCCTCAGAGGTTCCCCCTGAAAACATACCAACCCTGGTGTGGCATTTGACCGACTGTAAGCTGCCCACCATCACCAGACATGTTTACCGACCCGTGTGTAGAGACCCTGCTATTTGGGACAAGAAGCAATGGATGTCTTGGGCGGAGGTGTGACATCTCCTCCCTCAGGATGGGCCAGTGCTCAAAGGGAGAAGCTTCAAAGTCCTGCCGCCTTTGTAAGGAGACCCCAAGCCTCTGCTGCTAGCTGCAGATGGCAGTCTCTGGTTTACATCCCCCCTTTGGATGGAAAAACTGGCAGGAAAACTAAGGAGAATAGGAAGTGTGCCCACTTCTGTCAACTCCACCCTTAAGGTGGGGAAAGCGAGGTGAAGCACTTCTTTCAGTCCCTGTCATCTTGAAGATGGGGGGGCTAGTTCTATGACCCCTCCCACAGGAGGGTATCATAATACAGGGTGTAGTCACCCCAGGTAAGGTGCCCCATTGGCCCTACCTGCTACTCCCCTAAAATACCCCTATATTTAGTATATAGGTGGCTCCCTCCTACCTAGAAATGAGATCTGCGATGACCAAACAAAAAAGAAGATATCCCTGCAGAGAAGACTGAAGATGACAACTGCCTTGGCCCCAGGCCTACCTTCCTGTCTCCAGCTTCTGCGAAACTGCGACCTGTCTTGCAGCCAGCAACCTCTGAACTCCTGGGAGGACTCCTGACTTCGAAAAAGACTCCAATCTCCCGTGGATAGCGGACCTGTCCAGAAGAAACAGGTTTGAAGAGCTCCGGATACAGCAGGAACAGTGATCCCTGCCCACTCTTTACCCGATGCCCACGGTCCGAATCGGAGTGGCTCAACTGTGCAGTGAAGTCTCCCCACTTATCCTGACCTTGTGTCCAGCGTTGGCGGACCTCTCCTGAACTCTACGGCAGCAACTGCAGTGAGAATCAAGAGGCTACCCCAGACCACGACTGGCTCTGGTAAGAAGGCTCCAACGTAGGAAGGCACCCCTGCACCCGAAGTCTCTGGGCCTTGGGGAGCTGAACTGAAGGTGCCCCTACCACCCCAGACATCTCTACTTACCTATTGCCGTAGTTGCTCTCCCTCCTGCAATCTCCAGTGCCATGACTGCAGCCTCTTTCCCAAAAGAAGAATCCCCATTAAAAAGCATTTGCCACCCGACCTCGAAATTGCACCTTGCACCCGGCTGCCCCAGTGCTGCTGGTGGAGTATGTTTAGTGCTGCTTTGTGCCACCCCAATGCATTAACCTAACATCAAAGCTTGGCCCCTGCAACTGATCTACTTACCTGAAAGCAGTGTGGTTCCAGGCTCCCCCAGTTTCCAATGAAAAGCATTGGGCCAACTCTGATTTTGGCCTCAGCACCCGGCTGCCCCTGTGCAACTGGTCGTGCAGTTTTGGTACTCACCTGACCCATGCTCCTTGCTGACTTTTGGTCCTGAAGACTGGAGTTGTAAGTGCATTATTTACCTGCTTAACTGCGATATCGGTTTTCCCCATAGGATAACATTCAACTGTTCTGAATAGTTTTTAAGTGTCGATTTTTCAAAGTGCAAAGAATTTTTATTTAAAAACGTACTTACCTTATTGCGAAGTTCTTGGTCTTAAAATATATTACAAACAAAGTACATATTTCTAAATTGGTCTGATCGCCTTCTTGACTTGTGTATCCATTATTGGTCAATGTTGTGCAAAAAATGTGTTACACTCCTCTGTGGTAGGCCTAAGGCTGCTTGCCCACACTACCACTAAAAGAGCATTTTGGGTTTTACATCGAGACCTGTACACTTTTGGGGAACCTCTGGATTCTGTGCACAATATAACACCCAGTGGTAAGATCATATACAGAGCCAGCTTCATACATAGCGCTTTCGCCTTTTCAGCTGGTTGCAACCTGCAGCATACATACATGGTTGGAAGCCTGATTGAGTGTAAGAAAAATTTACTTCTTCTTAGAGAGTATGCAGGAGAGCAGTTCAGGAAAGGTGAACAACAATCACTGTGCACAGCCGGAACAGGCAGGGGCTAGAGAGCAGGCAGGTGTCATATTCACATCGCTCTTGGATGTCTCATATGTACAAATTTAACAGATTCATTAGGGCGGACAAATAGTAGACTTTTACAAAAGAGTTATTAGGTGGAGTTCAAGGTCTGTCTAGGGACACTCTGGTGATAAATGTCACTGTGCTTCTAAAAAGTGCCACGCATAACCAGGGCTGCTGATGTTCCAGGGTTCATTGAGTTTTAAAGAATAGTAATATTCAGATTTGTACAGCACATGGCTACCCAACCAAGGGTTTCCCAGCGCTACGTAACAATAAAGGTACTCAAAAGCACAAAAGAGACTACATATAGTAACAGTGTTTAAAAGAGCCAGGTATTGAGTGTCCTGCGAAAGACTGAAAGCGAGCGGCAGGATCTCAACTCAGCAGGGTGAGAGTGCCACAGCTTTGGGCCTAAGAAAGGGAAGGGCTCTACAACCTTGCCTACATTTTTAAACTCTCTGAACTACTGTGAGATCCAAGTTGCTTGAGCGCAAGGATCTTAGGTAGGAGGGACCAGAGTTCATGAGACATTTCTGAACATAACACAGCACCTTAACTTGAATACAGCATTCAATTGGGAGCCAGTGCAGTTTGCGGAGCAGGCTAACAGTAGGATGGAGGTTAGGGGGATGAAGTAGAAGTCTTGCCACTGCATTCTGCAATATTTGGAGACGTTTGAGAAGGTTCTTTGTTACTTTAAAATACAGAAGGTTTCTGTAGTTAAGCCTAGAAATCACCAATTGTATGACTGTTCGCTGGGCCAAGAACGGAAGACATCCTAAAAAACATTTGAGCCATCTTAAGATGCTGAAGCAGGTAGTGGCCACTTTGGGGATTTGGTGACTCGTAGAAAGACTTGCGTTCAGCCAAACTTCCAAGGTTCTTGACTACTGGAACCGGGGCAGGTATAGCGCCCCACTCCTCAGGCCATAAATGCGGGCCCCACAGATTAAGATGGTTTCCGAACACTAACACCTTCATCTTGTCTTGGATCAGCGTCAAAGACTTAAGAGTTCATCCAGGAGCAGACTTGAGTGAAGCAGTGTCACTGCACTGTGGTTCTCCTGAGAGGACAGGGTGTTAACTATCTGGATTTTGAAACTATCTGGATATCATCAGCAAAAGAAAGTGGCCATATGTACAGGTTAAAGAGAAGTGGGCAAAGAATGGGGCCCTGAGGAACCCTGGAGGACAACGGGTGTGGCTTAGACTGATGCCGGTGGCTGTGCACTTGGAAGACCCGATCCCGAAGGAAAGAGCTAAGCCAAGCCAGGGCTGTGTCTTGAATACAGATGGCCTTCAACCTTTGAAGTAGAATGGTATGATTCACCATATCGAACACTGCATTGAGATCTAACAAAATCAGCGCAGAAGTGCCATCATGGTCTAATTGTTGCCTTAGATTTCTGTAACGGCCAACAGAGCAGATTCTGTACTATGATTGGCTCTGAAGCCCGATTGAGATGGGGGGAGCAGCCTGTTGTGCTCAATTGATGACATAAGTTGATTATTCATCTACTTTTCTAGGGCTTTAGACAATGTGGGCTGGAGGGATATCGGTCTATAGTTAGCCCAAATGGAGGGATCCAGTTTAGGTTGTTTAAGCAAAGGTCTAACCATTGCATGTTTTCATGCCCATGCCCTTGGGACAGTGCCTTCCAAGAGTGATGCATTTCAAAACTGTGTGAATAAATCCAGCAAGGAACAATCAAGATTGGCAAACACCGCAGTAGAGCAAGGGTCAAGAGGGAAACCTGACTTCAAGGAAGAGAGGAGAGATTTGAAAGTCGCGGGGAGGGCTAGCTGAAAAGAGCTCAGTGAACCGATCCTGGTGGGATGATACTGTTCCGGATTAGACTGTTGTGGGGGAAAGGGTGGTGTGTACATCTGTAAAGTTAAGATCTGATGAAGAAGAGAAAGTGGCTTGAATATCAGCAACTGTCTTCGAGAAAAAAGTGGCTAGCTCTTGACACTGGGACTGAGTGAGGGAGACAGATAGCTAAGTCTGCAGGATCACAACTTGAAACAATGTTTTCAAGCAATTTTGAGCCTCAAGTCTAATATAAAGAGGTGTAGAGTTTAGTCGAGATGAAACCCATTAACAAGACATTAAGCAAAAGTCAACAATATTTCAGACAATCTTAGTGGCCATAATATTCAAGTGACGATTGTCCAAGCAAGGTGGTATTGAAGAATTTATAGTGATTGTGAGTGACTGGAAGTGTAGGCGGGGAGTGTGAGCGAGCCAGGGACTGATGGTGCATTAGAAAGCAAGGGGGAGGGGGAAAAGTCAGTTGGTTTTTAATGAACACTAAAAAAAGCTCCACTGCTCTGCAGATTACACAAAAATAAGGCAGCTTCCTCAGCCTGCTTCTCAAGCTCTTCTAAAATGTGGAGTTCCTGGAAAATACGAAATCCACTCAATTTCTACATAGACAATTTATTTCAATTGTATACTCTGGGGGTGTTCTGCAGAAAGCAAGGACTAACAATGTTGATGGATCTAGTAATACCACATATGTCCTGCTACCAGCAACCACTGCAACACTTGTAGATCTAATGAGCTGTGATTGGATGAATGAAGATACCTAAGAGATTATGTGGCAGAATTCTGTTCTGCATTCTCAAGTCTGTGGAGGAGGGAGTACACTCCCCTGAAAACAATTCTACTCCTACAGGCCCACCAAGATAGTACAAGGGAGATGGTTGCTTGAACACGTGGGAAACCATAAAATGGAAAGAACCTGCTTAGTCACCTCAGAATATCAAACAATCTTCCTACTGTATCAACATGTGGCTCCAAAGTGAGTATGAAGAGCAAATACTGACTGCTTGTTGCAGATGCAGTGTTTGGGTTTAGGGGCCATTTTAAGAAGGTCTGAAGGCCAGATTTCACTTTTGATGACATTCAGGATGGTTTCTGATCATCCAGTGTTTGACTGCGATTAAGAATGGTCATGGAAAGTCACTATCTAGTGATTTCTTTAATCTTGAAAAATGTGGTAGTCATTAGCATAATTGTAATAGGATTGACCAAAAGTTTAATGGCCTATTGGAGTAGGTGGAGCTATCCATTTAAAACATGAAGTGAGAAGTAGTCTTCCGGTTGGCCTCAATGGGCATGAATAGAAAAGGAGCAATAGGAGAGGAAAGTGGCACCATATCCAAAACGACCAAAAGCTACTTATGTACCAAGAGCAGAAAAGTGTCCGCCCTATTCTTATTCACTACAGCCATAAGGTCATCTCAGGCTGACTGCAGGGCAGATTTTGTACCTCTCTTAGGGTGAAGACAATGACTTGTGTGGCAGTTCATGCTAATCCAACTGGAACTGTCAATAGTTCTGGCTTTAAGGGAATGTGAAGCAATACAAGTTCATGGAAATGGCTATTTATTTGTGTGGAAGCAAAGAACTGTAGAATAATATTGGTTTAGGTTCAAAGGTCAGGGTGATGGGTGAGCTGTCAAGCCAGACCTAATCATCCATGTACGTTAATGACTGTCCTCCTTCCATCTGTGTTGGTGCCAGAGAAAAATTAACATATATAGCAATCACCCACAGGTACCACCTGGGGCATGTTTCATCATTGGACCCTCACTGAACGTGAATGGGTGGGCTTGACACGTTTATAAGTGGAGCTCTTTGAGTGGTAGCAGTGAATGAAGGCAGGGTTGAGTGGGTGTGTTAGAATAGCCTTTCAGTCCTTTATAACAAATGTATTATTCCGGGATCTAGGGCAATGTTGAAATAGATCAGCACAATGCTTCTAGGAATGAATTTTCCCAGGCATCTGATAGATCGGCATGCTTCAGCATTTATATAGCCCGTGAAGGGTCAGTAGGCTTTCCTCAGGACCTCGTTTTTACCCTGCTTTTTGCGTTTGCTAATTTTCTGTGCAATTAAATACTAATAAACATGCATGTTACCATACAGACCATATTTATAGGACATTTTCCTTGTATGGTTGTAAATGACTTGTTTTGTCAACAGACACCTTAGGGCTACCAGGGGAGGACGGACTCTGTAGTCACACATTCATCAAGAGTACGTGTCTGCTCGCAGCGGGGAGACGTGACCGGATGTGTACTCTTGATGAATGTGTGACTACAAAGTCTGTCCTCCCCTGGTACCTCCTTCCAGTTCCCTAAAGTCCAACGCAATTAACTTTTCAAATCATCTAAATGTGGCATATGGTCTGGATAAAATTCCACAGAACCCTTCTTTTCATTAAAGGAGGGTTTCTAGGAACACATCCATTTCTTCTGCTTTGTTTAGGAAATTAGGGACTAGTGAGTCACAAAACTACAGAGACCGCATAAGGTGCTCTTTAACCAATGTGGAATTCCTAAATACAGATGAAGTGAGGGGCTCGTTCTAAGAGCAGGTGGCATTATGGATGCAGTAGAAGTAGTAACTCAGATAGGTTATTTAAAACTCTAGGGGAGTGTTTAGCGCTTATGTTGCTCAGAATGTGCTTGGCAGACACCGTAGGACCAAAGCACTGGTATAGTGGTAAAGCTAGGAGTATTTTTTCTCTACAATGATATACAGAGAATCTAGCCATGCGAAAAGGACATGAAGAATATGTCCTTCTGGAAGAATGGCTACATACTAATGGAATTGTAGGACCTCAAGAATAATAAGCAGAGGTTTAGTAGATTGCAGGTCAGCCAAGTTAAACCAAGTATTAAAATCCTCAGAAAAGTAAACAAGTTATGATGATACTGCATAAGGGACGTAATTAAGCCCACAAGGGTTTCCATAAAGAATGCACTATGCCGAGATAGTCTCCAAATGACACAAAAGAAGAATATTGTACTTGGTGTAGGAGGCACCTTACAGGAAGGATACTCCTGATACCAGAACAGACAGAAATAGATGACGGAATCGAGTTTGTGAGCAGTGTTTCAATCCTACATGCCTCATTAGAAGGGCAATATGTGAGAAGTATTTCGTAATCTGGAGGTAGGAACTCAAAAAGACCGAATCAACATCTATTTCTAGCAAAGTCAATGGGATGACTAAATAGCAAGGTTGTTGTCAGATGGACGGGAGATGGGTGTGAAGTTGATAAGACTAGAAGTGTTCCATGTAATAAGTATCATTGTTCTGTACAAGTTATTCTGTTGCTGGGAACCATAACAAAGGACACATGCGTGCAACAAAGTTACTGCCCAGCTGCTACTCTTAAAATATGCTCGTTCAGCACTTCTTACATTGCATCACTGTCAAGCAACTACAGTTACAGCAACTCCATTTTTCAAACAAAATGTTTTCTGTAAGTCATGCAAACTTCAAGACTAGACATGAACACATTAATATTTCAAATATTAGGCATACACTTAAGACCCCCGTGTAAAACAGCATCATACAATTATCGATAGGAATACTGAAATAAAAATATAATAAAGGAGACATCTCGTATTTTATTCAATAACAATTCAGCAATGTAGTTTGTCATTAGAGATGAAAACACCGTGCAAAAGTTAAGCGAATTAGAGTCATTTAGGTCCGCGATTGAATGCTTTGCAATTCATCGTTCCATTTGGGGTAGCAGATAACTTCATCGTTCATGTCTCAAGGGCTGCACTATACAAATACTAAACATTTAACGACAGATTCACGTTAGGCTTTGTAGTCCTGGTTCAGCACAATATACTATATTACAATAATAACTTTCAAAAAGTGAAACTATGTCGATATCTAGTGTCCTCTATAACACGCAATCGGCTCATACCTTGCTAGTTTGAATATGAAGAACCCCAGGACAGTTGTGGTCAAAGATCAGAGTTGTGACTTTTCACTTGCTGTAATCTCTTTATATAAAAGCACAACTGTTATGGCTTGAATACTACAACACCGGTTTTTGGTTTACATATTGATGTCACTGCAGGGTGAAAAATACAAGCTTTTTACTAGGAATTTGCCATTTCTGTTGTTTCCCTTGTATGTGTATGAGGTGATGGAAATAAAACAGTAGATTTAGTAGTGTTCCTGTTACCTACGGGTCTTTACGGGCCTCCGCCTCACCTGCACGGTCACTGGTGGCTCCTCGGGGCTTTGCTACTCTGGTTCCTTCTTCTCCACCTTTGCCTGTTTTCCCGTCAGACCGCCTTCCGTTCTCTTAGGCTTTGGTGGCAGGAAGGAAAACAACGCGAGCGTAATGACCGAAGAGCACGGTGTCCTACTAAAACCGCCTAGGCCTCGAATCCCCGGCCTTTCCTACAACTGTCACGCGGACTCTCTGGGGCACAGCACAAGCTGATGGGATGTTGCACGTCCAGACCCCCGAACCGCCTCACGTGATACGCCTACCTGCCCTCGAGACTGTCATGTGCGGAGCTTCCTTGAACACTAGACCGCGTAGCATACAATTTAACCTGCAGTCCGCCCGCCATCTTGGGTGTAGAGAAGTGTTTTAATTTCAAAGTGCGGTGAGAAGGACCGGTGATCTGAATGGCGGTAACTCCCTTCAACGGATTAGTTTATCCATAAATTCGCTCGCCTTTCGGAAACGTCCGTTCCTGTAAACGTGCGAAAGAAAAGAGAAACATTGTTTTCGACACTAATGTAAATGCCGCGTATCTGCTCTAAATACTACCCAGCCTGCGAACGACAAAGTGTAACTTTTGCGTCTTTCTCATGAGGGTCTCCGGAGGGGATCATCAGTGTTCTCACAGGAACCCACCGGTATTTGCGGCCCAGAGTCGGACGTTTATCGTTGCACATAAGATTACCTTTGTATGTAGTTCTTCGATGTATCATTGCTGTTTTTGTGTGATTACAGAATACGGAGGTTTGCGTGATTACAGTCAATATTACGGAATATAGTTCTTAAAAAATACTTAAGTGTTATCAAATGTTTGCCAAATCTTTTAATTTTGTATTGCGGAAAATTCCCCTTTTTTCCCCCCTTCTCTTAAGTCGTTCTACATCCTATGTGTTTAGCTTACAACAAAAAGAAACAAAATTGGTTTGAAATTTCAAACTTGCAGTTGGGGTGGCAGGGGTCTTGGGTAGAAATGCAAAAGATCTGCTGGCAGGGAGATTATAGTATTTTATTCAAACTGAAGAACACTGAGTGGGAAGACAGGGTGTCTGCGTTTCAACATAAGCGTTTGGATACTTACATAGTCGATCTGTAGCGTGTTATTGTCTTTGTAAGTGTGTACGTGAAGCCGTCATTAATCACCTCCCATATGGTCTAGCGGTTAGGATTCCTGGTTTTCACCCAGGCGGCCCGGGTTCGACTCCCGGTATGGGAAGTTTCACTTTTTACTACACATTCTCTATTTTATATTGTCTTACCGAAAATAAAGTATTTATGAATTCAAATAAAAAAAAAACGTATTTCCATTTGCAATACAACACTTTATGTAAGTATATATTTTAATCGTATGCTTTTAATTATTGGTTTTTACCACTAAGTGGTGCTATTGAGTCGATTTATGTTTCTTATTTCCACTTTGCTCTATTGGAGCCTGAAATAAAAGTAACGCCGTAAATAATACTCTTTTGCTGGTTCAGTAATGCCATCTGATGGGCGTGCATGGATGGTATAGTGTGGTGTGTCTTATTTGAAAAGCATTGGAAGTGGATGAGAGTTGGGCGAAGGGTTGGAACTCCTCAGACAACAGGCGCGTTGCAACAGTCGTGGCTTTTTAGGTGGATGTGGGCAGTAAATAAATCCTGGTTTCTTGGACCACAACCAGCGGTGTTTATGGCACCATACCTGATTGCAATGGAATTCACCACTCAAACAACAGTAGATCTCAGCCCACAAAACCTCTGTGGACATTCATTTGAGGGTGCAGTTCTGTCCTTTGGGATTGCAAGCTAATGCAGTCTCCCAGGGTCAACTATAGCCATGCAACACTTTCAGAAAGACGTCTCAGGAAGCCACAGACAGTTAGAATGTTGGAATGTGCGCAATGTGTACATACAACCACCGTAATTTATGTTTTGGGTACATTGAGGAAGAGCTTCTCAGTTCACTGAGCCTTCTTGAGTTCCTCCAGTAATGACCTCAGCCCAGGTCGGTGTGAATGGCACAGGAAGAAACCCAACTTTGATTTATGCAGCTGATTGCTTTGGATGGGTTGGACAGTGTAATGTTCTTTATAGGTTCCCCCACACAAGACTCTTCGCAGGTGCTTGAGATCAATTATTTTATTTAACAACGACCAAGTACGCTAAACAAACAGAGCGCCGAGCGTCTACAGCCAGCTCCGGTCGCTTCTCCGTCTCTCCTTCTCTCCGCGTGCTTTTTCCTCGCGCATTGCGCATGCGCTAGTGCTGCGCTCCTGCTCCGGCGCACCGCGTCATCACGCCGGTGCGTCGGAGACTAGAACGCAACACTACATATCTCCTTCTTTTCCAATAACAAAACACTATTAAGTCCCAACTTCAATAGTCACTCATCTCATAGTCTTTGAATCGAGAGGGCATGGTGACCACCCTCCCAGCACGGGTACATCTTACCGGTGTGATCTCCTCTCTGTTACTTTCACCAGGAAAACACCTCACTCTCTTGTGTGTGTCCGCTTCCTTCTCCCCAGCCGGGGCCACGCTCGCCATTGCTCTTTCTGGTGCCCTTGCTTGCGCATTCTCTTCCTTGTCCCCTGGAGTAGATCTTTCCTCCGGGTTCTCACTCCCCATCGTAGTCTCTTCATCATCGTAGGTTTGCTCCTGGCCTTCATCCTCTTCCTCCTTGGCAACTGGCCACTGCATGATCCTGTTGACTTTAGCCATGCGATCTTGGGACCACACTCTCCCATCACTGAGCAAAGCTGCTCGTCCACGTACTTCTTGCACCTGTAGGGGTTTGCTGTACTTGCTTTCACCTTTTCTTTGGAGAGTTGCTAGCTTGACTCTAACCCACTCCCCTTTTTCCAGATCTGTGTCCCTGGTGTTGTGCCTGTTGTTGTAATGCGTCGCATACACCTTTTGGGCCTTCTCCAGGTTGTATTGAACCACCGCCGGTGACCATTTGCTCGTCACTGTTTTATCTCTCCATACCACATTGTCTCTTGTAAAGGGGAGCCTGCCTCTCAGGATTTGGAAGGGGCTGTATCCTAGCACAGTTGGTGTTATCCTGTATGCCCATAACATGCTCTGAACTTCCAGTTCCCAATTTTTTCCTTGTGTTATGGCAGCTTGTATGGATCCCATCAGTACACGGTTAAACCGTTCCACTTGACCATTGCAAGCGGGGTGATACACAGCTGTGTGTTTCGACTGTATCCCGTTCCTTTCCATGTACTTGTTCCATTTGTCCGATATGAACTGCGGTCCGTTGTCACTTAATATTGTTCTCGGTATTCCTTCTCTCAAGAACAGCGAGGTGAGGAATCTCAGTACCGTGTCCGTGTCCATGGTTTCATGCACCTCAATCTCTGGCCATTTAGAGTATTTGTCTACGACCACGCATATGTATTTGGCTATTCCCATGTTGTCGAGGACCGGCCCTAAAATGTCTACTGCAATGTCTTCCCAGGGATTCTGGGGCTGTTCAAATTTTCCTAATGCTGGCCTCAGGGGTCTTAGTATTTTATCAGCTCCTTGGCACTGTCTACATTCTCTCACTTGCCTTTCAATCTGGCTGTCCATTCTCGGCCACCAATACATTTGTTTTGCTCTCAACTTTGTTTTGACGATGCCTAGGTGACCCTCGTGGAGTTGGATCAGAAGCAAGGGAATTATAATACTTGGAGGAATTACCTTGTCCCCTCGGTACATAAATATGCCAGAGTCACTCATCGACAGCTCCTCCCGTATCTCATAGTACTTCCTCAGGTCCTCTTTGAGGCGTCTCTTCTCCGGCCATCCCGAGATCAAGTATTGTTTAACTTCCTCCATTTCTCCATCTTCCTCATAGGCCAGGGCCCACTCCTGCCTGCTGATGGCTTTCTCCGCATCCTCCATCACTGCCACCATCTCGTCCGATTCAGGCGACTCCACAGGCGCTGCTTCCATAGCCGAGGCTCGGCTAAGATAATCCGCCACTTTATTGCGTGTCCCTGGCAGGTACTCCACGTCATATGTGTAGTCCAGGAGTTTGCGTGTCATCTTCGCGATGCGTGGCGTGGCTGTGTCGTGACCACTTGAGGTTAGCACTTTGACCAGGGGCTTATGGTCTGTCTGCAGTTTGAAGCGGGTGCCCCAGACAAATTGCCTGAATTTTCCCATGGCCCAAGATACCACCAGCATTTCTTTCTCGATGACGCTGTATTTCTGCTCCGTGGGAGACAGCGCTCTGGATGCAAAACTGAGTGTCTCCACCGTGCCATCCTCTCTTTCTTGTGCCAGCACTGCTCCTAGTCCCCTCTCGCTAGCGTCTGTGGTTAGGATGGTGTTGCTCTTGGGGTCATATCCATGTAGCGGCACTGCACCACTGATGTCCAGCTTCAGCCCTTCAAATTCACTCTGTGCCTCTTCATCCCATGCGAACTGCGACTTGTCTCTGATAAGCTGGCGGAGTTTGTGAGTCTTGGTGGCAAAGTGTCTTACGAACTTACTATAGTACTCCGCCATCCCGAGGAATGACCTCACCTCCTCCTTGTTGACTGGGGCTCTTGCATCACAAATTGCTTCCACATTTTGTCGTTTAGGAGATATTCCCTGGCTCCCAATTTCGTGCCCTAGATATGTGACGGATGACAGGCCCAGCTTGCATTTACTCCATTCCGCCGTGAGACCTCTTTCCTGAAGCACAGTGAGTACTTTTGTCAGCTTTTCATCATGATCCGCCCGACTAGTTCCCATGATCAGGATGTCGTCCTGAAAATACTGGACACCTGGTAAGTCTTTGAATAGGCGATGCATCAATTTCTGGAAAGCCGCAGAGGCCAGCCCAAACGGCATGCGGCGGAATTGATAACACCCAAAGGGTGTGATAAACGAGGTGAGCTTCCTGCTTGCCGGGTGTAAGTCAATCTGATGATACGCTGACGTAAGGTCTATCGTGGAGAACCAGGAAACTCCCTTTGTTCTGGCCAACATTTCCTCGATCCTAGGAAGGGGAAACGTTTCTACAATTAAGCACTTGTTGAGCTCACGGAGGTCCACACATAAGCGTACCTTGCCATTTGGCTTCCTGGCCACGACCAATGGGGCCAACCATTCTGAGCTGTCAATAGGTTCTATTATCCCCTGTCCTTCCAATCTTTTGAGTTCCAGGTGAACTGCCTCTTTCACTGCGATGGGGATGTTTCTGACTTTGTGGGACACTGGTCGGGCATCTTCCTTGAGGAGTATTTTGTGCACGAACTTGTCCAGCTTACCGTGCTGCCGTGCCCCCGAACACTTTGGGGAAGGCCTTCCTCATTTTGTCTTGCTGTGGCCATGTATCATCTTCTGTCAGTAGGAGTTGCTCTTTGCCACCCGGATCTAGCTTGATGCCCAAATCGCCTTGGTCTCTCCAGCCCAGCACCGAGGGTCCTCTCTCCGCAACATACAACTTGCAGGTCGCAGATCTGCCTCGGAATTCAAACTTCAAGGTGCGGAAGCCAACCATGGGGATTGCATTCTCAGTGTATGAAATGGGGCGTATGTCCGGTGGGTCTAGTCGTGGCCCCAAAAAACGGGTACAAAGTCTGCCTCCCATACTGACCTTTGCACAATGGAGTACGGGGACCCCGAGTCGATTGCAATGTGGACTTTCACTCCTCCTATCAGCATGTCTGTGCGTGGTTTGTCAGTACGTTCGCCTGCTACCTCCAACACCTTCTCCTCGATGCACAGCACCATGTCGTCTTCTTCCAGGTCTTCTTCAGCCGGGGCCTCCGACGAGGACTGCCCTATGTACTTCACCATAGTTCTCTTCCCTTTCTTGCGGCACACTTTCTCAAAATGGCCGACTATGCCGCAGAAGGAGCACCTGGCGCGAAACGCCGGACATCTTTTGTCTTGCGCTGAATGATCTGCACTCCCACACCTGTAGCATGAAAACCTGCTGTCCGAGTGTTGTCTACTGGGAGCAGCTTGTTTTCCTGTCCACCTTGAATCTTGTTTTCTTTCTCCTGTGGCTCCCTTGTACCTCATGGATGAGGACGCGTCGTCTATCTTGTTGACCATCTGCCTCTGCGCACCTTCTTTTTTCGCTGAGTCTGCACATCGCTTCGAAAGTTCAGCTTTCTTTACCATGGCAATGACATCTTTGAGCGATGTCTCTCCCTGTGCCCACAACTTGTCCTGGACTGACCTGTTCGTCGTGTGCATGACGATTTGGTCTTTGATATATTCATCCTGTAGTAGTCCGTATTTGCACGTGATGGCTAGCCGTCTCAGAGCTGCCACATAATCATCTATCGACTCTCCTTGCTCCTGTTTCCTTTGTTGGAAGTTGTACCAGTCGACCGAAACACAAACTGCCGGGCGAAAATGGTTGTCTAGGTCTTCTAATGCATTCTTGAAGACGTCATCGGCTGCAGGTGGCCTTTCTGCTGGTACTATGTTCGAATACACACGTACGCCTTCCGGACCTAGGTTATGCAGCAGTAACCTTTTCTTCCTAGCGCTGGGGAAAGGCTCACCGTTTTCATCCTCCAGGGCCTCTACGTAGTTCTTGAAATACTCCCTCCAGTCCTCCCATTTCATCAGGGGTTCTCCCGGTCTGGGTAGGAAGGGGACGGGCGCTGTGAGAGATGTCATCTGGTTGCTCATTCTGGGCGCTGTTTCTGGTCCTCCGTCCCGGTTCCCTGGGCTGCCCGGTGCACTGCGGTTATCCTCTCTGCCAGAGTTGTCCCCTTGGCTATTGGGACTGCCAGGTGCATCGATTGGTCTGTCTCTTGAGGTGCCAGGGAGGTATACTTTTCCTTCCTCCCTATCACTGTCCCTTTTTTCTGCCAGGGTCTCAGCTAAGCGTCTATCTGCGTTGTGCAGGAGTTATCCTGTGCATGGGTGGTCGGGGTTCCCCTTATGCAGATTGCTGGCGTGTCACGCTGCTGCCACGCTCTGTTGTAAATAGCGTTGAAATTCAGGGCACGCCCACGGGCGAGTGGCCACTTCCCTGTGTCTGACCTGTGATGTACTGAGTCCTTGACGCAGCTCCTCCGGTGTGCCGTGTGGGGATGTGGGGTGATCCCAGTCCTCGTCGCCACTGTAATGTTCTTTATAGGTTCCCCCACACAAGACTCTTCGCAGGTGCTTGAGATCAATTATTTTATTTAACAACGACCAAGTACGCTAAACAAACAGAGCGCCGAGCGTCTACAGCCAGCTCCGGTCTCTTCTCCGTCTCTCCTTCTCTCCGCGCGCTTTTTCCTCGCGCATTGCGCATGCGCTAGTGCTGCGCTCCTGCTCCGGCGCACAGCGTCATCACGCCGGTGCGTCGGAGACTAGAACGCAACACTACAGACAGCAGCACTCTCGTGTCAGCTCAGACGTCTCACATAAAGTGGAAGCAGGCCCTCAAGGAAGGCAAAGCAGTGGAGCCCCAGGGTTCTGGTCCAAGGTTTCAGGCCACAACCACTGCAAGTCCCTTGCAGCAGGCCACAACCATCTCCTTACGCACAACAGGATTCTACAGAATCACTCGGCCTATCACAGGCTCTAGAGTTAGCAGTAACATATTGTTGCGCCCTTAATCAAATTCTTCCTGTATCTATTGGTGCAGAGCTTCACAGTTAGTGACAAACTAACTTGCAGGCTGAGCTAGGCTCAAATACTTTGGGGGAACCAAACATTTTCAATTGCTTCCGCTGAGGTCTGTTTTTAGCAAAATAACACATGCCTGCTAAGGTCAACTGTTCCTTACAAGCAATCTACCATTTGGGCTACTTTCATAGTGTCACAGAAAGGATATTATATCCCCTTAGGCACATGCCAAAATACTCTAAACATCAGGATACTACTCACTGGGAGGGAGGGAGATCCTAGGCATGAGGGCCGAAATTAGATTTTAATAATGAGCAATTAACAGCAAGTTTCCTTAAACTATGAACACCATGTAAACAAGGACAGAGTTCTTAGACTTACACCAATAAACAGCTTCTCCATAGTCTAATAAGGTGGTATGCCTCCTTATACAGCAGAGTCTAATACACTGCTGAGAACCAGCACTTCAAAATACTTCTCAGACAACATGTGGCATGAGTTTCCCTTAGCAGAAAAAGTACCAGGCCAGTCAGACTAATGGATTGAGGAGCAGGTGGGCACAAATGTGCTGCTTTAAGAGCTCTAACCCATAAAGGCCTAAATGTTTTTTTTTCACACTAATACTTAGCCTACGTGTCAGCGGGATGAGACTTGGCCCGTTCAGATTATTGGTCGAACTCAAGTACAAACTGCTTCCGAGCAGATGGACCTTTAGTCATGGACTGAGGCTTGACAACAAACCACCAATACTTCAATAACAATGAGGCACATTAGGCCCCACAATGATGACAGAATAGTAGATTTGCAAACCAGAAAGGTTTATTAACAGATTAGAAGAGTTACAAACTCAAATCGTTCACATTTATATAAGTAAATGGTCAGCATATAAATAAATCAATTTTCATAATTCAATTCAGTCCAAAATAACATTTGCAAAGCCAATTTGGTAAAAGTAGTCTTAAAGCAAAGTGAGCAGATACAGCTTCTCATAATGGGAAATGTCCCTAATATGCTAGGCTAAGGAGTCGAGTAGGTTGAGGGACAAGTCAAGCAGAAGTTGTTAGGAAGAAAAAAAAAGCATTTGCAATGCAATAGGTCTCGCCTTTGTGAGAGTTCGAGCTATTGTCATTGTAAATGACAATGCTTTTCATTTATGTGTTTTGAAAACCTGCTAGCGGTGCCTAAACACGCACTTTATACTAATAGTCCTTGCTTACGAGAAGCAAGGCTGGCAGTAAAAGAGGCGCTGTTACTGCAAGCCTTGCTTCTCGTAACCAACGACTATAAGTACAAAGTGTGCATTTACGCACCGCTTGCAGGTTTTCAAAACACATAAATAAAAAGGCAGTCATTTACAATGCCAATAGCTCAAACCCTCGCAAAGGCGAGACCTATTGCATTGCAAATGCTTCTTATCTTTTAGGCACCAGATTGCTTTGGCTAGAGTGCCTGATGCTTACAATGTTATGAAGCATAATGTAGTTGATGAACAATTGATTAACTGCCTACACAGCCGAGGCTTATGAAAGTCTGTGTCTTAGCGAGCAAAACTTTATTCGCATGTACATTTTGTAATTTTCCACAAATGTAGATTAGCCAGAAAGAATGGTCCCAGGTAACAGAAATATTCAGCACTTTTATGGAGTGATCACTCATCACACGCAGTGTGTGAAAGCTTATAAGGAACAGCACAGGTTAAAATGTCCCAGTTAATTTGAACCAGGTCACCCATCTTGATATATGTGCAATATTTAAATAAACAAGATTCAATATGAATTCATATCATCGCTGCTTGATTACAGTAGCAGAGTAATTTATCTGTGGTGCTGCATTACAACTCACAGTCAGTATATAGTATTATGCATGCGCCCGGGAGATCAATGATGCGTTTGAGTGAGTTAGTTAATTTACCACTGTAGATATAGTTTCACTTTAATTGAGAAAATAATACTTGAATGTAACAGCAGTTGTAATGGAATATAACAGCAGTTGGCCCCCTCACATCACGATAGATAGAAAAAGAAAAAACACCCAAATGAAATGTCGGAGGCAGGAGAGACAAGTGTTTGGTGCTGTTTTCTTCTGTGTAATCCAAAGCCAATAGGATATATATTACAGAAGCGATTTATTAAAATATTCATGCTTCCAGCCACCGTGCACAAAATAACCTAACAAGACAAGTCATGCTCTTAGTGCCTTAATTGGGCAAAGGATAACATGATCTATCTAACCAGAGCACTAGTGAGAATGTTCCTTTTTTGCCCGCCTCTCAGATCTAGCTATCTGGTTATCAAAAACTCACTACTATATGTGTCGCACAGCTAACAAATAATTCTTCACCATCCTTGGTCAAAAGGTGCAACTTTCATCTAGGCTAGCAAACGAATGGGTGTGACCACTGTTGAAAAGGTCTCTTTGTGGAGCGAGGGAAGGGGCCTTTGCTAAAGCTGTACTCTATGTGCTCTACAATTTCTGACGTCTCCTTTTGTGCGCCTCTGGATCTTAGGACAGCATATGATATGGAGGCTTCTGCCGTGCAGAGAACGTCGAAGATGTCGGTGAGAGCAATTACCCTTTAACAAGCCTCTAACAATTGATGGAGTGAGACTTGAGAGAGAATGGGGTTGTTCGACACCGAATGGAGCAGACGAAGTCTGTTGTGTTGTACAGCTCCATCCAGTATCCTTGACCGCATGGTGACAATCACAGTGCCTGTCATAATACCGGGCGTGAGCGGGTCGTGGAACTGCCATGCCTTTCTCTGTGTGAGGTTGAGAAGGCAATACTTTAACACATAAGTAAGTCTGCCTACGGCACATCAGAAATTACTTTTACTGGAACATGCTTAACTCGTAGGCATAAAGGGCTATGTATACCTAAGAGTTAGGTACCTCCCATGGACACCCTGAAATTGGCGCTGGGTGTGTCAGAAAAATTTGTTCCACTGCCTGAAACAGTAGTTTTATTGCCGCCATTGTTAAATTTATATGGTGCAGACACTAGTCCAGTGACGTCACGGCCAGAGCTGGGCAATCCGGTTTGAATCTCGAAGCAGCTTAACATCCTGTGAATGACATGGTTTTAAAAAAGTCAATTACTGAATACCATCATCCACTCCCGAAGTTAAAATACCTACATCTGATAAAAGCAGCATTACGGACAACCCTTCATCTGCTAAAATCTGCTTCACAGAGAAAGGAACACCATATGGTGTAATAGCTAATGCGGCATGGCTTTGGAGCTGAAGAGCAGGATTCAAGTCTCCATGTCGACTCAACATTCGATTCTAGGCTATTCGCTCGATTTGCAGTGGAAAATGTAAACAAATAATTTAAGCAGCCTCTGCCAAATGTAAACAATTTAGTTTAAGTGGCCTCATGAAAAGTATTAGAAGTCCTCATACGTCACTGTACAAAGATGGCTTTGGCCTGTCAAAATGGCCCGTAGTAAAAGAGGACAAGGCGGTAACAAGTAAGCCAACAAACGTGCTTCAATGACCTTTGTGCTTTTCGAACATAAACATTACACAAAAGACTAACCATGGTAAATAAAACGATCAATTGTGGTTGTAAGAGAGCCAAAAGGCATAGAGGACTGAGTTGTGAGGCACTACAAAACAAAGTAAGCGGGGGATCCACGGATAAGACAGACAAGCATCGTAAATATGTATACTGGTAAACAATCACAGCCTTGTGCTTGCCTGGTAGCAGTGCGAGAAGCAAGAACCACTAACCGTTTCATGAATATGCTCCACTGGGTTAGAACCAGGCCATAGACAGCATAATTCACGTACATTCGGGAATTTCGCACTCTGCTGGTTACACAAAATCCCCGAAATTAGGCCACTGGGCTACTTCGCGTAATTACATGGCAAAAACTAGGCCAACATTTAAAAAAACAAATCCCCGCCGGGCCGCCGCGCTGCCTGCGACGACCCGGAAGCGGTTGGGAAGCCGGCCAATCACAGCGCGGCCCCAACCGGAAGTCCCGCCCCATCGCGCCGAGAGGGAGAGAGAGCTGGCCGAGGAGCCACGAAGGCTCCGCATTGAGTCCCGGTCCCGAGATGGGGGACCGGGTGAAGAGCGGGCGGATGGGGAAGGCGGGCCTCTCATGTGGCGAGAGAGCCCCGCAAAGCGATACCGCCGCCCGAAATGCAGATCCGCTGCCAGAACAAGTGAGTGTGTTGAGTGAGAGGAGGGGTGAGTGGGGGTGGGGTGTACGCGTGTGTGTGTGTCTGTTTGAGTGTGTTTGTGCGTGCGTCTGTCTGTATGTGTGCGCGTGTGTATGTTTAAGGGGGGGTGCGTGTGTGTATATGCAGTGTGTGTATGGCTTTCTTTGTGTGCATGCGTGAGTGACGACGTGCGCGCTCACGAGGTACAATCTCGGAAAAAGAAAGCGCGTGCAACATTGCTGTCCTCATTCCCCCAGAAGTAACAACATAAGTCGTCTCGCCCTAGACAGCAAAGCTTCGCTTTGCTTTGCTTTGCTTTGCTTTCGTCTAGGCGAGACCTAAAAAACCTCTAAAAGGCAGAACCTAATACAGTTTCAATCAGGTAAGCGAGAATGATTTTGATCAGGTGCCTAACTCTTTGAGCAGGAGGAGAACATAGAGTGACTTGTCTCAAGAGAGTGTTAAGTTGCATCTGAAGCTAACTAGCTCAGCAAGGCACAATGAAAACACAATTTTCAACAGTAGCAACTTTCCTCGTGATTTCTGTGGCGGGAAGGCCCAATCAGGATCGAACATTAACAGTTTCTGACTATGGCCCTTTTTCCAGCCATTACATAATGAAAGTTTCAGCTGCAGGACCTTGAACAGCTATCTCTTAGCAGGATGGTACATCGTGGTCAGCGTGTCCTCCGCACAGGTGTGGACATTTAAAAAATCACTATTCAATCTTCATGAAACGCTTACAGATTAGCAATTCTCACAAAAACCAAAACATTTCGTAACATTCTAATTAACTACTGCAACTTGGTTCCTGAAACGAGAGAAAGAAAGATATAATACAGCAGGCAAAAGAATATTCAGATGTTAACATGCATTATTTAAACAAAGGCCTACATTTACTGAGGTTCAACTTAAACATGAACATCACACATTATATATATTGATGCAATATACGATGCAGATTAATGTATATTAGGCAAAGCATGAAATAATGACAGAGCGTCCCCACATATGAGGTCAACAACAGTTGAATCTGATTGTGTTTAGATAGGTGTGAGTAAATGTCACTGACATTCTTGTCCCTGTCTTCATCTACTGTATTTATGTATTGTGTACTAAACTATTTCATTCAGTCACAAACAGTTTACGTAGCAACAGTGATGAGAAAAGAAGGTAGAGCTTAATACAGTTTAGAAAAAGATCTATAGTTGTAGGGAATTAGATTCACAAGTTTGACACTGTAGTTGGTAAAGTCACTTATCACTCATCACTAAAGCTATAACAGATACATAGCTAATGAGAATGCAAAATGAGGTGCACATTTCTAGAATAAAATAGGGGATCATCCCTTTTTTCAAGTTCTTAAATATGGATGTTTAGACTTGTTTTCAACACTTGTAGACAGGTGGTAGCACAAGTATCTGGTGGCAGGAGGTTCCAGTGAAAGTGGCTTAGAAGTGGTGAGTACCATAACTTCGCAGCAGTACATGGCGGATTGCATATAACTAGAAGGTTGAAGCAGGTGGGCACCCGGTTTCTAGTGGGTGTCTTATCATTTTAATATGTCCGATAGGCAGTGTGGGGTCTGACTGCCAACTGCACTGAAAACAGGAGTCAACACCTTGTGAAATGTGTGGTTCTTGACAGTGGGAAAGCTAGCTTGGCGGCAGTAGCTAAGGGGGTATATGTGTTTCGGCAAAGTGCATAGACTTTGGGAAGCAACGTTTATGATGTTATCTAGTGGTGCAACGGATTAGAGAGGAGGCATCCTAATAGATTATTATATAAGAGTAGTCTATTGAATAAGAACAAGTTGAATGATGACTGGCTGTGTTGGATGGTATGTGTGAGCATATTTTATGTATATTGAAACACTGAAATCATTCTGCAGTAGTTCATATATAGTATTGGCAATACATGTCTCAGTTTTCATGGATAGGCTGAATAGAACTCTGAGATTCAGGGTGAGAAAGCACATTTTAGAGTGGAATGGTGATATAAAATAGTTGTAAGTTAAATACCATTCTTAAAATGTGACCTTCTCTTACTGTCAAGCAACCAAAACTCTCACTCTAACTTTGTTTTCTTTCAGTTAAATTACTGCTGTCTTCCTTCTTACAAGATCTCACCTCTCCGTTCTATTATTAAATCTACAAGCCATCTTTTTTTCTAACTCCCGCCTTCAGTCGGTGTCCACTATTATTTTCAGGTATATTAATGGTCAAGTTTGGCCTTAACTCTCTGTCTTCGTTGCCTGTATGGGTCAAGAAAACCAGGCTTGAAGGACACAATGTAGATGAGGGAGAAATTAATGGATAGCACTGGCAACCTGGAATACAGAGTATGTGTGACCAGACAGAGCGAGAAGCAGGAGAAGAAGTAGTGGTAGCGTAGTCCAGATCCCAACGTACACAATAGAGAGAGAGAGATTGAAATATTGCCCGCCATAATGGTGAAAATCATCCTTGTGTGAGGAACAAGTGCAGTCCTGGTAGGAACCTTGCAAACCAGATACGACTAGAGCAGTGTGCACTTCCACACTGCTCTGAACCCATTACCAATCATATACTGACAATATGCTGGCTAGAAGTAGACCCAGCATAAGTTAAGTGGGACAAGGGAGAGAAATAGAGATGGTGGATATGGTCACACACTGCCTTATTGCATAGGCAGTGCTTAAATTGAGCCAGTAGTTTCCGGTGCTTGGCACCAACACTTAATTGTCAGCACTGGCACATTTCACAGTCTGCCACATGGTGGCGCAATGTGTCTAATTTGGGCATGAGCACAATAACAGCTGTTTATTAATTCAATATACATTAACAGTGTCTGATACCTCCTAGCCAAGCCATTCTGATAGCTTTGGGGCCTGGAATAATATGAGTTGTCACACTTGTAAGAGTGTGATGGTTAGTAGTTGTGTTGGTACTGTCACTGGCAGAGCTGGCAGGGCAAAGGATGATGGAAGCTGCAGTGTCCTGCTGACTAGGACCCTGGCACTTATTCCTTTACAAATTAAGCTCTGTCATAAGTGGTCTTGGTCTTCACTGGTATTGGTATTTAAAGGCAACAGAGATTTTTAGTATTCGTATTACACTAACTCCAGCACCTTACCTCTGATCTTGTATGGGATATACCCTTAGACATTCTCTGTATTGCCAACTCTTTAGTTGAAGAGCCTCTATGTTTTCCTACAGTGGAAACACAATTAGAAACTCTACACCATAGGCAAAGATACTCTGAGCTATTATGAATGGCATGCTAAAGATAGCTACATTAAAAGTTAGGAAATAACTTTGTCTGGTTCAAATTACTTTTAATGTGACTAGTTGATAAACTTTGACATAATAAATGTACATTGATATAATTTAACGTGCATAAGAACCCACAATCACTTTCCCATCTAAATCTTTATTCCTCCTCTTGGACAAATTAAGAAGTACAAATATAAAAGTTCCTAACCCTTAGTGGATGCCTCCTGAATATAGTGATCTAGTTCACAGTCAATCCCCTTAAACACAAGGGTTGTGCTTCAGTACTTCTCTGAATCCAGTTCAGTCTTTCAACTTCAAAACAATAACCAACTGTGAGGTTTCCGAAATCTTGACATCAAAGTCCCAGCTGCAGCTAACTATGCATCACCATTGCCTAGTAAGGACAATGTGAGTTACAAGGAATTTATACTCTGCGATTTCAAGATGGCCATCACAGTTTGCAAGTCTTGTGAGAGTCCTGTGGCTCCATGAGAAATATAGACCTTCTTCTCTTCACGCGTGTGAAGCGTAGACTGTCCATCAGAGCCGTGACGCCTTTTACCAGGTGCACTACAACGGCATCTTCTGCCCTGAAGACGCATATGTTCAAAAGGTTCAGAGAAATGTGTCACAATGTGGGACCATCGCGCAACAGTGTGTACATTATACAAAATATTTTTGTGCTTGAGGTATATAGGTTCTAAATAATGTTAAAGAAAACTCTGTCTCGCGTTCTGGTCGATCTATTTCTCTCTCTCCCCCTTTTGTTATTGATAGTATACTGGCAGCGCACAGCTGCGGGAGTTCCCCTATTCCCATGACCCAAGGAGTGGATTCCTTTTGTTTATTTACATTTGTCTAGGGAGAACTAATCCATTTCGATCTATTTCTCTCTCTCCCCCTTTTGTTATTGATCGCGTTCTGGTTGAGTCTGATAATTATTAGCTGCAAAAACTAGTAGACAGGACTGTGAGTCACATATAAACTAGTAGGTGGGCACCCTGGAGTCAATCATCTACTAGAGAGAAGGCATGAAGCAAATATACACCCTATTGTATAAGCTTCTAGTTATCAATGACATGACTACATTGTCACAAAAAATATAAGCAGGTGCCCATTAACACTCATGAGAGCACTTGTAGATGGCCTGGAATTCACTTCTCTGGTCTCAAGGCGCATCTTGTTTTGTCAGGGAAAAGGGCACTTCGTTTGAGCAATGTTAGCATGAGTAAAAAGGTGCAGTACCAGAATATTGTAGTCATAATATTGCCCGAAATAAATATTGTGTCCTAAATATTGTCTTCAAAAATATTGCACCATTGGAATTAACAATACACAGACCACACCCATTGGGACAATATTTTGAAAGCAAGGTGCAGGGCGTGATATTTATGTCAGACAATGTTTTAGTTCAGATATTCTTATATCTAACCAGCAGAAAACTTGCCTAGTACGAGTTACCATAGTCAAGCGTTTGCATTTTCATTTCACAATAGTTATTCAAAATACAGCAGCTAGTGTGTCACAGTGTGCTTACCTTATTCACAGAAAACATGAGATTGCAACTTCATATGATATTATGTCCCAAAAGACCCTGGACAACTTATAACACATTAAAGCTTGCACAGTTGTGGAGAGACTCATCATATAGTTAAGGACAAA
Organism: Lissotriton helveticus; assembly: GCF_964261635.1. Taxonomy (NCBI): domain Eukaryota; kingdom Metazoa; phylum Chordata; class Amphibia; order Caudata; family Salamandridae; genus Lissotriton; species Lissotriton helveticus. The sequence continues at coordinate 1,099,388,189 of NC_136071.1, read as the reverse complement.
GCATTCAATAATATCTAAGCGTTGACTTAACTTGAAAGTTGAGAGTCATTATAACAAATAAGAAAATAGAGGAAATATTGCACGCAAAGGCCTGGAATGAAGGTGTGTTAGATTTGGGGGCCTCTAGTTGGCAGAGGTAGGTACTTTTGACCAAATAGGGGTCCTTGCGTCTAGTCAGGGTAAGGGAGTACACTCCTAAAATAACCCCTGCTCACCCCCTTCGTAGCTTGGCATGAGCAGAGAGGCTTATCTCAGAGGCAGTGTGTAAAGCATTTATGAACACATACAAGTAACCCAGTGACAACACTACAGATGAACACCACACAAGTTGTAGTATAAAAAGAAGTATTTTTATATAGACGTAACACAAGTCCGCAAACAACAAAAATCCACAATACTGTACTTAAAAATGGTAGAAATAGCTTAGTTCTCTTTAGATGTAAAATACGACACTTTGAGTTCAATGTACCTTTGGATGCGTAATGCTATACAACGAAAGTGTTGCAGGGAAGGTGATGCGTCGGTTCCTTACACGCAAGAACGGTGATGCGTCGGGTCCCTACTGATGCTTAGGGGATGTGTCGGTTCTTCTCGGGGTGGGGCGGTGATGCGTCAGTTTCTTACTGCGCTTCCATGGCGGTGCGACCAGCAGCGCCGTGATGCGATGAAGATCCGGTGCAATGAAACAAAGATGGCGTCTTCTTCTTGATGCAACACGATGCTTGCACGCCTGGCGGCCGTGCGGCCACTCAACAATTCTTCTGAGCCGCAACAGGTCCTGCAACACGCTTCCGGGTGATGCGGCGGTGTCTGATGCGACATCGATCCCCTTCTCCGGCGATGCAAGGCGCTTCGACGACGATGCAACAGCTGCAGCGGAAACACACTTTCCCTGCGATGCGACGACAGCGGCTGCGGCGGCGACATGCTTCTCTGATGATGCAGCGGCGTCTGGTGCAACGTCAATCTTCTTCTCCGGCAATGCGAGGCGCTTCTGCATTGCGAAGCGACATCGGCAGCAGTGGCGACCCGCTTCTTCTTCGTGAGTCGCGCTTCCAGCTCCGTGCTACACACAGTCCCTCAGAAAGCCCAACCCAACTGTAGGCACTTCCAAAGAACTCTTGGGGAGCTGGTGGGTGACGTTTGTTGTCCCTGAGACTTCATCTGGAGGCAAGCTCTGTCTCAAGCCCTTGGAGATTCTTCACAAGTTGAATGAAGGTAGCACAGAAGTCCTTTCTCCTCTCTTTGGCAGTCAGGCAACAACTGCAGGCCAATCCCTCACGCTTAGGGATAGTCTCTCCTCAGTCTCTCTAGTTCCTCTCCTCAGCAAAGGTTTCTTTTGTTTCCCAAAAGTGATCTAAAGTTCTGGGTCCCCCTTTTTATACACAGTTTCTCTTTGGTCTCTGAAGGCAGAGAGGTTTTGCCTAGTCCAAACCAGTTCTGATCAGTCCTGTAACACTCTGTTTACATGACTCCTTCTTTCCTTTCACAGTGCAGGCCAGGGACATCAGACGCACCACAGGAGGTGGACCCGGCATTGTGGAGGGAAGGCACAGCCCTATTCAGGTCCCAGGTGCAACTCCTCCCACCCATCTACATTCAGATCTCTATATTCAGCCCTGTGCTGACTCACCCTGTCTCCTGGAATCCCCCAGCCCCTGTCACTCAAACTCCAGACAAGGAATACACAACCTAGCAGAGGCAGGCTTGGATGGTTAGGCAAGAAAATACCTACTTTCAAAAATTGGTATTTTCAAACACAGAATGTTAAAACCAACTTCACTAAAACATTATCATTCTGAGTTCAGGCATACTAAACTCCAATTCCTAACTAGTTCCCTGAGTCGGTTACTATTTTAAGATGTTATAATCAAACTGCCCATTCTGGCCTATGGGGAACCGGCAGCCTTGCAATAGTGAAAAACAAAAACGGCTGTAATTCACTATTAGTACATGCCACACACACCAGGGCATGTCCTACCTTTTACCTACAATGCACCCTGCCCTTGGGCCTACCATAGGGGTGACTAATATGCGGAAAAGGGAAGGTTTAGGGACTGGCAAGTAGCGGCCTGGGTGACACAGTGCTTAAGTGGTTCTCCTCCTTTTCAGAGAATAGATCTCAAGAGGTCTGGTCCCCCTTATTATTTACACGTCCCCTCTGGCTCCTCTGGCTGAAGCTTGCGGCGCTACAATAATATCCTAGACGGACGACATGCAGCTTCTATTTTATATGAAAAAGGCGAGGACTTTGTAGGGGAGGAGATCAACAAATGCCTGACCGGGGTTTTCACATGGCTCAGGGAGAATCAACTTAAATGTAATCCGGAGAAATTGGAGATAATCTTCTTCGATTCGCCATCCCGGGGCGAATGGAAATACTGGTGGCCATTAGATATTGTCGCCCCCCTTACCTCGGTTAGCACGGTCAAGAACCTGTGTGTTAATTTGTATAATAGCCTGTCCATGAAGACACAAATCCAGTCAGTCGCAGGATCTTGCTTTGGCCTCCTACGGATGCTTTAGAAATTCTCCCCCTACTGCCTCTCACCCACAGGAAGACTGTGGTCCAATCCCTTATAATCTCTAGGCTGGACTATGCTAATGTCTTATACCTTGGCCTTCCGGAGTACCTTCTGAATAGACTTCAGGTGGTACAGAATGCGGCCCCCAGGGGGGTCCTTATGCTTGGACCTAGAGCCCGGATCTCACCCCACCTGAAGGGGCTGCATTGGCTTCCCATCCAAAAAAGAATCCCTTTTTAAACTCTAGTTTTAGCCTTCAAGGCCTGTCAATGTACAGGCACACACTATCTTAGAAGGAGAGTCACTAATTATGTCCCCAGTAGAACTCTGAGGTCATCCTTCCGGCATAAGGTGGTTCTCCCTAAGTTTTCCCACACCAGGGGTGTGGAATTCCTATAGCCCGACGCCCAGGACCTATTGTTTGGGGTCAAGGGCAACAAGTTTTAATGTACATTTTGTCCTTGGGACAAGCAGGCCCAACCCCCTGCAGCACAGACCCTTTGGCTGCTAGTTTGCAGTACCACATTAAGAATCAGGGAAGGGCACTGTCTACAGTTAAGTTAATATGTGTGTGCATATGTTAATGCTGTTCAAACTTGTATTTATGGTTCATTAATTGAGAGCCTTTATTAGGCTGAGCGCTCTCAGTAAATGTAAGTTCTGACTGCACTACTGATAGTGGTTCCAGTATAAAAATGTGAACACACGGTTTCAAAGTTTAGCAATATGAGGCTATGCATAATGCTCCCACAATGCTCTCTGATTAGATGCAAATATTTGCAGAAGCTTGAAAGCGAGATTAATGATTCTTTGCTTTCAATATAAAATAAACAAGCATTGGAAATGCAATAGGTCTCGCATTAGAAAAGTTGGAGTTATTGGTCTTGTAAATGACATATTTTATTTATTTGTTGGTTTTTAAAATTGCTAAATTGATGGCTTTGTCATTTACAATGCCAATAGTTATAACTTTCGCGAATGTGACACCTATAGCATTTGGAATGCAACATGTTTTGTATTTACGTGACTTAGATGGCAGCTCTGGTCGTTAGGCCACATCTCTAGAGAACAGGAGAGTGCAGCAGGGGAGAGAAGCACAGCAATGCAATAGGTCTCGCATTAGGAAAGTTTGAGCTATTGGTATTGTAAAGGACACATTTTTTATTTATGTGCTTGTTTTGAAAATAGCGAATTAATAGCTTTGTTATTTACAATGCCAATAGTTTTATCTTTCGCAAATGTGACACCTATTGTAACACAATATGTGTTGTGAGGGTGAGTGAGGGTGAGGGTGAGGGGGTGAGGGGTTGAGGGTGAGTGAGGGTGAGGGTTGAGGGTGAGTGAGGGTGAGGGGTTGAGGGTGAGTGAGGGTGAGGGGTTGAGGGTGAGTGAGGGTGAGTGAGGGTGAGGTGTTGAGGGTGAGTGAGGGTGAGGGGTTCAGGGTGAGTGAGGGTGAGGGGTTGAGGGTGAGTGAGGGTGAGGGTGAGGGGTTGAGGGTGAGTGAGGGGTTGAGGGTGGGTGAGGGTGAGTGAGGGTGAGGGGTTGAGGGTGGGTGAGGGTGAGGGGTTCAGGGTGAGTGAGGGTGAGGGTGAGTGAGGGTGAGGGTGAGTGAGGGTGAGGGTGAGTGAGGGTGAGGGTGAGTGAGGCTGAGGGGTTGAGGGTGAGTGAGGGTGAGTGAGGGTGAGTGAGAGTGAGGGTGAGTGAGAGTGAGGGTGAGTGAGGGGGTGAGGGGTTGAGGGTGAGTGAGGGTGAGGGGTTGAGGGTGGGTGAGGGTGAGTGAGGGTGAGTGAGGGGTTGAGGGTGAGTGAGGGTGAGTGAGGGTGAGGGTGAGGGTGGGTGAGGGTGAGTGAGGGTGAGGGTGAGGGTGAGTGAGGGTGAGGGGTTGAGGGTGAGTGAGGGTGAGGGTGAGTGAGGGTGAGGGGTTGAGGGTGAGGGGGTGAGGGTGAGTGAGGGTGAGGGGGTGAGGGTGAGTGAGGGTGAGGGGTTGAGGGTGAGTGAGGGTGAGTGAGGGTGAGTGAGGGTGAGGGGTTGAGGGTGAGTGAGGGTGAGGGGTTGAGGGTGAGTGAGGTGAGGGGTTGAGGGTGAGTGGGGGTGAGGGGTGAGGGTGAGTGAGGGTGAGGGGTTGAGGGTGAGTGAGGGTGAGTGAGGGTGAGGGTTGAGGGTGAGGGGTTGAGGGTGAGTGAGGGTGAGTGAGGGTGGGTGAGGGGTTGAGGGTGAGTGAGGGTGAGGGGTTGAGGGAGGGTGAGGGTGAGTGAGGGTGAGGGGTTGAGGGTGAGTGAGGGTGAGGGTGAGTGAGGGTGAGGGGTTGAGGGTGAGTGAGGGTGAGGGGTTGAGGGTGAGTGAGGGTGGGGGGTTGAGGGTGAGTGAGGGTGAGGGTGAGTGAGGGTGAAGGTGAGTGAGGGTGAGGGTGAGTGAGGGTGAGGGGTTGAGGGTGGGTGAGGGTGGGTGAGGTGAGGGTGAGTGAGGACGAGTGAGGGTGAGTGAGGGTGAGTGAGGGTGAGTGAGGTGAGGGTGAGTGAGGGTGAGTGAGGGTGAGGGGTTGAGGGTGAGTGAGGGTGAGGGGTTGAGGGTGAGGGGTTGAGGGTGAGGGGTTGAGGGTGAGGGGTTGAGGGTGGGTGAGGGTGAGTGAGGGTGAGGGGTTAGGGTGAGTGAGGGTGAGGGGTTGGGGTGAGTGAGGGTGAGGGGTTGAGGGTGAGTGAGGGTGAGTGAGGGTGAGGGGTTGAGGGTGAGTGAGGGTGAGTGAGGGTGAGGGTGAGTGAGGGTGGGTGAGTGAGGGTGAGGGTTAGTGAGGGTGAGGGAGGGTGAGGGGTTGAGGGTGAGTGAGGGTGAGTGAGGGTGAGGGGTTGAGGGTGAGTGAAGGTGAGGGGTTGAGGGTGAGTGAGGGTGAGGGTGAGTGAGGGGTTGAGGGTGAGGGTGGGTGAGGGTGAGGGGTTGAGGGTGAGTGAGGGTGAGGGGTTGAGGGTGAGTGAGGGTGAGGGTGAGTGAGGGTGAGGGTGAGTGAGGGCGAGTGAGGGTGAGTGAGGGTGAATGTGAGTGAGGGTGAGGGGTTGAGGGTGAGTGAGGTTGAGGGTGAGTGAGGGTGAGGGTGAGTGAGGGTGAGGGGTTGAGGGTGAGTTAGGGTGAGGGGTTGAGGGTGAGTTAGGGTGAGGGGTTGAGGGTGGGTGAGGGTGAGGGGTTGAGGGTGAGTGAGGATGAGTGAGAGTGAGGATGAGTGAGAGTGAGGGTGAGTGAGGGGTTGAGGGTGAGGGGTTGAGGCTGAGGGGTTGAGGGTGAGTGAGGGTGAGGGGTTGAGGGTGAGTGAGGGTGAGGGGTTGAGGGTGAGTGAGGGTGAGGGGTTGAGGGTGAGTGAGGGTGAGGGTGAGTGAGGGTGGGTGAGGGTGAGTGAGGGTGAGGGTGAGTGAGGGTGAGGGGTTGAGGGTGAGTGAGGGTGAGGGGTTGAGGGTGAGTGAGGGTGAGGGTGAGTGAGGGTGAGGGGTTGAGGGTGAGGGGTTGAGGGTGAGTGAGGGTGAGGGTGAGTGAGGGTGGGTGAGGGTGAGTGAGGGTGAGGGTGAGTGAGGGTGAGGGTGAGTGAGGGGTTGAGGGTGAGTGAGGTGAGTGAGGGTGAGGGTGAGTGAGGTGAGTGAGGGTGAGTGAGGGTGGGTGAGGGTGAGTGAGGGTGAGGGTGAGTGAGGGTGAGGGGTTGAGGGTGAGTGAGGGTGAGGGGTTGAGGGTGAGGGGTTGAGGGTGAGGGGTTGAGGGTGAGTGAGGGTGGTGTGAGGGTGAGTGAGGGGTTGAGGGTGGGTGAGGGTGAGTGAGGGTGAGGGGTTGAGGGTGAGTGAGGGTGAGGGGTTGAGGGTGAGTGAGGGTGAGGGGTTGAGGGTGAGTGAGGGTGAGGGGTTGAGGTGAGTGAGGGTGAGGGGTTGAGGGTGAGTGAGGGTGAGGGTGAGTGAGGGTGAGGGGTTGAGGGTGAGTGAGGGTGAGGGTTGAGGGTGAGTGAGGGTGAGGGGTTGAGGGTGAGTGAGGGTGAGGGGTTGAGGGTGAGTGAGAGTGAGGGTGAGTGAGGGGTTGAGGGTGAGGGGTAGAGGGTGAGTGGGGGTGAGGGGTAGAGGGTGAGTGAGGGTGAGGGGTGAGGGTGAGTGAGGGTGAGGGGTTGAGGGTTAGTGAGGGTGAGGGGTTGAGGGTGAGTGAGGGTGGGTGAGGGTGAGGGGTTGAGGGTGAGTGAGGGTGAGTGAGGGTGAGTGAGGGTGAGGGTGAGTGAGGGTGAGTGAGAGTGAGGGTGAGTGAGGGGGTGAGGGGTAGAGGGTGAGTGAGGGTGAGGGGTAGAGGGTGAGTGAGGGTGAGGGGGTTGAGGGTGAGTGAGGGTGAGGGGTTGAGGGTGAGTGAGGGGTTGAGGGTGAGTGAGGGTGAGGGGTTGAGGGTGAGTGAGGGGTTGAGGGTGAGTGAGGGTGAGGGGTTGAGGGTGAGTGAGGTGAGGGTGAGGGGTTGAGGGTGAGTGAGGGGTTGAGGGTGAGTGAGGGTGAGTGAGGGTGAGTGAGGGTGAGTGAGGGTGAGGGTGAGTGAGGGGTTGAGGGTGAGGGAGGGTGAGGGAGGTGAGGTGAGTGAGGGTGAGGGGTTGAGGTGAGTGAGGGTGAGTGAGGGTTGAGGGTGAGGGGTTGAGGGTGGGTGAGGGTGAGGGTGAGTGAGGGTGAGTGAGGGGTTGAGGGTGAGGGGTTGAGGGTGAGTGAGGGTGAGGGGTTGAGGGTGAGTGAGGGTGAGGGGTTGAGGAGAGTGAGGGTGAGGGTGAGTGAGGGTGAGTGAGGGTGAGGGTGAGGGGTTGAGGGTGGGTGAGGGGTTGAGGGTGAGTGAGGGTGAGGGTGAGTGAGGGTGAGGGGTTGAGGTGAGTGGGGTGAGGGTGAGTGAGGGTGAAGGTGAGTGAGGGTGAGGGTGAGGGGTTGAGGGTGGGTGAGGGTGGGTGAGGTTGAGGGTGAGTGAGGATGAGTGAGGGTGAGCGAGGGTGAGTGAGGGTGAGGGTGAGTGAGGGTGAGGTGAGGGTGAGGGTGAGTGAGGGTGAGGGGTTGAGGGTGAGTGAGGGTGAGGGGTTGAGGGTGAGGGGTTGAGGGTGAGGGGTGAGGGTGAGGGTTGAGGGTGGGTGAGGGTGAGGGGTTAGGGTGAGTGAGGGTGAGGGGGTTGGGGTGAGTGAGGGTGAGGGGTTGGGGTGAGTGAGGGTGAGGGTGAGTGAGGGTGAGGGTTGAGGGTGAGTGAGGGTGAGGGTGAGTGAGGGTGGGTGAGTGAGGGTGAGGGTGAGTGAGGGTGAGGGAGGGTGAGGGTTGAGGGGTGAGTGAGGGTGAGTGAGGGTGAGGGGTTGAGGGTGAGTGAAGGTGAGGGGTTGAGGGGTGAGTGAGGGTGAGGGTGAGTGAGGGGTTGAGGGTGAGTGAGGGTGGGTGAGGGGTTGAGGGTGAGTGAGGGTGAGGGGTTGAGGGTGAGTGAGGGTGAGGGTGAGGAGGGTGAGGGTGAGTGAGGGTGAGTGAGGGCGAGTGAGGGCGAGTGAGGGTGAGTGAGGGTGAGTGTGAGTGAGGGGTTGAGGGTGAGTGAGGTTGAGGGTGAGTGAGGGTGAGGGTGAGTGAGGGTGAGGGGTTGAGGGTGAGTTAGGGTGAGGTGTTGAGGGTGAGTTAGGGTGAGGGGTTGAGGGTGGGTGAGGGTGAGGGTGAGGGGTTGAGGGTGAGTGAGGATGAGTGAGAGTGAGGATGAGTGAGAGTGAGGGTGAGTGAGGGGTTGAGGGTGAGGGGTTGAGGGTGAGGGGTTGAGGGTGAGTGAGGGTGAGGGGTTGAGGGTGAGTGAGGGTGAGGGGTTGAGGGTGGTGAGGGTGAGTGAGGGTGGGTGAGTGAGGGGTGTGAGGGTGAGGGTTGAGGGTGAGTGAGGGTGAGGGGTTGAGGGTGAGTGAGAGGGTGAGTGAGGGTGAGGGGTTGAGGGTGAGTGAGGGTGAGGGGTTGAGGGTGAGTGAGGGTGAGGGGTTGAGGGTGAGTGAGGGTGAGGGGTTGAGGGTGAGTGAGGGTGAGGGTGAGTGAGGGTGGGTGAGGGTGAGTGAGGGTGAGGGTGAGTGAGGGTGAGGGTGAGTGAGGGGTTGAGGGTGAGTGAGTGAGGGTGAGGGTGAGTGAGGGTGAGTGAGGGTGGGTGAGGGTGAGTGAGGGTGAGTGAGGGTGAGGGTTGAGGGTGAGTGAGGGTGAGGGGTTGAGGGTAAAGGGGTTGAGGGTGAGTGAGGGTGGGTGAGGGTGAGTGAGGGTGAGGGTGAGGGTGGTGAGGGTGAGTGAGGGTGAGGGGTTGAGGGTGAGTGAGGGTGAGGGGTTGAGGGTGAGTGAGGGTGAGGGGTTGAGGGTGAGTGAGGGTGAGGGGTTGAGGGTGAGTGAGGGTGAGGGGTTGAGGGTGAGTGAGGTTGAGGGTGAGTGAGGGTGAGGGGTTGAGGGTGAGTGAGGGTGAGGGGTTGAGGGTGAGTGAGGGTGAGGGTGAGTGAGGGTGAGGGTGAGTGAGGGGTTGAGGGTGAGTGAGAGTGAGGGTGAGTGAGGGGTTGAGGGTGAGGGGTAGAGGGTGAGTGAGGGTGAGGGGTAGAGGGTGAGTGAGGGTGAGGGGTTGAGGGTGAGTGAGGGTGAGGGGTTGAGGGTTAGTGAGGGGTTGAGGGTGAGTGAGGGTGGGTGAGGGTGAGGGGTTGAGGTGAGTGAGGGTGAGTGAGGGTGAGTGAGGGTGAGGGTGAGTGAGGGTGAGTGAGAGTGAGGGTGAGAGAGGGGGTGAGGGGTAGAGGGTGAGTGAGGGTGAGGGGTAGAGGGTGAGTGAGGGTGAGGGGTTGAGGGTGAGTGAGGGTGAGGGGTTGAGGGTGAGTGAGGGGTGTGAGGGTGAGTGAGGGTGAGTGAGGGTGAGGGGTTGAGGGTGAGTGAGGGTGAGGGTGAGTGAGGGTGAGTGAGGGTGAGGGAGGGTGAGTGAGGGTGAGGGTGAGTGAGGGTGAGTGAGGGTGAGTGAGGGTGAGTGAGGGGTTGAGGGTGAGTGAGGGTGAGGGAGGGAGAGGGTGAGGGGTTGAGGGTGAGTGAGGGTGAGTGAGGGGTTGAGGGTGAGGGGTTGAGGGTGGGTGAGGGTGAGGGTGAGTGAGGGTGAGTGAGGGGTTGAGGGTGAGGGGTTGAGGGTGAGTGAGGGTGAGGGGTTGAGGGTGAGTGAGGGTGAGGGGTTGAGGGAGAGTGAGGGTGAGTGAGGGTGAGGGTGAGTGAGGGTGAGGGGTTGAGGGTGAGTGAGGGTGAGGGGTTGAGGGTGAGTGAGGGTGAGGGGTTGAGGGTGAGTGAGGGGTTGGGGGTGAGTGAGGGTGAGAGTGAGGGTGAGTGAGGGGTTGAGGGTGAGGGGCTGAGGGTGAGTGAGGGGTTGAGGGTGAGTGAGGGTGAGGGGTTGAGGGTGAGTGAGGGTGAGTGAGGGTGAGGGGTTGAGGGTGAGTGAGGGTGAGGGTGAGTGAGGGTGAGTGAGGGTGAGGGTGAGTGAGGGTGAGGGTGAGTGAGGGTGGGTGAGGGTGAGGGGTTGAGGGTGAGTGAGGGTGAGGGGTTGAGGGTGAGTGAGGGGTTGAGGGTGAGTGAGGTTGAGGGTGAGTGAGGGTGAGGGGTTGAGGGTGAGGGGTTGAGTGAGGGTGAGGGGTTGAGGGTGAGTGAGGGTGAGGGGTTGAGGGTGAGTGAGGGTGAGGGTGAGGGGTTGAGGGTGAGTGAGGGTGAGTGAGAGTGAGGGGTTGAGGGTGAGGGGTTGAGGGTGAGTGAGGGTGAGGGGTTGAGGGTGAGGGTGGGTGAGGGTGAGTGAGGGTGAGGGGTTGAGGGTGAGTGAGGGTGAGGGGTTGAGGGTGAGTGAGGGTGAGGGGTTGAGGGTGAGTGAGGGTGAGGGTGAGTGAGGGTGAGGGTGAGTGAGGGTGAGTGAGGGTGAGGGTGGGTGAGGGTGAGTGAGGGGTGAGTGAGGGTGAGTGAGGGTGAGGGGTTGAGGGTGAGTGAGGGTGAGGGGTTGAGGGTGAGTGAGGGTGAGTGTGAGTGAGGGGTTGAGGGTGAGTGAGGGTGAGGGTGGGTGAGGGTGAGTGAGGGTGAGGGGTTGAGGGTGAGTGAGGGTGAGGGGTTGAGGGTGAGTGAGGGTGAGGGGTTGAGGGTGAGTGAGGGTGAGGGTGAGTGAGGGGTGAGTGAGGGTGAGTGAGGGTGAGTGAGGGTGAGGGTGAGTGAGGGTGAGTGAGGGTGAGGGGTTGAGGGTGAGTGAGGGTGAGGGGTTGAGGGTGAGTGAGGGTGAGGGGTTGAGGGTGAGTGAGGGTGAGTGTGAGTGAGGGGTTGAGGGTGAGTGAGGGTGAGTGTGAGTGAGGGGTTGAGGGTGAGTGAGGGTGAGTGTGAGTGAGGGTGAGTGAGGGTGAGGGTGAGTGAGGGTGAGTGAGGGTGAGGGGTTGAGGGTGAGTGAGGGTGAGTGAGAGTGAGGGTGAGTGAGGGGTTGAGGGTGGAGGGGTAGAGGGTGAGTGAGGGTGAGGGGTTGAGGGTGAGTGAGGGTGAGGGGTTGAGGGTGAGTGAGGGTGAGGGGTTGAGGGTGAGTGAGGGTGAGGGGTTGAGGGTGAGTGAGGGTGAGTGAGGGTGAGGGTGAGTGAGGGTGAGGGTGAGTGAGGGTGAGGGAGGGGTGAGAGGGGGGAGGGTGAGTGAGGGTGAGGGTGAGTGAGGGTGAGGGGTTGAGGGTGGAGTGAGGGTGAGGGGTTGAGGGTGAGTGAGGGTGAGGGGTTGAGGGTGAGGGGTTGAGGGTGAGTGAGGGTGAGGGGTTGAGGGTGAGTGAGGGTGAGGGTGAGTGAGGGTGAGGGTGAGTGAGGGTGAGGGTGAGTGAGGGTGAGTGAGGGTGAGTCAGGGTGAGTCAGGGTGAGTCAGGGTGAGTGAGGGTGAGTGAGGGTGAGTGAGTGAGGGTGAGTGAGGGTGAGTGAGGGTGGGTGAGGGTGGGTGAGTGAGGGTGAGTGAGGGTGAGGGGTTGAGGGTGAGTGAGGGTGAGGGTGAGGGTGAGGGAGGGTGAGCGAGGGTGAGGGGTTGAGGGTGAGTGAGGGTGAGTGAGGGGTTGAGGGGTTGAGGGTGAGTGAGGGTGATGGGTTGAGGGTGAGTGAGGGGTTGAGGGTGAGTGAGGGTGAGGGTGAGTGAGGGTGAGGGGTTGAGGGTGAGTGAGGGTGAGTGAGGGTGAGTGAGGGTGAGTGAGTGAGGGTGAGTGAGGGTGGGTGAGGGTGGGTGAGGGTGGGTGAGTGAGGGTGAGGGGTTGAGGGTGAGTGAGGGTGAGGGTGAGTGAGGGTGAGGGGTTGAGGGTGATTGAGGGTGAGAGGGTGAGGGTGAGGGGTTGAGGGTGAGTGAGGGTGAGGGGTTGAGGGTGGGTGAGGGTGAGGGTACATGCTTTTCACTTTCTTCAAAGGTTGTCCGTGCATCAAGGGTAGTTGACTTGAACTTTAAGTATAATAATTGTACGTACTCTTCGGTGGCATTTGAGCGCACACCCTCGAATGATCTTCGGTAGTATTGTTTCCTGTAGAATTCTATTTCCTGCTTATAAAGCGCATGTCTCGGTCAGTATCAGCAAAGTGGTATGTGCATGTGAAAGTCGGAGAGTTGGAGGCGGTTAAGGAAATGCAGAACATTCTGCAAAAGTAATGGGAAACCATTTTTATCTTGAAACTGTTTTTAACCGACAGTCTTTTATT